>NC_140959.1:135854917-136552417 GCF_014529385.1 Adiantum capillus-veneris | reverse complement strand
TCATTATATTTTTTGTCGCTTTTGGATCTATCACAGGTGAACATGTGATTTTGAGTCATGTTTCTCCGTGTATGCTAAATTTGATCGTCGTAGAAGATAGTCAATCTTCTTCTCTGTCCCTGTTCTTGTCTTGATCTTGCGCTTGTTGAAGATTTGTCGTTGAACTTGGAATCTTTTCTCCTTCATTTGCTTTCATTTGGACTTTTTCTGGAGTCTGCTTCTTTGAAATAGCTTTTGTCGATTCTTCAAGTATGCCAATGATGACATATTCTCCTTGTTGCTCTACTTCCTTCATGTGCACTTTGGCATCATGCTCCATGATGTAGCTATCTGTCTCACCTTTTCTGCTTTCACACTCACAAATCTCGTTAGCTTCCTTCAACATCTTTATCGTAAATACGGGAGTTATATCATACCCTTCCTCATCATAGAATTTAGTCGGGGTCGCCTCATCCACACACACATCAAGAGTCGCCAATATTTGATCCCATCCAAAGGGTTCAAATAACTCCTCTGGAAATGGCTCTGGTACATATGCCTCATCTTCTACTGAACACTCTAGGATGCAATCTTGCTTTCTAAGACTTCCACTCTCAGGAGCTCCGTACATCCAAATATGCGCTTTGCTTTCCAAATCAATTGTGGAGTTTAAGTGTTCCCCCGGGGTTCGCACTACATCTTTATAACTATGATCCTTGACACTAATTTTCGTTGTGACCTCTTTGTGTCTCAAGTAGATATAGTCATAGCCCAAGTCTTTTACCATTTTGAGCTGACACATGAATGGTCTACCCAATATGATGTCAAAGTTGCTGCTCTTGTCAAAATTCATTATGGCAAAGGTGTGCTCATACTCTATGCCACACGAGGATACAATGATTTGTTCTAATATTCCAATCGGTTTCTCCATGTATCCATCCGCTAATTGCAGTTTCATTCGAGTTTTCCTAAGAGAAGGCTTTCCCCATTTTTTCCATATCTCTTTGGTTGCAATGGCAGTTCTTGCCCCACTATCTAATATAGCAACCGTCTTTATGCCTTTGTACTCAAGTGGTAAGGTGGTGTTTCCTTCCTCTCCTTCACAGTAGTCACCCACCCTATTTACTAGTACTGGCTTTGTTTGTGGATTCTTAGGCATGGTGTCATCCATGTTTTCATATGCAAGGTGGTCATGTAAAGGGATTCTCAGCCCCATGTTTCCCAGGTGTTTGCCCATTTGGCCCCATAGATGCTGTCTAATTTTTAGTATCTCTGAGAGATAAAGTGTGCATTGTATAGGAGAAGACATCAGTTCATGCAAGCTCTTGGTATCCATCAATTTTTGTGTGGATTTCCACTAGAAAGGTACCATTTTAACCTCGGATTTTGTCTCGTGTTCTCCTATGAAAGATGGCAAAGTCTTTAGGGAGCATGGTTTACTCTCTTGAGATGTGACGGACCCGACATTCCCGTATAGAGATCATATATCTCTTGGGAAAAATTCATGATCCATGTTTATCTCAAGGATAGGTGCTGACTGTAAGGTAGCACTACCATCTTTTCGGCTTTTGATTGATTCCCACAAGGATTGTGGCTATGGTTCTTCTACCTCCGGAATAGGCATCACTGCTTGTGAGCCCACCCCATCTGTGGTATGGCTACTTCCCTTGTATCTAAGGTGCCTCAAATTTTGGCTCTTCCTGGTCTTTGTTTACAATACCATGGCTCTCCATTTCCTGGACTTTTTCGCGGATTAGCACCTCCGTTTTGGGAGCATCTAGAACTGGTTCCATAAAAGCTTGAGCCTTTTGGATGAGCTCCTTGCACATTTGCAACCTCTCTTTTTCATACCCTGGATAAGGATATGTCAGCCATCTATCCTCCTGGGTTTGGTTGGGTTTTAGCCTAGCTTCATAAGCCTTCAAAATTGCATCTAAAGGTTCAAAGACTATTTCCACTAAGACTGAACCTCCCGAGTTAGTCTTTGCCTCTTTAGGTCCCTTTGCATTTTTGTTCCTTTCTTGCTCTTGTCTAAGTTGCTCTCTTGTTTGATTCAGTTCAGTTTCCAAAGTCGCTTTCTCCTTCAGCCTCTTCAATTTCATTTTGTCTCATCTGCCTTTCCATGATCTTCTTCCGAAGGTTCTCACCAATTTGTTCTCAAATTATGTTTGAACAGGCAATGTGGCATATTCAACTGGTTTGTTTTTGGCAACTTCTTCAGCTTGAGCTCGAGTCATCGCATTTAAAGGAATGGCGGGTTCTACCTCGGATCCGCTTGAAGAAGGCATCACGCCTACAACATTCATTGTTGCTTTCCCTTTGTAGTCTAGATTTTTAGCACAGTGTTGGCGTAGATGGTCTATACCACAACGTTCACAGAATACAAATAATTCGATTTGTGGACCCTTTTTTGGACAACTTCGTGCCCAATGATCACCTCCACATTCATAGCATGGACCTTTTTGTTTCATAGCTGGTGATACAGCCAGTGGTTGTCCTTGCCTGGTGAGAATGTTCTTTGAACCATACTGTTGATTGGCTATGAACATGAGCATATTCACATCGAAGTACTGATTTCTCATGGGTTGTGGCATATATGTTGGTTGAGCGTAGTTGACTACTTATCTATCATCGTTCAGAAGTGGTGGTTGTTGCCCTAGCACATGTTGTGGCTTTGGTTGAGTCCTACACCATGGAGTGGGGTGATCCCCTCCACAAGTATTACATATCCTCAATTGAGGCTGTCGTACAATTGGGTTCTGTATGTAGCTTTGGTTTATTCTACTAATCACCCCATCGACCACTTGATCAATGATTGGTTCCCATGGAGTTTGAATATCTTGCTTTGTGGTGGGTTCTCTCTTTGGAGAAGAGGCACTACTAGTCGTGTTGTCTGTATCTTCAGTCACCTCTCCGTAGGCCTTGCAATTGTCAACTAGATATAGAGCTTCTTTAGTGACTTGCTCAAACATCGTGCATCCTTTTAAATGCAGGTCCTTTTTGAGAGTTTTGTTCCTCAAGCCCTCTATGAAGAGAATTGATAATCTCTCATCTTGCGGTAACTCTCTCATAGGACATCTATCTATGTATTGTTTGAAGCGAAGCAAAGCTTCCTTCATTCTTTCGTTCGCTTTTTGTTTGAAAGCGTAGATTTGGGACACTGTCTTATGTTTGATTCCCCTTTTTGAGAATTCCTCTACAAACTCTTGTAAGAGTTGTGCTATGTTTGGAAAATCATCTCTATTTAGTGATTGGAACCAAGTCAAGGGTGTTCCTTCCAATGTTAACCCATTTCCCTCATACCGAGTATGGAAATCCACAATCTGTTCAGCTCTCAAAACTTGTTTGAAGAGTGAGACATGAGCATATGGATCCCCTGACCCATTGTATTTTGTCTTAACACATTGAGCCACTTGATATGGTCTCAATCGTTGGGGTTTAGTCACTAATCTAACCAAATCGTTGTCTCTTGGAAAGACATCTCTCGTTTGCTCCTCTCATCTTGGAGAAAATCTTGGCGGAATCCTCTCTGATATGCGCTCTGGCATCGTTTTTGGCTGAAAGTAAGTAGGAATCGGAGTACCCTTGTATGTGTATTTTTCTAAGTCAATTGTATCTACAAGTTTGTACTCTCTTCCATACTTATCTACATTTAAAACTTGCACTCCATTGGCATCTGTATACGTGAAAGCATAGAGGTTCTTATGGGTGGTCAGCTCCCTCGCATTGGGCTCTACACACTTGTAGAAGATATATGGATCCCCGTTTGTGAATCTATACAAGCCCTCATAAGCATAATTTTGTAAGAACTTTCATGGATTCATTGGCTTTGATGAATCTCACGTTCGGTTTGTTGATCAGAGGATGCCTCTCCTCTATGTATTCTCCGAATCCCTCTGTTGTCGGCATTGCAGCGTTTTTCATGTCTCTAAGTGGAGTATAGAACCCTGGTGGTGGATGATTTGTCATGATTAAGGCTCACTCAAAACTCTCAAGATAGTACTTGACAAGCCCACTTTGGCTTAGTGGATTTTATCCCTTTTTGCCCTTGATCAGATCTCTCAAAAGTCAGGAATTTGTGACTTTTTGGTCTCTGGAAACTGGTCTTGGGGTACCCTAAAAGTTTGGATTTACCCTAATCCCGCAAGCTTCCTTCCTAGCTATACCTGACTCAATTTGGAGTTGTCTATCAAAAGTTAGAGCACTTTTAGTGAACTGCACTTGAAACAATACTCAAAACAGTCTCAGGACCAGAACACGAGAACTTTGGCTTGTATCTTGGTTTCCAGAAGGTATTTTTAGCTCAAACTTGAGATTTGGAATGTCCTCAAGTATATCTATAAAATCACCAAGTCAGATACCCCCACTATGCTGAGAGGTACATGGATCGCGATCCATGTTCCCTATCAAATTTTTTCTCCAAAATTTTCCAGATTCTCACTGTGTGTAGACAAGGTCATAAGCAGGCTATATACCAATCTTCAGTAAATTCTGAGGTTGAGGTACATGGATCGCGATCCATGTTCAACCACATCTGGACTTGAGCTCTTGGGAGCTTGTTCCTGACTATGTCCACAAGCTAAATCTCAAATCTTTTTGGATTTGGACTTGTTTTGACAGGTCAAATGCCCAATACTTGGTCTGCACAATGGTTTTCTGTCTGTCACCTGTTTTGCTCCCTTTTGACCCAAATTTGCTCAAATTTTTCCAAAATTGGAGTTGGGGATATGTTTTCTTGTGTATGCACTACTAATCTGGAAAGTTTCAACTCATGCTGTCACTATGGGAACATGGATCGCGATCCATGTTTGGAGCCCAAATTAACTTTTTTTGGTACCATCAGATTCAACATAATTAGGAGATCCTATGGTATCAATTTTTTCGAAAATGGACCTCTGGATTGAAAGTTAGGTCAGTTATGGCGCTTGCTTAGAGTACTTGACAGTTCTGGACTTTTGTTTGGTTTTTGATATCCAAACTCACTTTTGAAAAGACCACTAGACTCCCTATGATGTGCTCTAGCTATGGTGCAAATATGGTATCAGTTTGTGACAAAGGAACATGGATCGCGATCCATGTATCTATGTGTCATAAGGTACTGAAACTTGGCACACAGCTTGTCTCTGGTCTGTCTCTGGTCTCCTGATCCTGCTATATGGTTTTTATGTGAATTGGACTTGTTTAGGCCAGACAGAAGTCAATTCATAGGTCTGTTTTAGGGTTTTTACCCTGGACAGTTAATAGCACTTTTCACCCAGTTTTTGAACTTTTTTGACAAAACTTCTTTGGGGACTTTTGTTCACAATGGTCTCTACTAAAGGCTTGAAAATAATTTTTCCAAAAATTTCTCAAGGGTACATGGATCGCAATCCATGTTCCACCACTTTTGGATTTGAAAGTTTGTGTGCTAATATCTTGTGATATTTGTAGCTTGCTCCATAAATCTTTCTAAATTTTGGATCAGTTTTGCTATGAAAGTTTTGACAATGAGCTTCTTTTGGCTCTTTTGACCACTTTTTACAACTTGTTTGTATATGGTTCTTTTGGGAAAGTTGTTCCAAATGGTACCAGCTACCTACTGCTCAAATCTCAGCCAAAAAAATTTCATGAGGTACATGGATCGCGATCCATGTTTGACCACATTTTGACATGAAACTTGGTCAGCTTGTAGTCCATGTTATGGTGATACTCTTCCCCAAATCTTTTTGAATTTGGACAAGTTTTTCCTAGTCAAAAGTGAGTTTTTCTGTCTGCCCTGCGGTTTTTGACTAGTTTCTGTAATAGGGTATTTTGATCAACTTTTTTTCAATTTTTTGACATGGTGCCTTTTGGAAAAGTCGTTCCAAATGATATCAAGGATGTACTTGTCAAATATCAACCCAAAATGTCAAAAAGGTACATGGATCACGATCCATGTTTGGCAACATTTTTTCATGAATTTTGTTATGTAGCTTCTTTATGTGTAGAAGCCAACTCTCACCCCTTTTTGAATTTCGATCCCAAAATCTCAAGATCTGCTTAGTTTTGTGTCTGAATCCCTATTTTTGTTGTTTTTGCTCTAACAACCAATTCTGAAGTGATTTTTGATTTTTTCTTTCAAGCAAACTTGATCAGAGCAGTTTCCCAATGATGTACACTGTAACTGGTCACTTTTCACCAAAAATGGTTTTTGGGGTACATGGATCACGATCCATGTTCCTTCATAGATTCTTGCCAAACTTTTTAGATTGATTCTAGAGAGTATGTTGATTCCCTTGATCCATAATTTTTTGAATTTGGATTACTTTTGACGTCTCTACCATCAAATTTTCAGAATTTCAGAGTTATGGTCATTTTGGCCAAAATATGGTTTTCACCCTTTTTACCCTCAATCTTTTAACCCAATTTTGATGGTGGTAGTTTCTACTTACCCTACTCCTAAGTACTGAATTGAAACATGAAACAAAAACTAACAAAAGGGTACAAAATAAAGTCGAAACGAAAAACGGAACAACACTCTGAAAGTAATGAGAAAATCGAAGAATGAAATGCTTTTGGCTATTTCACTCACAACCCTCTTTACTTCTCAAGAATAGATCTAGCAAGTCCTCGACTTCTAAACTCTACCAAGCACTAAACGCTGTGTCTATCTGCTCCACTGCTAAGGTGTAAATGGAATGGAGAGACAAATCTTTTTTTTTTAAAAAGACGCTCTAAAAATGCACTAGGTCACTCACCATCTAAGGATCACATCCCCGACAACGGTGCCAATGTAGCGGGTCGCCGCGACGGACGTCTGTAGCATAGCTTTCTGGAACTAACATAATGTCAATACTCAGGGAAAGGAGACTCTATGAGATCGTAAATCTCACGAAGTGAACCTTAACAAGCAAACACACTAGCGCAACAAGGAAACAAACACTCAATGATCAGGGAAATCTGTCTATGTCCTTTCTCACAGCTCTAGATCATCATGCCATTTCGGCACTCGAACGGACTCAAAATGCAATGAAACTTTAAGAGGAGGTCTAGGACACCTAGGGGCACTATCCTAGCAAGTCTGGTTGCAATCCAACAAGGTACCAAAATCACGATCCATCATGAAAAAGGTCCTGAAAACTGCAACAGAACTATCCAAAACTGTCGTCCTATGGTCTAAGAACACTCTCCTATGGTCAAAACAACTAAAAATAGCAATTTAAGCACTCAAATCTGCAATTATAGCTCACGGAGGCGTAGTCGCGAACCACAACAAAACTGACAATGCTTCCACTTAATTTAAAGAGCAAAGAGAGAGGAACACAATGCAAGTTTCGGAATTGAAAACGGGTTGCCCATTCATTAATTGTGATGATTACAAGGTGGAGCAGCTCGTAGCTTGAGCGTACGTTTTTTGAGCTCCCTTCTTCTTCTAAAGATAAGCCCCTTTTCACATTACAATAATTGACCTTTATACCTAGGGCTTTCTAAATGGCCAGTGGCCGATTCACATGTATCTTTACAATTGTCATTGATAGAATTACAACTCAGGGAATTGATTATTACTCTGGAATCAGGATTTACACAAAGTATTACTACACTAGCTCGGCAAAATAATAAACTATAAATGTGGTGTCCGGCTACGTGTTCGGCCAGTTGGGCACGCGTTTGATTAGTCCTCAAACACATGGCTGGATTTTATCAATAGTATATCCGTGACTATGCCAAAATCATTGTTCCTATGACGGATCAACTTAAAGCAAAAGGTAAGACCTTTTCTTGGGAAGAAGCCCAAAAACACAGTTCGAATAGCTCAAGGTAGCTATAGCCACTGCTCCCATCCTAGCAATCGTCGACCCACTTAAGTCGTTTGTGGTAGAGACTGATGCTAGTGATAAAGCCATTGGTGCGGTACTTCTCCAGGAGGGAAGACCTATAGCCTTTGAAAGTAAAAAGTTAGATAGAGCTCAACAGAATTATTCTGTCTATGAGAGAGAGCGCTATGCCATAATTCATGCTTTACGAAAGTGGCGACACTATTTATATGGTGCCGAGTTTGAAGTAGTTTTTGACCATGAGAGTATCAAATGGTTTACTACTCAAACAGACTTGAAGGGCCATAAAGCTAGATGGGCAGAAATCCTTCAAGATTATGATTGTTAGCTACGATATCGCAAGGGGCGATATAATGTAGTAGTGGATGCACTAAGTCGAATGCCTCATATTAATTCACTTGCTTTCACGGAACTAAAGAGTGGATTTTTGGAGTCATTACGTGGCAAGTGTACACAAGATCAATCATATGCTCAAGTGTGGAGTGCAATTTTAAATAGGGATCCCTCACACTCACATGTCTCTGAACAGCTAGATCAACATGTCTTTGCACGCGGAGATAGAAACTCCAACACACAGAGCTCCACCCCTACTCAGGAAGAGCTTAAGCGATGGAAGAATTTTTCCATTGATGATGGCTACTTACTCCACAAAGGTAGAGTATGTGTGCCAAAGGACTCTGACACTAGGCACCAAATCTTATTTGAGTGTCACGATAGTCCAAGTGCTGGTCATCCAAGTATCCGTAAGATGTATGCCTCAGTTCGCCGTCAATTTTATTGGTCGGGCTTACATCATGATGTTCAAGAGTACGTACTAAACTACCAACAGTGACAAGTTAATAAGGCAGAGCACCTCAAGGTAGGTGGCTTTTTACATCCTTTAGAGATTCCACAAGCTAAGTGGGAGAGTATCTCTATGGATTTTGTAGTAGGACTACCTACTACAAATCATGGCCATGAAGCCATTTGGGTAATTGTAGACCGTCTCACAAAGATGGGTCGATTCATTCCCACTAAGACTACGGTTAAGACACCGGAATTAGCACGACTATTTGTAGAGCACATATATAAACTCTACGGTCTTCCAGCTAGTATCATTAATGACAGAGATCGAAAGTTCGATAATCACTTCTGGAAAGCTGTGTTCCAAACGTTGGAAACTAAACTAAATCTAAGTACGGTTGATCATCCAGAAACGGATGGTCAAACAGAAAGAGTTAATCAAGTGCTAGAGGATATGCTACGAGCGTACGTTAGCAAGAAGCAAACCAATTGGGAAGACTACTTACCTATATTGGAATTTGCTTATATCATTTTTTATTATCGATTCTGCTGCTATAGAAAATATGACATATCAGTCTAAGTGACTCCATATATATCATGCACTACCAGTTCAATGTGTTGTTTATCTTGCTGATGATACGACTTATCACGTAAAGGGTATTGGAGATTTATATCTTGGTACCATTCGAATTTTGCGAGTATTACATGTACTAGATCTTCAACATAATCTTCTTTCAGTTGTTAGAATTCTTGATCTTGGTCTCTTTATTGGATTTGATCATACCAAATGCCGAATTGAGAAACATAGACAGACTATAGCCACTGCTCCTCGAAATGGTAATATGTTTGAACTCTCTCTCAATGATGTTGTAGAAAATGTTGTCACTGCTCTGGGTGATCATGATTGCAAAGTATGGCATCACCGTTTTTTTCATGCTGATTTCTAAAAATCCTTGATCTTCAGCCTCGTGATCTCGTCCATGGCATGGATCTTAAGCTCATCCCAAGATGGGAATTTGTGACTTTTGTGCTCTTAGGAAACATAATCGTAAACCCTTTCCTCTCTCAAATACAACTCATCTGATGACATATTGGATCTTGTTCATACTGATAATGTGGATCTCTACCTTCTTCAAGATCACAATATTGCTACTTCATTACGTTCATTGATGATTCTCACGGTATACGATTGTATTTGTACTTAGACAAAAATTGGATGCCTTATCTATTTTCAAACAATTCCACAAGACTGTGGAACTTCAAACTGGTCGTCGCCTCAAGAAGCTTCTTAGTGACAATGGAGGCGAATATGTTTCTCAAGAGTTTGTGAGTTATTGGACTGACAGTGGAATTTATCATAAATACACTATTCCATATTTACCTCAATAGAACGGCATTGTTGAATGAAAGAATCGCACTATTCTTAATGTTGTAAGATGTATGTTGGAATGTATGCAAGATAGAATGTACCCACTTCCCGCAGTTCGCAGCTAAGCGTGACCTCCACAATGCGGCTAACTCGCCAAGTTACCCTCGTGCCCGAAGCAGAAACTTTCGAAACGTGGCATACTTCTAGAACTCAGCAAGTTATTGGTAAGAAGCTCCACATAACTCGCCGAGTGACATGGTCATGCCACAAAGGCGACAATTTATTTCCATGTACATGCACACAAGGCATTGCCACGTAACTCGCTGAGTAACGTGGCTATGCCAACATAGGCAAGCCACGTAACTCGGCGAGTTACGGGGCAATACCTACTAGATTGTCACATAGGCAGGCCACGTAACTCAGCGAGTTACGTGGATGCCTTCTTAGAAAAGCTCTCAACAAAGACGTGGCATACACGTAAGATGTCCACGTAACTCGGCGAATTATGTGGACATGTCTCCAACCATTTGCATGGACATGGCCCACATGCGTGCATGGACTTTTTTGAAGAGAATTGTACTAAGTGTCTAGAGTCAGAGAATGTCTGGATCAAATCTTTGTCACTCCTTGTCTCTATTGAAACTCTTTTTCCCTCTCTTTGTCTCTCTCTCTCTCTCTCTCTCTCTCTCTCTCTCTCTCTCTCTCTCTCTCTCCTCATACAATGTGTATAAGAGTCCCTCTACCACATGATAAAGATCATATCACTTTTTGTAAAATTATATACAAATTCATATCCAAAAATACATCTATTTCCAACCTTTGGGGACGTTGTCCCCAAACTCCCCCACCAAGGGGGGGCTAAATAGCTGCCCCTCCTTGGATCCCCTTGGCGACAGTAATAAAAAGACACACCCACACACACACACACACACATAGAGAGAGAGAGAGAGATAAAGAAAGAGAGTTTTCTTTTTAAATTTTAGTTGATGAAAATCTAGTTGCCATATAAACGATGAGCTAGTTGTCTAAGTATACACCAATTTGGTTGACCATATATGCGACAATAAAGATGATGATATAGAAAATAATCTAATCTAGTTAACCATACAAAGAACCATTTAAAAGGGCTTGGAGCAATCCTATAAGCAACCACATAGATGACCATATAGAGGATCATACCATCAACCATATAGATGACCATAGCATATATGTATTTCTATATACAAGATCGTAGAATTGGCCATATAGACTAGCATAGAACTGACCATATACATGTGGTCTATGAAAAAAGGATAGCACTATATTTATATGACCATATGGATGCCAATGTAGAGGACTATATAAATTCCCATGTAGACAGTCATAGAGACAACCATATAGAGTCCAATATCGATTTCCACAGAGCCATATAAAGACGATCATATCCTAATCCATCGTACAGAGCCGTGAGACTTTGCACGTGGGGGGGTGAAAATCTTTTTTCCATCCTTGCAAAGTTTCATATGGATCAAACATGGTTTGGGCGATCAAAGCCCATACTATGTGGTAAAATGGTTCGTGTGGCTCAAATGGCCAATTTTAGCATATATTATGTATCGGGACCTCCCAAGCAATATCAGATGGCCACAAAAAATTTCACAATCGTAGGGCTTGTACATTCCATTTTAGCGTATAGTATAGTTCGGAACCGCCCAAACCGTATCGGATGGCCATATGACTTTGCACGGGTGGGTTTTAACTCCATTTCTCCACCCTTAAAAAGTCTCGCGGTGATCCTTCTAGTTATAAAATAGGTGGCCCCATTGATGCTACCAGCCCATCATGGTGTTGTTCGCTTCATTCTTCACGCACCCGTCGACCTCTTCGAGACACCCGTCGTGTTGGCTCACCCATCCGCCCACCGTTGCACCTGTGCACGTCCCTTCGGCCTCGTCGATGCTCTCAGCCCCATCACGATGAAGTCAGAGGTGGCATAGTTTGCTCCGTCCTTCATGTACTCTTTGATCCTCGCGTGGCTCCGTGAAGCACCTGTCGGTCCTCATCCGTGCACTTTTCTCCTTGTCGCACCACAAGCCATCCCGTCTTAGCGCATCGGGTGTTGTCGATGGACACGTCGTTTGCACCCTCGGCCATCGCATCCTCTCATGGAAACCTTCTCTTGCGGCCTTCCCCCAACAAGGGGGTTTCCACCGTTTGCCGGCCCATGGGTCATGGTTCTTGGGGGGTTTGGCCGTCCATGCCGGATTGTGTACAACTATAAGATAGTGGTGCTCAGTTGAGACGGGAATGGGGTGGACTACTGAGCAAAGGATGGGTGAAGTGAGGCAACGAGTTCCCCACACCCCTCTGGTGATGTTGGGATGCCACCCCCCCCCCCTCGGGCAAGTGCCAAGGCTACCTTCCACCGAAGGGCTTGGCTATTTCGGGCAGTTTTCAGGTCTCGCGGCTCAATGTGCTCGGGGCTAGAGGTCATCGTATAGAGCCATGAGACTTTGCACGTGTGGGGGTGACAATCATTTTTTCCATCCTTGCAAAGTTTCATATGGATCAAATATGGTTTGGGCGATCAAGGCCATACTATGTGCTTAAATGGTTCGTGTGGCTCATATGGCCAATTTTAGCGTATATTATGTATCGGGACCTCCTAAGCGATATCAGATGGCCACAAAAAATTTCACGATCGTAGGGCTTGTACATTCCATTATAGCGTATAGTATGGTTCCGAACCACCCAAACCATATCGGATGGCCACGTGACTTTGCACGAGTGGGTTTTAACTCCATTTCTCCACCCCTAAAAAGTCTCGTGGCCATCCTTCTAGTTATAACATAGGTGGCCCTGTTGACGCTACCGGCCCGTCATGGTGTCATCAGCCATGGCGTTGTCCGCTTCATTCTTCACGCACCCATCGACCTCTTTGACGCACTCGTCGTGTTGCCTCACCCATCCGCCCATCGTCGCACCAGTGCACGTCCCTTCGGCCTCGTCGATGCTATCAGCCCCATCACAATGAAGTCGGAGGTGGCGTAGTTTGCTCTGTCCTTCACGTACTCTTTGATCCTCGCATGGCTCCGTGAAGCACCTGTCGGTCCTCATCCGTTCACTTCGCTCCTTGAAGCACCACAAGCCATCCCGTCAGCGCATCGGGTGTCGTCGATGGACGCTCGTTTGCACTCTCAGCCATCGCATCCTCTCATGGAAACCTTCTCTTGCGGCCTTCTCGCAACAAGGGGGTTTCCCCCATTTGCCGGCCCGTGGGTCATAGTTCTCGGGGGGTTTGTCCGTCCGCGCCGGATTGTGTACAACTATAAGATACTGGTGCTCGATTGAGATGGGAACAGGGTGGACCGCGGAGCAAAGGAAGGGTGAGGTGAGGCAACGAGTTCCCCACACCCCTCTTGTGACGTTGGGATGCCAACCCCCCCCCCTCGGGGCAAGTGCCAAGGTTACCTTCCACAGACGGGCTTGGCTACTTTCGGACAGTTTTCAGGTCTCGGGGGGCTCAATGTGCTCGGGGTAGCCAACAGGGCTTGATAGGCGATGAGTGATGGCAGACCGTGTCCAGGGCCAAGGCATCGACTACGATAAGCTCCCGCTCGGGCCCCGGTGTGGTCAAGGAGCACGGCGGACGTTTTTTCGGTCACGAGCTACGTGCAGCTTGTATCAATACGGAAGGTCCCAAATCCGTGTGCATAAGTAAACCAAAAGCATTTTAAAAAAAAACTTTCTTTTTGTGATCCAATAATATTTCAAATAAATAGAATTTACATAAAAATATATTTTTTTTTCCTTAAATTACCACGCAAATAATTAGGTTGAGATATCTTGGTTTTTAATTTAGATACGTTATTTTTTTAGGAAAAAAAAATGACATGGCTATTGAGGTGGCCATGCATGAATGACATGGTCATCCAAGTGGCAAGCTAATGTGGATGATTGATGACATTGAATGCATAGGTGGAAAGATGAGGTGACGGATGGGATCCCCTCATTTGCCATGTCATATGATGACGTGTCAAAATGGTGACATGTGATGATTAGGTGGCAAAAAAGGACGTGATGAGTTGGCAAGGTGGCGATGTAGCATGCTTGGTGGCTCATGAGGTGGCGAGTGATGTGGCAAGCCATGCAAGCAATACTTACACGTGGCATGTGAGGTGGTGGATGACATGGCACTTAAGGTGAAGTTACATGCAAGGTGGCAGTGGAGGGTGGTGGATTAGAGTGACATGGCAAGCCAAGTGTTACAGTCAAAGTGTTGACTGTGGTGATGTGGAAGGTGAGATGGGGTGATGACATGGACCTTTGGTGACGTGGTGGCCTCCTTGTATAAGGTGGACTAGCTCACTAGGATTGGGAGAGTAGACCCAAGCCATGGTTGGTTAACAAGCGTCAAAATTTCTAGGTTTGGTATTTACCAAACCTAAGGAGGCACACCTCAAGTGAATGGTGCAAGTGAAAAAAAATAAAACAATGAAAACGTGTCTTTCCCTTACTCAAATTGACTCAATTTTTTTTCTATGAGGACCTTACACTAAGAGTTATGACATATATGAAAATCAAAATGAGTGGCAATGTACATTATTTATTAGATTTAAAAAAAAACTCTATCAAGGTTCTCTAAGCAGTCTTTGTTATTTTCTAAGGTAGATCTTTAAAAAATGAACTATTGAAGTTTAAATGTTTTTGCATGGTCACATTCCTTGGGTCATAACTATCAAATGACTGTTGGATCTTGCAAAATAAGTTCTACATCATTAGATACTGACAGTGGCGGTCAACTTGTGACAAATCAACCTTATACTTACTTGATTGGATGTCTTCAGTTGTTAGTATTTTTTTTGTTGCTAATTATCTTGGACAACAGCTTGCATGTCCTTCTCTTAAGCATTGGTATGCAACAAAGCGTGTATTGAAATACTTAAAAGGCACTACAGATTTTGGTTTGGTCTATCGACGACAACTGACATCGGATTCTATACAATCTCTTTCTCTTTTCGATTACATAGATGCAGACTGGGTAAGCTCTTAATTATCTATGCAATCTACTAGTGGAAATTCCTTCTTTATGAATGGTTGTCTTGTTTCTTGGACCAGCAAGAATCAATAGTTTCTTTTTGGGCATGTCCAGTGCCCGTGTCTGACACGGGCCTTAGGCTAGCTTGAATATTTGAATAAGTTAGTGGGCTAACTACCACTACGTGGCTGAGACTACCTGGAAGAGACCTAATTAACTCATAGCATAACTAGATCACAAAGGAAACCTAACTAGGTTAGGCTAAGGCTTTACTTAAACATGGACTGAACTAAGACTTAATGTCTTTTTGACTTAGGGACTTGGGATGCAATAAATCCAAGAGCCTATACCCTGGGCCAACTTAAAGATAGAATCCTTTTTCAAGGGTGGTGACCTGGGATGTTAAAAGATAGGCCCGATGGCATAGTTATAATGCCTTTACTATAATTGTAATCGATGACAGACGCCTCACACTTGGTGAGGCAGTCCACGTTCATAGCATGGTGCGCAGGCCTGAGATCTATGACGCCTTTGATGCAGAGTAATATACTAGCAAGAGAAGAAGTACTTAAACGTGAGCTCATTACTTTGAGCTCACTTAGTTTCCATTTCAGTAATTCCGAAACAACAACTGTTTAATATGTGAGTATAGCAAGGGCTTCCTTTGTGTTAGAGCATTGCTGAATAAGATATCAAGTAAGAGTAAATCATTATCTTTACACCTCCTTCTTCTCTGAGCGAGTGGGTAAGTAGGATATACCAGCATTGAACTTGGAAGTTTGAGGTTTCAAACCACTCTACGATGGCATTAAACAAAGCGAATGGACCATCTGAGGTACCATTACAATTAGTTTATGCTTAACCTGTCTCAAAAGGATTAATTGACTCATCCTTGATAGGTTCTTCCACCTTTTACAACATTCTCCTCTTTTAGTATAGGTTAGGATGACATGATGACAACTAGAGTCACCCTAGTTACCTGTAATGCTGTTTAGAAACTAATATATTGATTGTTTTCTTATTGTGGATGCAGGTAAGGGTGCTCTCTCTCTAGCTTTGGTAATGGAAGGATGTGTTGTCACTTTCTCCTTTCCTCTAGCAGGACCCCATAGTAACTAAGATCTGGCCTGCAAATTTGACAAAGGTATCTTTTAGAATGAATGACTAAATGGGATGTGGCTGTAAGGCGCGATGGCATCTCTTTAATTTTTTGAAAGACTCCCTCGTGCGCCATTCGGACAATCTGCAATGATGTAACTTTACTTCTTTTACCCTAAACCCCTATACAAATTTCATACACTTTAAAGATGTGGTTGTATGGCGCGCTGGTATGTTTCTGAGGTTCTCTAGAACTTTCCCGCATGCCAGTAAGAAAATTGGCAATGATGCAACTATTCTTCCCTCTCTCTCTCTCTCTCTCTCTCTCTCTCTCTCTCTCTGTGTGTGTGTGTGTGTGTGTGTGTGTGTGTGTGTGTGTGTGTGACAAGGGGAACTAGTGCCTTGGAGTCCACCTCCCAACCACCCACTATATAGCATGGCTCCTAGCCCTTTGCCCTAGTTGGACTCTCTTTCCACAGTGCCTAGCCCGGCCTTGCCCTTGTCCTGACATTACCCCCCCCCCCCCCCCCCCTTAAAGAAGAGTTTTCGTCCTCAAAAACAAAAGGGGGGAACTTCTTCTTAAGAACACTAATGTTTTTCCAAGTGGCGCCAGTTTAGGGTTAGGGTTTAGGGTTCCTCAGGCCCATCTTTCCACTTGATTAAGGCTTGTTGACGTACATGATGACGCGTACATAAATCATGATAGTCGAGAATGCGTTCAGGTTCATGCGGTAAGGTAGGAGGTTCAACGAAATCAACCAAAATCGGCTGGTCAATGACATTGTCATCCCCATGTAACCGCTTACGTAAACGGCTTACAAGAAACACCGGATGAATACGAGAATGTGTAGGTAGCAATAATTTGTAGGCACAATCACCTACTCGCTTGAGTATTTTGAAAGGCCCACAATATGTGGACATAGTTTAGGTGTTGACCCAGTTTTCAGACTTTCTGAATGTTCTGACACACGTAAAAATACTTCCTCCCCTTCCTCAAAGGTAACTTGCCGACGTTTCTTATCAGCGTACTTCTTATACCGATCCTACGCTTGTCGGACATTCTGACGAGCGAGTTTCAGCATATCCATGTGGTCTTGGAGAAAATCCTTAACCTGTTGGAGCTTTTCGGTTGCCAACCCCACTGTAACAGGTGACCTAGGTTGAAAACCATACATGAGCATGAAAGGACTAAATCCAGTTGTGACATGCTTAGCACTATTGTAGGCAAACTCAAGAATAGGTAAGTATTCTTCCCAGTCTGACTGTTTCTTGCTAACATATGCTCTTAGCATATCCTCTAGCCCTTGGTTAACTCATTCAGTCTGACCATCTGTTTCTAGATGATCGGATGTACTGAGGTTTAATTGTGTACCCAATCTTTTGAACATAGCCCTCCAAAAATGATTGTTAAACTTGGGATCACGATCACTGACAATGTTACTTGGCAAACCATACAACTTGTATAGATTGTCCACAAATAACTTGGCTAGTTCTGGAGTCTTAATCGTTGATTTGGTTAGAGCAAACTTACATAGTTTAGTCAACCGGTCTACGATCACCCATACCGAGTCATGACCTCGTACAGTGGTTGATAAACCCACAATAAAGTCCATAGAGATACTTTCCCATTTACCATTGGGAATCTCCAAAGGATGTAAGAGTCCTCCTGATTTCAGGCGCTCTGCTTTGTTAACTTGACATTTTTGGCAATGCAAGACATAAGCTTGAATAAATCCATGTAAACCTGGCCAGTAAAAATGCGTCGTACGAGAGCGTAATTTTTTCTAATACCTGGGTGCCCTGCACTTGGACTATCATGACATTCATAAAGAATCTGGCGCTGAATGTCTGTGTACATCGGTACACAAACTCTCCCCTTATGGAGTAGGTACCCATTGTCGATGGTGAAATGCTTCCATCATTGTAGTTCATCACTTGATAGAGGAGAACTATGTGTGGAGGTTAACGTTACACTACCATCATTGGAGTGAGAAGGATCCCTCATTTTTACATGGCTCCACACTTTGGAATATGCTTTATCATGCTTATATTTGCCCTTTAGAGAATCCAAATATTCACTACGAAGTTCCGTGAACAAGAGAGAATTGATCTCCGGCATACGACTTAGAGCATCAGCCACCACATTGTATCGTCCTTTACAATACCGGAGCTTGGGATCATATTCCTAAAGAATCTCGGCCCACCTGGCTTTGCGACCCTTCAAATCTGTTTGTCGTGTAAACCATTTGATGCTTTCATGGTCAAACACAATCTCAAATTGAGCACCATACAAATAATGCCGCCATGTTTTTAAGGTAGACACTATTGCATAGAGTTCGAGCTCATAAGCAGAGTAGTTATGTTGTGCTGCATCAAGCTTCTTTGCTTTCAAATGCAATTGGCCGTCCGTCTTGTAACAGGACTGCTCCAATAGCACGGTCACTAGCATCCGTTTCCAAAACGAATGGTTTCAAAGGATCTACAATAGCTAGTATGGGAGTTGTAGCTAATGCATCCTTGAGCGTATCGAAACTATGCTGTTGAGTGGGTCCCTACTGAAAAGCTTTGCCTTTGCCTTTCAGTTGGTCCGTCATGGGAACATCAATATTAGCAAAGTTTTTAACGAACCTTCGATATAAACCTGCAAATCCTTTAAAAATCTGTAACTCCTCTAGATTTTTAGGAGAAGGCCACTGTCGGATTG
Source organism: Adiantum capillus-veneris (assembly GCF_014529385.1). NCBI lineage: Eukaryota > Viridiplantae > Streptophyta > Polypodiopsida > Polypodiales > Pteridaceae > Adiantum > Adiantum capillus-veneris. The sequence goes on along the minus strand of NC_140959.1, from coordinate 136,533,674 downwards.
TATCCACTTTGGATTGATCCATATATAGCCCATTAGCTGAAATAACATGCTCAAGATAGTGAATTTCTTCTTTCAGAAAATCACACTTAGATTCCTTGGCATATAATTTATTTGTTCGTAACAATTTGAACACTTACCTCAGATGTTGTAAGTGTTCTTCTTCAGAAGCACTGTAGACTAGAATGTCATCAAAAAAGACGATGAAAAATTTGCCCAAGTACGGGTTCAAGACATTATCCACATAAGTGTCATGAATGTTGTGGGCGCATTGGTTAACCCAAATGGCATAACCAAAAACTCGTAGTGTCCAAACCTTGTTCGGAATATAGTTTTGGGTATATCAGCAAGTTGAATACGGACTTGGTGATAACCTGACCGCAAGTCTATTTTCGTAAAAATACGAGCATGAGTGAGTTTGTCGAACAACTCATCCACGCGTAGCAATGGGTACTTGTTCTTAATAGTAACCGTATTTAAGCCACGGTAGTCTACGCACATGCACATACTACCGTCTTTTTTCTTCACCAATAGGATAGGAGAAGCCCATGATGAAGAACTAGGTTGGATAAACCCTCTGCTAAGGTAGTCAGCAAGCTGACATTCCACCTCAACACCTTCATAGCAACTCATACGGTAGGGCAGTTTACTGACAGGTTTACTGCCTACAACTACATCGATGCTATGTTGCATCGATCGTGTCGACGATAATCCTAGTGGAAAATCATTAGGAAAAACATCGTGAAATTCTTTTAATAAATTTTTTAACTCACTAGCAACTTTTGCTTGTTGGGAAGTAGCCATTGGTGAAAGAGATGAGAGAGAAGCATGCGGCGTTGAGGAATGTTCAACAAATTCAATGTTAGAGAGTAAATGAGACAAGGTAACACAATAAAACTTGATCTATTTCATTATCAGAAACGAGATGCATAAGCTCAGATGTACATATCAATGGTGAAGAAGGTACATCCTTCTCTCCTAAAAACAACACATGTGCGCCATGGGATTCGAACAGCAAGCTGTTGTGCTCATAGCTACGCTTCAGTGATGGTTCTAGGCTATTCAACCATTCCCTACCAAGGACCACATCTGCCCTCTCCATGTTCATAACGTGAAAATCCAAGGATGTGGAGTAGCCTTGTACTTCCAACGGAACAGCTCGGACTTGAGTATCCCATATTTTTGTATCATGTCCATTCATCATTGCTACCTTGTAGCGGAGGGTACTCGGAGTTTGAGGCAATTTGAGTTTTTTCACCAATCCATAATTGATAAAATTGTGAGTAGCACCGTCATCTACCAAGATGCGCACCTTGTGCCCTTGTAGAGATCCGTGCATACGTACTAACTCATGTGGTCCGAAGGTCTGTTGCCACATGGAAGCTGTGATACAGCATTTATGCACCACCTCGGTGTGTGTTACTTCCACTAGGGAGAATCGTGAGGAAGACTCAAGAGGCAGCAGTTGCACCGTGTGCACTGCTTTCTCCTTGCCATGAGTAGCAGATTTCCCCTTGGGACAATCCTTTTTGCCATGACCGCTTCCTAAACATTGAAAACATAATTTCTCTTTCTTAGCTTTATCAAAGTCCTCAGGAGAGAGAGGACCTCTAGACCCCTTGGGGTTTTTAGATGCTTCTGAATTGGCTACTATAAATTTCCTTTTATTGTGCCCGTACTGTGTGCGTGTATTACCATGTGTATTAACAGGCACGTAATTATGATGTGATTTATTTTCATCTGGATCATCGTGAATATGTGCTTTCACTATGGATTCCTGAAGTGTTTTAGGGTCTTGAGTCTTGACGTGCTTTTGAAGCTCTAGTGTCAGCTCACGGATAAACCCACGTACTTGCTGAAAGGTGTCTAGGCCTTCCAACTTGAGGATAACATCCCGATAGTGAGATATATATTCAAGTAATGATGGGTATTGGCACATGGAACACGTTGGTGCAGCTAAAGTTGGTCGAAGCTAGCAAGTGGTCTATGCCAGGCAAAGGGTGCAGTCGAGTGCAGTGCAGAAGGCTAGGACAGGTGCCAAGGCCCTTAGCAGCCAAAGGATAGCGGGAAAGTATGCCTGATGCGGTTTTTTAGGCCAAAAGTGCAGCGGAATGGTCCATATGGGATGGCGGGTCAAGGTGTCCAAAATGCCAAGTCAAAGCTCTAGAATGTAGAGTTCAGCGTGCTCTAGAAGTCGGTCCAGACGGCTCGTCAAACGGAGCCTTGGTGCTGAAGATATTGCAGTTTAAAGAAAGGGTGTGTAGCAGATCCCCGACGAACAGGGCAATTGGGGACAGGTGGCCCGGGTTGATGTCAGTGTATATGTGTGTGAGTTCTGGATAGCAAGTTAAAGTCAGTTGAAGATTTTCCGGGGGCCGGGTCTGAGCCCACTTGACCGCATTGGGAAATGTGCCATTTGGCAGTTTTTCGGCCTCGCCAAGATTCTCGGTCAAAGGGTGTACCATATGCAGCTAGTCAGAATCAACTACACGTCAATCGGATGCTCGGTCGGTCAGATACAACGAGATGAAGTCGGGAGCCTTGGGTAGTAAAAAGCTTGCAGGTAAATTTCTCGGTTTTTGGCGGCCCCGGACGACGAACCTAGAGAAGTCAAAGGGCGGTGAAGTTTGCATGGCATTGGCCCGATACAGTGAAAATCCGGTCCGGCTCAACAGCTTGTGGTTTTGACCTTCGGGCAATGTATGGGAGCCTAGGAGAAGAAGGCCACAAGAGTGCTTTTTTCTTAATATATTATGACGGTTTTGTTGGAACATTGAGGGCCTTGGAAGGTGAGGCTGCCACGTGGCGAGCATAGTGGTCCCACATGCGCGCGCAGGTCGCGGACTTGGGCTATTTAGGCTCGGCCGTGTGCCCCTTATTGAGCATGAAGGGGAGTGTGAGGAGCTCCCGTGGCGTGTGGCTATGTCGTTTCCCGTAGGCGACGCTAGGGGCGCTGCGCAGGCGGAGACGCTGGAGGTTTTGGCAGTAGCCGGTGGCGCCTGAGTCGGTTGGCGGTGATGACATGGCGCCCGACACGAGGCAATTCCCACAGGCCCATGGGGCCTCAAATTTTTAAAGGAAAAGGGAGGGGGCAATAGCGACATCGCTATTGCCTCCACCCCTCAGGTAAGAGGTGAGTCCCACAGCAGAGAGGGAGGGCGAGAAACTCGGAGGAAACCAAAGTGGGCAAAGGGGAAGACCAAAGAAGCCCGGCAAATCAAAGGGTGCAAAGCCAAACCAAGTGCAAGGCCAAAAGAGGACAAAGAGGAGCCGGATAAGGAGAGAAGGTCAGGGTCAAAAAATGAGCAGTATAAGGCTAAACCAAAAGAGGGTCAAAGGTGAAAAAATAAAAATAAAAAATGAAGAGCCTAGGGGGCAATAGCGACATCACTAATGCCCCCCTCCCAAGTGCAAAGAGTGAAGAAGAGAGGGATAGAGCAAAGTGGTGCCCTCCTTCCCAAAGATACCAATTCAAGATGCCAGGTGGACCAATTGAAATGCAAATTCCCAAATTAAAGGGCCCCCCTATAAAAGTAAAAAAAGGATCAAATTTGGGGCTTTTTTCTTGGCCTTTAAAGGTGCCGTTTGAAGCCTGCAAAGTGGAGTTCTCTAGCAAGCTAGCCCCTTTGTAACTTTTTCTTGAAAATGGCCATGGTAAAGGCATTGCAAGCCGGTGTATGTGTCTTTTCAAGTGCAATCAAGCCACAGTTGCCTTCTGTGTTGTTGTTTCCCCTTCCCCCCTTCTCTTTCTCCTGCTTTCATGTCCCTCCTCGGTGCCGGCTGTGTGGAAGTGTATGCCCCCCCGTACCGACAGTGTTTTGAGTGAGGGAGTGAGATTGAGTGACTGTGAGCGTGTGAAAGGGTGGAGACAGGCAGTGGTAGTAGGTGTATCTTGTGTGGTGGTTTTGTGGAGTGTGTGAGCAATGGCAATTGATCAGGCGGTGGTCTGCTAGTGCGAGTTGTGTGTTTGAAGGTGTTTTCCGAGAGGATAGGGGTGTTGTGAATACCCTGAGCTATAGAGAGGCCCTTTTGTTTGTGATGGGTGTGTTCCTCCATTCCCCCTCTCCATCTTCTGGTGCCCCCACGGAGGAGCACACTGATTGCTCCTAATTAATCGAAAAAGAATCGGTTTTCGAGTTGGAAGTCATGGCAGGTAGAAGCTATGGACTGATATTCACAGGAGAAGAGAGCCCTGACGAGTGGATGTCAGATTTCGAGGTGTACATGCTATCGTTGCGTATGCCGAACGAGGATAGCAAGATGCAGACTTTTCCTTTGGTGATGCGTGGTAGAGCTAAAGCATGGTACGACGCATTGGAAGGTGAGCCGAAGCAAGCATGGCCGGCTCTACGGGCGAGGTTTCTTCACGAATTTCGCAAGGAGACTTCCCTTGTCGAAATGGATGCAAAGCTAAAGGCGCTTAAGCAAGACGTAAGTGAAGAGTTCAATTTGTTTTTGGGTCATTGTTAACCCTCACGGCACACGGACACCCTATCACCTACGACGGACGTGTATTATGTATTTGGTAGAGTCAGGTACCGGGCTTGTCGGACCAATAGGGAAAGGTAGAGTGATCGCCGATGAGAGGCGCACTTTAACTTGAACATTCAAGGGATTAGTTGGTTAAGCATGGGCGCCCAAGTGTGAATGGGGTGAACTCATATAAAAGCCAACTAAACCTAATTTTTACTCATTCTCTCATTTGTGCAATAGAAGAGTGCTCTTGCTCCATCTTCTTCTTCTTCACCTCCTTGTGTGTGTGTGTGTGTGTGAGAGAGAGAGAGGGAGAGTGTGTGTGCGATCGAGCATTACGAAGGCACGACGGCGGCGAAGCGGTTGAGCACCGCACGACTGTAGCTTCTTCTTCATCGCGGCGAGGAATCCACCACGAAGGCGAGCGTAGAGCAGTGAGTGACACACCCTTTGCTCTCTTGAGCTTGCTAGTTTAGGCTTGTTATGTGCTTGGAGCCTTTTGTGGCTCGCACGCGGTGTATCGGCAAGTCCCTTGCTTCGACAGTGCGGCAAGGAGTGCATATTTTTGGCACCGCTACTGGGGATATGCCCTACACTAAGCTCGGTTAGCACTTTACGCTTTTTTGTGGTGCAATCTCTATCATAGGAAAGGCAGGGAATGAGGGTATGTAGTTGTGTGGAGATTTCTGTTTTTTGCGTGTTCTACGTTTTCTGGTTTGCAGTGCACAGTTAGCATTTCTTGCGTTTTTGCATTTTCTGCATTTTCTGTCAAGTTTCAACTTCTACAATTTTCTGCGTTTTCTGTGTTAAATTTTCTGTCAAGTTCCAATTTCTGCAATTTCTGCATTTTCTGTGTTTTTTCAATTTTCTGCATTTCTTGCGCTTTTTCAATTTCTGTGCATTTTCAATTTTCTGCATTTCTTGCATTTCAATTTTTGCAATTTCTGTGGTTTCTGCATTTCAATTTCTGCAATTTCTGTGCGTTTTCAATTTTCTGCAATTTCTGCGTTTTCTGCACTTCTGCATTTTCTGAAGAAAAAAAATAATTAAAAAAAAATCGGAAAATAAAAACGCGAGTGAGCGGGCGGTGAAATTTTTCGAAAATAAAAAACGTGACTCTTAAAACGGACGGGCTGGTTTGTATAAAAGATAGATCGGGATCATTTTCCCAAGCCCAAGCCCAAGCCCAAGCCCAGGCCCAGGCCTTAGTCCTCAGTCTTATGATATATACTAGACTCACTCTTATATATATACCCTACTCCCTCAAGAGAGAATGAGAGCATGTGGGACAAGTCCTCCACTCTGCTCCTTTCTCTTCCCACTTGCACCCTTAGACTTTCTAGTTTGGGCCTAGTTCCCTACTGAAAATTGACAGTTTTAGGGATTCCGAGGGCATAGAGTGACCAAACGGAGGGCTGTAAAGCACGGCACGACCCTCTGACCGATACGCTCGTTTCGAGCTATCACACGGCCCATTCCACGACACGCTCTAAAAAATCTAGCAAAAAAACAAACAAAAAGCACGCTAAAAGCTAGTCACAAGGCCTCCTAGAGCAGCTTTTTGACACCTTAGGGTATCAAAAGCACATGCACTTACGCTCTGGACGAGTGTTAGAGCACGATCACATTGGTAGTGCCTCTGTTCATACGGACACCCATTACCCATCCACGATAAGCTCTAGACCCTCAGCGGGGACACAAGGTAGCACCACCCAAGACCCTAAAATAGCCGCTAGTGATTCCTCCTTCGACTCAGAAATCATGGAAGCATACCCTACCCAAAACACTGAGAGAGAAGGCCATGCACCTCCCGAAGCTCCACAGCCTAGTACTAGTATGTTTAGCCGTTTCATGGAAACATTAGGTAGAGCTACTCGCTCGGAACCTGATGCAAATGAAGCACACGAAGGGGGTGGGGAAGTGGACTCTCCTTTCACATCGCACGTGGACCCCACACCCCCAAAGAGTGTCCATGTGGATATCCTGCCAACTTCTTACCAAGAAGGCCCTGTTGAGCTGCCTCCTTCAGAAGTTCCCTCTAGAGTACCGTGGGTGACAAGTAAAACCACGGGGAGCAACATTGCTTCTACCTCACAAGAAACCATTAACACGTCGACTCTAGAAGGATTGCTCATTAATGATCATTGGACATACGACCTCCACACTGAGGTGTTGACGGATCTACACTCTGGCCACGCCTACCATGTAGGATGGATAGAGATTGTACAATCCACCTCTAGTGCCACGAGCATCGAAGATCAACAGAAAATGATCTGTAATGTTATCCATGGCATTATTCAATCAGAAACGCAAAACCGAGGGGTAAATCTACTCTCAACTGGCCCCATGAGATTTCTGGATACGAGCAAGGCTCAACAGCCTACTCTATCACAAATGGAGACTCCTCTAATGAGCCCCATGGACCCATCTTACGTCATTTCACCTGGGGTCTCTATGCAATCTGAGCCTCCGAGCGAAAACTTTAGCTTCCCTAACTTGGCTCAACCCTCTATTAAGGAAAACCCAGTGCTCACTCCAGGGATAAGCATGACAGAGAATGTACCGATGACATCTACGGTTAGCGCAGTGCCACTACCTAGTGTCGTAGTACCTAATATGGGGCCTCGACCGTATGTGCCTCTAGCCCCTAATGCACACATGGCCCCCACACCTCCAATTGTACCACTTGCTTATGCTCCTCGAGTGCCGCTCCCTAGCTCTTATCCGAGTGGACCTATGCCCGGTTATGTTCCATATCCTACATCATCCACACATATGTCAAGACCGGTACCCATCCCTCTCCCACATATGATTCCAAGAGTACCTCCACCGGCCCTACCTCCTAACATAGGTGACTTGGCAGCGTTTGCTCAAACCATAGGTCGATCTATCGCGGAAAATATGCGTCACGCATCTGATAGAGAGCCTAGAAGTAAGGCAGTACAAATTGCCAAACTCACGCAAAAATTCAATGGGGACGAAGATGCTAGGAAACACATTGAAGTGTTTGAACAAGTATGTGATTCCTTAGGGGAACGCAACGAACTAAATAAGTGCAATGCCTTAAGCTTGACATTAAGTGGGAAGGCTGCAGATTGGTATAGAACCCTAAGGGTGGACGAGAAAACAATCTACCCTACCCTTCGAAGGTTGTTTCTAAAGGAGTACATACGAGAAGGTGTGCTTTGGGGTGTAGCATCTCAGCTACAGAAGGCCGAACGTAAGGAAGGAGAGTCAGTAAGGGACTTCATTAGTCGTCTAAAGCACTTAAACTCTCACTGCCCTGTAAATGAGCGCTTCAACAATAACCAACTGCTTGATCGATTCATTCGAGGGTTGAGGAATGAAGGAATCTATAATGGACTAGTGATTAGAGGTATCACAACCTGGGAAGATGTCACTGCCAATGCAATCCAATTAGAGGACAACTTGATGATAGCAGGCATGAGGGTGTCTACTGACACGAGATCCACTAGCTCACAAGCCATTGAGTATGAACCCATGACTGCAAAGCCCATTGCCAATGAGCCAAAGGTATTTGAGACATTCTTGACAGACCTCACCAAGGCAATCCAAGAGTCTCTTAAGGATAATCGACCCCCTCAAAATAGTCACATGTATCCAAGAAGGGAGCAACAATGGTGTTCCATTTGCTTAGGTCCACATAGCACTAGTGAGTGCCCTACGTTTAGAGTAAAATTTAATGGAACTTGCAACGCATGTGGTAGGTATGGTCACCAAGCTAAGGATTGTTTAATGATCAAACGTATGATGGCAAATAGACCACCTGTAGCCTGGACGGATGCACCTCGAGCTCCTGTATTGATGCCTGCTCCACCTGTTGAGCAACTACCGCAACACATGGTCCCTAGATCTCAAAATGTTGTACAAGCTACACCGCTACCACCTCCTATGCTAGGACCGCAGCCCCCGCATCCAAGAGTCGCCCCTATGAACCAAGTGGGTTGCGAGCCATCAAATGCTTATCCAAATGGCTGTGAGGAGGAAATAGACACTAGTATTGCCTACGGACTTGATACATTGGAAGAGTGTCCTATATACTACATGGAAGATTGTTGGGGGCAAGTCAAGCCGGTTATTCAAGCTGCTGCTCTCGCATCCAGAGGTCAAAATATCAACACCCCGGCTAGGAGGCCACCTCTTCAATGCTACGAGTGTGGTGGACCACATCGAGCAGCGGAGTGCCCTAGTAGGCTGCAAAAGAATGCTGCACAGATGCAAATGAATCAAGGGAGCACGTCTGCAATGCCAATACTCACATGTAATCGTTGTGGCATAGATCACTTGATTGCCCAATGCCCCTATAACCCAAATGCGCCTAAAATCACACCCCTGAATTTGGTCAAAATTGCTAGTGTGACATCGCCAATACCACCCGTCGCACCCGCTTATGCGATTACACGGTCCATGCTTCAAGGGCCAGGCCATATCCTCGAAGAGAGAGATACCGCGTCAGTTATCCAAGCAAAGAAAAAGAAGACACGAAGGAAGAAGTCGCAGAATACGGAAAATTCAAAGCCAAGTTCCAAAACAAACATAGGAACAGGAGATGACCCCGTGTATATGAATGACCTCGAGGATGATTCAGATTCAGTCGAGACAATGGAGACTAGAACCAATACCACAAAGGGAAAGACCGACAAAGAAAACCGTAACATGGAACCAAATGAAAACCGAATAAGAGAAAACCATAAAGAGCCTCTGAAAACATCACAAGTGTTTCCAAATCCAATCCAAGACCCCCAAGATAAACCGCAGGGGCAAAAAGGGAAGAATCGTAAAAAGAAGATTGGGACGTACCCAAACCCAGTAGACGAGATTGAGCAGGTGAAACATCTAAGAGGTTTAGTGGAGGAGACTCAAAAGAAACTAGAACCAGAACCCATGCATGTCAAAATTCATGACACAGTGTTTCCCACGCAAGTTCATCCACCCCACATGAACCCTAGACCGTTAGCCATATCTAGTATCATCCAAGAAGGGAGTGAGGACGGGACATCAGAAAGTGAGCATACACCCTTCTTGTTGGAAAGGATGTTTAACGAAGGAATACCTGATCCCATTGAGGAATATGAGATTCCATCCTCACCAGTTCCTAGTCAAGGACCTACACCTTGCAAAACGCCAATGAATGTTGCCAAACTAGTGGACTTCATGTCTTCTGAGGTCCGAACCACGATCATAGCAAAGCTGTATGGAGATCCTGAGTTATTCCTTGCACTTCGAGCATTCCTTAACGGAGAGCTACGAACGGGATTACCGCAGTTTGCGCAACCAAATAGGCCTGACTCGATTATGATTGATGAGGAAAATCATGTGCAATCACTTGACTTAGATGGACACGAGTCTGTGATTGAGGTACCCATTAACGAATTAGGGCAGTATTTTGAAGGCGACGAGTCTAATGCGACCCTACCCATCACTACCAAGGGATTAACTATAAAGGGAATTCTTGATGGTGGTGCGGGAGTTAGCATCGTTACAAAAGATTGTTGGGAATCCATGGGAAAACCCCGCCTCAGTGTTACTAACATTGTGGTAAAGATGGCAAATGGTACCATAGCTAAACCTATGGGGATGCTCAAGGATCATAAGATCAAAGTTCTAGGACACAAGGTACGACATACGTTCATTGTAATGGATTTCTCTAAACACCTTATGTCATATGAAATGATTTTAGGACGACCATTCATGAGGGAAGCACAAATGGTTCATGATTGGTCTAAAAATCATGTCTATTTGCAATTCCAAGACTCTGTCCTTAGAGTGGATTTGGTGACTGGTAAGGTACACCCCTTAGGGAGTAAAACCATTATTGATCATCGCTGTGACACCACAGTTCACTCGGCCCCACTACAATATTGTTACACTTGTAAGAAGGATACAGACATTGGCCAAGATTCTCCTTATATGGATATCCTACCTGGGATGACTGAGTCGGACAACGTAGACTGGGTACACCTAGCTGCAACCATAGATACCTGGGGAAATAGAGGAACCACTTGGGTCACACCTGAGGGGGATGAAATGCCTATACCCTTAAATATGCTACAAGCAATGCATATCGCTTCCGACAAGACTCATCCTAATGTAACGAAGAAAACATACAAGTGGGTCCCTAAAGCTTCCTTAGCGACCATAGCTAGTGCTAAAAAACAGAAGCCTCGTAAGAAACGTACCACTCGCTCCAATAAAAGTAAGAAAATGTTGCGATGGATCCCTAAACGACTATTGGAAGCCCAAGGCTACTATCAAGGAAATGATCAAACCTGGGTGCCAAAACGTAGATTGTGCTCTTACCTATCACCTGACCCAAGTGAGCCCAATCCCGTAGCTCCAAAACAAATCAATGATCGTGGAAAGAAAAAAATCACAGAATGCTACACACCCGCTCCCGAGCTAGTTTGGGTACCAAAGAAAGAACGATTTGTTCCACCTAGCTCAGGAAGGGGGGAGTCCCATGAAGATTCTAGCTCCTCATGTAATACATCCATAGAGGTAAAAGCTTCTACACCGCCTCCATCTATAGTAGTGGACCTCCATGAAGCTACAAAAGAATCCACACCTCCCAGTGTTCAAGAATCACCTGATGAACCACTTCAAGTTCGATCCTGGGAGAGTACCTTACCACCCTTGCAACTTGACGAGGCACCTAGGGTAATAGAAAACTACTGGCAAAAATCCTCACCTATTACCAACTGGAACAATTGGTTTCAAAGGGTGACAAGCTCATTTCAAATGGTATGATCTACCCAAGGAAGGGGGGAGTGTTTGCTGACAGTCATCATTCACTTGCTTCCCTCTCAACCTTTTTCCCTGACCTCTATATCACCAATCTTAGGGAATGTACATATAAAGCTTTATACTCACAAAAAAAAAAAGAAAAAAAAGAGCAAGAGCAATTAGCACCATGAAACACCTTTGATCCTCATCACTTGAGTAATGGAGGGTAGGTAAGATTAGTACGATAGGAGTGTTTCTGTTTTTGAGTTGAGAGATTAGCGAAGTTCTCTTTTCCCACTGATGTGCCTCCTAGAGGTATTGTTTGTGTTTCATAGTGTGTACAGGAACGTGTTGCTGTGGTTAGGATTTGGACCTTCATGGAACCTTCAGATCAAGCACGACCATCAACACAAACAGGTGTTTCTTGTCCATTAGCATTGCCCTTATCTTTTTGCATCCATGTTTGTCTGCTTTGATTGTGATTGGTAGCATAATATTCAGCGCATTGGCTTAGTATCAAACATTTAATTCAATGTAGTGTTTTGTCATAGTCACTTGTCTAGGTTTAAAAATCAAGCAGTCCGACTAAGCTAGTTTGACCAAGCTAGGTATTAGAAATCTTCTCTTAATACCATGGGGAATGCCTTCCTAATAATCAATGGTTACTTAGGTTCTTAATCCGATTTAGGCAGCATTGTATGAAATGTACTAGGGCTTTCTAGTGGGCTTAACCCTAGTGACCTTTAGTTTAAGTATTATAAAAGGAGTTTACTAATGTGATGAGCCTGGGGAGGGTAACAGTGTTATATGACCCCCCAAAGTTACAAAATTAAAATGTTGAAAATGAACAAACAAAAAATCAAAGTGCCACAATGTAAAATCTTACGCTGGAAGAGAAATCTCAGCTTGAATTGGTACTTCACTCACATGTATCGCCTATGGTACTAGAGCCCTAGAGGTTCCCAGTGTGGGCGCTTTTCCTTGAAAAGCAAAAAACCCAAGGCATACAAAATAAGCACCCACTTCATAATTGAATCAATGTGAAAAGACTTTGGGGAGTCAAAGAAAAAGTAATCAGTCAGGCGATGATTTCATGAGAAATTCCTTTTATGGTAGCTTAACTACAAGGTTTTCTAGATATAGCCTCTAGTCAGCCCTCGAACATGAATACTTGGCTCTCGCGATTAAACAACTTAATTGACCACAGAAAATTAAGAAGCTTACCCATGGTATTAATAGTCGATCTTTGGTGCCTTTCGACCGTCAAATTAGCGACCCCATACTTGTTTAATTTTTTACCTTTACATCTGTTTATGCATTTGATTACATTGCAATTTAATGTTCATTGCTAACAAATTGTTTGAAATTCTTTGACCAATCAATTTGTCTACCTAAAACTGCATATTCTTTTTAAGAGAATGCAATTACTGTGGCAATGTTGTTTGATTTTGCAGTGACTGAAGAAGGCTAAGGACATTCATCTCAAATGCTCTTCCACCTCGACGAACCAGCTTCAACTCAATAGCTTCCGAGGACGGAATCTACATCAGGAAGGGGGGCATGCTAACCCTCACGGCACACGGACACCCTATCACCTACGACGGACGTGTATTATGTATTTGGTAGAGTCAGGTACCGGGCTTGTCGGACCAATAGGGAAAGGTAGAGTGATCGCCGATGAGAGGCGCACTTTAACTTGGACATTCAAGGGATTAGTTGGTTAAGCATGGGCGCCCAAGTGTGAATGGGGTGAACTCATATAAAAGCCAACTAAACCTAATTTTTACTCATTCTCTCATTTGTGCAATAGAAGAGTGCTCTTGCTCCATCTCCATCTCCATCTTCTTCTTCTTCACCTCCTTGTGTGTGTGTGTGTGAGAGAGAGAGAGAGAGAGAGAGGGGAGAGTGTGTGTGCGATCGAGCATTACGAAGGCACGATGGCGGCGAAGCGGTTGAGCGCGGCACGACTGCAGCTTCTTCTTCATCGCGGCGAGGAATCCACCACGAATGCGAGCGTAGAGCGGTGAGTGACACACCCTTTGCTCTCTTGAGCTTGCTAGTTTAGGCTTGTTGTGTGCTTGGAGCCTTTTGTGGCTCGCACGCGGTGTATCGGCAAGTCCCTTGCTTCGACAGTGCGGCAAGGAGCGCACAGTCATTTTGAAGAGTGTTGGGCAGAGTTAGCGGCAGCCATGCAATTGTCTAATGGAGACTATTTCAAGCTCGACAAATTCATGACGTGCCTGCACCCCAAAGTGAGAGAAAAGTCGATTTTGAGAGCCCAGAGAATTATAATGGTGCGGTAGCCATTGCACGATCGAAGAGCAGAAAGATAAAGAAAAAGATAGAGCAGGGCGTGTCAGGCTACGAGACGATGGCCCATGTTCAACCGCAGAGTCCGAGAGAGACCGCACATGAAGAAAATCAGGGAATTCGAGGTGTAGCTGTTGTGCCGCAAAATTGGGTGCGCATAGTGCAAGATTTATCCGAGCAGATGCAGGAGTTGCGGCTCAGTGTCATGGATAAAGGACAGCCAAGAGGAGCAAGGGACAGGGCACGACCACTGCCAGGTAGGTGGTATACTTGTGGAGAAGAAGGGCACTATGCACCCGATTGTCCTCAACCGCAGAGAGAAAGAGGAGGTATGTACCCGCTTTTTGGTAGAGGTCGAGGTCAAGGACAATACAATGGCCCAAGAGAGCAAGCGGTGGAGAATCCTATGCAACTAGCTCCGCAAAACGGAGGCGAAGTTCCAAGAGTAAACATCATAGGGGTGGACAAGCAGGATGTCGAATTTTTGGCCAATAAGAGGGCAAGAGTTGAGAGGGAGACAGAGGTAGAACGGGAAACTAGAGCTCGCAAGGGCAAAGAGAAGGTGTACGAAGGTAGAGAGCAGCCCGAGCCTAGCAAAAGAAGGAGGCGTTGCAAGATCAAGCAAGCAGATTTCCAGCTAGGACGAGGCTATCCCGAGTACAATCTGGTGAGTGATGTTCAAAATCAAAAAGCAAATATTACATTTGGTCAGTTGTTAGCTTTAAATCCAAAGTTAAGAAGGCAGTGGTCCACAATTGTTAGCACCGGGCTGCCAAGAGCTAAGGGAAATGGGCAAGCAGTGCAAAACATGGACTTGAGGGTAGGTAGCCCCACTAATGTTCTCCCGCTTGTAGATGTGATTATAGAGAAGAGGATGCAGGTACAAGCCTACATAGACGGTGGAGCACAGGTTTGTGTCATGACGGAAGCAGCCATGAAAGAGACGGGAGTCAAGACAGTAATCGGGTCAAATGTGCGCATGAGGATGGCTAACCATACTAAAGCCAGGTGTCTGGGTGTGGCACATGATGTGAAAGTCAAGGTGATGGGCATAGAGTGCCTGATAGACTTCTTTGTGATGAAAGCAGGGGATAATGCTTATCCAATCATTTTGGGTAGGCCATGGCTTTTGGCGCGATAGGAGCAAAGCAGGATTGGGGGAGCAAAGTGTTCACTTTGCCTGACAAAGAGAAAGGCAGACAAATTGTGCTTGATTTGAAGACCAAGGAGAGAAGTTATCTTCCTATGGCAGTTAAAGATGAGGGTGACACGACGAGCCATGAGTACAAGACCGAGACGGGCTATGATGAAGGCTATACTAGCACAGAGGAAGAGGAGAGCGAGGATGACATGTTAAGGATAGATGCAGACTTGTTCGGGGTCACCATAGACGACTCTCCACCTAAAGAAGAAGGTATGCAGTCTCAAGCTCATGGTTTAAGCATAGAGGAGGTTTCGAGTATGATAATTGAGGACCTTACCAAAGGGGAAAAGGAGGGCTATGTTCGACTGTGTGAATCCTATCCAAATCTATTTGCTACGGAGTACAAGCATTTGCGAGGTGCAAAGGGGGTGGAGCACAAGATTGTTCTTAAGGAGGGGCATAAGCCTAAAGCACAAAAGTTGAGAAGACTAGGGGAAATTCAAAAAGAAGCCCTTTGGCAGGAGATCAATAAGCTATTGGATGCAGGCATCATATATCATGTGAAGGAGTCAGAGTGGGTCTCGCCAGTGGTCATAACCCCTAAGAAGAATGGGAAATGGAGAGTGTGTGTCGACTACAAGCCATTGAATGCCGCGACCAAGAGGAATCACTACCCCTTGTCGTTTCAAGACGAAATCCTAAACCAGGTGGCTGGGCATGAGTGATACTCGATTGCACTTGAAGACCAGCTGAAGACCACATTCATATCTCCATGGGGTTGTTTCGGTTACCGCAGGATGCCATTCGGATTGGTGAATGCATATGCCACGTTCCAAGGTTGGATGAACAGGGTATTTGGTCCATACTTGGGCCATTTTATTAGGGTCTTCATGGATGATATCGGCTGCTACAGTTCAAGTTTGGAGCACCTATCAAAGCTCCAATTATGCTTTCAAAGGCTTGATGAAGAAGGAGGTCAGCTGAATCCCAAAAAATGCAAGCTAGCACAGCCTCGAACGCAGTTGTTGGGTCATGTGGTGTCACAAAACGGTATAGAGGCGGATCCCGAGAAGGTGAAGGCATTGGTGTTGATGGAGCCGCCATCGGATGCTCAAGGTTTGGCTTCATTTGTTCATAGGCTGAAGTATTTGTCACGTTTCTTTTGGATGTTGTCGCAATATGCGCATCCTCTTCAAAAAAGGGATCAGCAAGTGCATGGCTATGAGTGGGATGAGGAATCTCAAAAGGCTTTTGATAGGGTTAAAGAGATTTTGTGTCAGTTGCCAGCGGTGTGTCCTCCCAATCAAGAGGACGACTTCTATGTGTCTATGACAGTGGGCACAATCGCTATTGGAGCGGTTTATTGCAAAAGGTAGGAAGAAGCTACAAGCCGATATACTTCGAGAGAAGGGTGATTAGCCCAGGAGAAGCTACCTACACCGAGGCGAAGCAGTGGGTGATGGCTCTAGTCTTCGCTTGCAGGAAGTTCAAAATCCATTTGATTGTGCGTAAGTTTTTTGTGTTGACGACTAATAATCTATTGGCAGAGGTAGTGCTACATTTGAAGCCAGGAAGGAGGATTATGAAGTGGGTGTTGGAGCTACAGGAGTTCGAGTTCAAGTTCAAGGCGGATCACAAGAGTCGGTCTCACCTGGCAGACATTCTTGTCAGCAAGGCTATAGATTTGCTGGCCTATCCAAGAGTGGTACGAAATGAAGCCAAGGAGGAACCCGACTTGGAGGATGCTTTTACTATGTGGTTCGATGGAGCATATCCAAGGGTAGTGCAGAAAGTAGGAGGAGGTGTGGTAATACATGACCCACACGGCAAAACTATATTTTCGAAGGCATACGATTTAGAGGATGTCCACACCAATAATGAGGTGGAGTATCTCACTCTGTATTTGGGTTTAAAGCAGTGCATAGAGTTCGGCATTTCAAGGTTGGTGGTGAAAAGAGATGCATTGCTAGTCATCAAGCAATTGTTAGGCCAATGGCAGGTAAAGCGCGATTCTTTGAAGCATTGGTTCTTTTCCATCAAGAAGATGTTGAAGTCTTTTGAAGAAGTCCAATTCAAGCATGTGAGGAGAGAGCAGAATCAAGAGGTGGATCAACTGGCTAGCAGCAAAGTACAGGTGCATGTTGCAGGTCTATATGTGGCACCAGCCACTTATGCAGGTAGAGAGACTCTAAAGGAGATTGAAGGCTTTTTGAGTACAGGGCAATGTTCATAGGGTTTGTCCAAGCTACAAAAGAGAAGAGTGGTGCAAAAGGCCCGCAAATTCACACTAGTAGGCGAGGATCTCATGAACTACGGGCGTGACGGAGTGCTTGGAAGGGTGCTATACAAAGAGGAGATAGGGATGGTGCTGAAGCAATGCCATGAAGAGAGCGGACATCAGGGCAAAGATCAGGTTCGGTTTCGAGTGCTTAGAGCAGGCTTTTGGTGGCCTTCCATTGTGAAGGATGTGCATTACTGGTGCAAGACGTGTCACGAGTGTCAGACTATAGGTGAAAGACGATTGGTAGCGGAGTCATAGGGCACCATCATCGCACAAAGCGCTTTCGAGAAGTGGGGTCTAGATCCTATAGGCCCCCTCACAAAGTCTACAAGTGGTAAGAAATACGTGGTGGTAGCCATTGACTACCTTACAAGATGGGTCGAGGCCAAAGCAGTGAAAGAAGTCAATGCCTGTGTGGTGGCTCAGTTTGTGTTTGATAATATATGTTGCCGTTTTGGTGTTCCATGGGTGTTAGTTTCTGATAGGGGTCACGGGTTTAGAAGCAATCTCATGAGCGCATTAGTGGAAAAGTTAAAGATTCAGCATAGGTTTTCCTCACCCTATCACCCCCAATGCAATGGTCTAGTCGAGAGTGCTAATGGTCAAATCGTCAAGATGTTAATGAAGTATGTGTACAAGCAAGAAGCTGAGTGGGAAGCAAATCTAGAGAAGTGTTTGTGGGCATATAGGACGTCCTATAAGGTGGCTACAAACTTCACTCCATTCGAGCTTGTCTATGGTAAGGAGGCAGTGTTGCCAGTGCATGCACAGCTAGGTGTTTTAAAGGGTATGTGGCGTGTCAATGCCACTCAACAGGAGGTTCTACAAGATCGGATAGCCAGTTTGGACGCTTTGCAGATGGACAGAGAGGCAACGACAGACTACTATGTGAAGAAAAGAGAGAAGCGGGTTGCCAAATTCAATCAGAACTTGTCGGACAAGAAGATAGAAGAAGGAGACCTGGTCATGAAGTACAAAAGCTACCTAGATTTAACATTCCAGAAGAAGTTCAAGAAGAAGTGGACGGGTCCATATAAAGTGAAGAAGGCCTTTCCGAATGGGACGTATCAACTGGTAAGAGCAAATGGCAAGCTTCTCAGGAATAGGGTAAATGGTGTGCGGCTTAAACTATATTTCGAGAGGGATTTAGTGCCTGAAGTGCAACAGATTATAGTCAAAGGGGGTGGGCAACCCACCTAAAGCATGCAGTGTGCGAGAGAAAGGAGACGAAGCTTTGTACATAGCCTGTACATACAGTTATGGTTTTGCGAGTTCTTTTTATCGTCAGTTTGGTGTGCCAGTTTTAAAGTTTTGTACATATGCTTTTGGTCGAACATAAATGTTCGACGAGGGGGCTGGGCAATGATGGTACAGCTAAAGTTGGTCGAAGCTAGCAAGTGGTCTATGCTAGGCAAAGGGTGCAGTCGAGTGCAGTGCAGAAGGCTAGGACAGGTGCCAAGGCCCTTGGCAGCCAAAGGATAGCGGGAAAGTATGCCTGATGCGGTTTTTTAGGCCAAAAGTGAAGCGGAATGGTCCAGATGGGATGGCGCGTCAAGGTGTCCAAAATGCCAAGTCAAAGCTCTAGAAGAGTTCAGCGTGCTCTCTAAACCGGTCCAGACGGCTCGTCAAACGGAGCCCTGGTGCTCAAGATATTGCAGTTTAAAGAAAGGGTGTGTAGCAGATCCCCGACGGACAGGGCAGCTGGGGACAGGTGGCCCGGACTGATGTCAGTGTAAGTGTGTGTGTTGCTCGAGTTGTGGAGCATGCCTGTCTTTTCGGATCGTAAATCAGAGTTCTGGATAGCAAATTAAAGTCAGTTGAAGATTTTCCGGGGCCCGGATCTGAGCGCACTTGACCGCATTGGGAAATGTGCCATTTGGCAGTTTTTCGGCCTCGCCAAGATTCTCGGTCAAAGGGTGTACCATATGGAGCTAGTCAGAATCGACTACACGTCAATCGGATGCTCGGTCGGTCAGATACAACGAGATGAAGTCGGGAGCCTTGGGCAGTAAAAAGCTTGCAGATAAATTTCCCGGTTTTTGGCGGCCCCGGACGACGAACCTAGAGAAGTCAAAGGGCGGTGAAGTTTGCATGGCATTGGCCCGATACAGTGAAAATCCGGTCCGGCTCAACAGCTTGTGGTTCCGACCTTCGGGCAATGTATGGGAGCCTCAGAGAAGAAGGCCACAAGAGTGGTTATATATATATATATGAAGGTTTTGTTGGAACATTGAGGGCCTTGGAAGGTGAGGCTGCCACGTGCGCAGATGGCGCCAGGGGCGCTGCGCAGGAGGAGACGCCGGAGGTTTTGGTAGTAGCCGGTGGCGCCTGATTCGGTTGGCGGTGATGACGTGGCGCCCGGCACGAGGCAATTCCCACGGGCCCATGGGGCCTCAAATTTTAAAAGGAAAAGGGAGGGGGCAATAGCGACATCGCTATTGCCTCCACCCCTCAGGTAAGAGGTGAGTCCCGCAGCAGAGAGGGAGGGCGAGAAACTCGGAGGAAACCAAAGTGGGCAAAGGGGAAGACCAAAGAAGCCCGGCAAATCAAAGGGTGCAAAGCCAAACCAAGTGCAAGGCCAAAAGAGGACAAAGAGGAGCCGGATAAGGAGTGAAGGTCAGGGTCAAAAAATGAGCAGTATAAGGCTAAACCAAAAGAGGGTAAAAGGTGAAAAATAAAAAATGAAAAATGAAGAGCCTAGGGGGCAATAGCAACATCGCTAATGCCCCCCTCCCAAGTGCAAAGAGTGAAGAAGAGAGAGATAGAGCAAAGTGGTGCCCTCCTTCCCAAAGATACCAATTCAAGATGCCAGGTGGACCAATTGAAATGCAAATTCCCAAATTAAAGGGCCCCCCTATAAAAGTAAAAAAAGGATCAAATTTGGGCTTTTTTCTTGGCCTTTAAAGGTGCCGTTTGAAGCCTGCAAAGTGGAGTTCTATAGCAAGCTAGCCCCTTTATAACTTTTGCTTGAAAATAGCCATGGTGATGGCATTGCAAGCCGCTGTATGTGTTTTTTGAAGTGCAATCAAGCCACAGTTGCCTCCCGTGCTGTTGTTTCCCCTTCCCCCCTTCTCTTTCTCCTACTTTCATGTCCCTCCTCGGTGCTGGCTGTGTGGAAGTGTGTGCCCTCCTGGACCGACAATGTTTTGAGTGAGGGAGTGAGATTGAGTGGCTGTCAGCGTGTGAAAGGGTGGAGACAGGCAGTGGTAGTAGGTGTATCTTGTGTGGTGGTTTTGTGGAGTGTGTGAGCAATGGAAATTGATCAGACGGTGGTCTGCTAGTGCGAGTTGTGTGTTTGAAGGTGTTTTCCGAGAGGATAGGGATGCTGTGAATACCCTGAGCTATAGAGAGGCCCTTTTGTTTGTGCTGGGTGTGTTCCCCCGTTCCCCCTCTCCAATGTGTCCCAAGCCGTCCAATTCGGATCTGCCTCATTTGTAGGCAAGAATTCTTTTTGAAACATAGTTTCAAAAGCTGCCCAACTCTGTGGTATGATATTCTTCTCCTTGAGAGACATCCACCATTTGTAGGACTTGCCTTCTAGAGCCAAACTTGTTTGCAGTGCTCTGACTGTGTCCGGAGTACGCAGTAAGGCATGAATTCCATCCCACTTGCTGAGAAAGATATTCATTGCATCCTTATTGTGGTCTCGATCTTCTCCCTTAAAAGTCGGCGGTTTGGTGTTTTTCAACAACTCATCCACCTCTTTTGCAGTAAGAGTGTGCAAAGCATCGGTAGATGGACCTTGTCCCTGATCAGAAGGGCCTTGCCCCTGTGAAGCAACATGCTTCAAATCCGCCTTGGAGACCATGCCCACGGTCCTTCCATCTCCTGTGTAGGGCGCCTGCCCACGACCATGCTGCGAGCAAAGGGGTTGTTTTCCTCCCTTTAGGGTTGCTGCACGCGAGCAGATGTCGGCCTCGACCTCCCCGCCTAGCAAGAGGTCTTCTCCACGAACGAGCGCGAGAGAGAGAGAGAGAGAGAGAGAGAGAGAGAGAGAGAGAGAGAGAGAGAGAGAGAGAGAGAGAGAGAGAGAGAGAAAGAATTAGAGATGCCAAGCCATTCAAGGCCCCCTTCCTCCATAGCTCTCTCTTTCCTCCCAATGTGAGACAAGGGGAACTAGTGCCTTGGAGCCCACCTACCAACCACCCACTATATAGCATGGCTCCTAGCCCTTTGCCCTAGTTGGACTCCCTTTCCACACTGCCTAGACCGGCCTTGCCCTTGTCCTGACATTACTCCCCCCTTAAAGAAGAGTCATGATTGATATGCGTGTCTGAAGTGCACGAAATTCTTGAATATCAAGCAGTTCATAAGTGTCGTCACTTGTCGTAGTGTCGCGGGCACTCTCCGTGAGAGCATCCGGCCGCAAGCCATCATGGGCTGGATCAGGCGTATTTTGCTCCAAATCAAAAGTCATATTGATATCTGAATCCATGGCAACACAGTGCAGTGAAAGGAATAGCAAGAAAAATACATGATGTCGACAAGATGTTCCGTAGATGTAGGATGTACCGCAACCGGTAAATATCGATAAAGAATCCCGTTGATACCGGTAATTAGCCTTGCTAATTGCATTCGTGCTCCAATTGCCGCTGAGGATGTAATCTTGCTCCGGGTTCTAAGAAAACAATCCGTTAGTGTAGGTGTGGTTGCTGTGAGCACCAGTATTGCACTGGTCTTTGTATTTTGGAGAACTTGAAGACGACTTGAATGAATTTACGAAAAGATTATATGTAGTATACGCAACAGAACTAGCAACTTTTGCTTGGTATTTCCCGGCCTTGTCTGCGAGCCACGGACTGCCTTTGCCCTGTCGGTATGCCGAGCTTCGCTCAAAGCTTCACAAGACGGAGGGGGGGTATCTTGTTGTGGGTATCGACCCTTGCTTGTGAAGAAAAACTTAGGGTGGCCACTAACCCAAAGGGTTGGGCGCCCACTGGGTATGAAAAAAAACGTTGCACAGGCGATGGCAGCTTCGCAGGCGGCACGAGGTGCAAGCAAAGCTCAACCCGCCTTGGGTGTTGGGTGAAACTGCCCGCCACAAGCACGGGAAATGCCCAACATGCCCGTACGATGCTGTCAAGCCCAAGAGGAGGAGATTTGACGCAGGTCCGATTTCGGCCCTTCTCCTCGCAAGCGGGGTTGCCCACCCAACAAAGGGCTTGTCGAGCACAATCAAGGAGGGAGCTCCACGTCCTCGCCCTCATGCACATGCAAAAAGTGCTCCACGCCTTCCCCAAATTAGCTGGCTCTTGATACCAATGTGAGACAAGGGGAACTAGTGCCTTGGAGCCCACCTCCCAACCACCCACTATATAGCATGGCTCCTAGCCCTTTGCCCTAGTTGGACTCCCTTTCCACACTGCCTAGCCCGGCCTTGCCCTTATCCTGACTCTCTCTCTCTCTCTCTCTCTCTCTCTCTCTCTCATTTTCCCTTTTCTCTAGCACGACCCCATAGAAACTAAGATCTGGCATGCACAATAGACATATATATCTTTTAGTGTGAATGACTAAATAGATATGTCTACTTGAAATGGATATTGTGGTCTATGGTTCTTAAATTTCTTTTGAAGTCTCATGTGCTATTTTAGCCTATGAATGCCATCTGGACGAGCATTGAAAGCTAGCACTTTCGAGGGTTGGGTTTTAGAAAAACATTCTTGTAGCACAAGCTCCTTTCCTTGCCCAAAGCATGACCAACTTTGAGGCCATAACACTTGGAGACCGCACATCATCCTACAACCCCTCTGAATAGTCACTTTTATCTTCATAACCATTGTTAGAGGTCAAATCACATGCATATAAATACTAGAGCTCTCATGAGATTTGATTGCAATGATGTTTCATGTTCTCTAATAATTATGTGGTCCAGGGATGGTTGCAAAACAAAGCATATTAGTTATTTTTTTTTGAGGTTTATGTAATATGCATCTTTATCATGATTTAATTTAGCTACTCTAATGTATGCTCAAGCTCTATGTTATCAAGTTATGGTGGTACTGCAAAAAGATTAATAGTTGAATCGATGACAATCTCTACATCGTTTTGGCCCAACTAGCAAGAGCTTGAGTTTGATACCTAGACTTGATGACCTCTTTGGGCCTATATAAGGATGTAGTGAAGCATTTAGCTCTTTAGAGCAATTGTGATCGTTGGATAAAACTTGTCGAGTGGTGCCAAATGGCAAGTTGACGACGTCATAATTTTCTTCTTGTGTTTTCACTGTGATGCATATTAATTAGTCGCTTTTTGAAATAATTGTGTTTGGTGCATGATCACACGTGCACCAAATAAATTATTTGTCTTATATGCGAACTATGCCCATTTTGGCATAGTTGCATGGGTAACATCGTAGTGATAGCTATGCCGGTCTATAGCTTGATGGACAAGTTAACAATAGACTCAGAAGTCGTGGCCGTGAAGGGACACATCGCACAATAAATGTCAATTTTTTTCTCGAATCAAATTTGCCAGCTTGCAGCGAACTTGCATGCTAACTTCGTATCGAGTGCAGGCTTTCACTGCTTGCTTCCCAGAGCTTAGCTCGACTCTCTGTTTGTTGGCAATCTCCCTGGAACTTCTCCAAGTAATCTCTCCCTCTCTCTCTCTCTCTCTCTCTCTCACACACACACACACATACACACACGCGCACACAGTACACACACCCCACGGGTAGCTACAAAAGGTATTGAAGGACTTTAATTTTTATTTTTTTGAGGTTTACGGCCGTGGATAAGGAGATAAGCCATGGTTGTTTAAGTAGACTGCGAATCCAATGCTCAAACATGGGTGCTCTTTGGACCTTTGATAGTTAAAGGTCTCTCTCTCTCTCTCTCTCTCTCATAGAAAGAAACTAGTACAACGGCGCCGCCGAAGGCGCCATTGCCTCCGGCAGCGCAATGTGGATTCTCTCTCTCTCTCTCTCTCTTCGCGTTCGCACTCGACGCGTGGGAAATTCAACGTCTCTCTCTCTCTCGTCCCACGGTTCTGTCTCACAGGTGCTTATCCACCTGCTCACCTCATCCCGTATGGTTGTGTGCCTCTTTCAGTGGGCCGGCAGCTCTTCGCCCTCCTTGGCTCGTGAGTTGTGACCTCTCCATCTCGAAAGCCCTGGCCACCTCCCTTACCCACCCACCTCAGCTCCTGCACCTATGGACGGCCCTGCGTTCTCTGGAGTTGTCGCCTCTAGACTGCGAATCCAATGCTCAAACATGGGTGCTCTTTGGACCTTTGATAGTTAAAGGTCTCTCTCTCTCTCTCTCTCTCTCATAGAAAGAAACTAGTACAACGGCGCCGCCGAAGGCGCCATTGCCTCCGGCAGCGCAATGTGGATTCTCTCTCTCTCTCTCTCTCTTCGCGTTCGCACTCGACGCGTGGGAAATTCAACGTCTCTCTCTCTCTCGTCCCACGGTTCTGTCTCACAGGTGCTTATCCACCTGCTCACCTCATCCCGTATGGTTGTGTGCCTCTTTCAGTGGGCCGGCAGCTCTTCGCCCTCCTTGGCTCGTGAGTTGTGACCTCTCCATCTCGAAAGCCCTGGCCACCTCCCTTACCCACCCACCTCAGCTCCTGCACCTATGGACGGCCCTGCGTTCTCTGGAGTTGTCGCCTCTAGACTGCGAATCCAATGCTCAAACATGGGTGCTCTTTGGACCTTTGATAGTTAAAGGTCTCTCTCTCTCTCTCTCGCGCCTCTCAGTACCAGGCTACCTTCCTTTTCATTGCCTTGATGTTTATGGTGAGGTGGACCACAATGGTGAGCTAGAGGAGCAATGCGTCTCTTGAACGATCGCGTCCCCTTAGGTCTATGTTGGGTTCAAACTTCGAGGGTAGGCGGGCGTCGTCAAAGGTGGAGCTCACCTCTCTCTCTCTCTCTCTCTCTCTCTCTCTCTCTCTTTGCACTCCGTGCGTGGGACATTTCGCATGCTGTGTTGCTGTGTGGCCAGGGATTGCAGGGCACATAGACCGGATGCAGCGGTTGCGTCGCCTGTATGACCGCCACTTTCCGGACCGCCGAGTGACCCGCCAAATCCCAACCACCATCCTCGGCACGTGTCGTTGATATGCACGTGAATGCCTTCACGTTTCTACCCTGCCACATACGACGGCTTCAACGCATTTGGCGTGTGGCTAAGGACGCATGCAATAAAATTTGTAAAGGCCCAAAGCAGTCAAAGATTCAATGAAGGGGTGAGAGTGCAATTGACGCCTTGATGTTGACGGCTAGTTCCACCCCTGCCCGACGCCAACCGCCCACGGCCCGCCCCTTGATGATCTTCAAAATGCCAGCGGTATTGCCTCTGAGTTGCACTCCAAGTCTCTCCTCTCTCTCTCTCTCTCTCTCTCTCTCTCTCTCATCTAACAGTCTCAATCTCATGGCTCCATTCTCTCGCTCTACAGCATGAAGGCTTACATTTGCTGATTTTGCTCCTGCTTCCAAGTTCCAACTCGTTAGATGGAAGCCATATAAAGTCATGTGGTTGCCTTAACTCTCTCTCTCTCTCTCTCTCTCTCTCTCTCTCTCTCTCTCTCCTTCGACCAATGTTCAGGAAAAATGTTTCTCAGCGTAATATCGTGTCGTTTTCAATTTCCAAAATGTCGATTGAGGGCAAGGGGAAAAGGAAAAAATTCGCCCCAAAATAGAGAAAAATAGTCTTAAAATTTCCTCTTGACAAATTCAAGGAAAGGAATTTTGTATGTTTGGAAAAATGATTTTTTTCGACTACTGTCTCTCTCTCTGTCTCGCGAGCACCGTCTCTTGTGTTGCATCCCTCAAGCTCCCAAGAATCCCAACGGCGGCACCCTTCTCTCTCTCTCTCTCTCTCTCTCCAACTGTGCGGAATGGAGCCGGAGACAGAATTACACTATATATGCCACTGCACAGTATACTATGAGATACGTGGGCGTTTTCATTGCCTCTTTAAAGAATGCTTTGGACCTCTAGATAGAATCATGCAATACCAAGATCAAAGATGCTTAGGCTTGTACCTACTGGAACTACATCGGCACAGGGATAATCTAATGAGAAGACAAAGAGCACTACAGCCTCAGAGGCAGATCACAGATTTCTTCGGATCGAGAGAAGCAGGAGTGGAAGGGGAAGCAAGAGGCCAGCAGCCAACACAAAGGAGTACCCACATTCATACCAAAGGCACCCTAATTGACAGAGCGATTGAGCTTAGGAAATCAAGACGACCACGACCAAGATGCAGAAGCACACTTCACCAGAGGAGACTACAACAAAGGATTAGAAGGATTCTAGCCAAACACCCAGAACGCTGCTAAGAAGTTTATTTAATACTTTGTATTTAGTTTTTTCACATTTACTTTCACACTTTTCACACTTAGTACTTTAGTACTAAGGTACCCAGACATTGTAACAGATTCACCGCTTTTGTATCAATTTGGTCTCATAGGTCATTCTGGCCTTTTGAAGACGTTAATATAACATTTCATTTCATTTCATTTCTCCCCTTGCCTACAACACGCCTCATTGGTTATTTGCTTGAATGCTGTTGTTTGCGAGCCCTTGCTTGCAGATTGACCAGCAATATGCGCTCTCTCTCCCCCCCCCCCCGCGTCACATCGTTGGAAGGCTTCTCCGGCTTCAACAAATGCTCCAGGCTCAAGCTCTTCTTTAATTGCTGCCCAAGTTGCGCACGCATGCATGAGTTGGCATCGCCATCAGCATTAATGAGTTTGCGCGTTGCATTGGTGTTCGTGCAATGCCTGAAAGCTGCCGTTCTCTCTCTCTCTCTCTCTCTCTCTCTCTCTCTCTCTCTCTCTCTCTCTCTCTCTCTCCACTCTTGCCTGCCGACTGTGTGTGTCACCTCGCATAGGACGTACTGGCGTGAAAGCTGCTGAAAGGCGCCAGACAAAGCTAAAGCTGCCACATGTTTGGTTGGATTGTTTAAGGTTTTCTAATCTTTATTCTTTTGTGACAATTAAGATCCGTTTTTGAGTGCTTAGCATGTAATTTGTCACAAATTATCTCAAAAAAAAAAAGGCAATCATGTCTAAAAATAAAGACGCAATTCATCTCCAAAGCCTACATAACCAAAGCAAGTTCTAGGTTTAGCATCTTGACGAATCGACGATCAGCCTTCTGATGCTTCTTATGGAAAGCTATAATTTTTTTTTATATCTAGAGATATTTAATATCATAACCACTCTGTTGCGAGCTACCTGCGTCTCTTGTAGGATGTACTCTCGAATCTCCAGGCCACCTCCACTACAGGTTGAGAGAGAGAGAGAGAGAGAGAGAGAGAGAGAGAGAGAGAGAGAGAGAGAGAGAGAGAGAGAGAGAGAGAGAGAGAGACCCTGCGTACTACGTAGGCCACCTCCGCTGCCATCCTCTGATCTAGTGCCTCGAGCCAGAGAGTTTGGAAAAATATTCTTTTCGAGCACTGCTCAGTATTCAGGAGTCAGCGCGCAAGGCTTTAGCAATACCTAGGCTAGACAAAAGGTGTTCTATGACACCTCAGAGGAGATGCTTAGAGAGCTAGAGCCAGAGGAGATGGGGCTTAAGAGATGCTCACACAACAGAGAGCATACCGAGTATGGGAGATACCTGAGGGAGATGACGACTACTCACAGTTTAGCCATATTGAATGGCTTACCGACTTTCCCATTGTCTACAGGTTTTACTTGTTTTCCACACAGACATCCAGCATTGTAGACTATGTTCTGACACATCCGAGCTTTATCTCTCACATTCAGGATTTCACAGTGGGGCCCAGGCCTGTAGGGATAGCAGTAGATCATGCACTTTTGACATTATCAGTCTCCTTTGACTACAGTACATCTCAGGCCTCACGGGGTGGTAGACATCCACGCTATACTTTTACACCAAAGACTGACTCAGTCTATGCAGAGGAGATACGTAGGCTTTTATGCACATCAGAGCTAGTATACACAGTGGAGGAGATCACATCTATGCTGACAGTGACATTACATG
Organism: Adiantum capillus-veneris; assembly: GCF_014529385.1. NCBI lineage: Eukaryota > Viridiplantae > Streptophyta > Polypodiopsida > Polypodiales > Pteridaceae > Adiantum > Adiantum capillus-veneris. The sequence continues at coordinate 136,505,768 of NC_140959.1, read as the reverse complement.
GGGCAGCGACAGAGGCATACCCACACACTCAGCCTGGTCAGAGACGTCGTTCTGGGCACATGCTGCAGAACAGCTGGTATGATGAGGAGTGTTGACAGAGTAGAGCTCAAATACAACGGGAGCTTACATTGGGAGTGATCACCTATAGACAGTTTCGTATTGCTACACGACGACTAGTGCGATGGAAGAAGCGAGCTTTCTTGGTCGAGATGGAGCAAGATTTATATCAGCTCTTCCTTAGTAGAGATTCAGGAGAGGCATGGCATCTATTCCATGAGCAGTCTCCCCCACTAGTGATTACTTCTATAGAGATATGGGGGTAGTATGCAGCATCTTTATACACTGTACATGGACAACCACCACTACCAGATCCACCACAGCCATGTCCGGCTACGAGCACCTTCTTTACCACTGAGATGGTAAAGGAGGCCATTGACAGGATGAAGACCAGACGGGCACAGGATCATTAGGGTTTGGTAGCAGAGCACATTATACATGCTGGGGATTTGTTGGCAGAGATGCTTGCACGGTTATTCAACCGTGTCATGTGTGAGGGCTTCCCTGAGTCTTGGAGATTATCTACTATTGTACCTATCTTCAAGACAGGAGACCCCACAGTGCCGGGGAATTACCGTACTATCATGGTAGGACATACATTGGCACGGTTATATGCATCTATCCTTGAGCATAGGCTGAGTAGTTGGGCAGAGATTATGGGCATACGGGTACCTGGGCAGGCTGGTTTCAAGAGGGGTTTCTCCACACTAGATCATGTCTTTACACTCAGAGCTATCATTGAGGAGGGTCAAGCACATGGTAGACGGATATACTGCAGCTTTGTGGATTTCCGCAAAGCTTTTGACACAGTATCGAGGGCCAGATTGATGCGCCGACTTATAGAATTGGGGGTACCCACAGAGCTGATATGGGGGATTATGGCATTGTACAGTTCAGTGATGGGTCATGTACGCACATCAGAGGGGATATCTGACATAGTTCACTCCACTATCGGAGTGAAACACGGATGCCCACTGTCCTCTACTTTATTTGGTATGTATGTTGATGAGGTCTCTGATTATATTGACAGAGGAGGAGATAGAGGTGCTCAGCTTGCGGGGACATGGATCCCTCTTTTATTATATGCTGACGATATCGTGTTGATATCAGACTCACTAGAGGGTATGCAGAGACATTTGGATGCATTGCATAGTTTTGCAGAGGATAGTGGATTGTCTGTCAACCTTGGTAAAACCAAGGTCATGGTATTTAATACCACGCCACAGTGGGTTAGGAGATCAGCACCTACTTTCACATATGGGCAGGACAATATGGAGTACACTGATGCATACACATATCTTGGGGTGGTCTTTAGTGGACCGAGGTTCACATTGAAAGTGGCAGCAGACACTAGATTGACTCGTGCCTATGCAGCCCTAGGCGGTTTAGAGAGGATTTGTTCGCAGGTTCAGTTCTAGGAACCTCGAACAAAGCTCTGGCTTTTCGACACTCTGGTCGCTTCAGTTATGCACTACGGGGTTCAGGTTTGGGGACCATCTGTTGACAGTGTTGGATGGAGTAATATGGAGACCCTTGATATCTATGATTTCTAGGCTGATCAGAGCCAAGGCCTCAGTCCCACATGACATCATACGAGCGGAGCTGGCTGCCCCGCCTATGGAGGTTGAGGCTCTCACCAGATCAGTATCATTTGTACACAGCTTATGGGACACCACCAGGGACAAGTATGCCAGGCTTGCTCTTGAGTCATCTAGACAACTGGCATTATAGGGAGATACATCATGTTGGTATGCACAGATGAGCTCATGGTTTCAGAGGCATGGTTTCAACATGGACAGGCTGCCCCCTTTCCAGTATTCTCTTGATGCACCATCTTTGGCTCTTACACGGATGTAGACTACTAGACTCATTCGGCAGGATCTTATCCTGCTTGATAGCAAGAGGACATGGATAGAGCCATCACGGGAGTTGGGTACGAAGAGGGTTTTCTATAGAGAGCATCTTCTCCAACTCACGACAGACGGATTTGTCACACGGCCTAGTTACATGGACACACATCTATCTCATGGGTTACGATGTGCTATAGGCCAGATTCGCACATCTTCACACCAGCTTGGGATTGAAACAGGTAGATTCAGAGGCATACCAGCAGATAGTAGGATATGTCAGTTATGCCATGCAGAGCCAGAGACAGAGTTTCACTACATATGTCGCTGCACAGTCTACTATGAGATACAGGGACGCTTTCATTGTTTATTCAGAGATGGTTTTGACTCGTTAGATAGAGTCATGAGATATTAGGATCAAAGATGTCTCGGATTATTCCTACTTGAGATACAGAGACATAGAGACGCTCTATTGAGTGGGCAAAGACAGAGACAGTCCCAGAGACGCATCTCAGATTTCTTCAGTCTGAGTACCACAGAGGCAGAGGGGACACCACCATCACAGAGCTTGGTTCCCACCCATACACACACCAGCGGTACTCTCATTGATCGAGCTATAGAGTTAGGGAGATCGAGACGACCGCGACTGAGGAGGGGAGCCACGCAGCACCGGCGGAGATTGCGGCAGAGGATCCACAGGATTCTAGCACGACACCCAGAGTGTCGATCAGGATAGGCTTCATGCTACTGCTATATTGTATCATGGTGACACTTATCCCCACTTTGTACCTTTATGGCATGATACCATTGATCAGCCTACCAGCCACCCATAGGAGTCGGTAGCACTCCTATCAGTTCTTTGTTTGTAGTTTTCTTTGTTTGTACCCAGACTTGGTACTAGACTCATCATTGTAATCAGTTGGTCTCATAGGTCATTTTGGCCTTTTGTAGACGTTAATATATCATTTCATCATTTGATTTCTCTCTCTCTCTCTCTGACTGCTCTCGACTGTGTCACCTCGCACAGGGCGCACTGGCCTGAAAGCTTCCGAAAGGCGCCAAAGTAAGCTAAAGCTGCCACGTGTCCGGAGGAGGGGCCGGAATCCCTCCCCCTATTTATTATAGTATAGATATATTCTCTTCCTTGAAAGCCCTTCAGGATGCTCAAATGGTGCCCATATTCTTGAGTGACAGAAATACAGCTGTAGTCCAAAGCAAGCCCGTAGCCTAAAAGCTGAAATCTGGAAATAGTGCCAGAATTGAGCCACAAGGGCCGTAACTGTTAAAGGCCAGGACAAAAACCACTCAAGAAGAAGATGGTCCTCTCTATTACTAGAGAGGTATTTGCTTTCGATTGCACAATGTCTGGTGCAATGGATCTAAATGCTGATGCTTGACGACTACGACGACGATGACGGCCACCTACAACGGAGAGGACTCCCAACAACTTCTAAAAGATAGGCACCCCAGAGGAGCATCACCATGGTATGAAACACAACTAGAAGCCAACAGTCGGTAAGGGTGGTAATAGCTGCCCCCCAAGAAACAAAAATCTACCATCTGTGCTAGAAGCCTCCATTCTGCTTCTGTTGTCACCTAAAGCCATAGGCAAAACAAGTAGGATAGATGAGTGGCCGCCATCCTTTGCTCTTAGTAGACATTTGTGGAACTGTGGACTTCTTTTCTTGAATCAAATTGGGGAACTGTGGGGCAGGAGATGCGCAGCAACAGCGAGCAGCGTTTACAGGAGAAATTCTAATGTGTCTTGTTACACCAACCTACTTAACTGCCACTTCTTTGTCGGGTGCTGCCATCAATGCATCCATCTTGGGACTCATCTCCTCAGACTTCACCCCAATCTAACTGCCAACTCCATTGAAATGAAGTTATCCTTGGATCCGCTGTTGAATAAGATAAGGACCTCCTGACTTTTCCCCAAGCTCTACAAAGCTCAGAGGACTTATCTTCTACTTGCACTCCGTCATATCTGCTACCAAAACGGCAGCTGTCTTTTCTTTCTTTAACTTTTTGTCGTCATTTGTTTTGTCAAGGCAGTTTGCTGCCATATGTCCCTGAGCACCACATTTGAAGCACCTTCCCTCTTTGCTCCATTGCTTTCTTTGTAACTTTGGAAGTCAACTTAGTTTTTTTTTTCCGGAGATAAACAAAACTTTAATTAACCAAAAAAGGTATACAAGGCCTCAAAGGTAGGGAAATTTTGGTTAAATTTTTGCTTGTAGTTCCCCTTTGGAGAAGCTCTTTTTAAACTTCCCAGAATTTTCTTGAGAGAGAGTTATCCTGTCTTTTAGAACAGTGAAACCATTTGCTGGATGTGGCATCATCTCTTGAATGCTTCCACTTTTATGCTTTAAGCAGTTGTGATTACGCTTCACAGGAAATTGACAGCAATACTTTTCAATCTAATCTGCAAGCGGAACTTGTTTAAAACATGCCATTGGATAGTACACCTCCGAGTATCTTTGATTGTAATGGACTAGTGAATCTTTTCTCTTCAGTTTGAGATGATTCCAAATCTTGAGGATATCAGCTTGAAATTTTGTAGTCAGCCTTAATGAAGCAAAAAGCGGTTGAAAGCCCAACCATGTTCGTAGTGCCTCATGTTGACTAAGCAAAGTGTTCCATCATGTCAAAGCAGTGCCCTTGAGAAAGGATGCTACTTTTCTGATCTTGGAAGCCTCCAAGGAGTGCCCACCTGAAAAAGTTGCATCAAACGATTGAATAAAGGTGAGTGCTTTCTTCTCATCTTGTTTGCCATCAAAGATTGAAAACTTTACTTTGGTCTCCCTCCTTGTAGTCTTTTATGTGGCTCATTGGACTCAATTCATCAAAAGGAATTGTACGACGATGATTATTCTGTGTGTGTCCATCATAGTCACATGGGGACGGGGATGGGTCTCGGGGACGTGATGGGTCTCGAGGACGGGGACGTGTCAAAACAAGGGATGCGGGACGGGCAGGAGGCGAGCTCTAAAAAACACTTGGTCATTGCAGATTAAATACTTGACATATTCTAGACAACGCTAAGAGCACAAGATTGCAAAGAAGAAGTGGTTTGAACTCATATTACATAATACCAAAATATGACATGCGGTAAGGGCGTGCACGACACCGCGCATGTTGATGTGGTGATCAATCATCCTCTTCAAATGGCAAAAAGTAATGATGTACAAGTAGAGTCTGACATATATGGGATAATGTCAAACGACAAAAGTACAAAATATGACTCAAAACTAGAGACTCCAGAGGTCTACATGTTGGCCCATGGTGCCAACTGAATGACAACTGGCTCTGCAAAGTCGATATGATCCAAAAGATCATCCTCAAATGGTGTTGTCTCAATCTCTCCCTCTGCATCTATCTCTGTCTATGGGATAGGATCATCCTCTGCAAGCGCCACTTTGCAAAATCATTACTTTGGTTTGACTTGGAAAGCATCTTCAAATTTGATGCAACATATATGAGATCATTGACTCTCTGCACATCAAGACAATTCCTCTTCTTTGAGACAACATGAGCATACACACTTCAAAGTTTCTCCAAGCAACTCGTAGTGCATGCTTGGCTAAGAATGCGAATAGCCAAATCCTGTAAGCCGCCGAATCCTGCCCCAAATTCCTCCCGCCAAAGAGCACTCCCCATCTCAAAGCAAGCTCGTTGTGCATCGGGCATGTGACAAATTTCTCTCTTTCCATTCCTGTAGACATTAATTTGCCTCCGAGTCTCGGTCCTTTCCTTTGGGTCGGGCACAAGGCGCGTGAAGATGGTTTGCCAACCATTCATCACTTCTTTATCCTTCCATTGGTTCCCTTGTTAGAATTGTGGATCCCCCATCATCATGATGGGGACTACATAAGCCGCCGCATGAAGAGGAGAATGGTAAGCATTCCACCTTGACACACACAATTCTTGGATCTTCTCGTACCTACATAATACATGGCACATGCACAAGGCTTGAATCAAGATTCAAAACAAACTTAAGAGAGTAAACTTGTAAGCATAGGGAAAAGTGAGTCGTGACTACCTATTGGGTTGGTCACAAGTTTTTAAGAGAGGCAATCATGGTGTCCATGGCCTCATATATCTTGCCGATGCAAGGTTTCATGGAATCCAACACTCGTAGGAGGTGGATGATAGGCTTCACCATTTTGGAAATTGTCTTCACTTCCTTTTATAATTCCGGCATGTCCACCCGTGCTCGGCATGTCACTCCATTGGCACTTTTTGCCTCAAGCATTGCCAAAGACTCATCACTAATGAAGAGTCCTCTCAATGCCCCACTACATACACTCAAGCGATGGAGCATAATGAAGTTGAAGGTGAAGTGAGTGTCCGAGTATTTGAGAAGAGCTAGCTTTGACCTCTTTGAAAGTTCAGTACCTATTTAGAAAATTCAACATTAAAAATTAGAATTGTCATTCCATATTGAAATTAGATTCGAATTGAAACAAGACCAGTTAAAACTTAATGGTTACCTTTTGATGATTGTTGACAAAAGTCACCATCGTATTTGCATGCTCAATGATGGGGGAAATCCATTCCATGGCACCTATATCTTTGAGAAGATTGTTGAGGCAATGAGCCATGCAATATGTGACTGTGGTTTTTGGATAAAGAGATTGGATGATGGCTCCGGCGGCACGATTGCTATTTTCTCCATTGGTGACGATGGCATTGACATCATCCTTTCCCACCTTCTCAATGGTCAACGTGTACTCTGATGCAAGTACTTGCGCACTCTTCCCGGTCCCCGATGCATCATGGGAGTCAATGAAATATATCTCCCCCCGAGGATATACCACCATGTCATGAATGGAGCGACGACGAGTATCACTCTACCCATCCACAATGAGGGATACCCCATTTTCTTCCATGAAGCTCTTGTGGATGCACATGCCCCCTCCACAATCATATTCTCCCTATCAAGAAGAGTGGTGCGCAAACTCTCCAAAGAGGGAGGCACATGTGTATAATGTGGGTCCAAACTCCCCGATCTTCCGTCCCATTTTTTTAAAATAAGAAAACTTATTGTAAAAAAAAAAAAGTGTACATTAGTGATGTACGTTGTACATACTAAAGATTAGAGCTTAAGCCTTATACAGCTTACCGTGCCGCATTGAAAGCAATATGGCCGTGGTGGAAAATTCTTGCCACGACCACATCTACCTCCTCTTTCAAGGCCGGTTTCCAACTCTCTCCAAGAGTTGCCTGCCGCTTGGGTAGGTGAGAATGAGGGAAAGACGAGGATGAAGGGTTGGTAGAGGATGGAGGTGGACGGTCGCCGTCGCTGCCGGTTGATGCACAAAATGATGCGGAAGAAGGGGATGCTGAATGCTCGAATGAAAGCCGCCGTGGCCATCTCCCTCAGATTCACTGTGCTACGCTTGTTGCGATTCTTCTTGGCCTCTTTGATCTCCTCAAGAGTCTTCTCAAGGTGTAGGAGCATTTGCTTCTCCTCATCCAAGACCGTTTGCGAGCAAAATTGAACTTGATGCCCTTTTTCGTGAAGAAAGTGGACACGCATCTTCCTCACCGAACCGTTGCGTTCGTAGCCACAACGGCGGCACTTCTATGGATTGCTTCCACCTCCAACACCGGACTTGGGAGCAATCACCTCATTCCACCATGTCCATGTGAAGCTGGCGGAGGAAGGGGGTTGAGAAGCTGCGGTAGGGCCGGAGCGAGGAGAAGGAGGAGGGCTTAAAGAAGCTACGGATCCATCTTGAGATGCCATAGATATTAGAGAAAAATTAAAATGGAAGCTCGGAGACCTGGAGAGGTAGGCTTCAAGGCTCCAAAGTCTCGACTTGAAGAGGAGGAGAGATGTAAAAGAGAGAGGCTAAGGAGAGACTCGAGAGAGGAGAGCAAGGCTCAAGGCTCAAGCGGCAAGCCTCAAGGCTCAAGTGTCAAGCTTGAAGCCCTTGGGCCTTGGCAAGTTAGCACAATGAGGGCTTGAAAGCGGCTCCTCCTTGGGCCTCTTATATCGAAAAAGACCCAAGTGAAACGGCCACAAAATGGCCATGTTTTGAATTTTGAAATTTGAAAAGCCCACCCGGCGCCCCCTACCTGCATGCCGCCGACGCGTCCCGTTTGTGCACCATGTGGGGGACATTGTGGAACGTCTCGTTGTCCCTGCGTCCCACGTTCTGTCCCCACCCTAGAGGCCCCCGTCCCCTGGTCCCTTGTGTCTATGGTGTCCATAAGCATTTCCAAATCCAAGTTGCTCATCTTCCATATGCCTAGCAAAATGATCACCTGTTTCATCTTCAGGATTTTCATAATGAGCATCATAGAAACCTCGCCTTTCTTGAGACGAACACAAATTATCGGTTGCTTTAAGGAAAACAGCTTGTCTCCCCATAAATTTGTCTGACCCATAAATCTGATCCTTCTATTAGTTAATAAAACTACCTATCCGGCTACAAATTGCCTCGACAAGAGGGGGCTACATTAGAATGAGGGGAGAATTTCCCAAGCAAAAACAAAGATGTGTACAATGTCGACCAAATCAAGATATGGGAGGAGGAAACAACCACATAGGTGGCCGGTAGTGCCATCTAGGAGTCCCATGGACCATGGTGTAGAAAGGCCCTGGACGCCAAAGCCGGAAGAATCCTCGCGGTGCTCTCATATATGGCTGGAGCTGTTACGTCCCCAGACATCAAGATGGGCGCCTCCTTTAAGGCAGAGCACCTTAGGAAAGCTAGCCTGCTACCTCCATTGGAAATCCCTGATGCCAAGTGGCAGAGTTTCTCGATGGATTTCACCGTTGGTTTGCCGAATACTAGTCAGGGCAATGATGCCATTTGGGTTGTGGTCGATAGACTCAAAAAAATGGTGAAGTTTATACCAACGAAGTTGATAGTAAAAGAGTTGGCGGTTTTATTTGTTGATCAGCTTTACATTTGTATGGTTTGCCACAGGATATCGTCAGTGATTGAGATACCAAGTTCACTGGACGATTTTGGCAAGATGTGTTTGCTCACCTTCGGACGAAGTTGAGTATGTCGTCCTCCGATCATCTTGAGTCGGACAAACTGTGAAAGGATGAATCAGATGTTAGAGGACATGTTGAGGGCTTACGTCTCTCGCAGGTAGTCTGATTGGGAAAGGTATCTTTTGCAATTGGAATTTGCTTATAATAGTAGCAAGCAGTCTGCTACTGGATTTAGCCCATTCACGCTGATGTATGGGTTTGAGCCTAAATCCCCGATTGCTATTGGCTTAGAGAAAGTCAAGGATCGCCAGGCTCGAGATTTCTTGTATGAAATGCAAGAATTGCTCGAATTGGCTAAGGATAGTATAAGGACAGCTTGTGATCGAGTCACTACTTATGCTAATCAGAAGAGATCTCCAACGACTCTAGGATTGGGACAATGGGTCTATCTGAAGATACGAACTGGAAAGCATTATAAGCTTTCAGTTAGATATTGTGCCATTCTTGATCACAAAGAAAATTGGCCAAGTTGCCTATAAATTAGCTCTTCCTTTGGATGTTAGTGTATATCCAGTGTTTCATGTCAGCCGCCTTAAAGAAAAATTAGGCGAAGCCGATGTTGTGCCTATCGAGGAAAATGTATGGCAAGATATGCAAACTGAGTATATTTCTTGAGGAACACAGGCTGTTTTAGATCATCGTACACGCCATTCATTCCAAAAAGCTTATGACGAGTATCTAATTAAATGATAGGGTCAATCTGAAAGGTTTGCTACTTCGGAATCGGTTAGAGCTTTAAAAGCTCAATATCCCTACTTCATTGATGAGGACATCAATGGTTCTTAAGGAGGGAAGTATATTATGTCCCGCTTATAGGAGAGGGGATCTAGCCTAGATGCTGTCGGGATTGAGGAGGTGAGGACGGGTGGTCTGGGACGCTGGGTCTTACTGGGGCACGCCTACGTCCTCGGAGGCTGGCCCCCGCATGGGGGTGCTACCGGATGGTGGCTATGGTCGGATGGTTCATCCGACGCGCGCCTACAGGCGTTTCGTGTGTCCAGGAGATCTTCACCGCGTGTTCGTTTCACTCAGGCTCCGGATTTGCTACTACAGGGATAAAGAGAGATGGGGAAGAGAGACCATCCCCATACACATGCTTGTTAGATGAGATTATGGGAGTAATCTACATTGGGAAGTCTTTCTCATGGGAAACTTTGATGCCAAGACAAGTTGTGACCAGTGTGAGACATATGACACAGAGGACCGCATCGCACTACACACCACAGAGGAGGAGGCTACAATGAGAGATTCAGCAGACACAGCCCGCATCACAGAGTACGGTCATCATTTACTCAGATTAGGCTCTCAGCACGGTCTCGTTATTCATAATGGGATGGCCCAGTGGCCCACTTTAGGAGGCTGACATACATATTACATCATGGGATCCAGGGAGGTCGCCCACCTGCTTAGCTCTTTCACTCCCGCCCATACCTATTGGAGCCAACCACACCTATCTTGCACTCTCCCTCACTGGAGACGCCACACCCTCCACATTAGACACGCCCCCACTCACCATGATCCATTTCACATGAGCTAGCCCCCTTATACTCGGGAGAGGTTGAGAAGGGACTCCTTTTACTCCATCCCTCTACACCACTTTCTATGCTCACCTCCCACATCACATCTGTCCTTTAGACATCGGCCATTAGCTTGTTTCCGCACACCACCCACACATGCTCCTCCCCCCACAAGAGACTATGCCACAAAACAACTGGTATGATGATGAGTGTAGAGACCTTTACCGCCGGCTACGTGCGCAATGGACCCTTAGGGAGATTACTGATCAAGAATCCAAACACCACATGAGGATACTCACGCGCCGAAAGCGGCGAGCCTTCGAGGAGGTAGAGGAGCTAGAGCTATATCACTTATTCATGATCATGGACGATGCCACAACATTTGAGGATCCACAGGTATGGCACGATTATGTAGAGACTTTATGAGGCACCAAACCAGCCTCCGATTCCACAGCCACTTGGACCTCGACCCACGAGCTCTTCTTTCTTCACAACAGAGATGTTCAAGAGGGCCATCCACCGCCTACAGCACCGCCGGTCTTCAGATCATACAGGATTACAGAGTAAGCACCTCATTTATGCAGCCGCCACTATATCCCCACCGATCGCACATGTATTCAACCGGGCTATATGGGAGGGCTTCCCAGAGGAGTAGACGCGACACAAATCTGGGGACACCTTGGACCCAAGGAATTACAGGACTATCATGATTGGCCATACAATGGACAAATTGTATGGGGTAGTACTTGAGGCTGAGCTTAGTTCATATGGAGAAACCTAGGGCTTGTGGGCTCTTGGCCAGGCAGGGTTTAGGCAAACCTTCTCCACCATCGACCACATCTTCTCTCTACGCTGCTTTATTGATGGGGCAAAGGTGCAAAAGAAGAGCTGTATTGATGCTTGGTGGACTTCTGCAAAGCGTTTGACACTGTCCCACGAGAGATGCTCTTTCGGCGACTTTAGAGTCTGGGGATACTATCGGAAGATATGGGCCATTTATGCTCTCTCTAAGAGAGTGACTGGGAGAGTTCGTTGTCAAGGCGGCCTGTCAGAGTCCATTGCTAGCACCATTGGTGTTAAGCAAGGATGCCCCCTCTCCTCGACCCTATTTGGATATTACTTCGACGAGATCTCCGACTACATCTTACAAGCAGGAGTGGCGGGAGCTGATCTAGCAGGTACTCCAGTCCACATTAAGCTTTATGTTGACGACATTGTCTTGATTTCAGAGTCACTAGAGAGTCTACAGAACCATTTGAGCACCTTGGATGAGTTTTGTACACACAGAGGACTGACAGTGAACCTTGAGAAGACCAAGGTCGTGATCTTCCATACCTCCATGTCAGTTCGGCGAGCAACCACATTTACAGAAGCAAGAGGCACAATCGAGATGGTCACATCCTATGTCTATCTGGAAGGCACCTTCACTGGCAGACAGGGCCCTTCTCCATGGCTGAGGCTGCCATTGACACTCACTTGTGGATATGCATCTTTGGCCATGTTAGAGCGGAGATGTCATTAGGCACACTTTCAGGAGCCCCGCACAAAGGGGTGGCTATTTGATACATTAGTCACCCCAACCCTAATGTACATAGCAACAAAGTGGGCACCCGGGTTGACAGATAGCCAGTGGGCACGGATTGAGAGACCACAGATATACATGATCTTCCGCTTGTTTCGAGGCATGCATGCATGCAGTGCCACAGGAAATTATCAGGGCAAAGTTTGCTACTTCCCCCATGGTAGTGGAGGCACTCTTTTAAACAGTCTGCTTAATCCAGAGAGTGAGAGAGCTCTTGTCTGACAGACTCACACGACAAGCATTCGAGGCAGCCATACAGATAGCAGAGTCTGAATATGACAGAGCTTGGTACACCCAGGTCAGAGCATGGTTAATAGCACGTGGCCTTGTCTTGAGAGCTTGCCACCGTTCGAGTATGACCCGACTCACCCTAGGTTCAGCTCTCACGTAGTGAGAGGAACATTGTGCTCCGACAGGATCTCTGGAAGCTAGATATCAGACAAACTTGGATCACATCTCTCCTTCAAGGGAAGATGTCACACTACAGAGATCATTTCCTTACCATACTCGAGGATGGGTTCATACATCGACCACGCTATATAGACAGCTACATGCCACACAGCTCACGAGTGGCGATTGGTCAGCTCAAAGTATCATCACACAGACTAGAGATAGAGGTGGGATGAGCTCATGACATTCCCAGGGAGGAGAGAGTCTGTCGAGTATGCAGAGAGGAGGTGGAAAGTGAGGAGCATTTTGTTTGCAGATGCAGAGCCAATGCTGATATTAGAGGCAGATACGAGTCATTATTCAAAGGGCAACCTACCTTGCAGAGATCATGCACTCTCGAGATTAAAGACAGTTGGGACACTACCTGCTAGAGATACAGAGACATGGCAGCCACATGAGACGCGGGGGGGGGGGGGGGGGGGGGGGGGGGGGTCACAGCTTACATATTTTTTTTGGAGGACCATACCTCGTCCACTTCCCGATCCATCGAGACTCTCTAGCAGGCCGATCCATCGAGACTCTCTAATAGACAGATTGAGGAGATCCAGACCCGAGAGCATCGAGCTGCTGAGGAGAGACGAGCCCAGATGGTGGCTCATCTAGCTGGATTCATCCGAGCAACCCTTGCCTCCGATCCTCCCATGTACCGCATTCTACACCCACCTATTAGCAGAGGATGGAGCTAGCTAGCTTGATGCATTTGCATGGTTGTACTAGCCCGAGCATTTAGACATTCACACATCCCTATTACTAGAGCTCCATTTACCGCTCTCCCCCCCCTCCCTAGATCCCATCATACACCGAGGTTTTCTCTTTATTTTGTAACAGTTTGGATTGTTTGTCTTTTCAGAGAGATGGAAGACATACCCACTGTATGCTTGATTTGTCTCATAGGCCGACTTCGGACTCACATAGACGTTAAAATCTCTCTCTCTCTCTCTCTCTCTCTCTCTCTCTCTCTCTCTCTCTCTCTCTCTCTCTCTCGCCATGCCCTGTTGACTGTTGACTGCACGCCGTGCCCTGCTGCACCCTCGCCATGACCTGCTGCACTGCCTGCGCGCGCCCAACTACCTACGCGCAGCCTGTTTTGCGCGCCTAATTACTTGCGCGCAGCCCCTTTTTTTTTATAAAAAAAAAACTTTCGTTTTGGGCCTGCCCGGCGTTGGAGTCTATTCCCACTGCCCTGCCCGTCAAGTTTTCTCCTGTCACCTTTTTCAACCTTCAATACAAAGGGGCCTCACCCATTGAGTCACCCCCTGAACGGCTATGGCAAAAGGGGCCACAAAGGATGAAATGGCCAAAATGGAGGACAAGCTACACGCCACGATCAAAGAAAACAAGAAATTGACCGACTCCGCCATCACCACTATCATCAACCGCCTCTCCAAACTTGAGAAAGAAGTAGAAGTCTTGAACAAAGAGAAAGAAGAATGGGCAAGGGAGAAGGAAGACAAAAAGAAGGATCTTGAAGGATGAAGAAAGAGAAGGAAGAGATGCATGAGCAAATGGCCATCCTCAAGGCCTCAATCGCATCCCTTACCCCCGAGGAAGGGGAAATCAACAAGGACACAAAGGAGGCCATCAAAGAAGAACTCACTAAAGCCCTTACCGAGAGCCTGGAAGACAAGCTCGAAGCCACAAAGGAGGGATGGGTAGAAGTGGTTAAGAAGAACCTCAAGAAAGAAGCGAAAGAGGACGCCCACAAGGAAGAAGCTCTCCTTGTACACACCACCCTTGAAGAGGAGAAGATGCGGAATGCCCGTCGCCTCAACATACGAGTCACCGGCATTGAAGAAAGGAAGGAATCCACCCCCGAGAAAGATGGTAAAACCTTATGCAACACACTTGGAAGACCCAACCCCCTTCACCAAAGCTTGGCGAGCCGGCAAAGACCTCACCAAGAAGAGGCCTCTTATACTCCAATTCCCATCGGAAGAAGCGCGCACCCTTTTCATCCGAAAGAGGGTAATCCTACGAGGTCTCACGGGCCCCCCCATCTACCTAGATGACGACCTCACAAAAATGCAAGTGGAGCGTAAAAGAGCATGCATGCCCCGGATCCAACAAGCACACAATGAAGGAAAACGAGCCTCCTATCGCGACGGCCGGGTCATCATCGATGGCAAGGCCGTAGCATAGGGACTCGCGGCCTATGGGACACTATATGAGGAGATACACATGGCAGTTTGGAACTGCAACGGCTCTCTGTGGACATACCCAGGGAGATTGGAGGAGGTGATGCATGACAGAGACGTCATTCTACTCACAGAGATACATGAGAGCTCAGAGAGAGGTCTACCCCGAGTACAGGATTATTAGTGGGAGTCTACACACAGGAAGTGCACACAGCACAACACCACTAGAGGATCTGGCGGAGTAGCAGTCCTCTACGATCGCTCACTCCATAGCAGGATACGAATAGTAGCCCGTGACCCAGGAGCACGCTACATGTGGGTGCGGATTGAGCTCTGTGATGAACACATTCTCTACATTGCCATTTGCTACTTCGCACCCAGTGGTTCTAGATTTGCACAGACAAGCGGAGGAGAGACAGATGAGGCTCATACGCAGGGAGGAGAGGAGGAGGATGATACACTTTCACCATATGCATGTCTCAGGGAGGAGATCATGGAATACTCCAGGCTTGGAGAAGTTTTCCTCACGGGAGACTTCAACGCCAGGACAGAGAGTAGACAATGTGACATCTACGACTTTGACGACCCAGAGCTACTCTCCACCATGGAGAACACAGAGGCAGAGAGGTTTATCCAGAGACACCACCACACCGACACCGTATGGGCGACATCTACTTCGCTTGGGATCACAGCACCGTCTCGTTATCTACAACGGGATGGCGCAATGGCCATCATCTGGAGGCCTGACTTGCATACCACCATCAGTACCCAGCGGCGGCAGTACAGTGGACTACATCATTGGCTTCAAAGAGGCAACTCACCTGCTCACATCCTTCACCATCCCACCACTACCTATTGGGGCTGACCATGCATATCTTGCCCTCTCTTTCACTGGCTCACCCATCTCACACACACCACCCACACTCACACCACACACCACCATACATTTCACACATGAGCTAGCCACAGTTTACTCATCGCATGTCTACGAGGGGATCTACACTCTCGACCCAGATACACCACTCTCTACACTCACTAGCCAGCTTTCCGCAGTTTTACACACCTCAGCCCTCAGCTGCTTTCCACATACTACCCACACTGGTAGACCTCCACCCTATGGGACGATGCCCCAGAACCGGTGGTACGACGAGGAGTGTAGGGATCTATACAGGCAGCTACAGGCTCGACGAGCCTTGGAGGAGATCACTGAGAGCGAGGTCCGGCGACAGATGAAGGCCATCACAGGCCGTAAACGGCGGGCCTTAGAAGAGGCACAGGAGCTTGAGCTATACCACCTTCTCATGAGTACAGACTGCGCCACCGCATGGAGGATTCTCAGAGAGCCACGTCCTACCACCCCCCTGGAGGATCCTCAGATCTGGCATGATTACGTCGAGCGCCTATACCAGAGACCTGGGTAACCACTGATCCCGGAGCCACCTGACCCTCGACCTACCACCTCAACTTTCTTCACATCTAGTATGGTGAAGAGGGCTATTCGACGCCTCCAGCATGGCCGCTCAGCAGACCACACTAGACTACAGAGCGAGCACCTCCTCTATGCAGCAGACACCCTCTCCCCCTTGATAGCACGGCTCTTCAACCGCGCTTTGGTTGAGGGACTACCAGAGGAGTGGACCATGCACACCATTGTGCCGATCCACAAATCAAGCGACACCTTGGACCCATGGAACTACAGGACTATCATGATTGGCCACACATTGGCCAAACGATATGGGGCAGTTCTTGAGGCAGAGCTCAGCACATACGTAGAGGCATCAGGGCTACGTGCACCAGGACAGGCAGGGTTTCGACGCACTTTCTCGACCATCGATCACATCTTCGTGCTTCGCTGCCTGATCGACGGAGCGAAAGCACGGAAGAGACGACTCTACTGCTGCTTTGTGGATTTCCGCAAGGCTTTTGACACCATCCCTAGAGAGAGACTCTTTCAGCGTCTCCAGGAGCTACAGATACCATCTGAGATGATATGGGCCATTCATTCTTTGTATGCACAGGTCATAGGTAGAGTGCGGTGCCCAGGTGGAGTAGAGCAGCGCTCATGGTAGCAGGTGGACAGGTTGAGGTAGTTGATTCATATGTATATTTGGGGGTGACTTTCACTGGCACCACGGGCAGATTTCCATGACCCAGGCAGCCAGAGACCGGCTTACACAAGGATATGCAGCATTGGCCACCTTAGAGCGCAGATGCCACCAGGCCCACTTCCAGGAGCCCCGCACCAAAGGGTGGCTTTTTGACACTTTAGTTACACCTGCCATGATGTACACTACCGCAGTATGGGCACCAAGACTCTCAGCATCTCTCTAGACACAGATAGAGCGCCCATAGATCATTATGATCTCTCGTTTGCTCCATAGCAAACCATCAGTACCACACGACATCATCAGAGCAGAGCTAGCGGCACCCCCGATGCTAGTAGACGCCCTCTTCCAGACAGTTTGCTTCATCCAGCGCATGCGAGAGCTTCCACCAGACAGACTCACACGCAGAGCTTTCGAGGCATCGATACAGCTACATCAGGAGGGGGTCACCAGAGCATGGTACTCACAGGTCACAGAGTGGTTCACATCCCATGGCTTGGACATCACAGACTTGCCCCCTTTTCAGTATGATCTTGACTCCCCATACATACGCCTCTCACACCATGAGAGGAATCGAGTTCTCAGACAGGATCTCTGGCAGCTATACATCCGAGAGACATGGATCACACCCAGAGAGCCTCTTCCTACGAAGAGGCAATACTACAGAGACCACTTCCTAACCATCCTAGCAGATGGTTTCATCCAGAGACTGAGATACATGGATGTCCACATGCCACATAGAGCACGGGTTGCCATTGGACAGCTCAGAATATCATCACACCAGCTAGAGATTGAGGCAGGGAGAGCTGCACATGTCCCCAGGGCAGAGAGGATATGCAGACTTTGCACAACAGACATTGAGAGTGAGGAGCATTTTGTGTGCAGATGTAGAGCATATGAGGGGATCAGAGGCAAATATCCGACTTTGTTTGCAGATCAGCCCACCTTACACCAGATTCTTCACTCCGGAGACTAGCGACTTTTCGGCCGCTTCCTCATAGAGGCACAGCAGCACAGGGACTCTCTCCTTCAGACATCATCAGTCGTGAGAGATGAGCGCCAGACAGCTTACAGATTTCTTCCAGAGGGGCACAGTAGTACCACCATCCCAGACTACTCAGAGAGGAGTGACTCTACAGCAGGCTAAGGAGGTCCGAGCTCGCAGACGTCCACGTCCCCATGGGTGTAGGGCACCCCGATTTCACCAGAGAGAGATCCAGGAGATCCAGGAGCGCTACTACAGATCTCTAGAGGAGAGACGCATCCGAGCTTTTTCAGATCCAGCTGCCATCCTACGGGGATTGTTCACACCTCACTCACCCATGCATCATGTCTTACACCCTGATTACGGGACAGGATGGAGCTAGAGATATGATAGCATTTCTTTCATGATTGTATATACCCCAGCATATAGGATTGCATCTCTCCCCTGTTTTTTAGAACCCCACCCTTGTACCACCTCCCTCCTCCCTCAGTCCTTACACAGGATAGCTATTTTTGCTTTGTACCTTTTCATCCTTCACAGGATATCCAGAGGACACCCACCCCATGTACTTTGATTTGTCTCATAGGCCGATTTCGGCCTCCTATGGATGTTAAAAGATCTTTCTTTCTCTCTCTCTCTCTCTCTCTCTCTCTCTCTCTCAGCACGAAGCTTGAAACAGCAGCGCGCGAAGCTTGAAACAGCAGCTCTCTCTCTCTCTCTCTCTCTCTCTCTCTCTCTCTCTCTCTCTCTCTCAGCGCGAGCTGGCCTGTGGAGGGGACGACCTACTGCTGCTGAGGTGACGAGTTGCGTGCTGTGGAGGTGACGACGTGCTGTTGTTGTTGGGGATGAGCTGTACGCTGGGCAGGTGACGACCTGCAGTGGAGAGCAGCGCGCTGGGCCCGTGGGGTAGCAAGGTCAGCGGCAGCATAGCACCTTCAGCACCTGCAGCGACTGACGTGCCTACCCGCAACAACAACACACCCAGATGCAGCCTTGCACAGAAATTTGCAACAGGGCAACACGCAGGTACTCACTCTCTCTCTCAACATTCAAGGGGATGGGCTGTAAACACTAGGCTTCCCGTGCGCTCAGCCTCGCCTCCTCGAGCTCGACCATGGCACCTCTTGACAGGAAAGAGGTGGAGGACATGATAGGCAGAGCTATCACACAGGCCAAGAAAGATGCGGACAAGGCACTGAACGCCGAAGTAAGGAGGATGACGGAAAAGATGAAGCAGATGGAGGATAACATCAGAGGCCTCACAGAAGAAAAGGAGGCCTGGAAGAAAGCATTCGAAGAACTCCGTGACACCTCCAACACGGAGATACACCGTATACAAGAAAGCATCAACCACCTCCGGATCTCCAGGGAAGAGGGGGAAATCTCGAGCTTCGAAGACATAGAAGTAGAGATCAAAAATAAATGGAAAGCAAACATCAAAGAAATGGAGGCCAAACAATCGGGATGGGTGGAAGTAGTTAAAAGAATATCAAGAAGGAGGTATGCGAGGAGGTTCACATGGGAGAGCACTTGAGGGTTCAGCTTACTCTCGAGGAGGAGCGATTGCGCCAGATGAGGAAACACAATGTTAGGATCACTGGCCTTAAAGAGGGACCTTCAGCAGAGGAGGATGCACGAGAGCTTTGTAGCCAACTAGGCTACAAAGAGACTATGCCTTTTACAAAGGCATGGCGAGCCGGCCGTGACACCACTCGAGCTCGCCCGTTGATCATGCAGTTACGAGGAGATGAGGACCGCACCACCTTTTTTCGCAAAAGGGTGCTCTTACGAGGCCTCCAAGGCGGCCATATCTTTATGGACGAGGACCTCACTAGGATGCAGATCGAGCACAGGAAATCATGCATGCCTAGGGTCCTTCAGGCACGGAAAGAAGGTAAAAAGGCCTTCTTTCGAGATGGTAGAATCTTCATCGACGGCCGCCCAATCTCATAGGGATTCGGGACCTATGAGACACATACACTAGCACAGGAGACACCACTCAGAGGGGCAGTCTGGAACTGCAATGGTTCTATATGGACACATCCGGAGCGCCTGGAGGAGATCATCAGTGAGCATGACTTTGTATGTTTTACGGAGACACATGAGAGCCCAGAGAGAGGACTACCTGTAGTCACAGGATTCCAGTGGGAGTCGACTTACAGGACCATCACCAGATAGAGTACAGCTCGGGGGTCAGGAGGGGTGGCCATACTATTCAAACAGAGCTTACACAACCGAATACAGGTTATGAGTACAGACAAGGAGGCATGCTATATGTGGGTACGGCTAGAGCTCACCCACGAGAGAGGGCTATACATTGCCATTTGCTACTTTTCACCACATGGATCACGATATGCTATCCAGGACCCCTACTCTCGACTGTCGGAGGACATTTCTCACTACACATCACTCGGGGAAGTCCTCCTCATGGGGGACTTCAACGGGAGGACACAGAGCCGACAGTGTGAGATCTATGACATGGAGCAGCCGGAGATCATGAGGGCACTTGATGCAGAGGACATGGGGGTGAGTAGAGTGTCTGCAGATGGGGGACAGGACAACACTGGATATGGCAGACACCTTATTGAGCTTGGCAGTGATGGCCGTTTTTCGGCTCTCTGTAATTGCCATAGTGAGTTACCTCACCCTACCAAAATCACCCAAACACTGTGGCTATCCCTACCATTTCACTATATATAGGCGTGTGTGAGTTAAGGAACTTTCCCCATATTTTCTTAAAAACCCTCAGCTAGCTAGTCACTGGGCTAGGTGAGCCAAAAAAAAATAAAAATAAAAAAAAATAAAATAAAAGTATATTATGGCCTCTTTGTGTGTAAATATTTCATTGTATATATGGCCTAAATATAGGGATTTTTTATAATTATTTTGGTATTTTATTTAAATATTTCTACTTAGGTGTGTGTTTTATTAAACCTATGTACACCTTCTTTCATCCTCTTACACCATAATTATATTTTTTGCCAATATGTACATACTCTAACCTCATATTTTTCTTTTATACAAATCACTCCCACATTTTCACCCTCACCCTCGTGAAAACAAAAAATTGATTTCTACTCATTGGTTACTTTTATTATATTATTTACTTGCATACCTTTTCCTCTTTCACCCAAAATAATTCAAGGAGGGACCATATCATATGATTCCAATATCTTTCCATATCCATAACTCCTCCATATTTTTATTATTATTTTTACTCATTATTCTAACACCATGTGCTCATTGAGCTAAAGTCCATGAATAGTCCATACACTAGTCCCACCATGTATATATTTCTTATTTCACCAATAATCCTCCTCCATGCATGGGTCAAGGGTGACTTGAATGCTTTGTATTATAATATGACAAAGGAGGGGCTCACTCTTGGATGCATTGTACAAATTCAACAAAGGAGGGGGCCACTAAAAGACTTTTGTAGGCATAAAAAACAGGCTTTTTGGTGAGAATTTTGGCACCTATCTCCACTCCGAATTTGGAGCGGTGGTCAAAAGAAAAAATGTAGTTCACACTCTGAATAATCACCTCAAATTTTTTCATGATTTTTGGAGCTACCAACGGTGAGCTATGATTTTTTGAGTGGACCCCAATCTGCCCACTTTTCTCACAAGTAGCCTTTAGTCTTCTCTCACCCTTCCACACACCTACTCACTCTTACACATCCCTCCCTCTCCTTCCCTCACTCAAACCTGCAATTTCCATGGCTTCTCCCACCCTCTTCACCATTACCCTTCTCTCTCATCCCTATAGTTCTTTTATGAACCTCTACATACATACACCCTCTCCATGTCTCTCTCTATTGCTTCTATGTTACAATTTCATTTACCTCTCCTAAAATATCTAAAATTCAGCATCTTAACCATGATAACTTCTGCAAATTGAGGATTTTTCATCAACAAATCCTCTTTTCATCGTGGTGGTCAACCGTGGCGGCGGCGTAAAGAAGCGAAGAAGAAGAAGAAGACCAGCGGTCATTTTTTCCACAATCTACACAAGGGTGAGTTCAAGCTTCTTCAAAGCTTCACCATCTCAATGATTCTCTTTTAATTCACCCCTCTTCCTTCATCAAATCAACTCACTCTACCCATTGTAAATGTAACATTAACTTTCTAGTGATTACTAACGACTAACATACTAACACAAAATAGCATTGACCTAACCATAAAAGACACCTCACCTCAAAACATGTATAGTAACTCTCTCTCTCTCTCTCTCTCTCTCTCTCTCTCTCTCCCTTCCTTAAAACTTACTTTCACCTTATCTACCATCAATAATGCTCTCTTTTGAGCCCACACCCATGACTCAAGCAGACAAAGAAGGCCCGCAATGTTTTGATATTCAAAAAAATCATAATCCTGATTTGTTAGCTTGTAAATTAGGATTTCCAATAATCTTAATGAGGGGTCTCCAACCTATAAATAGGCCCGTCTCCTTCTTGTAAAACAACCTTCAACATCTCACACAGCACCCCAACACTCTATGCGTGAGGAGAGACTTAGGTGTAGCAACCACTTGTGAGCTTCACTCTTGGTGTGAGAGAAGCCTTCGAGCTACACATTGCAAGTGAGAGAGCTGTGGTGAGCAAACGGGAGATCATGATGATCTGTGGGCGCTCTATCTGTGTCCATAGGGATGCGGATAGCCCTGGAGCCCATACAGCGGCTGCATACATCATGGTAGGTGTGACTAGAGTGTCAAAAAGCCACCCCTTGGTGCGGGGCTCCTGGAAGTGGGCTTGATGGCATCTGCGCTCCAAGGTGGCCAGCGCTGCATATCCTTGTGTAAGCCGGTCTCGGGCTGCCTGTGCCATGGAAAATCTACCAGTGGTGCCAGTGAAAGTCACCCCCAGGTATACATATGAATCAACCACATCGACCTGCCCGCCTGCTGCTGTGAGTACTGCTCGGCTCCGTACTGTCCTGGAGGTGTGAAAGATTATGACCTTGGTCTTGCCAAGATTCACTGTGAGCCCTCGATGTGTGCAGAAATCATCCAAGGCTCGTAGGTGGCTCTGTAGTCCCTCTTGTGTCTCAGAAACTAGGATGATATCATCAGCATAAAGCATAATATGTACTGGTATACCTGCCAAGTCTAATCCCGCCCCTCCTGCGCGTAGAATGTAATCTGATATCTTGTCAATGTAGAGACCAAATAGAGTCGGGGAGAGGGGACATCCTTGCTTCACACCAATAGTGCTAGCAATGGAATCCGATAGTCCACCTGGGCAGCGCACTCTACCAGAGACCTGTGCGTATAAAGAATGAATGGCCCATATCATCTCAGATGGTATCTGTAGCTCCTGAAGGCGCTGGAAGAGTCTCTCTCTAGGGATAGTGTCAAAGGCCTTGCGGAAATCCACAAAGCAGCAATAGAGTCTCCTCTTCCGTGCTTTCGCTCCATCGATCAGGCAGCGAAGCACGAAAATGTGGTCGATAGTCGAGAAAGTGCGTCGAAAGCCTACCTGTCCTGACGCTCGTATCCCTGATGCCTCTGCATGCTTGCTAAGCTCTGCCTCAAGGACAGCTCCATATAGTTTGGCCAGTGTGTGGCCAATAATGATAGTCCTGCAGTTCCTTGGATCTAGGGTGTCGCCAGACTTGTGGATAGGCATGATGGTGTGCATAGTCCACTCCTCTAGTAGTCCCTCAACCAAGGCACGGTTGAAGAGACGTGCTATCAAGGGGGAAAGAGTGTCTGCTGCATATATCAAGTGCTCACTCTGTAGTCCAGTGTGATCTGCTGATCGGCCATGCTGAAGGCGTCGGATGGCCCTCTCCACCATGCTAGATGTGAAGAAAGTCGAGGATCAGATGGCTCTGGGATCAGTGGTTGCCCAGGTCTTTGGTACAAGCGCTCGGCATAATCATGCCAAATCTGGGGGTCCTCCAGGGGGGTGGTGGGGCGTGGCTCTCTCAGAATCCTCCATGCTGTGGCGCAGTCTGTACTCATAAGAAGGTGGTATAGCTCAAGCTCCTGTGCCTCCTCGAAGGCCCGCCGTTTACGGTGTGTGATGGCCTTCATCTGTCGTCTGACCTCGCTCTCAGTAATCTCCTCTAAGGCTCGTCGAGCCCGTAGCTGTCTGTATAGATCTCTGCACTCCCTGTCGTACCAGCGATTCTGGGGCATCGTCCCAGAGGGGGGGGGCCGGCCACTGTGGGTAGTGTGTGGAAAGTAGCTGAGGGCTGAGGTGTGTAGAACTGCTGAGAGCTGGCTAGTGAGTGTCGAGAGTGGTGTGTCTGGGTCGAGAGTGTAGATCCCCTCATATACATGTGATGAGTAAACGTGGGCTAGCTCATGTGTGAAGTGTATAGTGGTGTATGGTGTGGATGTAGGTGGTGTATGTGAGATGGGTGAGCGAGTGAGAGAGAGGGCGAGATATGCGTGGTCAGCCCCAATAGGCAATGGTGGGATGGTGAAGGATGTGAGTAGGTGGGTTGTCTCTCTGAAGCCAATGATGTAGTCCACTGTACTACCTCTGCTGGCTACTGATGGCGGTATACAAGTCAGGCCGCCGGATGATGGCCATTGCGCCATCCCGTTATAGATAACGAGACGGTGCTGTGATCCCAAGCGAAGTAGGTGCCTCCCATATGGTGTGGGTGTGGTGGTATCACTAGAGATCCTCTCTGCCCCTGTGTCCTCCATAGTTGAGAGTAGCTCTGGGTCGTCGAAGTCGTAAATATCACACTGTCTACTCTGTGTCCTGGCATTGAAATCCCCTGTGAGGAAGACTTCACCCAGTCTAGAGTACTCCATGATCTCGTCCCTAAGACATGCATATGGTAAGTGTGTATCATCCTCCTCCTCTCCTCCGTGTGTGTGTACCTCCTCTGTCTCCCCTCCACCTGTCTGTGCAAACTTGGAGCTGCTAGGTGCAAAGTAGCATACGGCGATGTAGAGGATGTGCTCCTCAGATAGCTCAATCCGTATCCACATGTAGCGTGCCTCTGGATCGCGTGCTACTATCTGTATCCTGCTATGAAGTGAGCGGCGGTAGAGGACTGCTACTCCGCCAGATCCTCTAGAAGTGTTGTGCCGTAAGTCTTGCCCTCTTTCTCGGGGGTGGAGTCCTTCACTTCTTCAATGCCGGTGACTCGTATGTTGAGGCGACGGGCATGGCGCATTTTTTCCTCTTCGAGGTGGTGTGTACAAGGAGAGCTTCTTCCTTGTGTGCATCCTCTTTTGCTTCTTTCTTGATGTTCTTCTTGACCACTTCTACCCATCCCTCTTTCGTTGCTTCGAGAGTGTCTTCCAAGCGTTCGGTGAGGGCTTTAGTGAGCTCCTCTTTAATGGCCTCTTTGGTTTCATTATTGATTTCCCCTTCTTCGGGGGTGAGGGAAGCGATGGAGGCCTTGAGGATGGCCATTTTTTCTTGCATTTCCTCCTCCTTTTTCCATTCTTCTTGGGTTCCTTTCCACTTGTCGGTCTCCTTCTTGTGCTCTTGTTCTTTAGTCTCTTTCTCCTTGGTCCATTCTTTTTCCTTATGCAAGGCTTTGTAGCGTGGATAATGTGTCGTGCTCTCTACAGTGTGGGTGCCCCTCAGTGCAATGTGCGTGACAATCTCACTCAAACCAATGGAAACTCTCTCAAACAGAATGAAACACAGAAACAAGGGATAACAACAGAGACACAACAGTGGACCAGAACATGTGCACTCGACTAGCTCAAAGAACCATGTACAGACTCTGGCGTGGCAGCACACTCAACTCCAGCCCAGGACTCAGAGGTACAATGGGGTGTCGAGGCTCAGATGTGCAGGGATGGTGAAGATGTGCTCTGTGCATAGACTCACTGCCCTCTTGACGATGCTGGACCAAAGGTGAAGAAAAATGATAAGATAACCGACCGCTACTACTCATATGTAGCACCGTAAAGAGCCACCAACGGCTCATAAATGTCAGCCATGTGGTGACCTGGCCACGAGGTCCACTAGGCCACCGTCGGTCGTCGGTAGGTACCCTGCCACGTGTCACTCCCAGACCAAACGTCCGTCCAGAGGGTCCGTCCAGTGTGAACCAATCCCAGTGTAACCCACTGTCCAACTGTATGTCCTGTGAAGTGACACTGTAGCCCTGCTACAGGTTGCCCGCCACAAGACCGCTCACCGTCTCGGTGAGAGGAATACTGAAAAAACTGTGAAAGAAAACCACTAGGTGCTGCATCCGTACATTTCTTGAAGTAGGTGCTAGGCCCAACCATGACCTTACATGCCTCAAAAGTGGAGTAAAACACTGTCTTGCTTGCAACGCCTTAAGCCTTTGAATAGGCAAGAACCCAATATGATTGCATAGTCCAAGAATCCCAATCGGCAAAACAGACTGAGGCTCCTCAGCAAAGAGATATGCTCGGTTTGGATCCAACGCATCTTTATCCTCCATAACTATAGTGAGAAGAAAATGACCTGGTCCGCACTTGCAGATGAAATTGTCGAAAAGAGGGATGATCAGAAGCTTGAGTAATAACGGGATGCGGTTAAGCTCCATCTTAATGGCAAAACGAAAAGCATTAACGGCATTGTGATGGCAACCAGGTGAATGCTTGAAAGCCCCAAGGAAACAGCCAAAAAGGTTCATAAACTTGCTGCTGTGATAGGATTACACAAAATTTCTCTGCCCCTTTGTGCAGCATGCCATGTATTTACCATGACGAGGATCACATTTTTCCATCATTGACGATGGCTCAAATGCGTTGGTTATCTCTGCAACGGACAACTGCTCATGATAGGCCTTAGCTGCTGAAATCACTGGGGCATATGATGAAAGCATGAAGTGAATTCTGGGGTATGTAACCAGGTTGGTTCATCAATCACAGTGGGCTCTAAATCAACAAACACAGCTCGAGGAACATGCTTTCCCGCTCCCATCTCGTCTCACCGAAGAAGGTGTTAAAGGCATCATCACCGCCACCAACAGTCTTGTTACTGGGCATCTGTCCATCTGGAAAGAGCTCCTAGCAAGCATTTTGACCTGGATGCCAGTCTGACCAGGGGCGAGGGGGGCTGGTTAGGGCCAAGGCAAGGGAGGGGGTGGGTAGGGGCGAGGTGGGGTAGGTAGGGGCGAGGGTGGGGAGGGAAGGCTGGATAGGGGCGAGGGGGAAGGGAGAGTGGGTAGGGGCGAGGGGAGGTGAGGGGGAGGGTAGGGGCGAGGGTGAAGGGGTGGGTAGGGGCGAGGGCAAGGGAGGGGAGGGTAGGGGCGAGAGGGGGGGGGGTGGGTAGGGGCGAGGGCCTAAGGGGGTGGGAGCCAATTGGATTGGGTAGGGGCCAATGGGAGAGGGTAGGGACCAACTCGAGAGGGTAGGGACCGATTGGATTGGGTAGGGGCCGATTGGAGAAGGTAGGGACCAATTCGAGAGGGTAGGGACCGATTGGATTGGGTAGGGGCCGATTGAAGAGGGTAGGGGCGAGGGGATTGGGATTGGGTATGGACCAATTGGAGAGGATAGGGGCGAGGGGATTGGGATTGGGTATGGACCAATTGGAGAGGGTAGGGGTGATAGGGACCAACTCGAGGGGGTAGGGACCACTGTCCAATTGTATGTCCTGTGAAGTGACATTGTAACCCTGCTACAGGCTTCTACCTCTTTCTCAAGCTTGGAGAGGCGGTTGATGATAGTGTTGATGGTGGAGTCCACCAACTTCTTGTTCTCTTGGCCATTTCTTCTTTGGTCACTTCTTTCGCCATGTCGGGCCCGTCTCGGTGTCTGTTTGCACAAAGCACCTGTTCTGTACTTCTGAAAACGTTGCAAGAATTGCAAAATTTTTGTGAAAAATTGCAGAAATTGTATTTTTGAAAACTTCTTTCTCACAGAATTCCTGTGTGTATTGCTGGACCTGCATTCCTAGAAAAGGGCCTGCGTGTAGGGCTGGACCTGTCCAAGCTTGGTGTGAGCAATCAAAAATGCAGCAGGTACTAAAAAATGAGCTCGCTGCTGACCAGGTAGGGGCCTGGGGAGGGTGGCGCTGGCGCGAGCTTGGGGGGAGGGAGTGGTGGGAGCCTGTGGGCACCCAATTGGAGTGCGCGAGCCTGTAGGACAAAGGCGCAAGCCTGTGGGGGCAGTAATGGCAAGCCCTCACCATAGCAGCAAGTGCCCGCCATCAGAACAGCAAGTGTTCTGAGAGAGAGAGAGAGAGAGAGAGAGAGAGAGAGAGAGAGAGAGAGAGAGAGAGAGAGAGAGAGAGAGAGAGAGAGAGAAATGAAATGAAATGTTATATTAACGTCTTCAAAAGGCCAAAGTGACCTATGAGACCAGAAAGTTACAATGTGGTGGATCTGATACAAAGTCAGAGTAACAAGATGACAAAATAAAATACTATGGAATCCTAAATTGCTAGGTGTGGACTAAGCAGCTAAACAGCTAGCTGGGATAGCTAGATCACAGGAGATCCAGCATCGGTCGCTGGCGGATCTCATCAATCTCCTCCATGGTCAGTAGTCTGACCGCGCGTCGTGCATGTCAAGCCAAAGTGACCCAAATCCTCTGATGCAGCCTCTGTCGATGCTGTGTAGTCCTCCGCAGTCGTGGGCGTCTCGATCCCCCTAGCTCAGTCGCTCGGTCGATCAGTATGCCTCTGGTGTAAAGCAACGAGCTCTGCTGTGGTACCAACTCCTGTGGGTGCCCACTGGCAGCTCTAAAGAAGTTTGTGATCTGTCTCTGAGACTGGCTAGCCTCTCCTCTCATCAGGCTCTCTCTGTGTCTGCGTAGCTTGAGCAAAAACAAACCCAGGCATCTCTGATCCTCGTACCGCATGACTCTAGAGAATGGTCCAAAGCCCTCTCTGAACAAGCAATGGAAGCGGGCTCGTATCTCGTAGTAGATGGGGCAGTGGCATGTGTAGTGCAACTCTGTCTCAGGCTCCATGTCACATAGGGGGCATGTCCTGGCCTCTGCTGGTACTCCGCTATATCTCCCAGTCTCGATCCGCAACAACTGGTGTGAAGATGTGCATATCTGGCCAATAGCACATCGTATCCCATGAGACAAGTGGGTGTCCATGTATCTGGGCCTTGTCACAAAACCATCCTCTGTAAGCTGGAGGAGATGCTCTTTGTAGAAAGCCATCTTCGTGCCCAACTCCTGTGCTGGCTGTATCCATGTCCTCTTGGTGTCTAGCTGAGTCAAGTGCTGGCGAATGAGCCTGGTGATCTCGGATTGTGTAAGAGTCAGAGAGGGCGCATCCAGTGAGTACTGGAAGGGAGGCAATCTGTCTCTGCTGAACCCATGCGCCTGAAACCATGATGTCATCTCCCCATACCAGCTTGCTGTATCTCCCTGCACGGCTAACTGTCGAGAGGACTCAAGTGCAAGGCGTGCATATCTGTCTCTGGGAAGTTCCCACATGCGGTGTATGAAGGAGACAGATCTGGTGAGGGCCTCAACCACTAGTGGAGGGGCAACTAGCTCTGCTCGTACAATAGCACGTGGTACTGAAGCCTTGGCTCTAATGAGCTGCGAGATCATAAAGACCAGAGGATTCTCCATGTCCCCCCATCCATCACTGCGGCCTGTCCTCCCGTGATGATCCAGTGAAGGTCCCCAAACCTCAGCTCCATAAAGCAATGCAGAAGCCACCAAAGTGTCAAAGAGCCAGAGCTTCGTCCGAGGCTCCTGAAATTGAACCTGTGAACACATCCTTTCCAATCTACCCAATGCTGCATGGGCTCTTGTCAATCTAGCCTCTGCTGCCCTCCTCAATGAAAATGCTGGCCCATTAACAACCACTCCAAGGTAAGTGTAAGCATCTGTATACTCCACCTTCTCTTGGCCGTATGTGAAGGCGGGCGCTGACCTCCTGATCCATTGTGGGGTGGTATTAAATACCATGACCTTGGTTTTACCAAGGTTGACGGACAAACCACTTTCTTGGGCAAACCTATGCAAAGTATCCAAGTTACGTTGCATCCCCTCCGAAGAGTCGGAGATCAACGCAATATCATCAGCATACAACGATAGTGGAATCCATGTCCCTGCCAGCTGTGCACCTCTATCACCATCTCTCTCAATGTAGTCAGAAACCTCATCTACATACATACCAAATAGAGTAGGAGAGAGCGGGCAGCCTTGCGTCACCCCAATAGTGGAGTAAACCGGTGTGGATAGACCCTCTGGGGTGCGTACATGTCCCACTACTGACTTGTATAATGCCATGACCCCCCAAATCAGCTCTGTAGGTACTCCCATCTGCTGTAATCTGCGCATGAATCTAGCTCTGGGCACTGTGTCAAATGCTTTGCGGAAATCCACAAAGCTACAATAGATCCGTCTCCCACGCGATCTGCCCTCCTCAATGATGGCTCTGAGTGTCAAGATATGGTCAAGAGTAGAAAAACCCCTCCTGAAACCTGCCTGCCCGGCTGCGCGTATCCCCTCGCTCTCTGCCCATCTACTCAGCTGCTGCTCAAGAATAGATGCGTACAACCGTGCCAATGTGTGTCCAATCATGATAGTGCGATAGTTCCCAGGCTCCATAGGGTCTCCCGACTTGAAGATAGGTACAATAGTAGATAGGCTCCAAGTATCAGGCAAGCCCTCACACATGGCACGGTTAAACATAATTGCTAGAAGCTTTGCTAGTAAATCTCTGGCATGCGTGAAATGCTCAGCCACTAAGCCATCATGATCATATGCTCTCCCAGTCCTCATCCTGTCAATGGCCTTCCTCACCATCTCAACGCGGTGAAAAAAGCACATGTGTGTGGGCTTGGATCGGGGGGGTTGCTCAGGAACCGTGTAGAAAGATGATGCATACTAGCCCCAGGCCTCTGTAGAAGAGAGAAATGAAATGAAATGAAATGTTATATTAACGTCTTCAAAAGGCCAAAATGACCTATGAGACCAATCAGTTACAAAATAGTGAATCTAATACCATGTCTGGGTACAAAAGAACTAGAAAAGAACTAGAAGTGGAACAAAATACTACTACTACTACTACAATCTAAAACTACGTGGGTGTAGCAGCTGATACAATAGGTACCCGGTAAACTGGATGTAACAGTGTGTGAAACAAAGATGGAAGAAATGGTGAGGATCCATCCTCATTTGCACTCTGGATGTCGAGAGAGTATGGCTCGAATCTTCTGTTGTAGTCTCCGTCGATGCTGTGTAGCTCCTCTCCTCAGTCGCGGTCGTCTGTATCTCTGTAGCTCCAATGCTCGGTCGATGAGAGTGCCAGTAGTGGTCGAATGAGTGTGGGACGAGCTCTGCAGTGGTGGCTGCTCCTCTGGCTGTCCCATATCTAGTGAAAAGAAATCTGTAATGTGTCTCTGGGACTGCCTCTCTCTAGCTCTCCCCAGTAAAGTGTCTCTATACCTGTGTAACTCAAGTAGATATAGTCCAAGACATCTCTGATCCTCATAACTCATGACCCTAGATAGAGGACCAAAACCCTCTCTGAATAAGCAGTGGAAACGCCCCCGTATCTCATAGAACACTGTGCAATGACATATGTAGTGCAACTCTGTCTCTGGCTCTCTTTGGCATAATCGGCATATCCTGCTGTCTGCTGGTATCCCTCTGAATCTACCAGTCTCAATCTCGAGCTGATGTGAGGATGTGCGTATCTGACCAATGGCACAACGCAAAACATGAGACATATGTGTGTCCATGTAGCTGGGTCGAATCACAAACCCATCTCCTGTGAGGTGGAGAAGATGCTCTCTATAGAAAGCCATCTTCGTGCTCAACTCCTGAGGCGGCTCTATCCATGTCCTCCTGGTGTCGAGCTGGATCAGGTCCTGACGAATGAGTCTATTGATCTCCACCTGTGTAAGAGACAGCGAGGGTGCCTGAAGAGAATACTGGAAAGGGGGCAACCTGTCCATGGTGAAGCCATGCGTCTGAAACCATGAAGTCATCTGTGCATACCAGCATGAAGTGTCCCCCTGTAGAGCTAACTGTCTGGAAGACTCAAGGGCCGGTCTAGCATATCTGTCTTCAAATGCTATATTAATGTCTTCAAAAGGCCAAAATGGCCTATGAGACCAATCTGTTACAAAATAGTGAATCTGATACCATGTCTGGATACAAAAGAACTAGAACAAAATTACTACTGCTACAAGTTGGAACTGTGTGGATGTGAGAGCTGATACAATAGGTACCCAGTAAACTGGATGTGACAATGACAGAATGGGGGAAGAAATGGTGAGGATCCATCCTCATCTGCACTCTGGAGTATAGCTCGAATCCTCTGCTGTAGTCTCCGTCGATAATGTGTAGCTCCTCTCCTCAGTTGTGGTCGTCTTGATCTCTGTAGCTCCAATGCTCGGTCGATAAGAGTGTCAGTAATGGTCGAGTGAGTGTGGACCGGTGTCTACTCCTCTGGCTGTCCCATATCTAGTGAAAAAAAATTTGTAATCTGTCTCTGGGAGTGTCTCTCTCTAGCTCTCCCCAGTAAAGTGTCTCTATGTCTGTGTAACTCAAGTAGATATAGTCCAAGACATCTCTGGTCCTCATAACTCATGACCCTAGATAAAGGACCAAAACCTTCTCTGAATAGCCAGTGGAAACGGCCTCATATATCATAGTACACTGTGCAATGACATATGTAATGTAACTCTGTCTCTGGCTCTATCTGGCATAAGTGGCATATCCTGTTGTCTGCTGGTATCCCTCTGAATCTACCAGTTTCAATCTTGAGCTGACGTGAGGATGTGCGTATCTTGCCAATGGCACAACGCATACCATGAGACATATGTGTGTCCATGTAGCTAGGTCAAATCACAAACCCATCTCTTGTGAGGTGGAGAAGATGCTCTCTATAGAAAGCCATCTTTGTGCCCAATTCCTAAGGCGGATCTATCCATGTACTCCTGGTGTCCAGCTGGATATGGTCCTGACGAATGAGTTTAGTAATCTCCACCCATGTAAGAGACAGCGAGGGTGCATGAAGAGAGTACTTGAAAGGAGGCAACCTGTCCATGGTGAAGCCATGCGTCTAAAACCATATGTCATCTGAGCATACCAGCATGAAGTGTCCCCCTGTATAGCTAACTGTGTGGAAGACTCAAGGGTCAGTCTAGCATATCTGTCTCTAGTAGTATCCCTTAGGTTGTGCACAAAGGAGACTGATCCCGTAAGCGCCTCAATCTCCATAGGGGGGGCAGCTAGCTCTGCTCGAATGATAGCGTGAGGTAAGGAGGCCTTGGCTCTAATCAATCGAGAGATCATAGATACCAAGGGCCTCTCCATACGTCTTGAACCATCCTGGCCTACTGAAGGTCCCCATACCTGCACCCTAGCTGAGGCTACTTAAGTATCAAAGAGCCATAACTTTGTCCGAGGTTCCTCGAACTAAACCTGCAAACACATCCTCTCCAAGCCTCCCAAGGCCGCATAAGCTCTTGTCAGTCTAGTCTCTGCTGCACTCACCAAAGAAAACCTCTGTCTAGTGAAGACTACCCCAAGGTAAGTGTATGCATCTGTATAGTCCACAATATCCTGACCATATGTGAAAGTAGGGGCTGATCTCTTGATCCACTGTGATGTGGTGTTAAACACCATAACTTTGGTTTTACCAAGGTTTACAGACAATCCACTATCCTTTGCAAAACTGTGTAGCATCCAAATGTTGCTGCATACCCTCTGGTGAGTCAGAGATCAACACAATATCATCAGCATATAACAACGATGGGATCCACGTCCCTGCCAACTGAGCACCTCTATCGCCCTCTCTGTCAATGTAATGAGACACCTCATCAACATACATACCAAATAGAGTAGGAGACAATGGGCAACCCTGTTTCACCCCAATAGTGGAGTGAACCAAGTCAGATTTCCCCTCCGGGGTGCGTACATATTCCATCAGTGATCTGTATAAATCCATAATCCCCCAAATCAACACTATGGGTACCCCCATATCCTATAGTCTACGCATCAATCGAGCTCTTGGTACCATGTCAAATGCTTTGCGGAAATCCACAAAGCCACAATAAATCCGTCTCCCATGTGACCTGCCCTCCTCAATGATGGCTCTGAGTGTCAGAATATGATCAAGAGTGGAGAAACCCCTCCTGAAACCAGCCCGACCCTATGCCCGTACACCCTTACCCTCAGCCCAATTACTGAGCTGCTGCTCAAGAATGGATGCATACAACCGTGCCAATGTGTGTCCAACCATAATAGTGCGGTAATTCCTAGGCTCTGTAGGATCCCCTGCTTTGAAGATAGTCACAATAGTAGACAACCTCCAAGTCTTAGGTAATCCCTCACACATGACACGATTGAACAACACTGCAAGAACCTCTACCATCATATCCCTAGCATGTATAAAGTGCTACTCTACTACCAGCTCAGTGGTAAAGAAGGTGCTCGTAGGTGGGCATGGCTTTGTAGGATCTGGAAGGGGTTCTTGTCTAGGAATCATATGTAACGATGTCGCATACTGGCCCCACACATCAGGAGAAGTAATCACTGGGGGAGGGGAGTGCTCATGAAAGAGTCGCCATGCCTCTCCCGAGTCTCTACTCAAGAACAATTGATACAAGTCTTGCTCCATCTGGGCCAAGTAAGCTTGTTTCTTCCTTTGCACAAAGAGCTGAGAAGCAATCCGAGTCTGTCTGTAAGTGATGACTCCTAACAGAAGATCCCTCTGAAGCTGGGCTCTCATCTCTCTGCGCTCCTCATCATACCAACTATTCTGGGGCATGCTCCCTGAATGTCGTCTCTGATTCGACTAAGTGTGTGGGTATGCCTCTGATGCTACATCATGTAGAGTCCCGGTCAGTAAAGTGGTGCACTCCTCCACTGTGAGGCCTGAACCAGCTGTGCATAGACAATCCCAAATCTCCTCTGTATAAACTGACGCAGTCTCTCGTGTAAATGTATAACGGGTATGTGACCCGACTCGTGATGTCTGGGCTGTGCTATACTGAAATGAGATGGACAGTGTCAAGAGAGCATGATCCACTGCTATTCCCACAGGTCTGGCACCTATTGTGATATCCTGAATACAAGGAATAAAGCTCGGCTGTGTCATAACATCTATACTGGCCCCGTGTCTATGTGGAAAGCATGTGAAACCTGCTGCTACGGGAAATTGCCGTAAGCCATTAAGTATAGCTAACCCATGTGTAGTCGTCATCTCTGAGGTATCTCCCATACTCCTCTGCTCTCTGTCATGTGAGCATTTTTCAAGCCCCAACTCACCCACATCCATCTCTCTAAGCGTCTCATCTGCAGCGTCATAGAAGACTGTTTGAGAGTTGCCTGTTCGGGCATTGAAGTCTCCTAGAAGGATGATATCACCATCCCCAAAAAACTCCAATATATCATCGTCTAGTATAGAGAAGGGTGACTGCCGTTTGGATGCAGCATATACTGACGTACTGGGGGGGGGGGGGGGGGGGGGGGGGGGAAGTAACATATGGCAATGTATAGAAATCGACCTGTGTTAGCTCTCAACCTCACCCACATGTATCTAGCATGATCATCTCTCCGTACGATATGTAGTAGTGGCCGTAACTCCTCCCTAAATAGCACTGCTGCTACTCTTGATCCTCTCTCCCATGCTCAGATCTCGTGACTGTCTTGTGGGCTGTCTCCCATCTGTACCACCCCACCACATGTGGCATCAACTGTCCAGCGGCTTGGTGAGTCTCTGATAAGAATACAATGTCCCTGTCTGTGAAACTGTCCTCAAAGGCACCAACATCCAACCTCATAGACCCGTTACAGTTCCAAGTATCCATCTTCAGTGTGGTCCCATAGGTCTCACGCCGTCATGTAAAGCTCTGCTCTACAATCACCACCCGACCATCTCTGTAAAAGGCTATCTTTCCCTTTTCTCTTGTGGCCTTAATCTCTAGCATGACTTCCTTCATGTGGGCAAGCTGTGAAAGAGGTAAGCTCGTCGCCAAGAAAGACACCAATCTTCTTGAGGGTGGACCTCCTTCTCAAGAACTCCTTCTTAGCCTCAATTGAGGGGAAGCGCAAAATGAGAGCCCTCTCTTGTACCCCCCATTCCTCCACTCTTCTTGCCAACTCTCCATGCTCTTGCATGCGTCACTTTATCTATCCCCATTAGTACCATGAGCTCCTTCACT
This sequence comes from Adiantum capillus-veneris, assembly GCF_014529385.1. Taxonomy (NCBI): domain Eukaryota; kingdom Viridiplantae; phylum Streptophyta; class Polypodiopsida; order Polypodiales; family Pteridaceae; genus Adiantum; species Adiantum capillus-veneris. The sequence continues at coordinate 136,470,022 of NC_140959.1, read as the reverse complement.
TCTTCGCCGACTTGATCCCGATCTTTGAGGCCGGTGACTCTCACATGTAAAGCCCTTGTACACCTTCGTTGTTCCTCTTCGAGTGTCATGTTGATGATGGTAGGAGCGGGGGTTGATATCTCTTTTCCTTTGTCCTTCTTGGCGATTACTCTCCACCTCTCCACCTCATCCACTTTCTTTTGGGTTTGCCAATCGCTTGTTGGTGGCCATAAATGTGACTTTCTTCCCTGTCGGGGATGCCATGAAGGAAGAGGGTGGATTAGAGTGGCGGGCTGCCTCCACCTCTACCCTCTCCATTGGACTGTTGTATGCCTGTTGAGGGCGTTGTCACGCAGCCTCTGCTAATCTGGAAAACACCCTCCGAAGAGGTGATTAGCCACAGCTCACTGCGGCCACAAACTTGTCAACAATACTCAGTCCCTGGCTGAGAACAATGCATCAAAAACACCCTCCGAAGAGGTAATTAGCCACAGCCCACTGCGGGCACAAACCTGTCAACAGTACTCAGTCCCCGGCTGAGAACAATGCATCCGTTGCGTGCTCTAAATCAGAACCAACCCGACGCCCACCGCGGGTGCCTCAAAACCCCAATGCGTCTGAGTCCCGAGCCAGCAACCTTTTGCTCTTGTGCACGCCTTGCTCTCACCTGTGTGTGCCCTACCTGTGTAACTTGCACACCTGCCACCTGCGGCTTGTCAGCTCCTTTTTCGCATGCTCACCTGTGCCACGTGAACACCTCACACACACACAGAGAGAGAGAGAGAGAGAGAGAGAGAGAGAGAGAGAGAGAGAGAGAGAGAGAGAGAGAGAGAGAGAGAGAGAGAGAGAGAGAGAGAAGAGAGAGAGAAATGAAATATTATACTAAACGTCTTCAAAAGGCCAAAATGACCTATGAGACCAAACTGATACAATCTTGGTGGATCTAATACAATGTCTGGGTACAAAAATAAAATGAAGTCAAGTGAAAAACTAAAATCTTAACTGCTAGATGTGAACTAAGCAGCTAGCTGGAACTGTGTATGATATAAGTAGGGGGTTGAAAGTAGTGGCTGGGGGGCTAATACAACACAATGTGGGTGTGCGTGTGGGAATATAATGGGTGAGAGCTATTACAAAGGCTGATACAAGATGAGCAGGGTGTACAATCCTCAAAAGAGCTAAATCATAGGGAATCCATCATCGGTCGTTGTAGCAGGGCTACAGTGTCACTTCACAGGACAGGGAGACTGTTGGTTACAGTTGGTCTGGTTCACACTGGACGGACCCTCTGGGCTGGGGGTGACATGTGGCAGGGTACCGACGATGGTCTAGTGGACATCGTGGCCAGGTCACCACCACCACTCAGTTTGGAGATAAACTTAGCTGACTGGACATTTATGAGCCGTTGGTGGCTATTTATGGTTGTACATATGAGTAGTCGTTTTGGGCCAGTTGGATTATCTTGTACGTAGTCGTCTAGAGTGAGTCTATACACAGAGCACGTCTTCACCATCCCTGCACATCTGAGCCTCGACACCCCCATTGTACCTGTGAGTCCTGGGCTGGAGCTGAGTGTGTTGCCACGCGAGAGTCTGTATCAGTCTTTGAGATAGTCGAGTCATATGTTTTGGTCTGTTGTTGTGTCTTTGTGAGCTCTGTTGATGTCTATTGTTTTCTTTCTGTTCAGTCTGCTTGAGTGAGATTGTCACGCACATTGCACTGAGGATCACCCACTGTAGAGAGCACAACACATTATCCGCGCTACAGGTGCTCTCATTTTGGCGATCACGGTGGGACCTCAACTGAAATCTCACTCTGTGAGGTGCAAATCTTGAAGCTAGTTGGGTCTATCTAGCTTCGCCTACCTTGCCTAGCTTTTTGGCCGACCTTGCCTTGGACTGTTCTCCTCTCGCTTGGTCCAACTGTTCTCTCGCCCTAGTCCAACTGTTCTCTCGCCCTGGTCCAACCTGTCCTCGTCCCTGGTTTAGACCTCCTCGACCCTGGTCTAGTCCTCCTCGTCCTTGGTCCAGCCTGGTCTAGTAGAGCCTAGACCAGTCTTCAACTAGTTCAAGGTTTTCTTGCCCAAGGGTTGGTTGGATTGGTGGTCATTGCATGACACATACAAGGCGGTCAGTCGAGCGTCAAAGCGCACTACTGAGCCCTCTAAAGTACTATAACAGAAGACGACCTCTAGTACCTAGTAGAAGTCCATCAACCTCATCACCTATACCTCCACATATATCACCCATTCCTTCATCTGGTTCCATATCTTCCAGATCACCTTCTCCAGTAAAGCTCTCTCCTATTCTGCTACAGCAGGCTACTGAGCAACAGGCTCAGCAAGGGGCCATGGAGCCGTTGGCTAGTGTTTTGGCTAAGGTAAACATCAAGTTCCCTACATTCAAAGGACTCTCTTCAGAAGATGCTGACGACCCTGCAAGGAGGTTTGTATTTCTCTGTAGGGGTCGTGGTCTTAACAGGGAAGATGCTTATTTGGTACTCTTTCCATCCACCTTGGATGGCTTAGCAGACAAATGGTACAACCAGTTTGCAGAGAACCATTTTGCAACCTGGGCAGCCTTAAGGCAACAGTTCTGTGTAGCTTTCAGGCCCGGTGACTACCAGGAGAAGGTGTTGGATGAGTTAGCCAACATGGTGCTCCAGCTAGAGGAGACTTTTGCAGAGCTTATGACTAAGACCAAGTCTCTGGTTGCCAAGCTTCCTCAGCAACCCGGTGAATTCATGGTTAAGAAGTGGGTAGAGAAGGCGCTTCCCAAAACTTCTCAACAAAAACTCCGAGAGAGTCTCCGACCCGACGCCACTTTGGAGAAGTTCATCGCAGCTGCTACTAGGATAGAGGGGGCTAGGAAGCTGTTCAACAACTCCCCTCACATAGAGACCCCCTCTGTGTTTTCGGAAAGTCCTGCTGATCCATTGACTTCTTTACGTAGAGAGCTTGAAGCCCTAAAACTACAACGCGCTCTTCAAGAGGAGAAAAGTATCTCTCTTCGCCAGGAGAAACCCCCACATCTTGAGGCTTTGGATCAAATCAAGAGAGAGCTAGAAGAGCTTCAGTCTCAACAGGAGACTAAGGCTATGGTATGGTGCACTGTCCCCTTAGAGCTTATTGCCACTTCTGTGAGAAGTCTAGGCATGAAGACAAGGATTGCTATTATACCAAGGGATTACGACAGATACAACAAAGTCTAGGTCCTTCTCTCCAACAAGGGCTTACGTGTGCATCAAACCTGGTGTCACCATATAGCCATCAGAACCCGATGCCACCTCTGCTGACAACACCTCCTATGCAAGGTATACACAACAACTTTACATCCCCCAGCTTTTATCATGCTAGTACTCCTTCAGTTCCCCAAAGCTTCTACACATCAGCATCCGGTCCAATGCAGCAAGGGCCGAGACCACCTCGCCCCTCAAATAGGCCAATTTTGTGCTATAGGTGCAGGGAGTATGGACACTATCAGAGCAAATGTCCCTTACCAGAAGGGTCCCCTCCTTGCCGACATTGCCCTGAAGCTAAGGATCACTATAGTAAGGATTGCCCAAAACAACGAGCGTCCACATCTGCAAGCACAAGCCAGAACCAGCAGGAGTTTACATTTCCAAAGCTTAACCTCATCACAGTAAGCTCCATTCCACAGGCACCGCCTTCCACTCTTGTAGTTGCCTCTCAAGAAGGGTTGAAGCTAGTGGAAGAGCCGGCTGGGGTGCTCACACAGGCACAGAGAGCTGCTCTTGGCCTCAGCCTCCCTGGTGGTCCAATCTTTCGATCTCCTGTCACACAAATGAGTCAAACTCCAGTAGTAGCTGACAAACCAGCAGGTAGTGTCAAGAGCCAACCTACCTCGCTTCTATCAGATATTGATGGTGCTTTCATCGAAGCAGTAGAGGACTTGCAAAAGCTTAAGATACCAGAGCAAGCTCTAATCAAAGGAAACAAGCCCACAACAGAGTCTATCTTGAAAAACACTTTTCAACAAGTATCACTGTACGACATGCTTCGACTTGATGCAATTTTTAGAAGTGACACCCTTTCCATCATCCAGTCTCTGTACCCTGGTGCAGGGCCTAGTGGCAGGCACCTACCTGTGCAGCCCTTGGAGTCCTACATGATTTCATATCTAGCTGCTCCCCTCACCGACTACAAAAGTCCTCGTCTCACTGTGTCTATTCTTGGGCATCAATTCTCAGGCGTCATAGTGGATGGTGGATCTGGGATCAATCTGATGCCAGAATTTACTATGTTGGCCTTAGGTCTGCAGCCTACCCGCCCTGCTCCTTTCACATTTACATTGGCAGACCAGAGGACAGTCTATCCTGTGGGCATAGTAGAGAAGGTGCCTCTGATGATACAAGACTTCACATTTAGCTTGGATTTTGTGGTGGTCAGTCTTCCTCAGGTGGAGGGAGGATTTCCTTTGCTGATTGGTAGACCATGGTTGAGGCATACTAAGGCACTTCATGATTGGGGCAACGACGCCATGTGGATACATACTCCTGGCTCCCCCATGCAACCAATTCGGCTCGAAGGAGGTATGGATCCAATGGTTCATCACAGCTCATTGTCAGTACAGTCCAATCCCGACACCGAGGAGCCCATCCCACCTGACGGGTCTGACGAAGACCTGTTGCAGTGGTTGGAAGCTACCGCCTCGATGCCATGCTATGTGGTCTCTATTCAAAACTCACATGTACCAGTAACACTCTCTCTTCCAACTCCTCAGGCGGACGCAGATGTCAAAAGTCCTACACTAGACAGTAGTCCTACAGCAGACAGAGGACTAGTCCAAGAAGTACGGGGGTCAGCCCCAAATTCTCATGATTCAGATGATCCTCCTATGGAAGCCCTCGGCTTTGGGGAACTTATCACACATCACCGAAGGGGGGACAAAATCTCCTCTGTATGAACTCGCCAATGATTCCCCCCTTCCTCTAACATCTCCCAGGTCGGATGCCCCGCCCACTCAAAAGCACTCTCTTATGTCTGTGTCTGAAGATTTACCCTTCGATGAGCTTCCACCAGGATGGTTACAAGAAGAGTATGCGGAGTTTCCAATCGATCAAACGCCAGCACATGATGTCTCGAAGCTCCAAGAGGCAGCTCATTTTTCAACCTCTGAAGTACCCTCCACAGTTACACCTCCTGACCCTGTCAAAAAAGTCAACCTGGGCGACCCTGACAACCCTCAGCATGTCCTCTGAGCAGCTTGGTTATGGGAGCATCCCGCATTACTTGACCAGGTAGTTTCTTTTATTCACTTGTTTAAGGATGTTTTTGCTTGGTCCTACAAGGATTTGGAAGGGATCCCACCAGAATTGGGTCTCCACACAATCCCTCTGGTTGAAGGGGCTAAGCTTGTCAGAGGTCGAGCTTATAAGCTCAACCCGAAGTATGCAGAGGCTGTCAAGTCAGAGCTCGAAAAAATGCAAGAGGCAGGGATCATTGTACCTGTGGAGCACTCTGAGTGGTTATCACCCATGGTGATAGCGCCTAAGAAGCAGTCCAATAAAATTCGGGTGTGTGTAGATTACCACGCGCTGAATAAGGTAACTATTCCAGATGGTTTTTCCACACCTTTCACTGAGCGTGTGATCGAAGATGTAGCAGGGCATGTTTTGTACAGTTTCATGGATGGGTTTAGTGGATACAATCAGTTGGGCATCCATCCAGGTGATCAGCTAAAAACGGCTTTTGTCACTGGGGTATTTTTATCTACACTAGAATGTCTTTTGGGTTGAAAAACGCTCCACCTTTCAATCGAGCGGTATATCTCATCTTTTGTCCTCTGCTTATGGATCATCTTCGCATCTTCATGGACGATTTCTTGACCCTCTCAGGTGCTCAATGTTCAACCCCAGTGGAAAATCTAGAGGAACACCTCGCTCAGCTCTCTGCTGTCTTCCTTAGGTGCAGAGAGGCACGGCTAAAACTCAATCCTAACAAATGTCACTTTTTGGTCACTGAGGGCACACTTCTAGGCCATGTGGTGTCTGCCAAAGGTTTAGCACTTGATCCAGAGAAGATAGTGGCAATCTTGAAGTTACCACCTCCCATCAACCCGAAAGGTGTACAGAGCTTTGTAGGCCACACAGGATATCATCGTAGGCTCATACGAATGTATGCACAGGTGGCTCAACCATTGACCCGACTCACTAGTGCTACAGTGCCCTTCAAATGGTCAAAACCTGAGGCTGAAGCATTTGAATACCTCAAAAAGCGCCTCACTGAAGCACCTATTTTAGTGGCTCCAGATTGGTCTCTTCCTTTTCATGTGCATACGGATGCTAGTCAGCTGGCTGTGGGGGCTGTGCTGACTCAGCCTAGTAAAGAATACAACCTGGATCGCCCCGTTCACTATGCAAGTCGCCTGCTCACCAAAGCAGAGCGCAACTACAACACCACAGAAAGGGAAGGTTTGGCTATGGTGTATTCTTTACAAAAGTTTGGTCATTACTTGTTAGGGGTTCACTTCACTATCATCATAGATCATCATGCGCTACGCTATCTTCTGAATAAACCCCAAGTTGCAGGAAGAGTCTGGAGGTGGCTACTGATATTTGAGGAGTTCGACTTTGAAGTAGTCCTTAGTCCAGGCAAGCGGCACATCATGGATGACCATCTCTCTCGCATACACTCAGGTGAGCCCGAAACTGGGGTTGATGATGATTTTCCTGATAGTTATCTCTTTAAGGTCGACACGACCCCAGAATGGTATGGAGATGTGTTACATCTGCTTTCTACTGGCCTATATCCTGAGAATGCTTCTCCCTTGCAAAAAAGAAGACTCTTACTGAAGTCTAGACCTTTCTCCTTGATTGGTGGACAGCTCTATAAATCGGGGCCAGATGGTGTGCTGCAAAGGTGCGTCTCCCCTCATGAGGTAGACCACATTCTAGAGGATGCACACAGTGGTCCTACAGGTGGCCACTATCCTGGTCACATCACGGCACAAAAAATCTTACAGATGGGCTTGTATTTCGAGATGCTATTGCTCATGTCAAGATTTATGATGTCTGCCAGCAATGTGGGCCTAAGCCTAGCAAGCAATCAAATCGTCCTCTCCAGGTATCTACGGCGTGGTTGCCCTTTGAGAGATGGGATTTGGACTTTGTTGGTCCAGTTACTCCATCTGCTCAACCAGGCAATCGTAAGTATCTCTTGGTAGCAACAGATTATGCAACAAAATGGGCCGAAGTGGTGGCTACCATCGACTGCACAGCCGCCACTGTCGCAAAATTTTTGTATGAAAATATTTTTTGCAGATTTGGGTGTCCTCTGGAAGTCACCAGTGATCGAGGTAGTCATTTTGTCAACGACTTGATCTCCACTCTCCTCACGAATTACAAGATTTTTCATCGCAAATCTTGCTCTTACTATCCTAGAGCAAATGGGCAGGCTGAAAGCACTAACAAAGTGCTAATCGCGCTTCTCAAGAAAGCTTGTCATCTGCATCCAACCTCTGGGGCTCAGGCTATCCTCGGCACAGTTTGGGCTTATCGCACCTCCTTCAAGGCAACCACTAACTACACCCCATTCCAGCTAGCTTTTGGCTTAGAGGCAATTGCACCATATGAGTTCAACTCAGGTTCAGCAAGAGTGGGAAGTGTTCGTGTCACAGCTGGGAGTGCTTCAGCAAACCTCTCTCTCTCTCAATGTTAGAAGAAAGTAGGAGATTAGCTTCACATGCTCTCCAAGCCAAGCAGATTCGTCGCAAAGCGTGGCATGATCGCCATCTCTGAAGGCCGAAAATAATGCAGGGCTCCCTGGTGCTACTCTATCAAGCTAAGTATCTGAAGAAAGCTAAGAAGTTGATCCCAGCCTGGCAAGGGCCCTTCAAGATACAAAAGATTTTGCCACAGGGGGCTGTCCAGTTAGTCACTTTGGAAGGCGTTTCTTTGCCACTGGTAAATGGCTCCAGAATCAAGTGCTATTACTCCTCTGAGTAAACGGTTTGCAACTATTCCGCCATCTGTAGGTTCCATGTCCCATCTCTCTCCTTCCCACTATCTTTCCATCAGAACGGGTGTTCTGTTACTGTCTCAGTTTCTGCTCTCCTCGCCACTATCTTTCCACCAGAATGGGTGTTCTGTTACTGTCTCAGTTTCTGCTATGTCTGTAGAAGTTTCCGCCTTTCCTCTAAGGTATCTTTTCTCCACTAAGTCTTGGTAATTGGGTATTGTCTTGAACTTCTTCTGTCCAATCACTCCTCCTCAGATGTGACGTGCCTACTATATTCTCGCACTGCGAAGGCCTATACTCCCTCATCCACACCATCCCGTGTGGCTTTCATCAAATTCTATTTACCTCTTTACAGTCGCGGGCAAAAAGATTCAGAGCTCAGGTGCAATCTATGCAATCTAGCTTTCAATGCTTTGCAGCTCCCATGTTGGCCTGGCCAGGCAAGGGAGGGGGTGGGTAGGGGCGAGGTGGGGTAGGTAGGGGCGAGGGTGGGGAGGGAAGGCTAGATAGGGGCGAGGGGGAAGGGAGAGTGGGTAGGGGCGAGGGGAGGTGAGGGGGAGGGTAGGGGCGAGGGGGTTAGGGTGAAGGGGTGGGTAGGGGCGAGGGCAAGGGAGGGGAGGGTAGGGGCGAGAGGGGGGGGGGGGTGGGTAGGGGCGAGGGCCTAAGGGGGTGGGAGCCAATTGGATTGGGTAGGGGCCAATGGGAGAGGGTAGGGACCAACTCGAGAGGGTAGGGACCGATTGGATTGGGTAGGGGCCGATTGGAGAAGGTAGGGACCAATTCGAGAGGGTAGGGACCGATTGGATTGGGTAGGGGCCGATTGAAGAGGGTAGGGGCGAGGGGATTGGGATTGGGTATGGACCAATTGGAGAGGATAGGGGCGAGGGGATTGGGATTGGGTATGGACCAATTGGAGAGGGTAGGGGTGATAGGGACCAACTCGAGGGGGTAGGGACCACTGTCCAATTGTATGTCCTGTGAAGTGACATTGTAACCCTGCTACAGGCTTCTACCTCTTTCTCAAGCTTGGAGAGGCGGTTGATGATAGTGTTGATGGTGGAGTCCACCAACTTCTTGTTCTCTTGGCCATTTCTTCTTTGGTCACTCCTTTCGCCATGTCGGGCCCGTCTCGGTGTCTGTTTGCACAAAGCACCTGTTCTGTACTTCTGAAAACGTTGCAAGAATTGCAAAATTTTTGTGAAAAATTGCAGAAATTTTATTTTTGAAAACTTCTTTCTCACAGAATTCCTGTGTGTATTGCTGGACCTGCATTCCTAGAAAAAGGCCTGCGTGTAGGGCTGGACCTGTCCAAGCTTGGTGTGAGCAATCAAAAATGCAGCAGGTACTAAAAAATGAGCTCGCTGCTGACCAGGTAGGGGCCTGGGGAGGGTGGCGCTGGCGCGAGCTTGGGGGGAGGGAGTGGTGGGAGCCTGTGGGCACCCAATTGGAGTGCGCGAGCCTGTAGGACAAAGGCGCAAGCCTGTGGGGGTAGTAATGGCAAGCCCTCACCATAGCAGCAAGTGCCCGCCATCAGAACAGCAAGTGTTCTGAGAGAGAGAGAGAGAGAGAGAGAGAGAGAGAGAGAGAGAGAGAGAGAGAGAAATGAAATGAAATGTTATATTAACGTCTTCAAAAGGCCAAAGTGACCTATGAGACCAGAAAGTTACAATGTGGTGGATCTGATACAAAGTCAGAGTAACAAGATGACAAAATAAAATACTATGGAATCCTAAATTGCTAGGTGTGGACTAAGCAGCTAAACAGCTAGCTGGGATAGCTAGATCACAGGAGATCCAGCATCGGTCGCTGGCGGATCTCATCAATCTCCTCCATGGTCAGTAGTCTGACCGCGCGTCGTGCATGTCAAGCCAAAGTGACCCAAATCCTCTGATGCAGCCTCTGTCGATGCTGTGTAGTCCTCCGCAGTCGTGGGCGTCTCGATCCCCCTAGCTCAGTCGCTCGGTCGATCAGTATGCCTCTGGTGTAAAGCAACGAGCTCTGCTGTGGTACCAACTCCTGTGGGTGCCCACTGGCAGCTCTAAAGAAGTTTGTGATCTGTCTCTGAGACTGGCTAGCCTCTCCTCTCATCAGGCTCTCTCTGTGTCTGCGTAGCTTGAGCAAAAACAAACCCAGGCATCTCTGATCCTCGTACCGCATGACTCTAGAGAATGGTCCAAAGCCCTCTCTGAACAAGCAATGGAAGCGGGCTCGTATCTCGTAGTAGATGGGGCAGTGGCATGTGTAGTGCAACTCTGTCTCAGGCTCCATGTCACATAGGGGGCATGTCCTGGCCTCTGCTGGTACTCCGCTATATCTCCCAGTCTCGATCCGCAACAACTGGTGTGAAGATGTGCATATCTGGCCAATAGCACATCGTATCCCATGAGACAAGTGGGTGTCCATGTATCTGGGCCTTGTCACAAAACCATCCTCTGTAAGCTGGAGGAGATGCTCTTTGTAGAAAGCCATCTTCGTGCCCAACTCCTGTGCTGGCTGTATCCATGTCCTCTTGGTGTCTAGCTGAGTCAAGTGCTGGCGAATGAGCCTGGTGATCTCGGATTGTGTAAGAGTCAGAGAGGGCGCATCCAGTGAGTACTGGAAGGGAGGCAATCTGTCTCTGCTGAACCCATGCGCCTGAAACCATGATGTCATCTCCCCATACCAGCTTGCTGTATCTCCCTGCACGGCTAACTGTCGAGAGGACTCAAGTGCAAGGCGTGCATATCTGTCTCTGGGAAGTTCCCACATGCGGTGTATGAAGGAGACAGATCTGGTGAGGGCCTCAACCACTAGTGGAGGGGCAACTAGCTCTGCTCGTACAATAGCACGTGGTACTGAAGCCTTGGCTCTAATGAGCTGCGAGATCATAAAGACCAGAGGATTCTCCATGTCCCCCCATCCATCACTGCGGCCTGTCCTCCCGTGATGATCCAGTGAAGGTCCCCAAACCTCAGCTCCATAAAGCAATGCAGAAGCCACCAAAGTGTCAAAGAGCCAGAGCTTCGTCCGAGGCTCCTGAAATTGAACCTGTGAACACATCCTTTCCAATCTACCCAATGCTGCATGGGCTCTTGTCAATCTAGCCTCTGCTGCCCTCCTCAATGAAAATGCTGGCCCATTAACAACCACTCCAAGGTAAGTGTAAGCATCTGTATACTCCACCTTCTCTTGGCCGTATGTGAAGGCGGGCGCTGACCTCCTGATCCATTGTGGGGTGGTATTAAATACCATGACCTTGGTTTTACCAAGGTTGACGGACAAACCACTTTCTTGGGCAAACCTATGCAAAGTATCCAAGTTACGTTGCATCCCCTCCGAAGAGTCGGAGATCAACGCAATATCATCAGCATACAACGATAGTGGAATCCATGTCCCTGCCAGCTGTGCACCTCTATCACCATCTCTCTCAATGTAGTCAGAAACCTCATCTACATACATACCAAATAGAGTAGGAGAGAGCGGGCAGCCTTGCGTCACCCCAATAGTGGAGTAAACCGGTGTGGATAGACCCTCTGGGGTGCGTACATGTCCCACTACTGACTTGTATAATGCCATGACCCCCCAAATCAGCTCTGTAGGTACTCCCATCTGCTGTAATCTGCGCATGAATCTAGCTCTGGGCACTGTGTCAAATGCTTTGCGGAAATCCACAAAGCTACAATAGATCCGTCTCCCACGCGATCTGCCCTCCTCAATGATGGCTCTGAGTGTCAAGATATGGTCAAGAGTAGAAAAACCCCTCCTGAAACCTGCCTGCCCGGCTGCGCGTATCCCCTCGCTCTCTGCCCATCTACTCAGCTGCTGCTCAAGAATAGATGCGTACAACCGTGCCAATGTGTGTCCAATCATGATAGTGCGATAGTTCCCAGGCTCCATAGGGTCTCCCGACTTGAAGATAGGTACAATAGTAGATAGGCTCCAAGTATCAGACAAGCCCTCACACATGGCACGGTTAAACATAATTGCTAGAAGCTTTGCTAGTAAATCTCTGGCATGCGTGAAATGCTCAACCACTAAGCCATCATGATCATATGCTCTCCCAGTCCTCATCCTGTCAATGGCCTTCCTCACCATCTCAACGCGGTGAAAAAAGCACATGTGTGTGGGCTTGGATCGAGGGGGTTGCTCAGGAACCGTGTAGAAAGATGATGCATACTAGCCCCAGGCCTCTGTAGAAGAGAGAAATGAAATGAAATGAAATGTTATATTAACGTCTTCAAAAGGCCAAAATGACCTATGAGACGCTCCCAGCGGGAGTTGCTTCTTCTCCTATGCCTAATCCTGTTGCAACCACTCCCACCATCTCTACTCCGACAGAGAAGCATGCTCCCAGTCCACCACGAGTAGTGCCACTTGCCAGTCTCACCAGCTGTACCACTTGCCAGCTCTCTTCACCCGGACACTGTTACAGGACCTTCCACATGGTCGGACTCTACATCATTTTTTCGGCTATTTGAGGATATATTGCAGGAGTCTAGGCAAGCCATTGCCACCATTGAGCTTGGAGCAGAGCGTTTAGCAGCCACACACCAGCGTCACGCAGCTACTTACGCAGCTGAGAGCGCCATCGCCAATAGGGACGCCACTATTTTCGCACTCCAACAAGACCTGAAGTTAAAGTCTCAAGTGATTAGTGACCTTCAAAATCAAGTACAAGGATTTAGAGAATTGCTCTTACATGAAAATAGGGCAACCCAGCCTACGATGATGGGTATGGGGTATGGGATGATGGGTATGGGGTATGGGTGGACTGGAGCAGGTACACCAGTGCAGCAATTTATGGGACTTTACTCACAGACTCCAGTTCCCGTTCAGTACTACAATCAACAACAACAATATCCTCCTCAGGGGTTTCAGTCGTCACCATTGCCTCAGATGCAAAATGTGACTTGTTGTGACGGAGTTGCTGGAGCACATCGCCATGGCTGTGTTACTCGACGTCCTCAGTACACTACACGACAGGTGCTACCATCTTCCCAGCAGGTGGCTGGTCCCTTTCTAGGGGACACACTTCTTGACAGGAGAGCTCACATACAACAGGGCCCCACAATCGATTTGATGGCTCCACCTCCAGAGGCTAATACTTCGGATGCAGCAGTGGCCACCACTCTATCTCTTGGATGACAGATTCAGGAGCTCACCATTGTACATATGAGTAGCTAGTAGTTTTCTTTCACAGTTTCAGTCTTCCTCTCACCGAGACGGTGAGCGGTCTTGTGGCGGTCAACCTGTAGCAGGGCTACAGTGTCACTTCACAAGATAGGCAGACAGTTGGACAGTTAGTTACAGTTGGTCTGGTTCACACTGGACGGACCCTCTGGGTTGGGGGTGACACGTGGTAGGGTACCGACGGTGGTCTAGTGGACATCGTGGCCAGGTCACCACCACCACTCAGTTTGGAGATAGACTTAGCTGATTGGACATTTATGAGCCGTTGGTGGCTCTTTATGGTTGTATATATGAGTAGTCGTTTTGGGCCAGTTGGATTATCTTGTACGTAGTCGTCTAGAGTGAGTCTATACACAGAGCATGTCTTCACGATCCTTGCACATCTGAGCCTCGACACGCCCATTGTACCTGTGAGTCCTAGGCTGGAGCTGAGTGTGCTGCCACACCAGAGTCTGTATCAGTCTTTGAGATAGTCGAGTCATATGTTCTGGTCTGTTGTTGTGTCTTTGTGAGCTCTGTTGATGTCTATTGTTTTCTTTCTATTCAGTCTGTTTGAGTGAGATTGTCACGCACATTGCACTGAGGATCACCCAGTGTAGAGAGCACAACACATTATCCGCGCTACAGTCGTTGGCGGATCTCATCAATCTCCTCCATGGTCAATAGTCTGACTGGTTGTTGAGCATGTGGGGCCAAGGTATCTGAATCCTCTGCTGCAGCCTTCGTCGATGCTGTGTAGTCCTCCGTGGTTGTGCCTAGCTCGGTCGCTCGATCGATCAACGTGGCTTTGGTGTGAGGAGAATGTGAGCTCTGCTGTGGTAGCTGCTCCTCTGGCTGCCCAGTGTCCACTGTAAAGAAGTCTGTGATCCGTCTTTGAGATTGACTAGCCTCGCCTCTCATCAGGCCCTCTCTGTGTCTGCGCAACTCGAGCAGAAGCAGACCCAGACATCTCTGGTCCTCATACCCCATGACTCTAGAGAGTGGTCCAAAGCCCTCTCTGAATAGGCAGTGGAAGCGGCCTCGTATCTCATAGTAAACTGGGCAGTGGCATGTGTAGTGCAACTCTGTCTCAGGCTCCATGTGACATGTCCTAGCCTCTGCTGGTACTCTGCTGTATCTACCAGTCTCGATCTGAAGCTGGTGTGAAGATGTGCGTATCTGGCCAATAGCACATCGTATCCCATGAGATAAGTGGGTGTCCATGTATCTGTGCCTCGTCACAAAACCATCCTCAGTAAGCTGGAGAGAGAAAAATGAAATGAAATGTTATATTAACGTCTTCAAAAGGCCAAAATGACCTATGAGACCAAAGAGTTACAACATGGTGAATCTGATACAATGTCTGAGTACCAAAAATAAAAAGTGACTGGAAAAAGGTTACTCTAGAGTCGTAAGTTGCTAGATGTGAATTAAGCAGGTAACTGGAACTGTGTAGGATGAGAGAGAGAGAGAGAGAGAGAGAGAGAGAGAGGTGGTAGAAGTTTGGACTTGTTCATTGCAGTGCTACAAGCTTGGGTCGCTTTTGCCCAGCTAAAAAGTTGCTCATATTATTCGTCGTCTCAAAAAACATTTTTATCAAAGCTCAAGGATACAGAAAGCAATTTTCAGTTATTGCTGCAAGCATATATGAAAATTTCATGCTGGTTGTATGGGGTAGTTTCTGTAGTTCAGCTTGTTCTTCTGCTAACATTTTACCTAATCAAGTTTCTGGGAAAGTTCAAGAAGAGCATATATGACAAGCCAGATCGTGCCACTCAGTTGATTAAAGCTAGTTGTTTATACAAGGCAACTTATTCTTCAACCATTTTTCTTTCCCTGTTACATGTAGGAGCTGTTTTATGGTTATGTTACTCTGCAACTAAAAAGGGATGGCATCAATTTGTACTGGTGGAAGTAGCTGCTGTTCTCCAAGTATGTGTTTGGTGTACAAATAGTTCAGAAATTGCCAATGCCAGAGCAGAAGGAAGAGTAACTTACCCTTGTCTGTTGCGATTATGGTGGATAGTTTGTTTCTTTTTAACAGGTCTAACACTTGCTTCAAGGGTATTGCATTGGAGAAGACAAGAGGAACTGCCGGTGGAAGCCTGGGCAGACTTTCTGGCTTTTCCATCATGCACATTTTTAAGTGTGATTGCTGTATATGGAAAGACAGGTCTTCTTAGGCCTGGTGCAGAAGCCTTATGTGAGCCTCTTCTGAATAGCTTTTCTGGAAGCACATCAAAAGTGACCAATTATGCAACAGCTAATCTTTTTAGCCTTGCTACATTTACTTGGCTGGATTCATTACTTGCAGTTGGTTACAAAAAACCTCTCGAACTAGATGAAATACCTCAACTGGCTCAGAGAGACACTGCAGCGTTTGCATCTGAGCTTTTTGAAACCCAATGGACTAAGCTGCAAGTAAAAAATGTTGTTAAGTGCCTTGCTTTTTGCTCGTGGAAGGACATTTTGTTAAATGCTTTCTTTGCTGGGCTTTGCACATGTGCTTCCTATGTAGGACCGTACTTGATCAATGACTTTGTCGAATACTTGGGTGGGAGAAGTAGGTTCTCTCACGAAGGATATATTTTGTCAGTGGTGTTTTTTGTGGCAAATCTTATTGAGACTTTAGCTCAAAGACAGTGGTATTTTGGTGCACAGCAGTTAGGATTGAGGACAACAGCAGCACTTAGTGCTGTTATTTACAGAAAAGGATTGTCTTTGTCCAATCAAATGCTTGGAAACCACCCAAGTGGCGAGATAGTTAATATTGTCAGTGTTGATGTAAATAGAGTTAGCGACTTTACTTGGTACCTGCATGATGTGTGGCTACTGTTTTTACAGATATCGTTAGCTCTTTTGGTCCTGTACAGGAACCTGGGCTTAGCAGCATTAGCCGCACTTGCGGCCACTGCAGTAACTATGCTTGCAAATCTTCCACTCTCCTTCATACTTGAAAAATTTCAAAACAATATTATGGAATCAAAGGATGCACGAATGCGAGCCACATCTGAAGTGTTGAGGAGCATGAGGATTCTAAAACTTCAGGCATGGGAGACGAAGTATAGGAGGAAGATAGAAGATTTGAGGAAAGAGGAATGTAGGTGGCTCCATTGGTTTGTGTATGCGCAAGCAGGGGTGGTTGCTCTTTTTTGGAGTGCCCCTGCAGTTATTGGTGTGATTACCTTCTCAGCATGTGTATTTATTGGGACTCCTTTAACAGCAGGGAGGGTCCTTTCAGCTTTGGCCACTTTCAGGATCCTTCAGGACCCAGTATATACAATTCCGGACCTTATTGGAGTGTTCTCTGAGACGAAGGTCTCAGTGCAGAGAATTCAGCAGTTCCTTGAGGAGCAAGAGATAGACAAAAAGGCCGTGTTGCGTTCTGTGGCAGAAGATGAGTCGTCTATGGCCATTGAGATTCATGATTCTTGCTTTAGCTGGGATGCCTGCTCAATAAAACCTACTCTGACCGTGCACCAGCTCCTAATCACAAGAGGCTCAAAAGTTGCAGTCTGTGGACAAGTTGGTTCTGGAAAGTCAAGTTTGATCTCATGTATACTCGGAGAGATTCCCAAGATCTCAGGTAGAGTACAAGTGTATGGCAATATAGCATATGTTGCTCAAACAGCATGGATTCAAAGTGGCAAAGTTGAAGACAACATTTTATTTGGAAAGCCAATGGATAGACAGAAGTACAATACTGTGTTAACTGCTTGCGCACTGACTAAGGACATTGAGCTTTTTTCACACGGGGATCAAACAGAGATTGGTGAACGTGGTATCAATTTGAGCGGTGGACAAAAGCAGAGAATTCAGCTGGCACGTGCTCTTTATCAGGATGCTGATATATACCTCCTGGATGATCCTTTTAGTGCAGTTGATGCGCACACAGGATCTCACCTTTTTCAGGTAGTTTGCCAGGAAGATTAAAGCTGCAATTTTTTCTGCTAGTAGTGTTTACTGATTTAGAGATACATGTCAAGCAGAAATGCATACTGGATTTGCTGAAGCAAAAAACTGTGTTATATGTCACACATCAAGTGGAATTCTTGCCCGTGGCAGACAACATTCTGGTACTACTTTCATAAGTTTTATTAGTGTACCTTTGTGTAAGGACAACATGCATGCTTGCAGGTGAATGATTTGTCAATTGTTCTTCTAGGTGCTGGATGGCGGGATTATCAATCAAGCAGGAAAGTTCAACGAGCTCATACAATCTGGTGCTAAATTTTCAGAGCTGATCGGAGCTCACTTAAGGGCACTTAAAAGCGTTGAAAATAGAGATTGTTCAAAGGCATCAGAGGAAAATTTAGATGGCATGGAGACAGTTTTTGAGGAAGGTGCAACGGAGATACGTGGGAGTGTTACAGAGCCAGAAGATCCTGATGTACATATTGATTCCAAGGGTTTGACTCAGCTTGTACAGGAGGAAGAAAGAGAAATGGGCAAAGTGAGGCCAGCGGTATATTGGTCTTTAGCAACGGCTGTATATGGAGGTGCCCTTGTTCCTTTCTTGCTTTTGGCCCAAATTTTGTTTCAGGCCCTACAGATTGCCAGTAATTATTGGATGGCATGGGCTACTTCAGCAAACTTGAAAGAGAGTTCAAAAGTTAGTAGCAAAGTCCTCCTTGGAATATACCTAGGGTTGGCAGCTGCAAGTGCACTTTGCATCCTAGCAAGAGTTCTGCTTTTAGCATTTACCTCACTCAAAACAGCACAAAAGTTCTTTGTCAACATGCTACATTCTGTGTTTCATGCGCCGATGTGTTTCTTTGATGCCACTCCATCCAGCCGTATACTCAATCGAGTAAGATCTCTCTCTCTCTCTCTCTCTCTCTCTCTCTCTCACACACACACACACACACACACACACTCACTTTTTTTTTGTGAATCGATTCGATTAATTTACTAGTGAGAAACCTCGAAGCAAGGAAAACCCACCGAAAGAGTAATATACAAGGGGAAGAACACATAACTACTCAGCTGTACAGAGTAGCTAGAAACATTCATAGGAAAGCTGATGTATCTCTACAGTGATATCACCAACTTCCAAAACAAACCGTAACGATTACCTAAGAGAAATCTTGAAGAGTGGGAACGGATCTACATGAGTACGATGGAACATGTAAGCATTACGCTGACGCCACAGGGTTCAATAAGCCAAGTATCTGACCCACATGAAGAAGACCGCAAAACGTTGCAGTCTCGGTGAGAAAATGCCAAATGCCCAGGACCTTTTGTGAAAGACAACCCCAGGAAAACGGAGCCGCATACAAGCAGATACACAACGAATGAAGTCCCTAGTAATGCAACAATCCCACAACAAGTGGCAAATATCCTCTTCTGTAGAGGAGCAACGGATGTAAGAAGAGGGGCAAATCTGACGCGCCCTAAGAAAAGTGCCGACTGGAAGCACTCCAAGCAAACAGCACCAGAGAAACAGTCGCTCCTTCAAAGGCAAATGGCTTTTCCACAAGGCAGAGAGAAGCTTCCTCCACCAGAGATCAGGTTTGTGCATGTGCCAAAGGGCATTACAATGATCAGCAAGCCATGACATAAATTGACGGGCAGAAATATCTCGAAAAGGCGTTTCCTGAAGAACCCAATCAGACATGCGATCACCATCAGGTAAAGGTGAAACAGGAAGAAAGTCGAGCAACATGCTTTGAAGTTCTCTCCAAAACCGACGGTAATGCATGCCCAATCTAAAACGGCGAGCGGCGAAGGGAAACTCAAAAGTATATCCGACCTCATCAACTACATCCTCAACCACACGAATGCCACGACCAGAGAGAAAGTAAGCTTGGCGAGGGGAGCAGTCTACCAGAGTAAGAGAGAATGCCCGGCTCATGTGGAGACTCTCCAAACGAATCGAATCACCTTCCTGCCGAGGATTCTATGAAAGATGAATCGTAACCTCTTTCCAGGCAGATACCAAAGTGGAAGCAAGAGGACAACTAGGAATATGCCCTTCCATCTTGCCAAAACCACCTCCCAGATAGATGGTTGCCAATGGCCAAAAGAGGAAGTAACAACTTGCTGACGGAGGTATGCAAACATCAGAGTCCAAGGCTGAATTTTTTGCGCAACCCATCTATGAGTGCCTTCTTTACCATTGAGAAGGTAGAGATTGCCATTGACAGGATGAGGACTAGGAGGACATATGATCATGATGGTTTAGTAGCGGAGCACTTTATACATGCTAGAGATATGGTGGTAGAGGTTCTTGCAGTTCTGTTCAATCGTGTCATGTGTGAGTTTCTACTTGAGACTTGGAGACTGTCTACTTTTGTGCCTATCTTCAAGGTAGGTGATCCAACGGAGCCTAGAAACTACTCTACTATTATGATTGGACACACATTGACACGGTTGTTTGCATCTATCCTTTAGCAACAATTGAGTAGACGAGCAGAGAGTGAGGGCATACAAGCAGCGGGACATGCCGGTTTCAGGAGAGGCTTCTCCATTCTTGACCATAATCTGACACTTTGAGCCATTATTGAGGAGGGTGGAGCACATGGGAGACGGATTTATTGTAGCTTTGTGGATTTCCGCAAAGCATTTGACATGGTGCCTAGAGAAGTTTGATGCGCAGACTACAGGATATGGGAGTGCCCATTGAGTCGATTTAGGGGATCAAGGCTCCATACAAATCAGTGTTGAGACATGTTCGCACTTTAGAGGGGGATTTCCCCAAAGCATTTGACATGGTGCCCAGAGAAGATTGATGCGCAGACTACAGGATATGGGAGTGCCAATTGAGTTGATTTAGGGGATCAAGGCTCCATACAAATCAGTGAAGGGACATGTTCGCACTTTAGAGGGGATACTTAAATAGTTCACTCCACTTTTGGAATGAAACAATGTTGTCAATTGTCTCCTGCTATATTTGGTATGTATATAGATGAGGTTTCTGATTACATTGACAAAGAGGGTGGTAGGGGCGCCCAACTGGTAGGGACATGGATTCCATTGTTATTATATAGATGAGGTATGTGTATAGATGAGGTTTCTGATTACGTGGACAGAGAGGGTGGCAAGAGTGCCCAACTGGTAGGGACGTGGATTCCGTTGTTATTATATGATGATGACATTGTGTTGATCTCTGACTCACCGAAGGGTATGCAACGACATTTGGATGCATTTCATAGCTTTGCGGAGGATAGTGGATTGTCTGTAAACCTTGGTAAAAGCAAGGTTAAGGTTATGGTGTCTAGTAACACACCACAGTGGATCATGAGACCAACACCTACATTTACTTATGGTCAGGAGACTGTGGAGTACACAGATGCATACTTAACTTAGGGTAGTCTTCGTTGGGCCAATGTTTTCTTTGAAAAGAGCAGCAGAGACTAGACTGACCAAAGCGTATGCGGCCTTGGGAGGAGGATTGGAGAGGATGTGTTCATTGGTTCAGTTCCAGGAACCTTGAACAACTCTGATACCTTGGTAGCTTTAGCTATGCTCTATGGGGTTCAGGTTTGGGGACCCTTTTTGGAGAGGCCCTTGGTATCTATGATCTCTTGGCTGATTAGAGCCAAGACCTCCGTGCCACATAAGGTCATTAGAGAGGAGTTAGCAGTCTCCCCTATGGAGATTGAAGCGCTTACCAGATCAATCTCCTTTATACACACCTTATGGGATACTACGAGAGATAGATATGCCAGATTGGCCCTTGAGTCCTCCAGACAATTAGCTTTACAAGGGGACACATCATGCTGGTATGCACAAATGTCATCATGGTTCCATATACATGGCTTCAACATGGACAACTGCCTCCCTTCCAATACTCCCTTGATGCACCATTGCTGTCTCTTACATGGGTGGAGATTACTTGACTCATTCGCCAGGACTTAACCCAATTGGACACCAGGGAGGACATGGATAGAGCTGACACAGCAGTTGGGCACGAAGATGGCTTCTATAGAGACCATCTTATCCAACTCACATGAGACGGACTTGTGATTCGATCCAGCTATATGGTACACATCTATCTCATGGGTTACGGTGTGCCATTGGTCAGATACGGACATCTTCACACCAGCTCGAGATTGAGATTGGTAGATTCAGAGGGATACCAGCAGCTAGTAGGATATGCCACCTATGCCATATAGAGCCAGAGACGGAGGTGCATTATATATATCAATGTACAATGTGTTACTAGATACCGGGCCGCTTCCACTGTCTATTGAGAGGGGGCTTTAGACCCTTCTCCAGAGTCATGAGCTAATAGGACAAGAGATGTCTTGGACTGTATCTACTTGAGTTACACACACTGAGATAGTTTATTGAGGAGATTTGGCAAGAGACAATCTAGAGACAGATTACTGATTTCTTCACACCAGACACTAGACAGATAGAGGAGTAGCCACCACTACAAAGCTCAGGGCATACTCACACTTACGGTACTCCTATTGATCGAGCATTGGAGCTAGGGAGATCGAGACGCCCACGACTGGTGAGAGGATCTCACAGCATCGACAGAGAATAGAGCAGAGGATTCGAGCCATACTATGTCGACATCCAAAGTACAGATGAGGATGGATTATCACCCATTATATCACCCTCTTGTATTGGGCACCCATTGTATCAGTGGTCACACATACCCCACACAGTTCTGGCTAGTAGCAGTTCTAGATTCATTTTAGCATCTCTTCTTTTTTGTACCAAGACATGGTATCAGATTGACCAATTTGTAATGGATTGGTCTTATAGGTCATTTTGGCCTTTTGAAGACATTAATATATCATTTCATCTCTCTCAATAGGGCGCAATAGAGATAGAAATAGGTCACGAATGTGGGCTTGAAAGGTAGCCCAGAGGGTTTGCAATGCAGCACACAAGGCCTATGGGGCAGTGTGCAAGGTACATAAAACCCTAAACGCGTGACATTCTGCTGTTCGAACACTAAACGCGTGTTAGTTTGTAGATCGATAATTTCCTCGCTCTCAAATCGAACGGCATCCTACATCAGATTTGGGTGCTCTAAACCTTTGCCCTCGAATTTTTAATAAGTTGAGGGGTAGCTTAAGCAAGGGTGCTCCTTAGGCAATGGCACGGGGGACTCTCCTATGATGGACCAACCAGACATTATCGGAGATCCAGATGCATATCAAACCCCTCCCAAAGCAAAGGTTACATTCAGGAAGAAAAGTTGGGACAATACATTATTGCCCGGTTCTTTCAGAGCAGAGAAACTATCTAGGGTAAAGGATGACCTAATATTTGAGAAGGTAAGACGGGGTTGAACCATATGAGGGGAGACATTGAGAAAGAGATGTATGCAACTGCGGAGAATTATAGAAATGCTATGTATGCATATATGAGGAAAGAGATGGACAAAGAGATGCTCGATAAGCGTGGTGAGATGTACATGGCACTGAAAGGGGATATGCAAGCTATTGTGAGGGCAAAGGTGCAGGTAATGGAAGCTGTATGTTAGATGATGCTATTGCTGCTAGTGAGTTGTGAAAATCAGACATGGAAAAATGTATAAGTGCAAAAGATACATTGATTGAGGACATATGTAGGGATGGGGATGTGATCCTCCTATGGGTCTATGATACCTCAGAGGAGATGTTAAGAGAGTTGGATGTCTGTGATGTGGAATTGGCCAGGTGCTCACAGGATGTGGTGCATAATGAGTATGCGAGCTATTTGATAGACATGGGGACTGCACATGGACTTTCCATCTTGAATGGCCTACAAAGATTTCTGGCAAAGAATGGTTCACTTGTTTTCTCACATACATGGGGCTAGCACGGTGGACTATGCTATGGTTCAACCCAATTTTCCACCATCTATTAATGATTTTACAGTCGGCCCTAGGCCTGTTGGGGTAACAATAGCTCACATGTTTAGTATAGGTCCGTTGGCCCAGGCATCTACGCATACTCGATACACTTTTACATCGAAGATTCACTCTGTCTACGTGGATAGTAGCTACAAACGCTTGGCCACAGAGGAGCCGAAACACCCATTAGAGGAGCTTACCCAGAGATTGATAGAGACTTTACATGATGGAGCAGTAGAGGCATACCTGCACACCCAACCCGGGCACAACAGACGTTTTGGGAGTATGCCTTAGAAAAGTGGGTATAATGAGGAGTGTAGAGAGACGAGAGCTACACTCTTGAGACAGGTTGTCACAAATTGATGACGTGGCATGACCACTGTGGACAGAGCAGATGACGTGGCACGAGCAGGAACAATACGGCTGATGACATGGCACCCAGATTTTGCATTGGTTGTTGACGTGGCAGAATAGTACGGATTTCTGTGATTTGCGCTGACAATGCAGCCTGTACGGATTTTCGCAACTTACGCTTGTGGCTTTTCCGCCAATTTTTGGGACCAGTTGCTTTTGGACCAATTGTTTTTGAGTTTAACTACTTTTGGGGCTTTGCTTTTGGCATCCCTTGTAAGAATAAAAGGAGCCCAAGGGCCTCACTCTTGAGGGCATCTGGACGCAGAGTCTGAGAGCTGAGGACCTGCCGGAGTTGTATTTTGATCAAGCATTAATATAAAAGAAATACCGAAGGGGGCGCCAGTCTTTGGGGCCAATCTCTCTAGGCACGGAGCTATGCCTAGCCGTGTCGACCAAATTAAACTATTATTTTAAAGTTGTGTCGGATCTCTTCTTGGGGGTGACCAAGATTGTGACAATGGTATCAGAGCACGGTCGATTTCTCTTCTACTGGGAAATCCGATCCTTCTTCTCACGATACACATGGATTCATGAAAGAATCAAACGACTCTCCCTGCCACCTTGAAAACAGGAAACGGTACGGAAAATTCAAGTGGATTAGCAGAGAACGAGTATGGGCCACCTCGCCCTACGTAGTATCAACTCATGGAGATGCAACGTCAACATCATGGAGTGCGCAAAGCAAATGCTCCACTTTGCCAAGGACCCACAATATGCCAAAGAAAGAGAAACTTTGCCAAGAAACTTTTTATTTCTTCATGGCTCACTCAAGAGTACGAATGAGATGTGAGAACAGATTGGAACCACCTTCGGATGATCAGGGTTGACACTTTGGATGATTACTGTGAAAGATTTTGGGATACTTTCCTTCCGACCTCTTCTTTCAAGAAGATCAGTTTTAAGGAGCAGATTGAGCGGTTTTGTTGTGCACTTCCCAAAGAAATTCGACACTACTGCCTTGAGAAGAAGTCAGAGTCCATTCAACAATTGATGGGACATGCTAAGCAAGGATTCGCTATGCATTCGGGTAACTTGACTTACCCACCGGATGAACCTTCAACAAGTCAGACGAGAGACAGATACCCGATCTCGACTAACAGAAGAACAGAGAGACACGATATCGACTGATAGACGACCAGAGAGATGAATATTTCAAAGCAAGAAAGTATTTTGAATGCCGAGAATAAGGACATATCACTGCACGATGCCCCAACAAGGCACAAGAATAAGGATGACTGACAGATGGAAAATACAGTGGGACGAGGAGATACTCGTTTCCAGAATAGATTTTTGATAGAACATTATGGATAAATTAGCATTATGAATTTATGAAATATGTTGTATGGAAGAACCTGTTATTTGTGAGCATATAACACGATTATGAATGAGATGATGATGATGGCTTTGGAGAAGTGATAGCTCTCGGATCAACCTGAAATGAAAAAGAGTGAGAAGATACTCGTTCCGGAATAGATACTGGCTTTCCAAGACAGGAAAGAGAAAGGTAAAGTGAACGGTGGTTCTTAGTTAAGAACCATTCGGCATTAACTGCGAAATGGATGATACACAGAGAGAAGTGCTCGCTACTACTGCGATACGCGCCCTCCTCCCCCCGCCATCGCTGATGTCCCACCCTTCGCCCTTACGCTGTCGCTGCCTTGCACGCTGGTGTTGCCAGCTCTCGCGCGTAGACAGCCTCCTGTGCTTGCTCAACCGCCCTCGCGCGCCTGCCCCCAGCTCGCTCATTCGCCCTCTCGCACCAGCCCCTCCCGCCCCCAGCTCGCTGCATACAGCTTCCCCAACCCGTTTCTCCCTTGCGCATCCCCCCCCTTGCCGTCGGTTCCTCCTTCCGCCTCGACTCTGAGGGCCTTTCCTTCGCAGTCGTAGCTTCTCGGAAGTCGTTTGGCTCTTATCATTCGCCCCACTCACAGCAGTAGACACAGATAGAGGCTCATGCTCTGCCCTAGAGGGACTCTCCAGAAGCCCCCTCGCCTGACCCTTCAGAGCCCACCATCCGACTTGCTCTCTCGCCAACAGAGCAAGCAAGCCTGGCAGCAGAGATAGAGCGTCTCCAAGCGACTTCCGTCATCTGCAAGATCATCGGTGCCTGACCTAGCAGAGCAGAGGTGTGTGATCTTCTTCGAGCCCGCCTTTTAGCAGAGGTGGGCAAGATTCTCGATGTTCAGTTTCTCGGGCGTGGCTACTACCAAATAGAGTTTGAGACTCCTAAGATGGCGTCCAAGGTCATTGCGATGAGCCCCCTGGCCATCCGGGCAGTTCGTGTAAAGTATGAGCTTTGTCCTAAAGTGTGAGTCAAGAAGAGGAGTAGAATTATCCCACAATGCTGTGGAGCAAGGCTGTAGAGCTACTTAAAGCTCATTTCATGAATGAATAAACACAACTTTATTTTGCACTATATGCTTGTCTATGATGAGCTTGTGCTAAGCTAAGTCAATACTCAAGATTGTGTTTATGAGTCCAAGCTAATTCTATCTTGGAACCTAATTCACCTGAGTGATAATCTTGCTTACACATGTTGGAATTAGGGTTGCAGAGAAACACACACAGCTTGGAGAAGACGAAGGAAGCTCAAGGCACACAATAGAGAGTGTATTCCTTAGTGTGCAATGGAAAGATAGATAGCCCTAGAGTGATGGGCGTATATACAATGCACGGGGGAAAAAACCTCCTAAAGAGGGAAAAAATGCCCCGGCGGTCCTAGTGTGTTCACACACATCACTACCACATGTATATGGTAACAAATCCCCCCTGGAGTGATGCGGTGAACGAGAGCTGGCACATGAGTAAAGGGAAGTGCCATGCCCTGAGGACAGGATCAGTCCACAAAGGGGAGTAAGCCCAAAGCTTTGCGGAAAGCTTCAAGCTTCTCACGAGACAATGCCTTTGTGAAAAGATCTGCAAGGTTGTCCTGTGTTGGCACATAAGCCAAGCTGATCTCTCCTGCTGAGAGCCTCTCCCTGACATAGTGGTTATGCACCTCAATGTGCTATGTGTGAGCATGAAAAACTGGGTTCCTCGCAACTGCCAATGCGCTCTGACTGTCAGTGTAGATAGTGTTGGCAGTGTCCTGTCCAACACCCAAGTCAGCCATAAGGCGTCTGAGCCATACACACTCAACCGTAGCTGTGAAGACTGCCCTGTACTCAGCCTCACAACTCGAAGTGGCCACAGTAGGTTGCTTCTTGCTCAACCATGATATACACGAACTGCCAAGCATGAAACAAAAACCACTTGTGGACACTCGCGTGTCAAAACAACCAGCCCAATCTGAGTCCGAAAAAGCATGTAAGTCTGGCGGCAATAAAGAACGAGTACGACTAGATAAAGGTGCATCCAATTTACTGTCACGCAAAGTGTGCACCAGCCATTTTGGCATACCGCTAGCCTGCTCATTTTCAGCCCTTTCCTCATCAAGTACATCATGTACATCTGCATCAGTAATAGGCTGTTCTAAAACATTTTCAGAAACCCCCATAGGCTGTACATTTGCCTCATTGGAACTTACATTCGTATTTCCACCACTGAAAAGAGGCAACAAAGTGTCATAAATGTCCTGTGAGCTTACATTACTGTCTCTAGTACATGACAGCAAGGGTTGAACAGAATCTTCCACAAACACTACATCCCGTGAAACCAAAATACGGTTTGTTTGCGGATGATACAACCTGTAACCTTTGCTTTCAACACTATAACCAACAAAAATACATTTGACAGCCTTATCATCCAATTTTCTGCGCTGCACTTGTGGCACCAAAGCATATGCCAAACAGCCAAAAACACGCATGTGCTCAATAGAAGGTTTTCTATCATGCCATGCTTCATATGGAGTAATAGACTGCAAAGCTTTCGTAGGACACCTGTTAAGTACATAAGTGGCACACATGATGGCCTCAAGCCAAAAAGAATGCGGCAAAGCTTGACTTTTGACCATACATCGTGCCATTTCCGTTAGTGACCTGTTTTTCCTCTCAGCAACACCATTTTGCTGAGGTGTATAAGGCACTGTACATTGGTGTTTTATCCCACGACTAGCCAGAAATGCATTAAATTCATGAGACATATACTCCCCCCCTCGATCGGAACGGAGGGTGCCCATAGTACATTTTGAGACATTTTCAGCCATAGCCAAAAATTGTTTGAAGCACATAAAAACTTCGGACTTCGCTTTAAGCGGAAATACCCACGCATGCCTGGAGTAATCATCAATGAAAGTCACGAAGTACAGGTAATTGCCCAAGGACGGAGTTTGCATGGGCCCACAAACGTCACTATGCACAAGCTGCAACCTGCATGTGGCCCTAACTGAACCATCCTTTGGAAACTTAGAACGCTGCATTTTACCCAGAATACAGCCTTCACAAACATGTTTGATAGGTGCTTCAAGAGGCGGCAAAGAAGCAACCATATCAGATTTCTGCAAACGCAGCAAACTGGCAAAATTCAGATGACCAAAACGTGCATGCCAAAGTTTTGCATCTGAAATAGCCCTTGAATCTGCAACAGCATTTGCAAAATTTTGTCCACACTTGTCATACAAAGTGAGCTTATACAGCCCACGGCACAAAAGCCCAGATGCAACAATTTTATCACCAAAACTGAGATCATGAACTGTAAATCTGTCATCCACAAATTTGACTACAAGTCCAAGTCTAGCAAGTGCGGATACAGACAAGAGATTCTTCTTGATCCCAGGTACATAAAGTGCATCAACAAGTGTGAAGGAACTGCCATTAGCAGCAGTGAGCACAATCTTTCCAACTCCCTGAACTGGATAAGAGACGTTGTTGGCACAAGTGACTGAATTCCCATGAGGGACAGACTCGAGAGAGGTAAACAATTCACGATGTGAGGTAATGTGCTTTGTAGCACCACTGTCGAAATACCACACATGTGAATCTGCAGCAACTGACAAGCATGCATCATGGACAACATGATTGTAAGTGCACTCTGCGCTAAAAGCCCATTCTGCATCAACATCAGCATCACAATCTCCTTTCACAGAAGACTCAACAATGGCTGCATTTGTAGTGGAACCAGCATTTGCAGTGGAACCACCCTCTTTCTTCTTAGCCTCTTTGGCCTTCAACTTAGGACACGACTTGATCAAGTGATCATTGGCTTTACAATAATGGCAACGCATCTTCTTTTTGCCCTTATCACCAGAATTGCCAGACGAAGTGCTGCCAGCAGAAGCATTAGGAACAGAAATTTTGCCACTCGCAGCAGAACCATAAGAAGTGGCTGCATTACTGTTACCACCCTTTCTTTGAGAAGCAATAAAAGCCTGTTCAACTGCACGCTGCCTAGTCCTGTTTTTTCTAGAAAGTGACTCTTGCAACAGCAATGTGCATAATGCATCAAACTTGACAACTTCAGGATTTCCTTGGGTCATCAGTCTCCAAGTACTAGCAAAAGTCTGGTAGGAATCTGGTAAGGCATCAAGAACAGTCTGCACAAGGGAACTGTCAGAAATGACTTCACCTGCAGAAATGAGTTGCTCATTGATATCCTTGACACTAGCAAGGAAAGTGTCCATATCATCTTCCTCATGCATAATCTTCGACTCTAGCTCTTTACGCAGCAAAGCAATTTTAGCCTCATTGCGGCTTGCATAAAGACCTGCTAGAATATCCCAAGCCTGTTTTGCAGATTTTGCTGAACGGATGTGAGGAATAATGGTGCGCTTCACAGACAACGCAATCAATGCATGAGCCTGCGCATCCTTAACATCCCAACGAGCTTGTTCTGCTGTAGGCAAAACAACTCTAACAGCTGCAATCCTTGCAGCAAGACCTGCAACATCCTCAATATCGCCTACATCTTCAGAACTAGGACGTACATCAATGCCCTGCACAATGTTCCAGACACCTTTTGACACAAGAACGTGTTGCATCATATAAGCCCACATAGGGTAGTTGTCCCCATCCAACCTGTCCTCAGCAGCAAACATCTTGAACACATCTGTGTTGTTGTTGTCAGCCATGGTAAATGCTGCACCTGATGTGAAAACTGCCCGAAAATAGGAGAAATGGAGCGGGAACAACTTGTGCTATATAGCACAAACCGTAGAAGACTATAAGGCACCTGTTATGCAGAAAACGGCACTGACAGAAAATCTGCACAAAATGACGAAATAACCTGTGCAGTACTGCCCGTAGTGGAAACGGAGGCCGAAATGAGCCCAAATCAAAATTCTGAGCAGACCGAGCTCTTCGAGCTCGCCCAAAATATTTGTCGACCTGCGAACGCTTGCCAAAGCTCACTGAAATCGGAGAAAGTGAGCAGGCGTGTGCTGGAGCAGCTGGCGACTAAGCCCGGGAGAACGTGACCTGCTCTGATACCAATTGTTGGAATTAGGGTTGTAGAGAAACACACACAGCTTGGAGAAGACGAAGGAAGCTCAAGGCACACAATAGAGAGTGTATTCCTTAGTGTGCAATGGAAAGATAGATAGCCCTAGAGTGATGGGCGTATATACAATGCACGGGGGAAAAAACCTCCTAAAGAGGGAAAAAATGCCCCGGCGGTCCTAGTGTGTTCACACACATCACTACCACATGTATATGGTAACAACACACACACACTCACACACTTGCACTATGTTTCTCTTTCATCCACCCTAGCTAGCATGATTCAATTCCTAACAATTGGTATCAGAGCCACGGTTATGCTAGCTAGGTTTGCTATTATGCACTTGCATGTTTGTACAGTTAGCATTCATTAATCATCATTAGCTAGATCCATTAGGTCTGCTCTTCTATTGCATATCTCATGCCTAATTAGTATTACATTGGCTAGCATGAGCATGTTCTTGAGTTAAAGACTCTTGGGCCACTACTCACTGGCCAATTGGAAG
Organism: Adiantum capillus-veneris; assembly: GCF_014529385.1. NCBI lineage: Eukaryota > Viridiplantae > Streptophyta > Polypodiopsida > Polypodiales > Pteridaceae > Adiantum > Adiantum capillus-veneris. The sequence goes on along the minus strand of NC_140959.1, from coordinate 136,439,830 downwards.
CCTAATTAGCATTAGAGTGCATTAATTTAGCCAACAGGAACTTGCATTTTGAATTCAAAAGCTGCTCCTTATTTTAGCAAAATTAGCATTTGTAGCTGATGTGTGTGCGTAGCCTGTCTCGAGAACTTTCAATCAAGCCCGTCCGTACTAACTTTAAGCTAAACTTCGTTGATTAACACTTTGAACAAACCTCGAGCTCTTAATCTCCATTCTCTATTTTTCTTGCAGAACTGAGCTTCAAAATTGTGTGTGTGTGTGTGTGCGCGCCTATGGGAAGCATTTAATGCTCAATCCCCTTTTTTGTAGGTCACCACCTTCAAGCCCATGAGAAGACACCCTAAATAAGGTTCTTTTTTGTTTTTTGGTCAAAGGGGAAGGCCTTTTGGGCTCACACGTGGGCAGGATGCTGGCGGATCTGAAGACAGCGCTCAGCTAAAGTCTATTCCACTTTCGGTCCGGCCGGACGCTCACCCCTCGCCTAAATTATGCTCTTGTCACCGTCCGGTGGTTCCTCACGCGATCGATTGCCGCCGGTTTGGCCTTTTGTTGCGTCCGCCATTCGATGGTTGCAGTTCCCCGCGCGCTCAGCCATTCTTAACGAAGCCTATGGGCCCCCCCTTCCCACGCCCTTGAAGCACTCAAAACTCCCAAAGGGAGTGCCTTTACTTTTGGCCCCCCTTTGCCCCAAGGCTTCCCACAAGGACACAATCCCGCGAGCCTCTAGCAAGAATCAGGCAATCCTACATCAAAGCTTCAACAAAAGGATCGAAAGGCAACCCTGTCAAGATTTGAAACTTCAAAGATCTCACTAAGGCCTCTCTCCCACAAGAAAAATTCTACAAGCAGAAGGCTTCAAGGGTAATTTCTTGTGCATAACTCTCAGGAACTCCAAGTGGAGAACATTTTTCAAAACACCACCAATCAAAACAAAGGTCACTACCTCCTTGTGAAGAGGAGCTTTACAAAAGGATCTCTCTCTCTCTCTCTCTCTCTCTCTCTACCCTACAATTAAACCCTAAATCATTGCAACCAAGCACAACTTGCCAATAAAATTTTTCAAGGGCTATTTGTGCTCGTGTAAAAAGGTAGACACTGGCTAGGAGAGTCTCCTAAGCTAAGACCCCTCTATTAGCACAAATGGGGGACAAGGGAATAGAAAAATTCAACTGGGAGGGGTTTCATACCTAGCAAATGAAGTTAAGAGGTTACCTAATGAAAAAATGTTTATGGTCTGTCTCATCAGCACTGCCTTGGAGCAACAAACCGAACCCGATGGAGTGCACCCTAGGGCAACTACACTCATAGCAAGTGCACAGAATTTGGCCAAAGACGAATAAGCGTTAGGAATCATCATCACCTCCTTGCATGACAACTATGTGCATTTCATAGACGAATGTAAACATGCACATCTTTCCTGGCATGTCCTAGAAAGTAATTTTGGAGCCAGGGCCAAAAGAAGTAAAGTTAGTCTCAAAAGACAACTTTACAAAATCATTATGATTCAAGGGGAGGACATTGCTAGCCTAGTAAATAGGCTTAAAAGCACTGTCATGCAGCTCACTTACATCCAGGTCGAAGTACCAAAAGACGACAAAGTAGCCGTACTATTAAGTGCACTTCCACTTTCTTATGACCACTTAGTCACAATTCTTGAGGAAAAAGAACCGGCTCCACCTTTCCAAGATGTCATCAAATCAATCCAAGCCGAAGAAAGAAAGCAAAAAGGATCATTCACTTCATCAGGAGGTGTTTTTATCACAACATACTCAAGGGGAAGATATTCGCCATCGACATCAACAAACGGAAGAAAGTGTTATGAATGGGACACGTAGCGAAAGACTGCTACACAAACAAACCTTGCAACAAATGCGGTAAGAAGGGACACCCTCCCTCTCGATGCTACTCAAATGGAGGCAGTAGTAGTGGAGAAAGCAGCAACAACAAAAGCCACGAAGGGAAGAGACCTATCAAAGGATCAGCTCACATGGTAGAAGACAAAGAAGATGAAGGCGAGAACAACCTTGTCTTTTATGAAGACCCATTTTGAAGATGCAGCCTCTCTACTTGTAATGGAGGACTTTTATTTTCTTGTGTGGATTTTATCATCCTGTGTGGGTATCACCATCCTGTGTGGACTTTGTCAGCCTATGTGGATACCAACTTATCATCCCGTGTGGATATTGTATCTTCAGTACTTTGTCATAGTCCAAACCTCAAGGGAAGGATTGTAAAGTGTGAGATTTGTCCTAAAGTGTGAGTCAAGGAGAGGAAAGTGGAATTATCCCACATGCTGTGGAGCAAGGCTGTAGAGCTACTTAAAGCTCATTTCATGAATGAATAAACACAACTCTATTTTGCACTACATGCTTGTCTATGGTGAGCTTGTGCTAAGCTAAGTCAATACTCAAGATTGTGTTTATGAGTCCAAGCTAATTCTATCTTGGAACCTAATTCACTTGAGTGATAATCTTGCTTACACACACTCACACACTTGCGCTATGTTTCTCTTTCATCCACCCTAGCTAGCATGATTCAATTCCTAACAATTTGGGCACATGTTCGACAGTGGCGCCATGGTTTCGAGCCTGCTACCGACGTTCTTAGTGAGGAGGCATATCTGCTCATCTCAGTCTGCTTCCTCGGCTTGAAGAGGGAGTACCTTCCGCTCCCTTCCACGATAGGCTTAGAGATTGGGATTGTCCTCGAGACACCCTGCATGGCAACCTGTGTAGCTGCCAAGGCGGCCGACATTCCTACAATTCGTGTTTTGGTTCGGGGCATCCACACTCTCCCAAAGGTGATCCTTCTACCTCGGGTGAGTGGCGGTTGGTTCCGTCAGAGCGTGGAGTATTCGAGCCTCCCGAATCAGTGTTTGTCGTCAGATGGGCCATCTTGCGAAGGCCCCGCGACCTTCACCTTAGGTTAGCCCCAGCCTTCAAGGGCTGGCCAACAGCAGCAGACAGAGTCACAGGGTACATAGGCAGAGCCACCCTCGGAGCCTGGGGCTCAAGCGGAGGAGGTTTGGCAGCAGGCTCGTGGTCGGCGTCGACAGGGGCACCCACGCCAGCCTGGAACTGAGAGTGGCCCCCAGGCTCCAGTCCAGCAATAGTGGGTTCCCACTGGGAACCGTTTCGACCCTCTTCAGTAGGAAGAGGTTTTGGATCCACCCTCCACCTGAGCCTCACCCGCGACAACCCCTCCCCTCCCCCGAGTTCCCCTCCGCCCCTCCCTCTCCGCCTCCTTCCTCCTCTTCCCCTCCTCGCCCTTCTTCCTTTGCTGCTCCCCGTCCCGCTACCCTCCCTGCTTCCACCTCTCCTCCCGCTCTTGCCCCGCAGCCATCCTTAGGGACAAGACCATCCTCGGCTGCTAGGAGATCTCTTGGCAGTGCCTTTGCCACGAGTCGCTTGGCAAGAGAGGGACAACCTTTCTTGCGAACCCCCCTTCTGGTGTAGACGTCTCCCTTTGCAACAATTTCTCGTGGACTGACGAGACATTCGTCGTCGGTGGGACTTTTTTGCCTAAGACTTCACACGTTTTCTTGGGAACCCTTCATCAAACTTTGAGGCAGCTTGCTTCAGAGTTCATGTACTGCTTCTTGCAGCTAGGGGGATAGAGGCCCTGGACGCAGCGGTTGGCTTCTTTTTTCCCCTTTGTGGCAGGGACCAGCCTGAGTGGACTTTGGACTCCGTGTTGGAGTGGCTACAGACCCAAGCCCTTGAGTTCTCTCACCACAAGGGAGACCTATGGGTTACAGACTTGGTTCAGACTTTGTGGTGGTTGGCCAAGTTCTCAGTGACACCTCTAGTCTTGGCACAATGTAGACACATTGTGGTTCACTTCTTTACTGACACGCAGAGCCCGCCATGCTATGTACACATAAATGAGGACTTCTAGACAGAGGAGGTTGCCCTGCGCACAGCTCATTCTTCTTGGGCCTGGCAGACACTCTTTGCGTCACGTCTATCTCTGGGACGCTCGGATGCGGATTATTCCCCATCCAAGCTAGTCTTGAAGATAGCACAGTTAGCTGCTGCTATAGCATCTGTTCTCTCTTGCTCTCCATGAGGATCCTCTCATGGAATGTCCAGGGATTAGGTGGGCCCGAGTTTCAACGCCAGAGGGGCCGATTACGTCAGGAGCTTCAACAATGCCTTGTGGGAGGAGAGATTGATCTTCTTATGCTACAGGGGCATCATCTATGTGAGAGCCGCATTAGACGGTGTCATTAGCTTTTGCGTGGTAGATATGAGACTTTTTGGTTAGCTGCATTTGGACCTGGTGGTATCCAGGGAGGGGTATGTATGACTATTGCGGACTCTTCGCAAGCAAGCCATTGTGGACATAGGTATTATTATGCCTCGCAGGGCTCAGTGGATTACTATGCAGGTTCAAGGTTGCCTCTTGGGTTTCCTAAACATCTATGCGCCCAATGTGGTGAGTGCACGTGTAGAGTTTTGGCCTCACATTGTAGAGTCTCTACCTCATGCAGAGCAATGGCGCATTGGAGGAGACTTCAACATGCTGGAGGACCCCTCTGACAAGATTGGAGGTAGCCATGCTGTTGTGCAGGGCGCCAAGTTGGCAGCTTGGGAGAGGCTATGTATGACTTTGAGGGTTTCACATGTTTGGCAACACTCTGGCTTTGTGAGGCCTCTAGACAACGTGGCCTTCTCTCGTTCGGACCGCAGAGTGGGAGGAGTGAATCTATCTCGGATAAATCGCTTCTACACTAGTGACCACTTCTGTCACTTGGATGGGACAGTTTGCATTCTGGCTGGGACATCTTTTTCGGACCATGCACCAGTGATCCTCACAGTGACAGATAGACAGAGGACGGGGAGCACGTTGCTACGCATCCCTGAGAGGATCTTGCTGGACTCTGAGCTCAGAGAGCGAGTGGTGGCTCTTTGGATGGAGAGCTTGGACACATAGGACTCCCCTGCTGACAGAGTGGCCTCTGGACTTGCTCAACTTAGTCGGTTCTTTCTTCAAGAGTCTACGGCCTGGTTGCAGCGAGAGAGGAGCAACGTCTCTGACGGGGCGTTGCTTCCTTGCAGAGGATGCAAGAGCAGCACCCAGAGAGTCCTTGGTTGGAGGAGTTGCAGTAGGCTCACCAAGAGCTTGCCAGCACACAGGAGAGGCGCCATGAGTTTGCTTTCCATCGACAGGCATTTCAGTGGACCCAAGTGGGTGACAGAGTGACGGGGGCGTTCTTTGAGATAGTGGGACCCCGGCATGCGCGCGCCAATGTCAGCCAGTAGAGGAGGCCTGACGGGTCAATTGCTTCAGAGCCAGAGGACATGTGTACAGTTGCTACTGACTTCTACCCTGACCTGTTATTTGCAGAGCCTCAGTTAGAGCGTCAAGATGCATGCAGAGAGCAGGTTTGGGCACAGATGCCCTTTCTTATGACTGATGAGATGCGCCAGAGGCTTGAGATGCCTCTTCAGCTTGAGGAGCTCCAGGAGGCCCTCAGAGCACTTCCCCGTGGCAGCTGTCCCGGTGAGGATGGTTGTCTCTATTATACAAGTATCTGGGAACTCCCCAAAGATAGATATGCTTGCCTATCTTGCCTCACAGGGAGACACATCTTGTTGGTATGCTCATGGTTTGAGCTTCATGGATTTAGTATGGACAAACTACCCCCTTTCCCAATACTCCTTGGTGGATGCACCCTCCTTGTCTTTCACATGGACCGAGATTACCTGCCTCATCAGATAGGATTTGATCCAAATGGACAGCAAGAGAACATGGACAGAGCCGACACGAGAGAACATGGACAGAGAGCATCTTCTCCCGATCACTAAGGATCGATATGTGATCAGACCTACCTATATGGACACTCATTTATCCCATGGGATACGATGTGCTATTGGTCAGATGCGCACATCATCGCATCAGCTAGAGATTGAAATTGACAGATTTAGGAGAGTACCAGCAGAGGCCAGGATTTTCCAGTTGTGTATATAGAGCCAGAGACATAGTTACATCACAGATTTCATTGTCTGGTATACTATGAGATAAGAGGCTGTTTTCAGTGTCTGGTATACTATGAGATACCAGGCTGTTTTCATTGTCTATTCAGAGAGGGCTTTGGACCACTAGCTAGAGTCATGAGATAACAGGATCAGAGATGCTTTGGGTTGTTTTTGCTAGAGCTGCGCAGACACAGGGAGAGTCTCTTTAGGAGATTAGATAGTGGGAGACATTCAAAGAGGGACATCACTGACTTCTTTAGAGGAGAACCTTGGCAGTCAGATGGGCAAGCTTCGCAGAAGACTTCAAAGTCCACCTATACGATTGGTATATTGATTGACAGAGCCGTTGAGCTTGGCCACGACCTCGACGGAAGCTCCATGAGAGGTTCAAGACTATTCTAGCACGACATGGGAGACATCTAGTACGACTGTTTATCAGTTTGGTCTCATGGGTCATTTTGGCCTTTTGAAGACGTTTAATATAACATTTCATCTCTCTCTCTCCCGTTTTCTATTTGATCACCATTATTACACCAGTGCATGCATAGCATCATTCCTATTTATAGGTGATCTATTGATTTTTGTTCTAGATAAGTATATTGCGTTTACCATGATGGTCATAACATTATTACACCAGTGCATACATAGCATCATTCCTATTATAGGCTATCTATTAATTTTTGTTCTAGATAAGTATATTCCGTTTACGATGATGGTCATAACTTTTGGTCTCATAGGTCATTTTGGCCTTTTTCAACGTTATATGTGATTTCATTTCCCTCTCTTTTTTCTCACTAATGTGATGGTTTTTGGTCCCACAACATAGTGAATGAGATTTGCACCTCAAATCGTCTTTGGACAGGATAGAGTCAAGTATGTGGACTCATGTACGTACTTCGGAGTACTTTTCATAGGCCCGTCTTTCTCATAGAGAGGAGCTGCTAATGAGAAAGTTGTTGAAATTCCATTGACATGAAAGTATGCTACCTTGGATGCTTTAGAGAGGGCGCATTCATAGGTGCAATTTTATGAGCCTTGCACAACGCTCTAGTTCTTTGATACTTTGGTTCATTTTGCATGATGTATGGTGTAGAAATTTGGGAACCTAATTTTAGACCACCATAGTGTGTAGGCCGTACTTATGATGGCCAGAGGTCAGCTGAGAGACCCTTGGTGACTATGATATCCAAAATGATGAATGAGATTGTCAGAGCAGAGTTTAATCATACTGGAGGAACTTACTTCTATATGTATGACCCATGGAAGCTACCCACACACAGATATGCACCGATAGCTTTTGGGTCATCTAGATGGCTAGCCAGTGAGGGAGATATGCATGTTAGTACGCACAACTGTCAGCACGTACCCTAGTAAGGGGCCCTATCTCATGAGAAATTCTGGTTAACAGGGCTACGCAGTTAAGTTGATTGAGATGGCCCAAGCTTAGTGCGACATCATTGTACAAATGCGACATACAATGATAGGATCCTGCTCACCCACTTGATTCTTGATTATGTAGGCATGTTCCAGTGATGAGACTAATGCAATTCATTTGGACCCCCGCCCCCTGCCCCCCCCCCCCCCCCCAACACACACACACACACACACACTCCTTCCCTTGCCATTTGTAATTCAATGTGTACCTGCTTTTGTACCACTTGTATCCCCACAACCGGTCGCATAGATTAGATTCTTCCCTGTTATCCACCAATTTGTTGGCACTGCCGTTAAGGCAGGGTCTAAGGGGAGGAAATTTGTCCCCATGGCCATAGGGGCTTTGGCCAATGAAAAACTGGCGTGTGAGGGTGTTTCTTTTGTGTGGCTTGCATGGAAGGAATCAACTAATTTTGGGGTCAACAAGGTAGAATTTGGGCTTGTGAAGTATAATCGACCAGCAGCAGTGACTTCTCGCGTTCTACAACTCTTCTCCTCTATCAGACCATCTTGTCACCAAGCTCCTCAGTCTTCCGCAGGATTTTATTTTTTTATTGTGCCACTATGGGCAGTGCCCTCATCTACTATAGATGACCTTGTTATTACTGAACTTGTTGTTACTGTATTTTTCTTTCCTAGTCATATCTTTCATGTCTTGGTTAATTGTTGGTTTCAAAGCTTAGTTTTAACATTTTGCAGATGTTACTAGAATGTTTTATATCATTTCATCTCTCTCTCTCTCTCTCTCTCTCTCTCTCTCTCAGACACACACACACACACACACACACACATATATACATATACATATACATATATACATATATACATATATACATATACATTTACATATATACATATACATATACATTTACATACATACATATATATACATTTACATACATACATATACATATATACATATATATACATTTACATATACATATATACGTATATATACATTTACATCTATACATATATATACATATATACTTATATACATATACATATATATACATACATACATACATATATATATATATATATATATATATATATATATATATATATATATATATATATATATATATATATATGGATTTTCTCAAAGCATTTGACATAGTCTTGAGAGCCAGGTTGGTACAACGACTACATGACTTGAGAGTCCTAGAGGAGCTTGTATGGGGTATCATGGCATTGTGTGAGACAATTATAGGGAGAGTACATATCACGTGACACATCCAACTGTATGTGTCCGTGGACAAGCTACAACATGACAAGGGTTCAGTTCAGTCAAGTCAGTCTAGAATAGGAAGTGATCTAGCACTTTTGTGAGTTTGTTCGCAGACCGTGCATGTCTAGACACTTAGATTAGATGCATATCCTCTGGTTGCACACATCATGATTATCAGCATTTCTATCAGGAGCATTTTCCAGTGCACAGAACCTATTTTCCCTATTTTGACATTTTTCACATATTATTTTTAAGTGACTTTTGTTGGGAAACTGGGTAGGGCAAAATGACTAAAGCAATATATAAGGAAACCTAGCGCTAGCATTCTACAACAGAAGAGGCAGCAGGAACTTCGGTTCAACAGGCACCTTCTCAGCAGGACCCCAACAAGGCCTAGCGTTTTTGCAACACAGCAACAAGGCTAGCGTTTTTGCATCCCCAGGACAATCTTGGCGTTTTTGCATGGAAAATCAGCCTCAGCGATCACAAGAAACAGTAGATCAGCCCCAGCGTCAGTAGATTCCACAGCAACAGCACATCAGCCCTAGCTTTAGCGGTTTTCCTCAACAAGAATCATTTTCAGCCCTAGCGTTTTTTGCATCAGCGTGGCACCTCAATGTTTTTGTAGATCTTCGCGACAGAATCAGCCCATACACCAGCGTTTTCAGTTTTCAGTATTTAGAACCCGCAGAAGAACTCTCAAACCTCGTAGATCTCACCTTCCCGCAGCAGATCCTCGCCACACGGTCGGATCCATCAAAGTTTCTAGTTTCAGCCCGGAAAACGCAGATTTCAGCATCTGCGTTTTCAGCGTGTCGTCGTCGTATCGTCGTCATCGACATCGCCACCGACATAGAGTCAGAATTCAGTAGATAAAGATTTGCAGATTTTAGCCCTTAGCGTTTTCAAATTTCAGCCCGTCTCGTCGTCGTCCTCATCGTCGTCGGCAAGTCCAAGCATTGTAGAGATTTGTGCAATCATAAGTAGACTGCTCTCGCCATAGAGAGTGGGGCCTTCGGAGGAGGGTTTGACAACATTCTGGTGTCGTATTCTTCTCTCTCTATCTCTTAGTCTCAGCTCCTTCATTCACAGTGTCCACCACTTTGTTTATGTCCATTTCACTCTCTCACTAAAGGAACGGAAGGCTCTCCCTTCCGTAAGTAAAGGAACCTTGAGCACAGTTGGGAGCACTCATCTTGAGCAAAGTCCAACATTCACTTCCGCTGCACCTAACATTGGTATCAGAGCTTTGGCAGTGTTCTGTATCACTGAAGGAAATAACCACAAGAACCACAATTTTTTTTTTTTTAGCTTGTTGCGGTCGCACGTAACCCAAGTCCTCTTGGGCGTGTCGATTGCTAATCGTGTTTTTCAAGAGTGACAGGAAACCCAAGAAAGAAGGGCTTGTCCAGCCTCCCCTTGTGCCTCTTTTCACTCATTGAGAGCGGACCGTGCACTTAGCGGCCGGCCAATCGACCTGAGGTGGGAAAAAGCAAGCTTGGTGTGAGCGCAAGGCCGCTAAGGGGTGCGCCTACGGAAAAGAGCAAAACTCGGGTGCCTTCTCTAACACAGATTGCAAGCGAAAGACGAACCGCAAGAACCTCAAGAACCTCAAGACCCTCAAGAACCCCAAGAACCAAGACCCCCAAGAACCCAAGTTCCTCGTGAACTTAAGAACCCTAAACCACAAGAACCCACAAGAACCCAAGACTTTTAGTGGATGGTCATCACTCAAAGCGGAATGGATACTTTGCATGGAGGTGATGAGCATGAGGGTGGTGAAGAAGAATTTTCCCCACCAAGCGGTTTTTCCGACCCTCCCCCTTCCCCATCTACGCCAAGGATTGCACTAACTCCTCAGAAGGAGTTGAAGCAGTTGTTTATGGAAAGGAAGTTAGAACGTGAAGCAAGGAAGTTAGAAAGCGAAGAAAGAAGAGCAGAAAGAAAAGCAGAAATGGATCGCAAGTACAAAGCAAGAAGAGCCGAAATGGAGCGCGAACACCAAGAAAGAGAAGCAACAATAGCCCGCGAACACGAAGAAAGCATGGCAGCCATAGCCCGTGAAAACAAAGAAAGAATGGCAGCCATAGAGTATGAGCACAACGAAAGGAAAGCTACATTGTTCCTACTCTTTTCAATTGTGCAGGCGCAGTTTGAACTGAATCAGGAAAAGGAGACTCTCTCAGTCTCTTCTTTTCCCAAGCATGACACACATGATTTGAATGACAATGATAAGCATGATGATTTGAATGACAATGATAAGCATGATGATTTGCATGATCAAGATGTGATTACTCACGAGCATGATGATTTGTATGACCACGATATGATTATTCACAAGGATGATGGGTTGGTTGATACTTTTTCTAGTGAAGCTAACCTCATTGCAGGTTCGATCAATCACGAAGAACCGATCTTGGCTCTTGAGTCGAGGTCCAAAGAACCCCCATAGGAAGATTCGATCAATCACGAAGAACCGATCTTGGCTCTCGAGCCTAGGTCTAGAGAACCCCCATAGGAAGTATTATGTGTTTGAATCATTAGTCAGCACGCATTGTTCGAGTGTTTCATTCGTGATGCTCTCCTGTATTTTAGTCACCGTCCTTATGTGATCCCTTTTCACAGGCATGGCATATTGCACGATGAGCACGATTCATTCATGAATGAGCACGGATGTATGTAGATGATTCATGAAAAGATGAATTGTTTGCATTCAAGAAATTCACATTCCATGTCTCTTCCTTGGCATGACACAGTATCAGAAAGAGCACAAGAAAGATTGAAAGCATCAAGCATTGGCATTTCCATTATGATTTGCAATAGTTGATTGATTTAGATCAGAAAGTCAAGATTCAACCCCATTGTTTGCATATATTTGATGAACGGTTTGGCAAATCCGTCTATATGTTCATCTCCATTGCATGCACAGTTGTTTAGGAAGACTAGATTTTTTCCAGTCACTTTACATGGAATGGGTATGTTCATGTGTTGGAAGTGGTTTCAGGAATTTTCATCCTCGGAGATTCTTGACGAAGGTAGACGCACGACTGTGGACGAAGTTGAAGCATTGAAGGAGCCACAAATGACTTTGTGTCGCTTTCGGCACGGCCCAAAGAAGAAGAATTTGCAGACCTTTATGAAGTTCAAGTATTGCATGACCCACGCATTAGAGTGGGCCGGCGAAGAGTCCTTTCCAGGATTCCAGACGTTGTTGGCGATCTCCCTCGACACCATAGAGTTCGGTACCAGTATCTCACTTTGAAAAGGACGGGATGTCATGTGACACATTCAACCCTATGTGTCCGTGGACAAGCTATAGCATGACAAGGGTTCAGTTCAGTCAAGTCTGTCTAGAATAGGAAGTGATCTGGCACTTTTGTGAGTCTGTTCGCAGACTGTGCATGTCCAAACACTTAGATTAGATGCATATCCTTTGGTTGCACACAGCATGATCATTAGCATTCCCATCAGATTCCATCAGGAGCATTTTCCAGTGCACAAAGTCTATTTTCCCTATTTTTGACATTTTTCACTTATTATTTTTAAGTGACTTTTGTTGGGAAACTGGGTAGGGCAAAATGACTAAAGCAATATATAAGCAAACCTAGCGCTAGCATTCCGCAGCAGAAGAGGCAGCAGGAACTTAGGTTCAACAGGCACCTTCTCAGCAGGACCCAGCAAGGCCTAGCTTTTTTGCATCCACAGGATAGTCTTGGCGTTTTTGCATGGTAAATAGTCCTCGGCGATCACAAGACACTGCAGATCAGCCCCAGCGTCAGCAGATTCCACAGCGACAGCAGATGAGCGCTAGCGTTAGCAGTTTTCCTCAGCAAGAATCATTTTCAGCCCTAGCGTTTTCTGCATCAGCCTGGCACCTCAGTGTTTTTGCAGATCTTCGCGACAGAATCAGCCCATAGACCAGCGTTGTCAGTTTTCAGTAGTTAGAACCCGCAGAAGAACTCTCGAACCCACCTTCGAGCAGCAGATCCTCGCCGCACGGTCAGATCCAACGAAGTTTGCAGTTTCAGCCCAGAAAACTCAGATTTCAGCATTTGCATTTTCAGCGCGCCGTCGTCGCATCGTCGTCATTGACATCGTCACCGACATAGAGTCAGAATTCAGCAGATAAAGATTTGCAGATTTCAGCCCTTAGTGTTTTCAGATTTCAGCCCATCTCGTCGTCGTCCTCATCGTCGTCGATATCGTCGGGAAGTCCAAGCAGTGTAGAGATTTGTGCAATCATAAGTAGACCGCTCTCGCCATAGAGAGTGGGGCCTTCGGAGGAGGGTTTGACAACATTCTGGTGTCGTATTCTTCTCTCTCTATCTCTAAGTCTCAGCACCTTCATTCACAATGTTCACCACTTTGTTTGTGTCCATTGCACTCTCTCACTAAAGAAACGGAAAGCTCTCCCTTCCGTAAGTTAAAGTAACCTTGAGCACAGTTCGGAGCACTCATCTTGAGCAAAGTTCAACATTCACTTCCACTGCACCTCAGAGTACGGACAACATAGGGTGTTTCAGACCGTTTTTACTCTACTATTGGGGTGAAGCAGGAATGCCCACTTTGTTTGGATTGTATATTGATGAGATTGTTGACTATATTGAGACTGGATAGAGGAGCACAACTGTTAGGTACATGGATACCTCTATTGCTTTATGCCGATGATATTGTGCTTTATTTCAGACTTTCTAGAGGGTATGCAGAGACATCTAGATGCGTTAAATTAATGAACATGACAGTGGGCTCTCCATCAACCTTGGCAAAACCAAGGTGGTGGTATTCAATACTACAACGCAGTGGGTCAGGAGATAGTAGAGTATGTAAACTCTTATACATATCTTGGTGTTGTATTTAGTTTCTCTATGAGAGGTGCTGCAGAGGCGAGATTGACGAGGGGATATGCAGCATTAGGACTAGAGAGGATATGTTCATAGGTGCAGTTTCAGGATCCACACACCAAGCTGTGGCTGTTTGACACATTGGGCACTTCCACCATCCTTTATGGATTGTAGATATGGGGGACTAGCCTGGATCATCATGTAGATCAGGGCGGACATATGATGGATGGAGATCCATGGAGAGACCACTTGTATCCATGATCTCCAGGTTGATCCAGGTGAAAGCCTTAGTGCCACATGCGATTATCAGAGCTAAGATGAGCGCACCACCAATTGTAGTAGAGGCTCTTGCTAGATAAGTATCTTTCATCCATAGCACATGGGAGCTACCACACAATAGATATGTGCTTGAGACATCACGACAACTAGCCAGTGAGGGTGATACTTCGTGTTGGTTTGCATAGATATCATCTTGGTTTGAGCTACATGGATTTAGTATGGACAAGCTGTGCCCTTTTCAGTATTCCTTGGATGCACCCCTTCTCACCCTCACCCTCACACATTCAAAGATTAGCAAGATTATCAAACATAATCTCATTCAGCTAGATACTAGGACTTGGCAAATGATGGGTTTATCTCACGCCCCAAGTATATGGACACCCACCTATCTCATGGCATTAGATGTGTTATTGGTCAGCTACGCACCTCATCTCACCAATTGGAGATAAAGACTGGCCGATACAGAGGTATACCCCAAGAGGAGAGATTATGCTAGGTTTGCCAGAGAGAGCCAGAGACAAAGGAACACTATATCTGCCAATGCACAACATACTACAAGATCGGCGGTTGTTTCATTGCTTATTCAGAGAGGGCTTTGGCCTCGTATCCCGCATCATACCCACTCTAGGTACCCTCATTTATTTTTCTCTTTATGTTCCCCTGACATTGTACCAGAGTCACACATGGTTGTAACCTTTTGATCTCATAGGTCATTTCGGCCTTTTGAAGACGTTAATATAACATTTTATTTCATTTCTCTCTCTCTCTCTCTCTCTCTCTCTCTCTCTCTCTCTCTCTCTCCCCCCCACACACACACACACACACACACACACTGTTTTAGTTGTACTTAGAGATTGTACTAGATTCACCACTTGTAACTTTTTTGGTCTCATAGGTCACTTTGGCCTTCTGTAGACATTAATATATCGAATGATATCATGCGGTACAGAGGCCTTGGCTCTAATCAGCCGGGAGATCATAGATACCAAGGGCCTCTCCATACGTCTCCAGCCTTCCTGGCCTACAGAAGGTCCCCAAACTTGCACCCCATATAGCTTAGGAGGCAACCAAAGTATCAAAGAGCCATAACTTTGTCCTAGGTTCCTGGAACTGAACCTGCGAACACATCCTCTCCAATCCTCCCAAAGCCGCATAAGCTCTAGTCAGTCTAGTCTCTGGTGCTCTTCTCAAAGAAAATCTCGGCCCAGTAAAGACTACTCCAAGGTAAGTGTATGCATCTGTATACTCCACAATCTCCTGACCATACGTGAAAGTAGGTGCTGATCTCTTGATCCACTGTGGTGTGGTGTTAAACACCATAACCCTTGGTTTTACCAAGGTTTACACATAATCCACTATCCTCTGCAAAACTGTGTAGTGCATCCAAATGTCGTTGCATTCCCTCTGGTGAATCAGATATCAACACAATATCATCAGCATACAACAACAATGGGATCCACGTCCCTGCCAGTTGGGCACCTCTGTCACCTTCTCTGTCAATGTAATCAGACACCTCATCAACATACATACCAAATAGAGTAGGAGACAATGGGAAACCTTGTTCACCCCAATAGTAGAGTGAACTAAATCAGATACCCTTTCCGGAGTGCGTACATGTCCCATCACTGATCTATACAAAGCGATAATCCCCCAAATCAACTCTATGGGCACCCCCATCTCCTGCAATCTGGGCATCAATCGAGCTCTTCGTACCATGTCAAATGCTTTGTGGAAATCCACAAAGCTACAATCTGCCTCCCATGTGACCTGCCTTCCTCAATGGTGGCTCTAATTGTCAGAATATGATCAAGAGTGGAGAAATCCCTCTTGAAACCGGCTTGACCCTTCGCTCGTACACCCTCACCCTCTGCCCAATCACTCAAGTGCTGCTCAAGAATGGATGCATACAACCGTGCCAATGTGTGTCCAACCATAATAGTGCGGTAGTTCCCAGGCTCTGTAGGATCACCTGCCTTGCAGATAGGCACAATAGTAGACAACCTCCAAGTCTCAGGTAACCCCTCACACATAGCACAATTGAACAACACTGCAAGAACCTCCATCAACATATCCCTAGCATGTATGAAGTGCTCCGCTACTAGACCGTCATGATCATATGCCCTCCCGGTCCTCATCCTGTCAATGGCCCTCTGTACCATCTGAGTGGTAAAGAAGGTGCTCATAGATGGGCATGGCTCTGTAGGGTCTAGAAGGGGTTCCTGTCTAGGAACCGTATATAACGATGTCGCATATTGGCCCCACACATTAGGTGAAGTAATCACTAGGGGAGGGGAGTGCTCATGAAAGAGTCGCCATGCCTCTCCCGAGTCCCTACTCAAGAACATCAGATATAAGTCTAGCTCCATCTGAGCCATGTAAGCTTACTTCTTTCATCTCACAAGGCGTCGGGAAGCAATCCGAGACTGTCTGTAAGTGATGACTCCTAAAAGAAGATCCCTCTGAAGCTGAGTTCTCATCTCTCTGCACTCCTCATCATACCAACTATTCTGGGGCATGCTCCCAGAATGTCGTCTCTTGTCCGGCTAAGTGTGTGGGTATGCCACGGATGCAGCACCATGCAGTGTGTCAGTCAGTAGAGTGGTGCACTCCTCCAGTGAGAGGCTTGTACCAGTTGTGCCAACTGTGTCTCCCCATAGACAGTTCCAAATCTCCTCTCTATAAACGGAATCAGTCTCTGGTGTAAATGTATAACGGGTGTGTGACCTGCCTCCTGAAGTCTGGGTTGTCCTATACTGAAGTGAAATGGACAGTGTCAAGAGAGCATGATCCATTGCTACGCCCACTGGCTTGGCTCCCACTGTGAAATCTTGAATGCAAGGGACAAAGCTCGGTTATGTCATAACATAGTCCACTGTACTGGCCCCATGTCTGTGTGGAAAGCATGTGAAACCGGCTGCTCCAGGGAATCGCTGTAAGCCATTAAGTATGGCTAACCCATGTGTAGTTGTCATCTCCATCAGGTATCTCCCATACTCCATCTGCTCTCTGTCATGTGAGCGTGTGTCAAGCCCCAATTCACCTACATCCAACTCTCTAAGTATCTCATCTGAAGTGTCATAGAAGACTGTCTGAGAGTTGCCCATTCGGACATTGAAGTCCCCTAGGAGAATGATATCACCATCCCTAGAAAACTCCCATATGTCATCGTCTAGTATAGAGAAAGGAGACTGCCCTTTGGATGCAGCATATACTGACGTACTGGGAGGAAAGTAACATACGGCAATGTATAGAAATCGACTTGTGTCAGCTCTCAGTCTCACCCACATATATCTAGCATGCTCATCTCTCCGTACAATATGTAGTAGTGGTTGTATCTCCTCTCTACATAGCACTACTACTCCTTCTGAACCCCTACTCCCATGCCCAGACCTCGTAGCTATCCTGTGGGCTGTCTCCCATCTATATCCCACCACATGTGGCATCACCTGTCCAGGGGCCTGGTGAGTCTCTGAGAAGAATACAATGTCTCTATCTCTGAAACTGTCCTCAAATGCCCAACGTCAAACCTCATAGACCCATTACAATTCCAAGTAGCAATCTTCAGTGTGGTCTCCTAGGTCTCGCACCGTCATGCAACGCGCCGTAATAGAATCACCACCCGACCATCTCTGTAGAAGGCTATCTTTCCCTTCTCCCTTGCCACTGTAATCTCTGGCATTACCTCTCTCATATGTGTGAGCTGTGAGAGAGTAAGGTCATCGCCGAGGAAAATACCTGTCTTCTTGAGGATAGGCCTCTTCCTCAAGAATTCCTTCTTCTCTTCCATGGAGAGGAAGCGAAGTATGAGAGCTCTCTCCTTTGAAGACTCTCCAGGGCCATCACTTTTCTTGCCTACTCTCCATGCCTTTGTGTGCAAAGCTTCGCCATCCCCGTCATGGATGTGAGGCTTGTGACCTCTTTCTCCACATTGTTTATGTCCTTGAGGCCATTCACCTTTACATGTAGAGCCCACATCGGCCTTCTTTGTTCCTCTTCGAGGGTCATGTTGATGAGCGTCGGTGTACAAGGAGCTTACTTACCTTTCCCTTTCTTGGCGACGTCAATCCATTTTGCGGCCTCGTCCGCCTTCTTCTGTGTCTTTGTTATCATATCCGCCCATGAAGACGTCTTGCCACATTCATTTTCTCTTCCTCTTTGATCATCCTTACCTGTTCCTTGATTGCCTTGATTTCCTCTATCACAGAGTGCTGAAATTCACCTTCCTCTAGTCCACTGCTTGCTTTGTCAACAAGCTCTCGTTTGAGGGCTGAGACTTCTTCTTTGAGTGTCTGTGAGTCCGCCTTAAGTGCTTGTATCTCTGCGTTTAGGTTCTCTTTCTCTTTCTTCCATTGTGCGCCTTCGTTGAAGACCATCTGAAGGAGGTTGGCCTTCTCCTTCCACCATCTTTCCATCTCTGTTTTCCATTCCTTCATTTCCCTTTCCATTTGCATCATCCGCATGTTCGTGAGCATGAAGGTGGCCTTTGCTCGCAGCTTGCAAGTGGGTGAAAGATTCATGGCTTCCGTGTCCTGTGAAGGTGGAGCAGGGGAGATGGTCTCCATGTTCTGTGAGGGCGAAGCAAGCGAAGGGCGGCTCTAGCAGCCTCCAGCCCACAAGAGGGGGGTGACGTACGCAGCTCCAAGCCCCCAGCCCCCAGCTCTCAAAAAGCTCCCACTTCAACTAAACCTCACCGAAGGCATATAACAATGACTAAAATGCTGTATGTACCACACTGTCAAATCAGTAAATGCCCCAAATTTCAATGTACATAAGCTGCATAATAAAATTGTTCAATTTGACGCAAAAGCCCCCAAATTAATTTCTGCAAAGCTGAAACTTTCAGCAAGTCTCCAAGCACCCATTGTCCTGTAGGCACCTCAAATGGCCTGCAACTGCTGTCCGAGGCCTGCAAATTTGCAACTGACTTGCGCCTGCAGCTGTGAGTTGTAAATGACCTACAGATGGCCTGCGCCTGCAGCTGCAAACAGGAAATGACATGCGCCGGCCTGTGAGCTGGAACCGCTGCTGCAGCCTCTGCGCATTATGCACCTGCTGCGTCACCTGCGCGCCCTCTTCAGGCCTGCGCGCTTAATCTTCTTCATTTTTTTACGTGCCGTAAATTTAAACCTTATCATAAGGTTCTATGTGCTGTTAATTAACACCTTATTGAAAGGTTTTACGTGACGTAGCATCTGCTGTCGATTTCATCTGTGCTGCCGATGTGAGCTTACGCGCGCTAGAGAGAGAGAGAGAGAGAGAGAGAGAGAGAGAGAGAGAGAGAGAGAGAGAGAGAGAGAGAGAGAGAGAGAGAGAGAGAGAGAGAGAGAGAGAGAGAGAGAGAGAGAGAGAGAGAGAGAGAGAGAGAGAGAAATGAAATGTTATATTAACGTCTTCAAAAGGCCAAAATGACCTATGAGACCAATCAGTTACAAAATAGTGAATCTAATACCATGTCTGGGTACAAAAGAACTAGAAAAGAACTAGAAGTGGAACAAAATACTACTACTACTACTACAATCTAAAACTACGTGGGTGTAGCAGCTGATACAATAGGTACCCGGTAAACTGGATGTAACAGTGTGTGAAACAAAGATGGAAGAAATGGTGAGGATCCATCCTCCTCTGCACTCTGGATGTCGAGAGAGTATGGCTCGAATCTTCTGTTGTAGTCTCCGTCGATGCTGTGTAGCTCCTCTCCTCAGTCGCGCTCGAGAGAGAGAGAGAGAGAGAGAGAGAGAGAGAGAGAGAGAGAGAGAGAGAGAGAGAGAGAGAGAGAGAGAAATGAAATGATATATTAACGTCTACAAGAGGCCAAAATGACCTATGAGACCAACTGATTACAATGATGAGTCTAGTACCAAGTCTGGGTACAAACAAGAAAACTACAAACAAAGAACTGATAGGAGTGCTACCGACTCCTATGGGTGGCTGGTAGGCTGAGTAATGGTATCACCATAAAGGTACAAAGTGGGGATAAGTGTCACCATGATACAATATAACAGTAGCATGAAGCCTATCCCGATCGACATTCTGGGTGTCGTGCTAAATTCCTATGGATCCTCTGCCGCAATCTCCGCCGGTGCTGCGTGGCTCCCCTCCTCAGTCGCGGTCGTCTCGATCTCCCTAACTCTGTAGCTCGATCAATGAGAGTACCGCTGATGTGTGTATGGGTGGGAACCGAGCTCTCTGGTGGTGGTGTCCCCTCTGACTCTGTGGTACTCAGACTGAAGAAATCTGAGATGCGTCTCTGGGACTGTCTCTGTCTTTGCCCATTCAGTAGAGCGTCTCTATGTCTCTGAATCTCAAGTAGGAATAATCCGAGACATCTTTGATCCTGATATCTCATGACTCTGTCTAACGAGTCAAAACCATCTCTGAACAGACAATGAAAGCGTCCCCGTATCTCATAGTAGACTGTGCAGCGACATATGTAGTGAAACTCTGTCTCTGGCTCTGCATGGCATAACTGACATATCCTACTGTCTGCTGGTATGCCTCTGAATCTACCTGTCTCAATCCCAAGCTGGTGTGAAGATGTGCGAATCTGGCCAATAGCACATCGTAACCTATGAGATAGATGTGTGTCCATGTAACTGGGCCGTGTGACAAATCCGTCTGTCGTGAGTTGAAGAAGATGTTCTCTATAGAAAACCCTCTTCGTACCCAACTCCCGTGATGGTTCTATCCATGTCCTCTTGCTATCAAGCTGGATAAGATCCTGCCGAATGAGTCTAGTAGTCTCCATCCGTGTAAGAGCCAAGGATGGTGCATCAAGAGAATACTGGAAAGGGGGCAGCCTGTCCATGCTGAAACCATGCCTCTGAAACCATGAGCTCATCTGTGCATACCAACATGATGTATCTCCCTGTAATGCCAGCTGTCTGGATGACTCGAGAGCAAGCCTGGCATACCTGTCCCTGGTGGTGTCCCATAAGCTGTGTACAAATGATACTGATCTGGTGAGTGCCTCAACCTCCATAGGTGGGGCAGCCAGCTCCGCTCGTATGATGTCACGTGGGACTGAGGCCTTGGCTCTAATCAGCCTAGAAATCATAGATATCAGGGGTCTCTCCATATTAGTCCATCCAGCACTGTCAATAGACGGTCCCCAAACCTGAACCGCGTAGTGCATAACTGAAGCGACCAAAGTATCGAAAAGCCAGAGCTTTGTTCGAGGTTCCTGGAACTGAACTTGCGAACAAATCCTCTCTAAACCACCTAGGGCTGCATAGGCACGAGTCAATCTAGTGTCTGCTGCCATTTTCAGTGTGAACCTCGGTCCACTAAAGACCACCCCAAGATATGTGTATGCATCAGTGTACTCCATACTGTCCTGACCATATGTGAAAGTAGGTGCTGATCTCCTAACCCACTGTGGCGTGGTATTAAATACCATGACCTTGGTCTTACCAAGGTTGACAGACAATCCACTATCCTCTGCAAAACTATGCAATGCGTCCAAATGTCTTTGCATACCCTCTGGCGATTCTGATATCAACACGATATCGTCAGCATACAATAAAAGAGGGATCCATGTCCCTGCAAGCTGAGCACCTCTATCTCCTCCTCTGTCAATATAATCAGAGACCCCATCAACATACATGCCAAATAAAGTAGAGGACAGTGGGCATCCCTGTTTCACTCCGATGGTGGAGTGAACTATGTCGGATAGCCCCTCTGATGTGCGTACATGACCCATCACTGAACTGTACAATGCCATGATCCCCCACATCAGCTCTGTGGGTACCCCCAATTCCATAAGCCGGTGCATCAATCTGGCCCTCGGCACTGTGTCAAACGCTTTGCGAAAATCCACAAAGCTGCAGTATATCCGTCTACCATGTGCTCGACCCTCCTCAATGATAGCTCTGAGTGTAAAGACATGATCTAGTGTGGAGAAACCCCTTCTGAAACCAGCCTGCCCAGGTGCTCGTATGCCCATAATCTCTGCCCAACTGCTCAGCCTGTGCTCGAGGATGGATGCATATAACCGTGCCAATGTGTGTCCTACCATGATAGTACGGTAATTCCCCGGCACTGTGGGGTCACCTGTCTTGAAGATAGGTACAATAGTAGATAATCTCCAAGACTCAGGGAGACCCTCACACATGACACGGTTGAATAGCCGTGCAAGCATCTCTGCCAACAAATCCCCAGCATGTATAATGTGCTCTGCTACCAAACCCTCATGATCCTGTGCCCGTCTGGTCTTCATCCTGTCAATGGCCTCCTTTACCATCTCAGTGGTAAAGAAGGTGCTCGTAGCCGGACATGGCTGTGGTGGGTCTGGTAATGGTGGTTGTCCAGGTACAGTGTATAAAGATGTTGCATACTGCCCCCATATCTCTGTAGAAGTAATCACTGGTGGGGGAGACTTCTCATGGAATAGACGCCAAGCCTCTCCTGAATCTCTACTAAGGAAGAGCTGATATAAATCTTGCTCCATCTGGACCAAGAAAGCTCGCTTCTTCCGCCGCACTAGTCGTCGTGTAGCAATGCGAGACTGTCTATAGGTGATCACTCCCAATGTAAGGTCCCGCTGTATCTGAGCTCTCCTCTCTCTACACTCCTCATCATACCAGTTGTTCTGAGGCATGTGTCCAGAAAGACGTCTCTGCCCCGGCTGAGTGTGTGGATTTGCCTCTGTCGCTGCCCCATGTAATGTCACTGTCAGCATAGATGTGATCTCCTCCACTGTGTATACTGGCTCTGATGTGCATAAAAGCCTACGTATCTCCTCTACATAGACTGAGTCAGTCTCTGGTGTAAAAGTATAGCGTGTGTGTCCACCACCCCGTGAGGCCTGAGATGTATTGTACTCAAAGGAGACTGATAATGTTAAAAGTGCATGATGTACTGCTATCCCAACTGGCCTGGGCCCCACTGTGAAATCCTGAATGTGAGAGATAAAGCTCGGATGTGTCAGAACATAGTCTACAGTGCTGGACCCATGTCTATGTGGAAAACAAGTAAAACCTGTAGACAATGGGAAAGTCGTTAAGCCATTCAGTATGGCTAAACTGTGAGTAGTCGTCATCTCTCTCAGGTATCTCCCATACTCTGTATGTTCTCTGTCGTGTGAGCATCTCTCAAGTCCCAACTCCTCTGGCTCTAGCTCTCTAAGCATCTCCTCTGATGTGTCATAGAAGACTGTCTGTGAGCTGCCTGTACGGGCATTGAAATCCCCCAGGAGTATGATGTCTCCATCTCTGGAGAACTCCCAGATATCATCATCAAGTGCAGAGTAAGGAGACTGTCCTCTGGGTGAAGCATATACTGAAGTGCTGGGAGGAAAATAGCATATGGCGATGTACAAGAAACGTCCAGTCTCTGCCCTCAGCCTCACCCACAAGTATCTGGCTTGATCATCTCTCCGAACTATGCGCAATAGTGGTTGGAGCTCCTCTCTGAAAAGAACTGCTACACCTCCTGATCCTCTAGTCCCATGTGCAGTTCTGGTGCATGTCCTACAAGCTGTCTCCCATCTGTATCCTGATATGTGCGGCATCAACTGTCCTGGAGCCTGATGAGTCTCTGAGTAGAAAACAATGTCTCTGTCTCTGAAGCTATCCTCAAAGGCCCCCACATCAAGTCTATACGAACCATTACAGTTCCAAAATGCCATCTTGAGAGTGGTCCCATAGGTCTCGCACCGTCATGTAGAGCGGTGCTCTGTAATCACTACTCGTCCATTTCTGTAGAAAGCTAACTTCCCCTTCTCCCTTGCTGCTATAATCTCTGGCATGACCTCTCTCATATGTGAGCGTAAGATCATCTCCTAAAAAGATACCTGTTTTCTTGAGGGTTGGCCTCTGAAACCGGCCCGTAGGGCGGTAGGCGTTGGCTTTCACCCGAAATTCTTTACTTTAAACACACACACAGAGCACTTTGCAAAGAGAACCTGCGACGGGAGTTAACACTTGAATACACACACGGCTCGGAAGCTAGAATGCTCCGAGCAGACGCCGACAACCTGCAGGCCCCAAAATTGGCGCCCCTTTCGATATTTCTTTATTCTTTAGGAGGGTAAATTACAAGGTAAGGTCCTGGGAATCCTTCACGTGTATCCACCTAGATACCATTTGATTTGGCCAAATTTCGGCAGCATAACAGCCCCAAAACTTGCGCGAAACCAATTCCCCTGCTGGAACTCGCTTGCACTGTCGTATACCCTCTGATTCCTGTCCAAAAACAGTAAATTCAGCACGCTGTATTTACTGGTTTTTGCCCTGTTTTCAGCCCCAAACAGTCCCCTAACTGTCCTTTGCCAGTGGGGCACTATTCCCAATGATCCTGGCGTCCGTATGGCTGAAAAACAGTGAATTTACAGCGCATACACAGCGCTGATTTTGCACCTGTACGGTGAGGTTATGACCCTCACCAGTGCCTGCTTTGGAGCAGCAGTTAGCTACCCTTGTTCCTGCTCAAGGAGGCTCTTGCCTCAGCACAAAAGCATGAACCCACACAACTGTACATCAGTCAAATGAGTAGCCCTCTTGTGGGGCATCACATAACTGCACGTAGGGGAGAGAGAGAGCAGTGTGTAGTGTGCAGGGCATCACTCCTAGCACCACACTGTACATGAGAGGGAAAGAAAGCACTCCATAGCTCTTAACCTGTGACAGGTTGCAAATGAGGCCTCTCCCAGCATAAAAATCAGCGTCCATTTTTCTGCAAGAGGAAAGTTCACCAAAATGTGACACTTGGCGCATTTTCAAGCATTTTCCCGTTTCGGGTTCGCCGCTTAAAAATATCCCAACCGACGCGTCAGTTGACTTCGCGGCAGAGTTATAAAGTGTTCCCCTAGTCATACCGGAGGTAATGACGCGAACACATTTCACGGCCCAAAATAGCAGTTCCCTAAATTTTAGGAGATGCTTCCGTTGGGCTCCCACTGGTCTTCTGACCATCTATCCTCATTGGGACCGCATCCAAAAATGCAATGTGGCCCAACTGTCGGATACTTTTTGTTGGTAGTCCCACCTTGACTTTATGCCTTAATTGAGTTCACTTCCTAGTATCCACCAACTTGCTAAGTGCGACGGGGGGACCTATATGATCTTGCTCTGAGCCTAGACATCCTCTTACCATACGAATTCCAGTGCCGACCACTTCCCGTCTGCGGGTGAATCTACCGTTCACCTTGGCCATACAATGTCCGACCGTTTGCTACTTCAAGAAGAGGGTCTTAAACAAATAAAATAAACCCCATTGGAAAGAACCAACAACCAAGGTTAGCAGTTGCCACATCTCTATGACATGGTTAATAACTGCCACGTCCTCGTGACATACCCCCCTCTTGAAATCGCAAACGTCCTCGATTGCATACCATAAATACACGCCACTGATGATCTTGTGCTATTAACACTCTTTTATCATCGCATGTATCCGCAAGAAACGTCGTAACATACATAGATACAAGTGACTTATTGAGGCCTTCATACTTTTGCCATTTCCATCTATGGCACTGAATTCATATGTACATTCGATGTACTAGCTCTATCATTACCCCTCCTTTGCACACGTTGGGTTGGGGCATAAGTAGGCTGTAACCCAAAGGCTTCAAGGTAAAGCTGCAATACATTTGGTGACTCTGACAGTTCATGCTCTTCCATCCACTTTGCATCCATAGGCGGATAGTTCTTGAACTTCACCAAATAGCGTCTTGCAACTTGTCCTTTAACTTTTCTATCCTTATGTGCCAAAACTTGCTCAAGTACCAGGATCTCATCAAGTTCCTCAACTTCTGGCTGATCCTCAAGTGGCATATCTTCTGGCACATCACCCACGAAGGGTCTTAGAAGACTCACGTGAAAGGCATTATGAATCTTCCACGCATCAGGCAATTTCAGCCTGTAAGCCACATCGTTGATCTTGTCAAGCACTTGAAAAGGCCCATAGTAACGCATGCTGAGCTTAGGAAACAGCCGTTCCTTACCCTTCATCTTCTTTAACCTTGCCTTTTCGAACCTTAAAAGAACCCAATCACCAGGTGATAGTAGCAATTCACGACGGTGACGATCAGCAGCCTTTTTCTGTTTTGCCTGAGTCTTCTCCAAGGCAACTTTAATCTTCTTATACATCTCATCCATGTTCTCAACATATCGATCTGCCTCAAAGATCTTGTCCTTTGTGTGCAAAATGGGAGGAACCTTTTTGCCGCCTTCAACAATTTCAAAAGGTGCTTTGCCAGTAGACGAATGCACTGTATTATTGTACGCATACTCAAGCATAGGCAAATACTGTTCCCACTTGCCCTTATTATCTGACACATAGCATTTCAGCAGATCTAAGACAGTAGAATTGGCCTCTTCTGACTGTCCATCAGTTTGTGGATGAAACGAAGACGAGAACTTGAGCGTAGTACCCATGTTCTCAAACAATCCTCTCCAGAACAAACTGGTCATGCGAGGATCACGATCACTGATAATCGATTGTGGCATACCATGGTACTTAAACACATTGTACATGAACAAGCGTGCCATCTGATCAGATTTTATCTTCTTCCTGACAGGGATAAAATGGGCCTGCTTGCTGAACCTGCAGATAATGGTCCATATACCATCATTCCCTGTTGGCGTCCTTGGAAGATCAAAGATAAAGTCCATAGCAATGCTTTCCCATGGCTTATCCAGAATCGGCAGTGGTTGTAACAACCCTGGTGCCTTTTGCCTGTCAAACTTGACCTTTTGGCAAACTATGCATGCTCGCACAAAGGCATCCACATCTCTCCTCAAGGTAGGCCAATAGAAGAACGTCTCTACCGCTTTAACTGTTGCATCAATGCCACGATGCCCTGCATACGGTGGGACATGACTCTCTTCCATGACCTTATGTCGCAGTGGCCTAGTGACACAAAGTCTGCCATGCATCATCATAAAACCGTCTTTGAGGAGGTAGTGCTCGTGATGTTGCCCCTCTTGTAACTGTTCAAAGATCCTTGCAAAATCTTCATCAGCAGTATACTGTTCCTTCATGTCATCTAACTCATGATGATAAGGAATTGACACAGCTGAAATTTGTGGCTTTCTTGATAACGCATCAGCCACAACATTCTTCTTGCCTTCCACATGCATAATCTGGAAGTGGAACATGGAAAGAATGTTTGCCCATCGCATATGCTTTTCGGATAACTTTGACTGTGTCAAGAAGTATCGCAAGGTCTGATGATCTGTTTGGACAACAAAATCAGCACCTAAGAGGTAGTGCTTCCAGCTAGAAAGCGCATGAATCACGGCCAATAGCTCTTTCTCATAGACTTGCATAGTCCTCTCTGGCCCTTGCAAAATTCGGCTTTCATAGGCTACTACCCGTCCATCTTGCATTAGCACTGCTCCGATGCTACTGCCACACGCGTCACACTGGACCACAAATGACTTCCTGAGATCTGGCAGAACAATAATTGGATCTGAAGTCAACTTTTCCTTTAAGAGACTAAAAGCTGAAATCTCTTTTTGGGTCCATCTGAAAGTGACCTCTTTCTTTTGCAATGCGTGAAGAGGCGATGCTATCTCGGCAAAATTTCTGATAAACCTTCTATAGTAGGAACACAATCCCAAGAAGCTTCTGACATCGTGCACAGTCTTCAAGTCTGGCCATGTCTTGATAGCTTCGACCTTTGCGGGATCCATTCTTACACCATCCTTTGAGACTATGTGGCCCAGAAAGTGGATCTCTTCGAGGAAGAATTCACTTTTCTTAGGATTGACAAGCAACTTGTGACTGCGCAGCTCTTCGAACACAATGGTCAAGTGACGCCTATGCTCCTCTTCATTCTTCGAATACACAATCATGTCATCGAAGAATGTTCCAACAAACTGTTGATGCGAGCGGAAAATCCGGTCCATCATTCTGTTGAACGTGGCAGGAGCATTTGTTAGCCCAAACGGCATCACTAGAAACTCATAAAGACCAAATGTCGTTCTAAACGCAGTCTTGTGCACATCCTCTGGGCTTATACGAATCTGATGGTACCCACTCTTCAGGTCTATCCTGCTGAAAATTGCAGCACCCTCTAAACGATCGAGAATATCATCAATGCGAGGAATAGGAAACCTATTCTTGATGGTATTCTTATTCAACGCACGGTAATCAATACACATGCGCCATGAGCCGTCCTTCTTCTGCACTAGGAGCACTGGGGAGCAAAAGGGTAAAGAACTAGGCTGAATCAGCCCCTTCTCTAATAACTCCTCAACCTGGCCCATAATCTCTTTCTGCTGCGCCGCACTAACCCTGTAGGGAGGTCTATTTGGTGAGCTACACCCTGGCACCAAATCTATCCGATGGTCCTCAGGTCTCTCTGGCGGTAATTGCGACGGTAATGAATCAGAAAAACAGTCACTAAACTTTTGCAAAAATGCTGACCTTTCTTTATCTAACACAGATAAATTTGACTGATCCCTATCTGAGACATCACGTGCAAAAATCAAGTACACAGAAAGATGACTCTTTATTACAGAAGTGATAGCAGAAGCAGATACAATAGGGACTGACTCTCCTTTAAGCTTTACATCCAAGATGTGAGTTTTGCCCCTATGCTGTACAGTGATCTTTTTGTTGTAGGCATCCAAGACTCCATGCACTCGGAACATCCACGGGATCCCCAACAAGGCGTCACAACCTTCCAGCGGCATGATGTAAAACTCTTCAGTGTCCACATACGACTGAATATGCAGACGCAGTTTTCCAATGATGGGAGTAACACACTCTGAGTGGCCAGGACATGCCAACCCTGCCTCTGCTGTGTACCCCATCTCTTCAGCTTTGATGCCGAGCTTCATAGCTAACTCTAGTGAGATAAAGTTGGCTTTGGCACCTGGATCAAAGAAGATGAGTGCCGTCTGATCCCTAACTTTACCCCATGCCCTGCATAACTCACTGGCATCTGTGCTGGGCCTGTCACCCACCATGTCTGGCACTAAACCTGCCGTGGGTTTAGGCTTCTTGCCTTTCTGGTCTTCTTTATCCTCTGAGTCAGCTGGCCTTTTCCTTTGTGGACAATTGATAGAAAAGTGACCAGGCTGCTCGCATATAAAGCATTTGTTCTCAGCCATTAGGACCTTCTTTTCCTCGAGCGACTTGCGCACAAAAGGCTTCCTTTTCTGTTTCTTTGCCTGCGCTCCAGAAGTCCCAGCTGAATCCTTGTCTTTGGTGGCCTGTTCAGACCCCTGTGACGCATCAGGAGCCGTTTTCACAAAGGGCTTCTTCGCTGAATTTTTCTTCTGCTGCCCTCCTTTATCACTGCTCGGAAATCCACTGTCCTCTCCTTTCAACAGGGCAAGACCAGTGTTCGCAACTTCCATAAGCTGAGTAAGGGTAGCCACTCTATTCTTTGTACAGTAATCGCGAAGCCCTTTAGGCAACCCACAACAATACTTCTCTATCTGCTCTGTCAGTGGCACAAATCTGTAGGAGGTCACTGAGAGTAATGCTTTACAAAACCTCCTATTGTACTCCAGCAAGCTCTTGCACGAAGCTGCCGTAAGCTGGTGCCAATCTGTCAAGACATCGGCTTCAAATTCATTTGATAGCCAAGCAGATGCAAACATTTGCTTGAAGTAAACCCAAGTGGCGGGTGCCTGTCCTTGCATTAACAATGTCGTCCACCATGTAAGCGCATTGTCCTTTAAGAAAGTGGCAGCTTTCCTGACCTTCGAGGCCTCTGTAAAATTCCCTCCCGCATAAGCTGTATCAAACTGCTGGAGGAAAGTGAGTGCCTTTGTCTTGTCCTCGAAACCACTGAAGGTACTGAACTTTACTGCTGCACCACCCTCTTTGTAAGCCTTCGGCTTCTCTAGTGCCCCCAAATTGTCATACGGAATGGTTTGCAACATGGGCACTGTAGTAGGCATGATCGGCACGTGTTGGCCATTCACATTTTGCGTCAGAGGTGCGATATCTGGCTGCTGTCCAGAAAAACCAGCCATGCCAAAATGACCCTATGGCACCCCAAACTGGCCCTGGTTGCCGTGGAAACCTTGCTGCATGCCGATAGTACCATACATGGGGTTTGGCATGATGCCTTGCATACCCCCGAACACTGTTCCTGGCATGTACGGCTGACTTCCAGACGCATAACCAGCCATACTTTGGAACACTGATCCACCCCCGAAATACCCAGGATGTACCGTGGGTGGTGGAAAAACTGAGTGCATAGCCTGGTATCCAGCTCCCTGTCCATTCAAGACAGCATGCTGGCTCTGAAAGGTGGCGGGCTGAACTGGCATAACCTGTGGAATAGGCGTTCTAGCCACCTGTTCAAGCACGGGAGGAACCTGCTTTGGAGCCCCCGACTCCGCAACATGCGAGTGTTCCCTTTCCTCCTGCGCCTCATGAAGTACCTGGGCTTGAGCTTCAACAAGCTCCGTACGCAGCGTAGGTTGCCTATTTTGCTGTTGCACTGGTGGCGCTTGCAAGAATTCCATAAACCTCGGATTCTGCACCAGCTGCGAAAAGACATTCACCGCGGCAACTAACTGAGTCTTAAACGCATCATCCTCAAGCTGCCCTGTCATAAAGCCCTGTACTACTGGAGGGACATTCACGTTGACAGTAGGTACAGACTGACGTGGCCGTGAGCTCTCGCCAATCTCAAAAACCATAGGAATCTCCTGCCTGTCCTTTGGAGAGGAACCCTCTTCCATAATTCCCTTCCCCTTGTCGGCCATAGTGTAATCCCCGTGTTCTTGCACTGTGTGTCTTTACCCTGAACAATCCAGGCTCACTCTTTGAGGAAAAAGTGATTGATGTCCCGGCAACGGAACCATGAAACCGGCCCGTAGGGTGGTAGGCGTTGGCTTTCACCCGAAATTCTTTACTTTAAACACACACACAGAGCACTTTGCAAAGAGAACCTGCGACGGGAGTTAACACTTGAATACACACACGGCTCGGAAGCTAGAATGCTCCGAGCAGACGCCGACAACCTGTAGGCCCCAAAATTGGCGCCCCTTTCGGTATTTCTTTATTCTTTAGGAGGGTAAATTACAAGGTAAGGTCCTGGGAATCCTTCACGTGTATCCACCTAGATACCATTTGATTTGGCCAAATTTCGGCAGCATAACAGCCCCAAAACTTGCGCGAAACCAATTCCCCTGCTGGAACTCGCTTGCACTGTCGTATACCCTCTGATTCCTGTCCAAAAACAGTAAATTCAGCACGCTGTATTTACTGGTTTTTGCCCTGTTTTCAGCCCCAAACAGTCCCCTAACTGTCCTTTGCCAATGGGGCACGATTCCCAATGATCCTGGCGTCCGTATGGCTGAAAAACAGTGAATTTACAGCGCATACACAACGCTGATTTTGCACCTGTACGGTGAGGTTATGACCCTCACCAGTGCCTGCTTTGGAGCAGCAGTTAGCTACCCCTGTTCCTGCTGAAGGAGGCTCTTGCCTCAGCACAAAAGCATGAACCCACACAACTGTACATCAGTCAAATGAGTAGCCCTCTTGTGGGGCATCACATAACTGCACGTAGGGGAGAGAGAGAGCAGTGTGTAGTGTGCAGGGCATCACTCCTAGCACCACACTGTACATGAGAGGGAAAGAAAGCACTCCATAGCTCTTAACCTGTGACAGGTTGCAAATGAGGCCTCTCCTAGCATAAAAATCAACGCCCATTTTTCTGCAAGAGGAAAGTTCACCAAAATGTGACACTTGGCGTATTTTCAACCATTTTTCCGTTTCGGGTTCGCCGCTTAAAAATATCCCAGCCAACGCGTCAGTTGACTTCGCGGCAGAGTTATAAAGTGTTCCCCTAGTCATACCGGAGGTAATGACGCGAACACATTTCACGGCCCAAAATAGCAGTTCCCTAAATTTTAGGAGATGCTTCCGTTGGGCTCCCACTGGTCTTCTGACCATCTATCCTCATTGGGACCGCATCCAAAAATGCAATGTGGCCCAACTGTCGGATACTTTTTGTTGGTAGTCCCACCTTGACTTTATGCCTTAATTGAGTTCACTTCCTAGTATCCACCAACTTGCTAAGTGCGACGGGGGGACCTATATGATCTTGCTCTGAGCCTAGACATCCTCTTACCATACGAATTCCAGTGCCGACCACTTCCCGTCTGCGGGTGAATCTACCGTTCACCTTGGCCATACAATGTCCGACCGTTTGCTACTTCAAGAAGAGGGTCTTAAACAAATAAAATAAACCCCATTGGAAAGAAACCAACAACCAAGGTTAGCAGTTGCCACATCTCTGTGACATGGTTAATAACTGCCACGTCCTCGTGACAGCCTCTTCTTTAAAAAGTCTTTCTTTTCTTCCATGGAGGGAAAGCGCAAAATGAGAGCCCGTCCTTTTGAACTCTCCCCATTACCTTCACTCTTCTTGCCCACTCTCCAAGCTTGTGTGTGCGAGGGCTTCTCCACTCCCATCATGGACATGAGGTTCTTCACCTCTTGGTCCACTTTATCTGAATCTTTTAGGCCGGTCACTCTCACGTGTAGAGCGTGTACCCTTCTTCGTTGTTCCTCTTCTAGTGTTTTGTTGATGATGTCGGGTGTAGTCAGAATTTCCTTGCCCTTTCCCTTCTTGACAACTTCAATCCATTTTTCAGCCTCGTCCATTTTCTTTTGCGTTTTGGAGAGAACCTCCACCCATGAGGTCTTCATTTCTCCTTCCTCCTTTATTTCTTTGACTTGTGCTCGTATACTATTCAGCTCGTCAATCATTGATGGCTGAATTTCCCCATCTTCGAGGCGTCTTCCCTCTTTGGTTTCGTCGAGTTCCTCCCGAAGGGCTGAGATGCTACTTTTTAAAGCTTGAATTTCGTCCCGGAACTCCTTGCGTTCTAGTTCCCTTGCCTGTTCCTCCCTCTTTTTCCATTCGAGAATTAAATTCTTCTCTTTCTTCCACTCATCCATGTGAGCTTTGCATTCTTTCAACTCCTTTTCAATGGCTGTCATCCTCTTGCTTGTGACCATGTAGTGCGCCGCCATTTGTCTTGCCTTATTTGTTTCACTTTCTGAGAGAGAGGAGAGAGCACCGCATTATGCATACATATGTTTCCCCACTCAGCCTACATGGCATATGTTTGCTTTCTGTATGTGTCAATTTGCAATTTCTGTGAGCTTTGCAGTTTTCAAATTCCTTGCAAATAAATCCCTGCAGGTTTGATGAACGTTGCAAGCCGGTAAAGCTGGTGGGCACTGCAGAGGGTGACGGCGATGGGAAGTCTAGTACTGAGTTGATAAAGAGAGAGAGAGAGAGAGGGTGCGCCAGTGACCTGCACCCTTTTCGTTTCTGCAGCCCTGTACTTTCAACAACTCCAGCCTGCCTTAAAACCTGTGCGCTGTGGTACTGAGGCTGAAAACTTGCGCACTGTGTTGCTGAGGCCGAAATTTGCGCGCTCTGGTGCTCAGGCTGAAACCTGCGCGCTGTGGAGCTGACTGAAACCTGCGCGCTGAGGCGCTATTGTGGTGAGGCTGAAACCTGCGCGCTGTGGAGCTGACTGAAACCTGCGCGCTGAGGTGCTGAGGCTGAAGAGAGAGAGAGAGAGAGAGAGAGAGAGAGAGAGAGAGAGAGAGAGAGAGAGAGAGAGAGAGAGAGAGAGAGAGAGAGAGAGAGAGAGAGAGAGAGAGAGAGGTGCTGAGGCTGAAGAGAGAGAGAGAGAGAGAGAGAGAGAGAGAGAGAGAGAGAGAGAGAGAGAGAGAGAGAAGAAAAAGAAAGAAAGAAAGATTTTTAACGTCTATGTCAGGCCGAAATCGGCCTATGAGACAAATCAAATGTACATGGTGTGTATGTCATCCGTCTATCGGAAAGACAAATGAAACAAAAACTGATACAAAACTGAACTGAATGTAGGTAGTGGAGTATCTGAGGAGGGATGGAGCTCTATCTCTATATAGAGAGAGAGAGAGAGAGAGAGAGAGAGAGAGAGAGAGAGAGAGAGAGAGAGAGAGAGAGAGAGAGAGAGAGAGAGAGAGAGAGAGAGAGAGAGAGAGAGAGAGAAAGAAAGAAAGAAAGCTTTATTAACGTCTACGAAAGGCCGAACTCGACCTATGAGACAATATCATATACATGTGTTGATGATCTAGGCATCGGAAAATAAAAAAAAGGGTACAAACTGAAATGAGCTTATACTATGCAAGAGGGTGTGGTAGGGTGGTGCATGTGGTGTACAATGTATAGTGTGGGTCCTCGTGTCGAGGTGTGCTCACGCATCATTAGGCTCAACCAGGGGCTGCAAGGTGATACCACCATGAGATGATAGGGAGGGTATCTAAAAACAAGCCACATATGTAGGGTAGAGAATGTGGTACATCGGTGGTGGCCTGCTCAGGTATCTCTGGAATGCTGGATCTCCTGGTGCCGGTACATGACTCTGCTCTAGATACTGATGGTGTAAGGTTAGTATCCTCGAGATCTCCCTCTAGTGACACCCATGTGTCCTATATCCTGGGAGCCTCGGTCTCCGACGTGCCCTCTGAGACTCTGCCTACAGAAGGGTAAGCCCTCTACTCTGTGTAGGTAGTGTGGGGGGGTCTGGTCCTGCTCGTCGGAAAAACTGTGTGATGGTAGTCTGTGTCCTGCTATCCTGACTCTGGCGTGGCTGTAACAACTGCTCTCGAACCTCTAAAGCCGCAACTAGGAATTGGCCAAACCTCCTCTGCTCTCGGCCTATCATATGCTGCTGTAATGAGTCTCCAATGCCATATCTCTCTCTCAGCTCTGTATATGCTGGGCATCTCATGACAAAATGCTCCTCACTCTCCACCTCCGTCTGGCAAATCCGGCATGTACGCTCCTCTCGTGGTATGCCTCTGGCTCTGCCACTCTCAATCTCTAGCTGATGTGATGACACTCGTAGCTGGCCAATGTTGACCCGAAGTCGGTGTGGCATGTACTCTTGCATGTATGATGGAATCTCAATGAATCCCTGCTCTGAGAACCTCAGAAAATGCTCATAGTAATATAGCATTTTAGGAGGTAGGGTGTTTGTGGGCCTGCGCCATGTCCTCTGAATATATGTATGCCATATCTCCTGTCTGATGACCCTATTCCGCTCAGAGCGTGAGAGGGTATAGGTCGGGGCCTGGGTGTCATACTGGAGTGGTGGTAGTCTATCAATATCAAAACCGTGCTGAGCTAGCCAATCTCTTGTCTGGGCATGCCATGAGGTAGTGTCCCTTGCCTGTGCCATCTCTCTAGATGCAATGAAGGCTCTATGAGAGATCCTATCTGGATCCATATCTTTGAATCTGCGAAGAAGGCAAACAGTCTGAAAGAGTGCCTCTACCAACATCGGTGGTGCAGCAAGCTCAGCTCTAATAATGTCGTGTGGAACTGATGGCCTGCTGCGAATCATCCTGGAGATCATAATAATTTGTGGCCTCTCTATCTGTGTCCATACTGAGTCTGCCAGTCCCGGTCCCCAAATGGCCGAGGCATACATGAGTGCAGGTGTGACCAGTGTGTCAAAGAGCCACCCCTTCGTCCGGGGCTCCTAGAAGTGGGCCTGGTGGCACTGTGTCTCCATCAGAGCTAGTGATGCGTATCCTCTGGTAAGTCTATCTCTGGCTGCCTGTGCCTTGGAGAAGGTCCCTGATGCTGCGGTGAATGTAACCCCCAGATATACATATGAGCCTGTCACTTCTATATCCCCTCCAGCTACTGTAAATCTACTCTGTCGGCGAATCTGAGCCGATGTATGAAATATGAGAACCTTGGTCTTGCCAAGGTGCACCGTGAGTCCTCTCTGTGAGCAGAAATCATCCAGGGCCTGCAAATGTAGTTGTAGTCCCTCTGCCGTCTCTGACATCAGGACAATATCATCTGCATATAAGAGTATGTGTACAGTAGTCCCTGCAATATCCACACCCTCTCCACCCCTGTGCAAGATGAAGTCTACAATCTCGTCAATGTATAGACCAAAGAGTGTAGGTGATAGGGGGCAACCTTGTTTCACACCAATGGTGCTCACAAGGGTGTCAGATAATCCACCCGGGAATCTCACTCTGCCAGATACATGCTCATACAATGCATAGATCCCCCATGCCATCTCCTCTCCAATCCCAAGCGCAGCCAGACATCGGAAAAGTCTCTCTCTAGGTACTGTGTCAAATGCTTTGTGGAAGTGAACGAAGCGGCAATATAATCTCCTCTTCCTCACCCGTGTCTGGTCGATCAGACAACGAAGGGTGAAGATATGATCAATAGTAGAGAAAGCTCGGCGGAAGCCTGCCTGTCCTGGTGTCCTCATGCCCTCTCCCTCTGCTAGAGAACTGAGCTCCTCCTCTAAAACCGCGCCATATAGTTTGGCCAGTATAGGACCAATCATGATAGTGCGATATGTGCTAGGATCCATGGCATCCCTAGATTTGTGGATAGGCACGATGGTGTGCGCTGTCCACGACTCTGGGAATCCCTCTGAAAGCGCGCGGTTGAAGAGGTGGGCAATGAGTGGTGCCAATGCATCACAGCCATATATAAGATGCTCTGCTTGTAGGCCTGCCTGATCTCTAGCCCTCCCATGCTGTAGGTGGGATATAGCTTTCTTCACCATGTGGGTGGTGAAGAAAGTAGATGATGTGGGTCGGGTAGCCGATGGCGTAGGTATGGGTGGATGTCCTGGGATCTCGTATAAGCTCTCGGCATATCTGTGCCATGCCGCTGGGTCCTGAATAGGAGTGGATGGCCTGGGAGGTCTGATCCGACGCCATGCCTCAGCACTATTCTTGCTCATGAGTAAATGATAGATGTCCCAATACTGGTGCTCCTCCCACTCCCGTCTTTTACGACGGGTAAGTGTCTGCATCTTGCGCTGAGCCTGGCGATGTGTAATCTCCCCTCTGATCTCCAGTATATGTAGGTGTCTGTGTAGATCTCGACATTCATCGTCGTACCACCTGTTTTGTGGCATAGTGCCAGTGTGTGGAGGGTGTGTGTGTATGCGATGTGGGAAACTTTGAGTGGCTGACTCGTGTAAGATGGATGTAATGTGTGTGGTGAGTGTGTCCAGAGGGGCTGTGGGGTCTAAGTGTATAAGGTGCTCATGCAGGTGATGTATATAAACAGGAGTGAGCTCATGAGTGAAAGAAATGGTAGT
This sequence comes from Adiantum capillus-veneris, assembly GCF_014529385.1. NCBI lineage: Eukaryota > Viridiplantae > Streptophyta > Polypodiopsida > Polypodiales > Pteridaceae > Adiantum > Adiantum capillus-veneris. Next base: position 136,403,007 of record NC_140959.1, on the reverse strand, counting down.
GTAAGTGTGAGGGGGGGAGGCGGGGGGGTCAGCAAGCTGTGTAGCAAAAAGGGAGAATGTGAGATAAGTATGATCCGCCCCTATCGGTGTGCGTGCAACGCTGAAGGAGTGTATAAGCTCTGCTGTCTGGGTAGAGCCCAACAAATAGTCTACTGTGCTCTCTCCGCCACTGTGTGGGAAGCAAGTGAATCCCCCAGAATCTGGCCACCTCGCCATCCCGTTATAAATAACGAGATGGTGCCTGCTGCCAAGCTCAAGAAGGTGTCTGCCATATCCAGTGTTGTCCTGTCCCCCATCTGCAGACACTCTACTCACCCCCATGTCCTTTGCATCAAGTGCCCTCATGATCTCCGGCTGCTCCATATCATAGATCGCTCTGTGTCCTCCCGTTGAAGTCCCCCATGAGGAGGACTTCCCCGAGTGATGTGTAGTGAGAAATGTCCTCCGACAGTCGGGAGTAGGGGTCCTGGATAGCATATCGTGATCCATGTGGTGAAAAGTAGCATATGGCAATGTATAGCCCTCTCTCGTGGGTGAGCTCTAGCCGTACCCACATATAGCATGCCTCCTCGTCTCTACTCATCACCTGTATCCGGTTGTGTAAGCTCTGTTTGAATAGTATGGCCACCCCTCCTGACCCCCGAGCTGTACTCTGTCTGGTGATGGTCCTGTAAGTCGACTCCCACTGGAATCCTGTGACTACAGGTAGTCCTCTCTCTGGGCTCTCATGTGTCTCCGTAAAACATACAAAGTCATGTTCACTGATGATCTCCTCTAGGCGCTCCGGATGCGTCCATATAGAACCATTGCAGTTCCAGACTGCCCTTCTGAGTGGTGTCTCCTGTGCTAGTGTATGTGTCTCATAGGTCCTGAATCCCTATGAGATTGGGCGGCCGTCGATGAAGATTCTACCATCTCGAAAGAAGGCCTTTTTACCTTCTTTCCGTGCCTGAAGGACCTTGGGCATGCATGATTTCCTGTGCTCGATCTGCATCCTAGTGAGGTCCTCGTCCATAAAGATATGGCCGCCTTGGAGGCCTCGTAAGAGCACCCTTTTGCGAAAAAAGGTGGTGCGGTCCTCATCTCCTCGTAACTGCATGATCTCCGGCTGCTCCATATCATAGATCTCACACTGTCGGCTCTGTGTCCTCCCGTTGAAGTCCCCCATGAGGAGGACTTCCCCGAGTGATGTGTAGTGAGAAATGTCCTCCGACAGTCGGGAGTAGGGGTCCTGGATAGCATATCGTGATCCATGTGGTGAAAAGTAGCATATGGCAATGTATAGCCCTCTCTCGTGGGTGAGCTCTAGCCGTACCCACATATAGCATGCCTCCTCGTCTCTACTCATCACCTGTATCCGGTTGTGTAAGCTCTGTTTGAATAGTATGGCCACCCCTCCTGACCCCCGAGCTGTACTCTGTCTGGTGATGGTCCTGTAAGTCGACTCCCACCGGAATCCTGTGACTACAGGTAGTCCTCTCTCTGGGCTCTCATGTGTCTCCGTAAAACATACAAAGTCATGTTCACTGATGATCTCCTCTAGGCGCTCCGGATGCGTCCATATAGAACCATTGCAGTTCCAGACTGCCCTTCTGAGTGGTGTCTCCTGTGCTAGTGTATGTGTCTCATAGGTCCTGAATCCCTATGAGATTGGGCGGCCGTCGATGAAGATTCTACCATCTCGAAAGAAGGCCTTTTTACCTTCTTTCCGTGCCTGAAGGACCTTGGGCATGCATGATTTCCTGTGCTCGATCTGCATCCTAGTGAGGTCCTCGTCCATAAAGTAGTATGGCCACCCCTCCTGACCCCCGAGCTGTACTCTGTCTGGTGATGGTCCTGTAAGTCGACTCCCACTGGAATCCTGTGACTACAGGTAGTCCTCTCTCTGGGCTCTCATGTGTCTCCGTAAAACATACAAAGTCATGTTCACTGATGATCTCCTCTAGGCGCTCCGGATGCGTCCATATAGAACCATTGCAGTTCCAGACTGCCCTTCTGAGTGGTGTCTCCTGTGCTAGTGTATGTGTCTCATAGGTCCTGAATCCCTATGAGATTGGGCGGCCGTCGATGAAGATTCTACCATCTCGAAAGAAGGCCTTTTTACCTTCTTTCCGTGCCTGAAGGACCTTGGGCATGCATGATTTCCTGTGCTCGATCTGCATCCTAGTGAGGTCCTCGTCCATAAAGATATGGCCGCCTTGGAGGCCTCGTAAGAGCACCCTTTTGCGAAAAAAGGTGGTGCGGTCCTCATCTCCTCGTAACTGCATGATCAACGGGCGAGCTCGAGTGGTGTCATGGCCGGCTCGCCATGCCTTTGTAAAAGGCATAGTCTCTTTGTAGCCTAGTTGGTTACAAAGCTCTCGTGCATCCTCCTCTGCTGAAGGTCCCTCTTTAAGGCCAGTGATCCTAACATTGTGTTTCCTCATCTGGCGCAATCGCTCCTCCTCGAGAGTAAGCTGAACCCTCAAGTGCTCTCCCATGTGAACCTCCTCGCATACCTCCTTCTTGATATTCTTTTTAACTACTTCCACCCATCCCGATTGTTTGACCTCCATTTCTGTTTGGATCTCTTCTTTGATGTCTGCTTTCCATTTATTTTTGATCTCTACTTCTATGTCTTCGAAGCTCGAGATTTCCCCCTCTTCCCTCGAGATCCGGAGGTGGTTGATGTTTTCTTGTATACGGTGTATCTCCGTGTTGGAGGTGTCACGGAGTTCTTCGAATGCTTTCTTCCAGGCCTCCTTTTCTTCTGTGAGGCCTCTGATGTTATCCTCCATCTGCTTCATCTTTTCCGTCATCCTCCTTACTTCGGCGTTCAGTGCCTTGTTCGCATCTTTCTTTGCCTGTGTGATAGCTCTGGCTATCATGTCCTCCACTTCTTTCCTGTCAAGAGGTGCCATGGTCGAGCTCGAGGAGGCGAGGCTGAGCGCACGGGAAGCCTAGTGTTTACAGCCCATCCCCTTGCATGTTGAGAGAGAGAGTGAGTACCTGCGTGTTGCCCTGTTGCAAATTTCTGTGCAAGGCTGCAGCTGGGTGTGTTGTTGCTGCGGGTATGCACCTCAGTCGCTGCAGGTGCTGAAGGTGCTAAGCTGCCGCTGACCTTGCTACCCCACAGGTCTAGCACGCTGCTCTCCACTGCAGGTCGTCACCTGCCCAGCGTGCAGCTCATCCCCAGCAACAGCAGCACGTCGTCACCTCCACAGCACGCAACTCGTCACCTCAGCAGCAGTAGGTCGTCCCCTCCACAGGCCAGCTCGCGCTGAGAGAGAGAAATGAAATGAAATGAAATGTTATATTAACGTCTTCAAAAGGCCAAAATGACCTATGAGACCAATCAGTTACAAAATAGTGAATCTAATACCATGTCTGGGTACAAAAGAACTAGAAAAGAACTAGAAGTGGAACAAAATACTACTACTACTACTACAATCTAAAACTACGTGGGTGTAGCAGCTGATACAATAGGTACCCGGTAAACTGGATGTAACAGTGTGTGAAACAAAGATGGAAGAAATGGTGAGGATCCATCCTCATCTGCACTCTGGATGTCGAGAGAGTATGGCTCGAATCTTGTGTTGTAGTCTCCGTCGATGCTGTGTAGCTCCTCTCCTCAGTCGCGGTCGTCTGTATCTCTGTAGCTCCAATGCTCGGTCGATGAGAGTGCCAGTAGTGGTCGAATGAGTGTGGGACGAGCTCTGCAGTGGTGGCTGCTCCTCTGGCTGTCCCATATCTAGTGAAAAGAAATCTGTAATGTGTCTCTGGGACTGCCTCTCTCTAGCTCTCCCCAGTAAAGTGTCTCTATACCTGTGTAACTCAAGTAGATATAGTCCAAGACATCTCTGATCCTCATAACTCATGACCCTAGATAGAGGACCAAAACCCTCTCTGAATAAGCAGTGGAAACGCCCCCGTATCTCATAGAACACTGTGCAATGACATATGTAGTGCAACTCTGTCTCTGGCTCTCTCTGGCATAATCGGCATATCTTGCTGTCTGCTGGTATCCCTCTGAATCTACCAGTCTCAATCTCGAGCTGATGTGAGGATGTGCGTATCTGACCAATGGCACAACGCAAACCGTGAGACATATGTGTGTCCATGTAGCTGGGTCGAATCACAAACCCATCTCCTGTGAGGTGGAGAAGATGCTCTCTATAGAAAGCCATCTTTGTGCTCAACTCCTGAGGCGGCTCTATCCATGTCCTCCTGGTGTCGAGCTGGATCAGGTCCTGACGAATGAGTCTAGTGATCTCCACCCGTGTAAGAGACAGCGAGGGTGCCTGAAGAGAATACTGGAAAGGGGGCAACCTGTCCATGGTGAAGCCATGCGTCTGAAACCATGAAGTCATCTGTGCATACCAGCATGAAGTGTCCCCCTGTAGAGCTAACTGTCTGGAAGACTCAAGGGCCAGTCTAGCATATCTGTCTCTAGTAGTATCCCATAGGCTGTGCACAAAGGACACTGATCTGGTAAGCGCCTCAATCTCCATGGGGGGGGCAGCTAGCTCTGCTCGAATGATCGCGTGAGGTACGGAGGCCTTGGCTCTAATCAATCGGGAGATCATAGATACCAAGGGCCTCTCCATACGTCTCCAACCATCCTGGCCTACAGAAGGTCCCCAAACCTGTACCCCATACATCATAGCTGAGGCTACTAAAGTATCAAAGAGCCATAACTTTGTCCGAGGTTCCTGGAACTGAACCTGCGAACACATCCTCTCCAAGCCTCCCAAGGCCGCATAAGCTCTGGTCAGTCTAGTCTCTGCTGCTCTCCCCAAAGAAAACCTCGGCCCAGTGAAGACTATCCCAAGGTAAGTGTATGCATCTGTATACTCCACAATCTCTTGACCATACGTGAAGGTCGGTGCCGATCTCCTGATCCACTGCGGTGTGGTGTTAAACACCATGACCTTGGTTTTACCAAGGTTTACAGACAATCCACTATCCTCTGCAAAACTGTGTAATGCATCCAACTGTCGCTGCATACCCTCTGGTGAGTCAGAGATCAAGACAATATCATCAGCATATAACAACAATGGGATCCACGTCCCTGCCAGCTGGGCACCTCTATCACCCTCTTTGTCAATGTAATCAGACACCTCATCAACATACATACCAAATAGAGTAGGAGACAATGGGCAACCCTGTTTCACCCCGATAGTGGAGTGAACTAAGTCAGATATCCCCTCTGGGGTGCGTACATGTCCCATCACTGATCTGTATAAAGCCATAATCCCCCAAATCAACACTGTGGGCACCCCCATCTCCTGCAGTCTGCGCATCAGTCGAGCTCTCGGTACCATGTCAAATGCTTTGCGGAAATCCACAAAGCTACAATAAATCCGTCTCCCATGTGACCTGCCCTCCTCAATGATGGCTCTGAGTGTCAGAATATGGTCAAGAGTGGAGAAACCCCTCCTGAAACCTGCCTGTCCCTTTGCTCGTACACCCTCACCCTCTGCCCAGTTACTCAACTGCTGCTCAATAATGGATGCATACAATCGTGCCAGTGTGTGTCCAACCATAATAGTGCGGTAATTTCCAGGCTCTGTAGGATAACCTGCCTTGAATATAGGCACAATAGTAGACAACCTCCAAGTCTCAGGTAATCCCTCACACATGGCACGATTGAACAACACTGCAAGAACCTCCATCAGCATATCCCTAGCATGTATAAAGTGCTCCGCTACTAGACCGTCATGATCGTAAGCCCTCCTGGTCCTCATCCTGTCAATGGCTCTCTTTACCATCTCAGTGGTAAAGAAGGTGCTCGTAGGTGGACATGGCTCTGTAGGATCTGGAAGGGGATCCTGCCCAGGAACCGTATATAACGATGTCGCATACTGGCCCCACACATCAGGAGAAGTAATCACTGGGGGAGGGGAGTGCTCATGGAAGAGTCGCCATGCCTCGCCTGAGTCTCTACTCAAGAACAACTGATACAAGTCTGAGAGAGAGAGAGAGAGAGAGAGAGAGAGAGAGAGAGAGGGAGAGGGAAAAAACAGCCTGCTGCTGACTGCTGCGTGAACCCTAAAACAGGCCTGTCTGCTGCGCGAACCCTAAAAAACAGGCCTCGCTGCGCGAACCCTAACAACAGCTTGTTACTGCTGTACAAACCCCAAAACAGGCCTCTGTCTGCTGCGCGAACCCTAAAAACAGCTTGTTACTGCTGCGCGAACCCTAAAACAGACCTCTATCCACTGCACAAACCCTAAAAACCCCTTGAATGTTGAGAGAGAGAGAGAGAAACAAATGTCCTCCAGGTGACCTGCCCCCTCTCCTTTTCCTCCGGCTGTAAACCCTTCCTTCCCTTTTTCCTTCAACTTATAGAATCATTTTTCGATTTTTTTCCAGCCGGTACCACCTACACACACATACCCACACACACACACCGACAAATGTCCTCCACGTGACCTGCCCCCTTCCCTTTTCCTCCGGCTGTAAACCCTTCCTTCCCTTTTTCCTTCAACTTATAGAATCTTTTTTTGATTTTTCTCTAGCCGGTACCACCTACACACACACACACATACTGGCTACATTCTAAAGAAACCCCATTACTTTTGGAGATTCTCTGGCGAGATTCCCTCTTCCCCCCTTTCACATAGCCTTTCAATACCCCCAAATACCTCCCCCCCATGTCTCTCTGGCCTCCTTTGCCCTCACACGCCCTGCTCCTCTATGGCGATCGTCTCCCCTTGCGCCCCATGGGGCTTACACACTCCCTGCTTTTGCCCCCTTCCGCCTCTGCGTGCAGAGAAAGAGAGAGAGAGAGAAGTGAGCGATAGAGAAATGAAATGAAATGATATATTAACGTCTACAAAAGGCCAAAATGACCTATGAGACCAAACTGATTACAATGGTGAGTCTAGTACCAAGTCTGGGTACAAACAAAGAAAACTACAAACTAGAAACTGAGATAGGAGTGCTGCTCTCTGCAACGGAGAGAGAGAGAGAGAGGGTGAGTCTAGTACCAAGTCTGGGTACAAACAAAGAAAACTACAAACTAGAAACTGAGATAGGAGTGCTACTCTCTGCAACGGAGAGAGAGAGAGAGAGAGAGAGAGAGAGAGAGAGAGAGAGAGAGAGAGAGAGAGAGAGAGAGAGAGAGAGAGAGAGAGAGAGAGAGAAAGAAAGAAAGAAAGAAAGAAAGATTTTTAACGTCTATGTCAGGCCGAAATCGGCCTATGAGACAAATCAAATGTACATTGTGTGTATGTCATCCGTCTATCGGAAAGACAAATGAAACAAAATTGATACAAAACTGAGCTGAAAGTAGATAGTGGAGTATCTGAGGAGGGATGGAGCTCTATCTCTAGGGGTATATGCATGTCTGTATGCTCAAGGTAGTACAATCATGAGAATGCATCAAGCTATCTAGCTCCATCCTGTACTAATGGGGGGGTGTAAGATGTGGTACATGGGTGGGTCTGGTGCCAAGGCTACCCGGATGAAAGCTGTCGGGTCAGCCCTCATCTGAGCCACTCGCTCCTCAGTGGCACGGCGCTCCCGGGCTCGGATCTCCTCGATCTGTCGGTGGTGGGAGCTCGCGCCCCTGTAGCCTGTGACTCGTGGTCGTCGTCTAGCTCGGTTCACCTCCGCCTGTGGGAGTGTCACTCCCCTCTGAGTGTCTGGTGAGGGGGGGGCGGAAATCCTCTGAAAGAAGTCTGTGAGCTGCGACTGTCTCCCCTCTGTCTGTGTAGCTGTGTGTGGCTGTAGTAGTGTGTCCCGATGGCTCTGTATCTCTAGTAAGAAACGTCCGAGCTGTCTCTGATCTCGAGATTCCATGATCTCTCGGAGAGTGGGCTGTCCTCTAAATAGGGCCTCATACCTGCCTCTGATCTCAGTGTATGCTCTGCATCTACATACAAAGTGCTCCTCACTCTCCACCTCCTCTGTGCAGGCTCTGCAGATTCGCCCCCCCCTCGGAACACCAGTATGTCTCCCGATCTCAATCTCTAACCTGTGTGAAGCCACTCTCAGCTGACCAATCGCCACCCGTGAGCTATGTGGCATATATGTGTCCATGTAGCGTGGTCTCTGTATGAACCCCCCAGACAATATGGTGAGAAACTGGTCTCTGTAATCTGACATCCTCGTCCCCAAGCTAGGTGCCGCCCAGACTCTCCTAGTGTATAGTTGCCACAGATCCTGTCTCAATACCAAGTTCCTCTCACTGCGAGAGAGGTGAACATATGGTGAGTGGGGGTCGTACTGGAATGGTGGTAGGCTCTCCATGTCAAGACCGTGTCCCTCAAACCATGCTCTGACCTGTGAGTACCATGCTCTCTCATGTCCACTCTCTGATAGCTGTATAGCTGCCTCAAATGCTCTACGGGTAAGTCTGTCAGGAGGTAGCTCTCTCATCCTCTGGATGAAGCAAACTGTCTGGAATAGTGCCTCTACAACCATAGGTGGTGTGGCGAGCTCGGCTCTAATAATGTCGTGTGGCACTGTCTTCTTGCTGCGGAGCAAGCGTGAGATCATATATACCTGTGGTCTCTCAAGTTGTGTCCACTGGTCAGCTGTCAATCCTGGTGCCCATACTGCCGCCGAGTACATCAAGGCCGGGGTGACTAAGGTGTCGAAAAGCCACCCCTTCGTGCGGGGCTCCTGAAAGTGTGCCTGGTGGCACCTCCGCTCTAGCATGGCCAGAGCTGCATATCCTCGGGTGAGCCTGTCAACAGCAGCCTGCCTCATAGTGAAGGGTCCTGGTAGGCTGGTGAATGTGATGCCAAGGTAGACATAGGAGGTGACTACATCAACCTGTCCTCCTGCTGCTGTGAAGGTGGCGGCGCTCCTCACTGCACTGGATGTGTGAAAGATCATAACCTTGGTTTTGCCAAGGTTCACAGTCAACCCCCTGTGTGTGCTGAATTCGTCCAAGGCCTCAAGATGGCGTTGCAAGCCCTCGGGTGACTCTGAAATCAACACAATATCATCAGCATATAACATGATGTGGACCGGAGTACCTGCCAAGTCGCTCCCCTCTCCCCCTGCTCGTAGTATGTAGTCGGAGATCTCGTCGATGTATAGCCCAAAGAGTGTCGGGGAGAGTGGGCATCCTTGCTTAACACCAATGGTGCTAGCAATGGTCTCTGAAAAACCGCCTGGGCAACGAACCCGACCCGTCACCCTCTCATATAGAGCATATATGGCCCAAATCATCTCTGTTGGTACCCCAATGCTGTGAAGGCGCTGGAAGAGTCTCTCGCGTGGGACTGTGTCAAAGGCCTTGCGGAAGTCCACAAAGCAGCAGTAAAGCCTCTTCTTCCGCGCCTTTGCCCCATCAATGAGGCAGCGCAGAACGAAGATGTGGTCAATGGTGGAGAAAGCTCGTCTGAAACCTGCTTGGCCTGGAGCTCGTAAACCCTCGATCTCTGCGTAGCAGCTGAGCTGTGCCTCAAGTACTGCTCCATATAGCTTGGCCATCGTGTGGCCAATCATGATAGTCCTGTAGTTCCCTGGGTCCAGGGTGTCGCCAGATTTGTGGATAGGCACTATGGTGTGCTGTGTCCACTCCTCTGGGAAGCCCTCCCCTATAGCCCGGTTGAAGACATGTGCAATCAACGGGGCTATAGTGGAGGCCGCATAAATGATGTGCTCACTCTGTAATCCAGTATGGTCAGCTGATCGTCTGTGCTGCATGCGGCGTATGGCCCTCTCTACCATCTCTGCCGTAAAGAAGGAGGAGCACGTGGGGCGAGGCTCGTGTGGTTGTGGAATAGGAGGCTGCCCTGGCACTTCATAAAGTCGCTCTGCATAATCATGCCATATCTGTGGATCCTCAATAGCTGTAGTCGGACGTGGCTCGCGTAGGGTGCGCCATGCCGTCGCGCTATCCATGCTCATGAATAGGCGGTATAGCTCAAGCTCCTGTGCCTCTTCGAATGCTCGCCGCTTTTGGCGTGTCAGCGTCTTCATATGCCGTCTGGCCTCTCTCTCTGTGATCTCTCCTAAGGCTCGTCGTGCCTGGAGGCGTCGGTATAGCTCTCTGCACTCATCATCATACCAGCGGTTCTGAGGCATAGCCCCGGGGGGGGGAGTGCGTCCTGTGTGAGTGGTGTGTGGAAAAGAGCTAATGGCTGAAGTGTGGAGAACGGAAGAGATATGTGATGTGAGAACTGAGAGTGGTGTGGATGGGTGGAGGAGACATAGGCCATGTTCGACCTTGGCCGAGTAAATAGAGGCTAACTCATGTGTGAAATGGATGGTGGTGTGTGGAGTGCGTGTTGTGGAGCTGTGTGTGATGGTATCTCCGGTGATAGAGAAAGAGAGGTATGTGTGGTCGGCTCCGATGGGTATGGGTGGAATGGTGAAGGATGTGATAAGGTGTGTAGCCTCCCTGGGTCCCAGAATATAGTCGACTGTACTCCCCCCTCCTTCTGCAACTCCATGTGGCATACAAGTCAGGCCCCCTGAGGTGGGCCACTGGACCATCCCGTTATAAATAACGAGACGGTGCTGGGAGCCAAGTCGAAGTAGATGTCGTCCATAAGCTGTGACTGGAGCTCTGTCTGCTGTGTCTCTCCTAGTAGCCTCCTCATCTAGAGTGTGTAGTGTCTCTGGGTCCTCATGGTCATATGTCTCACACTGCTCACTGCGTGTACGAGCATTGAAGTCTCCCATAAGGAAGACTTCACCCAGTGTGGAGTACTCCATAATCTCCTCCGTGAGGCATGCGTACGGTGACTCCTGCTCAATAGGGGCGAATCTGGAGCCTGTGGGAGCAAAATAGCAAAGGGCAATGTAGACGATCCTGTCTCGTGAGAGCTCGAGGCGAATCCACATGTAGCGGGCCTGTGGGTCCCGGGCAACAATCTGTAGTCTGCTGTGAAGCCCCTGTCTAAAGAGTATGGCCACTCCTCCTGAGCCGCGAGTGGTGTGCTGGCGCATACATCCTCGATGTAGAGACTCCCACTGAAATCCATGTATCCGTGGTAACCCTCTCTCCGGGCTCTCGTGTGTCTCTGTGAGTAGAATGATGTCTCGACCTCTCATCACCTCCTCAAGTCTCTCTGGGTGTGTCCATAAGTCTCCATTGCAATTCCAAACCGTGACATGAATCTCCTCGTGTGTCCCACAGGCCGCGAGTCCCTATGCGATGGTCTTGCCATCAATGATAACCCTACCATCCCGATATACTGCCTTCTTCCCTTCTTTGCGGGCTTGGTGGACTCGAGGCATGCACGCGCGACGGTGATCTTGTTGCATCTTTGTGAGGTCATCATCTAGATAAATCGGTGGGCCGTCGATCCCTCTCAGGATGACCCTCTTTCGGAGGAAGGAAGTTCGAGACTCCTCGGAGGCGAATTGGAGGATGAGAGCTCTTTTCTTTGGATCTTTGCCGGCTCTCCAAACTTTGGAGAAAGGGATCTCTTCTTCCTTGTATCCCACTTTCTTGCATAAAGCTTTCCCATCGCTTTCGGGTGTAGACCCTTCTTCTTCTTTGATGCCGGTCACTTGCACATTGAGACGGCGAGCTTGTCGCATCTTCTCCTCTTCGATGGTTGTGTGTACGATGAGTACTTCATCTTTTTGGGCTTCCTCTCTTGCTACCTTCTTGATGTTCTTTTTGACTACTTCGACCCATCCTTCTTTGGTGGCCTCTAATTTGTCCTCAATGCTTGCGGTGAGGGCTTTGGTGATCTCCTCCTTGAGGGCTTCCTTAGCCTCCCCTTTAATCTCTCCTTCCTCGGGGGTGAGGGATGTGAGGGAAGCATGAAGGAGATCGATTTGTGCCTTCATCTCTTCTTGCTCTTTCCTCCATCTCTCCCTCTCCTTCTCGTTCTCCCGTTCCCTTCTCTCCTTCTCCTCTTTGAGATTTTGGATTTCCGCTCTCATGTCCTCCTTCTCTTCGTTCCATAGCTTGATGAAGTTGGCTTTCTCCTCCTTCCATATTTCTCTCTCCATCCGCCATTCCTTCATGTCCTTCTCCAATTGTGCAAGCCTCTTATTCGTGAGCATGAAGGACGTTGTCTTCTTTGTCGGTGTCGGCGTCTTGATGATGGGGGAAGACATGGTTGGCTTCGTAGCTACCCTCTCTTCATATTGTGAAGAAGAGGGGAAGAGAACACTCAGCTTGTGTGTATGCAGGGGGCAGCGGGCAGGGGATGGGGATGGGGTGTGTGTTTTCACTTGACGTGCAGGGAGCAGCGCAGCGCGCAGGAGGGAGCAGCACACAGGGGTAGCGTGCAGGGGTGGGGCAGCGCGCAGAGGAGGCAGCGCGCAGCAGGGAGCAGCGCGCAGTGAGCCACGCGCAGGGGAGGCAGCGCGCAGGAGAGAGAGAGAGAAAATGAAGAGAGAGAGAGAGAGAGAGAGAGAGAGAGAGAGAGAGAGAGAGAGAGAGAGAGAGAGAGAGAGAGAGAGAGAGAGAGAGAGAAAATGAAATGAAATGATATATTAACGTCTTCAAAAGGCCAAAATGACCTATGAGACCATCAGATACAAAGTGGTGAATCTAATACAATGTCTGAACAAGTACAAAAAGTACTGAAAGTAAAAAATGAAAACTGAAAATGAAGTGTGAAATGTGAAATGTGAAAATGTAGAATAGGCCCTCAATGACAATCTGGGTGTCGTGCTAGAATGCCTGTGATCCTCTGCTGGAGTCTCCGTCGATGGAGTGTGCTCCTGTGTCTCGGTCGTGGTCGTCTCGATCTCCCGAGCTCAGTCGCCCTGTCAATGAGGGTGCCTCTCGTATGAATGCGGGTACAACCCTGTGCTGGTGGTTGGTCTCTTGGCTCCCTTGATCGAAAAAAGTCTGTGATCTGTCTCTGCGACTGTTGTACTCCAGGTCTCCTCAACAGACTATCTCTATGTCGGTGTAGCTCAAGTAGATATAAGCCAAGGCATTTCTGATCCTGATACCTCATGACTCTATCTAGGGGTCCAAAACCCTCCCTGAATAAGCAATGGAAGTGCCCTCGTATCTCATAATACACAGTGCAGTGGCATATGTAGTGTAGCTCTGTCTCTGGCTCTCTACCGCACAATTGACATATCCTAGACTCCGGCGGTATCCCTCTGAATCTACCCGTCGTAGTCTCCAGCTGGTGCGAGGATGTGCGAATCTGACCAATAGCACATCGCAGACCATGAGACAAATGAGTGTCCATGTAGCTCGGATGAGTCACAAACCCATCTCCCGAAAGTTGGAGAAGGTGCTCTTTGTAGAAAGCCATCTTCGTGCCCAACTCCTGCATCGGCTCTACTGTATTAGATCCTGACGAATGAGTCTAGTGATCTCCGTCCGTGTGACAGGCAGGGAGGGTGCATCTAGGGAATACTGAAAAGGAGGCAATCTATCCATGCTGAGACCATGCCTCTGAAACCATGAGGTCATCTGCGCATACTAACATGATGCATCTCCCTGCATCGCTAACTGTCTAGAGGACTCAAGAGCCAATCTAGTATATCTGCCTCTATGTGTATCCCATAGACTGTGCATAAAGGACACTGATCTGGTAAGAGCCTCAATCTCAATAGGAGGGGCGGTTACCTCTGCTCGAATAATCGCATGTGGTACGGAGGCCTTGGCTCTAATCATCCGGGATATCATAAATACCAAGGGTCTCTCCATGTTCCTCCAACTGTCATGATTCACAGATGGTCCCCAAACTTGGACCCCATAAAGCATAGCTGAAGCAACCAAAGTATCAAACAGCCATAGCTTTGTGCGTGGTTCTTGAAACTGAACCTGCGAACACATCCTCTCTAGTCCTCCCAATGCCGCATAGGCTCTGGACAGTCTAGTCTCTGCTGCTCTCCTCACAGTAAACCTCGGTCCCGTGAATACCACCCCCAGATATGTATATTCATCTGTGTACTCCACAGTGTCCTGACCATATACGAGTGTAGGTGCCGATCTCTTGACCCACTGTGGTGTGGTGTTAAACACCATAACCTTGGTTTTACCAAGGTTCACAGACAACCCACTATCCTCTGCAAAGTTGTGGAGAGAGAGAGAGAGAGAGAGAGAGAGAGAGCTTTATTTACGTCTTCTAAAGGCCGAAGTCGGCCTATGAGACAAATCAATGTACATCTAGTGGTAGTTCAGGTGTCCGGAAAAGAAAATACTGAAAATAAAATGCAGAGAGAAAGAAAGAAAGAAAGAAAGATTTTATTTACGTCTTCAAAAGGCCAAAGAGAACTGGCCTATGAGACAAATCAATGTACAAAGTATATATCCGCTGGATATCCTGTGTGCGTGCAAAGTAACAAAAATGTTGGGTGTGACCGGGTAATAATTAAACATCCGGTATATACAATGGGGTGTGTGACCGGGTAATAACAAAGCATCCGGTGTACAAAATGTAGTGTGACCGGGTAATAACAAAACATCCGGTATACATGACAGAATATACAACTGTGGTAAAAGGGAGGAGGGTGTAGGGTGTATGTGGCTGAGTCAGCTCCAGCCAGTGGTGAGGGTAGGGTGTAGTATCTGATACATCCGCGAGCCTGATGTGATGAGTCTAGTTATGTGAGCTAGGTCAAGCGTTTGCTCTGCTCTGCTCTACTCTGAATGTGGGCTGCATGTCCTGCCCTGATGGCGTGAACCTCTCTCCTATGTCTTTGGGATGCTCGAGAGAGATATCCTAGTAGCCGTGGTCTCCGTCTAGCTCTGGCCTCCTCAGCTCGTGCTAGAGTCATCCCCTGGTATGTGGGTGGCTGTGGCTGCGTCTGTGTAGGTGCTAGAGCCTGGAAGTAATCCGTGAGCTATGTCTGTCTGTCCTCAGCTCTACCCTCCCCCATCTCAAGGGCTCGCTCTCTATGCTGGTGCATCTCTATCAAGAATCTCCCCAGCAGCCTCTGATCCAATTATGTCATCACTGACTGTAGTGAAACTCTCTGTCTATCAAACAGGATGGGGTATCGTGATCTGATCTCAGCATAGTGGGGACATCTGCACAGGAAGTGGCTCTCACACTCTACCTCCTGTCTTCACAATCTGCATAGCCTGGCCTCTCGTGAGATGCGGGCTGCTCTGCCACTCTCTATCTCTAGCTGATGTGATGATACTCTGAGCTGTCCAATGGCCACCCTCGTGCCATGCAGTAGATATATGTCCATGTATCTAGGCCGCTGTATGAACCCATCCTCAGTGAGCGTGAGAAAGTGGTCTCTGTAGTATGCCATCTTCGTAGCCAGTGGCCGCGAAGGTGTAATCCAGGTTTGCTCTGTGTATCTCTGTATGAGCTCATACCTGATGACTGTGCTCCTCTCAGTGTGTGAGAGGACCTGGCGTGGTGCATCTGGATCATACTGTGAAGGAGGCAATCTGTCCATAGAGTAACCATAAGTCTGAAGCCACCTAGTCACACTGGCATACCATGACCTCTGATCTCCTGAGTCTGCTAGCTCTCGAGACGCCTCTAGAGCAAGGCGAGGTAGTCTGTCTGCTCTCATGTCTCTCAATCTGTGAAGATATCCCACAGTCTGGAATAGTGCCTCCACTACCATAGGTGAAGCACCAAACTCTGCTCTCACAATATCATGGGGAACTGATGGATTACTCCGAATCATCCGAGCAAGCATCAGTATCTGTGGCCTCTCAAGTCTACTCCACATCTGCTCTGAAAGACCTGGGGTCTATACTGGGGCAGCATATAGTAGGGCTGGAGTGACTAAGGTCTCAAATAACCAGCTCTTCGTGCGAGGCTCTTGAAAATGTGTCTGATGGAAGCCCCTCTCAAGCATAGCTAGCGCTGCGTATGCTCGGGTGGTGCGGTCTCTAGCAGCTTGTGCCATGGAGAAGCGGCCCGTCCTGGCAGTGAACGTGATGCCCAAGTACACATATGACTCTACCACCTCAATTTGGCTATCTGCAAAGGGGAAGAATGATCTCCTCCGAACAATCCCTGAAGTGTGGAATATCAGAACCTTGGTCTTGCCAAGGTTCACTGTCACCCTTCTGTCTGTACAAAAGGAGCCGAGAGCCTGTATGTGGAGCTGTAGATCCTCGTGTGACTCTGCAAGTAGGACAATGTCATCAACATATAACATAATATGTACCCGAGTGCCTGAGAGGTCGGCACCTGCTCCTCCACTCTGTCTGATGTAATCTGCTATCTCATCTATATATAAGCCGAAGAGAGTAGGGGAGAGCGGGCAACCTTGCTTCACCCCAATGGTGCTAGTGATGCTATCTGAAAGTCCGCCAGGGCATCTGACATTGCCTGATACTCTCTCATACAAAGCATATATGGCCCATATCATGTCTAGCGGTATACCGAGAGATATAAGGCGCTGTAATAGCCGCTCTCTAGGGACTGTGTCAAAAGCTTTGCGGAAGTCCACAAAGCAACAGTAGAGGCGTCTCCCTCGGCTCCGAGAGAGAGAGAGAGAGAGAGAGAGAGATAGATAGTTCTATTATCGTCCTGGGAGGTCAAATATGACCTATGGGACCAAATGAACATGTCGCGTGGTGTGAGTGGAGTTCATAAGTGACTCTCGATGCTCAAAAATGGCTGAAATGAGCGTCGCAATAGAGAGTCCACATCGTGGTTGGGAGAGGAAGGTATGTAGGGAGAGCTCATGGCTGAATATATGGGGAAAAGAGGACCTAATGTGGTCAAAAGCTGAGCACTCAAGTAGTGTGTGGTACTCACTCTCTTGCACTTGACGAGGGCATAAGGTGCAAAGTCGATGACACTCCTCGCCAGTGCCCCAACGTCCTGTCTCGCAGCGTAGAGAATGGGAGCTAAGACGAATGGAGGCAATGGTGCGGATCGTACTCAACGGGATGGGCTCAAGGATGTAGGAATGGGTTCGGTTACCTCGTTCCGAGAAGAAGAGAGATTTGTAGTTTGGGGCAACGTGTGTGGTGTAATGGCTGAAGTGAGAACCTCCGGATTTCTCCCAAGCCATGATACATTGGCGTTGTAAGAAGGCCTCATTAACTTGGGAGTCGATCGACGCATCCTTGACCAAGTGACATGCATCCCATCTTCTAAACCATTTCTTGATATCAAGCATCCACCCCGAACTTAGTATTTTGCTCTTGCATGTCTTTTGAACCTTTTGACTTGCTTCATATGCGATTCTAGGAAGTCGATGCAAAGGGCTACGTTGTGTCTTACGCATGTACTCCACAACCCTTTCCATGCCCAAGACCTCAATGGGAAGCGATCCGGACTCAAGAAGTAAGAGCATGTAGGGTGTTTGTGTCTTGACTTGGAGAAAGTTGGTGAGAAAACGCTTTTGGACATTCTCAAACTCTTTCCAAGTAGACTTCCCGATGCTTCCACCCCACACCTCCACTCCATAAAGAAGCACCGGTGTCACCAATGTGTCAAAGAGGTACTTTTTGAGAGCCCAACACTTGATCTCTCCTGCATTGCACATGTTCTCAAATGCATAATAAGCCCTCTTTCCGGCTTCCAAGAGACGCATTGCACAATCCTTCCATTTATGATTGGATGGAACCTCAAGGCCAAGGTACTTGAAGTGATCTACCACTTCAAGTTTCTCATTGTTGTATACAATGCATGGATTTTCGTCATTGAGGGTCTTTACAAGCATAACCTTGGTTTTGGATCCATTCACGATCAGCCCGCTATGTAGGCAAAAGCGTTCCAAGACACTCATAAGCTTTTGTGCATCTTCTAAGGTATGTGCCAAGAGCACTACATCATCGGCATAAAGCAAAAGCATGATCACCGCATTTCCAATCTTAACCTCTTCTATGCCTTCTTGCTGCATAAAATCAAGAACCATGTATTCCAATTCATCAATGAGTAGCCCAAAGAGGGTTGGGGAAAGTGGGCATCCTTGTTTGACACCAATAGTGCTTGCAAAAAATTCTGAAATTCCATCTCCCATACGTAATCGACATATCACTTTTTGGTAGATGCGAAAGACTGCATGCATAAATTCTCTCGGCACTTGAAGGCTTTGCATACGTCTCCAAAGATTTCCTCGCGGTACCATGTCAAAAGCTTTCTTGAAATCCACAAAGCAACAATACAACTTTTTTCCTTTCAATCGAGACGCTTCCATAAGAACTCGAAGAGTGACAAGGTGATCAATAGTGCTATGATGCTTTCGAAAACCTGCTTGGCCAAGCGCACGTTTGCCATTCTTTTCAGCCCATTCACTTATCTTCATCTCCATGATACATCCAAATAACTTTGCCATCAAAGAACCAACCATTATAGTGCGATAGTTGTTCACATTGTTTACATCTCCTCCTTTGTGCAAAGGTTTGATCCAATTTGCACTCCAATCATGAGGCATGCCATACTGAAGTGCAAGGTTAAACATATCGCATATCCAATATCGTGTTTTCTTGCTTGTCCATTTAATCATTTCAGCCTTGACACCTTGAAGGTCACCTGCCTTGCGAGTAGCAAGTTTCTCAAGCGCGCGGCATACATCTTCAATGGTAAAGAAGGGAGACATAAATGGAAGGGAGCTACAACCCTCCATCTTATCAACATTGGGTTGCTCATAGAGGTTCTTACAATGCATATACATATCCTCAAGAGTCAAGTCACCAAAGCTCTCAACGCGCTTGCCTTTTAGATTTTGCCAAAACTTGCCACATGCATGTGCTTTCTCTTGTGCTAAAAGAAGTTGATTTTCGACTTCCCACCTTCTCCTCTTCTTTTGAACAAGTGCTTTGTATGTGTGTGAACATTCCAAGTAAACTTCCTTGTCTTTGATTGCATCCAATCTTAGCAAGTGTTTTCGGGCTTGACTACATTCCATGTCAAACCATTTCTTCTTGGTGCTACCCTTCTTAGACCTTTTGCAAGACATGTGTTTCACCGAAAAGCATTCCTTCGCACAAGAGAAAATTACTTCTTTGAAAACTTTCCACTTGCATTCTAATGTTGGGCTCCCTTGATGCTCTATCATGCTTAACATTTGGTCCACCATATCAGCATATATAAGTGCTCGTTTGAAGTCTAGACGTAGGTACAAATGATTCACATCATGATTGGAGGCTACATGCTCGGGCCGTTTACCACACTTGAGGTCAATACATAACATCCTATGATCCGATTCCGGATTCCATTCACCAAGTGTAAAGCTTTGTATGCATTCTAGAGTGGCTTCTGAGAACAACATATAGTCAATCACGCTAGCACCATTGTGCTTTCTACATGTAAAGTCATTGGTGCCTTGCCATAGAGATACACCATTTGCAATGAGCATTCCGGT
This sequence comes from Adiantum capillus-veneris, assembly GCF_014529385.1. Classification (NCBI taxonomy): domain Eukaryota; kingdom Viridiplantae; phylum Streptophyta; class Polypodiopsida; order Polypodiales; family Pteridaceae; genus Adiantum; species Adiantum capillus-veneris. Next base: position 136,383,840 of record NC_140959.1, on the reverse strand, counting down.
ACTATTGCACATATGTAGAAGTGACTTTCCATAGTGATCCACTTCTTTTGCAGCATTAGAACTTCGATTATACATGTATGAGTCATCCACTCTTCTTGATACATGCGGCATGTCGACTTGTTGTGTGTCGTGTTGTAACATATTTGTGCGAGCATTCATGTCTCCAAAAACAATGACTTCACCTTGATCCTTGTAATGAGCAATGTCTTCCTCTAGTTCAACAAAGGGCTGATCTCTATCCATATTAAAGCGAGCATAAAAGTTGGAGTCATAGTGAGGAATGTAGCAGCCGGCCACAAACATGACTTGACCATTTGGTGGGCTGATTTTCAGCCATAAGTAGCGTTTATACTTATCTTCTTTGACAATGGAAACATCTTTCAAACCCTTTTTGGTCATACATGCTACGCCTCCTTGGCCTCTTCATTGCTTTGCATTTTTGGCCCACATCAAAGAATGTACATCGTATTTGTCAAATCCAAGAATTCGTTGTGCATCATGCTCCCATGTTTCGACAAGAAGTATCACATCGGAGTCATTGGTAAGCTCATCAATGCCAATTCCCGCATTCCATGGATACCCGTTACAATTCCAAAAGCTTATTCGCAAGCGTGAGTTGGTCTCATAGATCATGTGTCCCTATTTGTTGGGTGGACTTGCATCCTCCTCAGGTGACTTTTCTCTCTCCTCAGAGAGAGAGAGAGAGAGAGAGAAAATGAAATGAAATGTTATATGAACGTCTTCAAAAGGCCAAAGTGACCTATGAGACCAGAAAGTTACAATGCGGTGTATCTAATACAAAGTCAGATTAACAAAATAAATTAAACTAGGATAACAAAATATAAATACTGCGGGATCCTAAACTAAGCAGTACAATGTAAAGACAATATGGGAGGGGAGTAGAGATCCATCTTCATGTGCACTCTGGACGATGAAAGAGTATGGCTTGAATCTTTTGCCATAGCCTCCTTCGAAATTGTGTAGCTCCTCTCCTCCCTCGGGGTCGTCTAGATCTCCCTAGCTCCAATGCTCGGTCTATGAGAATGCCAGTAGTGCGGGTAGACCTCTCCACCGTCGCTGGTTGCTCCTCTGTCTATTCTTCTGGGTGTACAGTATCTAGTGTAAAGAAATCTGTGATCTGTCTCTGGGGATGTCTCTCTTCACCTCTCCGCACTAAGCTTTCTCTATGCTTGTGTAACTCAAGTAGATAAAGCCCAAGACATCTTTGATCCTCATAACTCATGACCCTAGATAGAGGCCCAAAACCTTCTTTGAATAGACAGTGAAAACGGCCTCGTATCTCATAGTACACTATGCAATGACATATGTAATGTGCTTCTGTCTCTGGCTCTAGATGGCATAAGCGGCATATTCTGTTATTTGTTGGTGTCCCTCTGAATCTGCCAGTCTCAATCTTAAGCTGATGTGAGGACGTGCGTATTTGGCCAATGGCACAACGCAAACCATGTGAAAGATGCGTGTCCAGATAGCTAGGTCGAATTACAAACCCATCCCCCGTGAGGTGGAGAAGATGCTCTCTATAGAAAGCCATCTTTGTGCCCAACTCTTGTAACGGCTCTATCCATGTCCTCCTCGTGTCCAACTGGATCAAATCTTGACAGATGAGTCTATTAATCTCTACCCGTGTCAGAGACCTGAAGGGTGCCTGAAGAGAGTATTGAAAAGGAGGCAACCTGTCCATGGTGAAACCATGTGTCTGAAACCATGATGTCATCTGAGCATACCAGCATGATGTATCCCCGTTAAGAGCTAATTGTCTGGAGGACTCTAGAGCCACCTTGGCATATCTGTCTCTGGTAGTATCCCACAGATCTTGTGAGCGCCTCAATCTCCATAGGGGGGGCAGCTAATTCCGCTCGAATGATATCATGCGGTAGAGAGAGAGAGAGAGAGAGAGAGAGAGAGAGAGAGAGAGAGAGAGAGAGAGAGAGAGAGAGAGAGAGAGAGAGAGAGAGAGAGAGAGAGAGAGAGAGACCTCCGTTGTGTCTCGACGAGAGAGCTCTTGTAACTGAGCTCCGGGCAAAGAGAGCTTCTCAGCTAAACTGAACGAGAGAAAGAGGGTCGGGCCACTTTTCTGCCTTGGGTCAATTCTTACACAATTCTTACCCTCCCTCACCTCGTCCCCCACTGCCACAGGAAGCTGCAACAGAGCAAGAGACATAGACTAAAGCCTATCTACATCTCATGTATCTATATATATATATATATATATATCTATATATATATATATATATATATATATATATATATATATATAGATATATATATATATATATATATAGATATATATATATATATATATATATATATATATATATATATATATAGAGAGAGAGAGAGAGAGAGAGAGAGAGAGAGAAATGAAATTATATATTAATGTCTTCAAAAGGCCAAAATGAACTATGAGACCAATTTGTTACAAAATGGTGAATCTAATACCATGTCTGGGTACAAAAGAACTGGAACAAAGATACTACTACTAGAATCCATCCTCATATGCACTCTCGATGTCGAGAGTATGGCTCAAATCCTCTGCTGTAGTCTCCGTCGAGGTTGTGTAGCCCCTCTTCTCAATCGTGGCCGTCTGGATGTCTGTAGCTCCAGTGCTTTGTAACAGACTCGGACACTCCAAGTTGAGATTCTACCACGACACCACAAGAATTCACTTCAAAACAGTTCACAAGTCACAATGGATTCGCCACTGGCCCGGCGAAGTTCCATGCCTAGAGATATTGGCCCTAGAGACTGGCGTCCCTTTTGGTATTTCTTTTTGTATTAACTCAAAAGTACAGGGAGTGGGAGGCTCTCACTCTCCGACTCTGCGTCCAGATGCTGTAAGAAGTGGGAGGCTTGCTCCCACATATAAAGAGATTACAAGGGATGCCAAAAGTAGAGCCCCAAAAGCCGCCCCAAAAATCATGTAATTTATCTCAAAAGCTTTGCAAAAAGAAAGCAACTTAAATAAAAGCCCTGTCTCTCTCTGTGCGTAAGAACTGCGTGGCTGACAAACTGCCCACGCATTTGCTTTTCTGTACGCTGCTGCCGTGAATCGCGCCGCGTTTTGCGGGGGTTGCCGTACAGTCATGCCACGTCAGCATTTTACTGAACCTGCCACGTCAGCATTTTCCTGTTGTTCCGGGACTGCTGTCAGCTGATGTGTGTGAGTACAGGGCAGCCACGTCACCTGTTTGTGACATACCCCTCTTGAAAGCATTGTAATCGCCCTCGATTATGCCTGCACAACAGACAGAAGCCATAAACTGTCTTAGTAGACACTGATTGTTAGTACCGACGCACTAACAACACACATCTAGCACATGTACCAATCGACAGTCACATCACAGGACATGACATGACAAATCACATTCAACATTCATTCGGATCTTAGACCATGATTTATCGGCAACGCAATTAGCAATCACATCTAGATCCACTCAGGACCTCATAGATGCGCAATTGACTTATCCCTATTGCAACCATGTCTATCGAGATCATTCATACCAAAATGCTGCAGTCATTTTGTCTATCAGTTCCTGCACTTAAACAAGTCAAGAACAAATCAGTATCATATTATTGAGAATTCCAGTTCATAAAGTCATTACAGCAGAATACTGACAGCTCTCAATATCCCTGAAGCTCAAAGAGACATCAGTGACTCTAGTATCAAAAATCGAGGCATCTATTGACAAAGGAGCGGAGTAACTCCCCTGTTGTGCATACCCACTGCACCAGATATCCGGCCAAGCTAAATTCGGGGTTCCATTTGGAATAGACCATGCTAAACCAAAAGCTTCAAGGTAAAGATTGAAAATCTGAAGAGTATCTGCTAGGTCCTCCTCCTCCATCCACTTCGCATCCAATACAGGATAGTTCTTGAATTTAACCAAGAACCGCCTTTTCACTTTACCCTTAATCTTTCTGTCTTTATGTGCCAATATCTGTTCGGGAACAAGGATCTTCTCGTTTTCTTCCATTTCGGGTTGCTCATTAGGCTCCCCATCTTCGGGCACATCGCCTTTTAAAGGCTTCAAGAGACTCACATGAAAAGCATTGTGAATCCTCGAAGTGTCGGGCAGCTTCAGTCGGAAGGAGACATCATTTATCTTGTAGGAGGTCTGGAAAGGTCCGTAGTATCGCATACTAAGCTTTGGAAAAGGCCTCTCCTTTCCCTTTTGCTTTCTCGGGCGTGCCGTCACAAAATAGTGACGTGACTGCCCGCTATACACACACACACACCCTCTGCAAAAGTTCAGTATTGCTGACAAGGCAGGCTGTGGTAGTGATGCGGTAGCCCGGAAATCACTGCGAAAGATGCGGATAGTTTTTGCGCATGCTTTTTCTACGCAGAGCCTCTGGATTTTACGTAGCTTTTGGCCTTGCTTTGTTTACGTAAATTGGCAGAGAGAGAAAGAAGTTCTATTGCTTTATTGACAAGCCAGAGAGAGAAGGCTTAAAAATTTTAAGTGCTTTATTTTGAAAGCCTTTAGAGGCAGTTTTTATGGGCAGCTTTTAAAAAGAAGCTTTTGCGGCTCTGCTTTTGGCATCCCTTGTATTCTTTAAATATGTGAGCAGGCCTCTCACAACTGAGAGCATCTGGACGTAGAGTCTGAGTGTGAGCGCCTGCCCGCACTCTTGTACTTTGAACACAGATTAATACAAAAAGAAATATCGAAAGGGGTGCCAGTCTTTGGGGCCAATATCTCTAGGCACGGAACTCCGCCGTGCCAGTGTCGAATAAATTGTCAACTGTGAATTTTTTTGAAGTGGTTATTTGGTGCTGTCCTAGTAGATTCTTGACTTGGAGTGTCCAAGTCTGTTAGAGTGGTATCAGAGCACGGCCAATTTCTCTTCTACGGGAAATCCGATCCCAATTTTTTTTTCCGCGGCACCTATGGCTTCAGGCAAAGATCAATCGACTCCCTCTGCATCCGGAGATGCGGGAAGGGATCACAACGAAGATTCCGGCAAGGAGTATGGCCCGCCTTGGCCTACTCAGGCGGAGCGTCGAGAGATGGAGCGTCAACGATTGATAGGCGACGCAACAAAGATGATGCTTAATTTTTCCAAGGACCCGAAAATGGCAAAATATATGAGCAAGACCTCTTTAGAGGAGGTGCACACGCAGTGGTAGAAAACCACAACACCACCTCAAAACCCGCTCTCAAGAAACCTCCTGCTCCCAAGAAGTATTTAGAGAAGGAATTAGAAGAGGTGGTTGATGCATGAATTGCTCAGCTTTTTGATGTGTAAAACAAAGCTAAAAAGCACGGCAAAAAGCAGAAGAAAGGCCCTGACTTCCTGGGTTATTTGGGTCGTCAGTCTACTTTTGAAAAAGCAAGAAAGCAGAAGAAGCGTGTTAGATTTGAAGGTGTACCCAGTTCTTCTTCTTCTTCTTCTGGCAGTTCTTCTAGTTCATCTGACTCGAGCAAACAAGACCGAAAAGGCAAAAAGCGAAGCAAAAAGCAACGCGTCGGAAAGGGCAAGAACAAGGCAAAGAAGTCTAAATCTCGCCCCGTGAGTGACAATTCTACAGAGGACTCGTCTATAGACAGTTCAGACTCTGATGACAGCAACTTTTATGCAAAGAAGAAGAATTTTTATAAAACTTTTATGCAAAGAAGAAGAATTTTTATAAAGCCAATCAGTATGACTTTCTGGAAGACAAAAGCAAGAAAGTCCGAGAGTTTAAGGAAGGTGGACAGTCAATTAAATTTGACACTTTTTCTGGTTATAGAGATGCTTCGAAGGCTTTGTCTTTTGTACAGCAGTTTGACATCGCTTTTCCGGGAGGGCGTTACTCAGAGCACTCTAAGATTCGGAGAGCTGCCTCTTACTTTAAGGGGAATGCTCGAACTTGGCGGTCCACGCTTCTATTAAGCAAGACTTCGCCAGTTAAATGGCTGGAATTCAGGAGGCTTTTTATTTCTTCTTGGCTGACTCGAGAGTATGAACGCGATATACGAACCGCTTGGAACCATCTTCGGATGACCAAGAAGGATATAGTGGACGCTTATTGCGAGAGATTCTGGAGCTCTTTTCTACCTGCCTCTTCATTTAAGAAGACGTCGTTCAAGGAACAGATTGAGCGGTTTACCTTGGGTCTACCTACAGAGATCCGAGATCGTTGCTTGGAACAAAAGTCAGCTTTAATTCAGGAGTTGATGAGTCATGCGAAATGTGGTTTTGCCATTCACTCTGGCAGTCTGACCTACCCCACCGATGAGATCATGACACAAAGAGCGGAATAGACTTCGACAAATGAAAGTAGAAAGAGGAAGAGCAACCGAGAAAAGAAAGATGCACGACCCAAGCTTACTCCTCAGGAGCGGGCTCGCTACATCAGGGAAGGGAAGTGCTTTGGATGTGGGGAAACTGGAGATAGAAAAACCCCTTCTGAAACCTGCTGCCTGCCCGGCTGTGCGTATCCCCTCCCTCCTTGCCCATCTAGTCGCTCAAGAATAGATGCGTACAACCGTGCCAATGTGTTTCCAATCATGATAGTGCGATAGTTTCCAGGCTCCATAGGGTCTCTCGACTTGAAAATAGGTACAATAGTAGATAGGCTCCAAGTATCAGGCAAGCCCTCACACATGGCACGGTTAAACATAACTGCTATAAGCTCTGCTAGTAAATCTCTGGCATGTGTGAAATGCTCAGCCACTAAGCCATCATGATCATATGCTCTCCCAGTCCTCATCCTGTCAATGGCCTTCCTCACCATCTCAGCGGTGAAAAAAGCACATCTGTCTGGGCATGGATGGGGGGGGGGGTCGGGAAGGGGGGGTGCTTAGGAACTGTGTACAAAGATGATGCATACTGGCCCCAAGCCTCTGTAGAAGTGATGGCAGGGGGGGGGGAGTGCTCATGAAAGAGCCTCCATGCCTCACGTAAGTCCTGACTCAAGAATAGCTAAAAATGCCCTCTTCTTCCGCCGCACTAGGCATCGGAAGTCAATCTGTGATTGCTTGTGTGTGATGTCCCCCAAAAGCACTTCCCTCTGAAGTCTAGCTCTGGAATTCCTCATCATACCAAATGTTCTGGGCATGCTCCCAGAATGGCGTCTCCGCTCGGGCTGGGTATGTGGGTATGCCTCTGCTGCTACATCATGTAGTGTCTGTGTAAGTATAGTAGTAAGCTCCTCCAGAGGTTGCCTTGGCTCCTCTATGCATTGGCGTTTGTAGATCCCATCTATGTATACAGAGTCCGTCTCCCGCGTGAAGGTGTAGCCAGTAGGGGCTGCTGCCCGTAGCTTGTGTGGTACACTAAACTGAAAAGAAATGGTCAGCGACACAAGAGCATGATCCACTGCCATACCAACAGGTCTGGGTCCAACCGTGAGGTCCTGGATACTAGAGATGAGGCTCGGCTGTGCCATGACATAATCCACTGTGCTGGCTCCATGTCTGTGTGGAAAGCATGTAAAACCCCCCGTAGCGGGAAATCTCTGTAGGCCATTCAAGATGGCCAATCCATGTGCAGTCCCCATGTCTATCAAGTGTCGTCCATACCGAGGGTGTTTTCCATCCTGTGATAGTCTGGATAGGCCCGTCTCTGCAAATTCCAACTCTCAGCATCTCCTGTGAAGTATCATAAAATACTGTCTGATGATGGGCAGTTCTAGCATTGAAATCCCCTAGAATGATGATGTTACCATCTCTAGAGAACTCCCATATGTCATCATCCAGAATAGAGAAGGGGGATTGTCCTCTGGGTGGTGCATAAACTGACGTACTCGGGGGAAAGTATCAAATAGCAATGTAAAGATATCTTCCTGTCTCTGCTCTCAATCTCACCCACATGTACCTAGCTTGCTCATCCCTGCGGGCTATATGTATCAATGGCTGCAACTCCTCCCTGAATAACACTGCCACTCCTTCTGAGCCCCGCCCTCTGTGCTCCGATCGTGTCTCCTATCTACAGGCTGTCTCCCATCTATATCCACTAATGTGAGGCATAGAATATTAGAATGCCCCGAGGCCTGATGTGTCTCAGAGTAGAAGACGATGTCTCTTCCCGTAAAACTATCCTCAAAAGCACCCACATCAAGGCGCATAGATCCATTACAATTCTAGGTGGCAACTTTGCGTGTGGTCCCATAGGTCTTGCACCGTCATGTGGAGCACCGCTCTACAATCACCACCCGGCCATCTCTGTAGAAGGCCGTCTTTCCCTTCTCCCTTGCCGCTTGAATCTCTGGCATTACCTCTCTCATATGCGCAAGTTGTGTGAGAGAGGTCATCTCCAAGGAATATGCCCATTTTCTTTAGTGTAGGGCGCTTCTTCAAGAAGTCCTTCTTTGCCTCCATGGATGGGAAACGGATGATTAAAGCTCTCCCTTTTGAAGTCTCCCCATTGCCTTGTGTCTTCTTCCCTACCCTCCATGACTTTGTATGAGTAGCCTCACTACCCATCATGCGGAGAAGTTCTTCGACTTCCCCTTCCACATCATCTCGGTCTTTTAGCGTGGTTACTCTTATATGCAAGGCTCTAGTTTTCCTTCACTGCTCTTCCTCTAGAGTCATGTTGATGAATGTAGGATTGGGGACGGATATGGTTTCTTTCCCTTTCCCTTTCTTAGCGACTTCTATCCATTTCTCGGCCTCATCCGCCTTCTTCTGCGTCTTCTGATCACATCCATCCATGAAGACGTCTTTACCACCTGCTGTTTCTCCTCCTCTGTGATCATCCGTACCTGCTCCTTGATGACATTGATCTCGTCTATCACCGAGGGCTGAAATTCCCCTTCTTCTAGTCCACTGCTTACTCTATCCACAAGCTCTCGCTTGAGGACTGTGACCTCTTCTCTAAGTGCTTGTGAATCCGCCTTAAATGCTTGTAGCTCTGCGTACAAGTCCTCTTTCTCCTTCTTCCATTGCTCGCCTTCATTGACAAACATTTGAAGAAGGTTGGCCTTCTCTTTCCACCATCCCTCCGTCTCTGCTTTCCATTGTTTCATCTCCCTTTCCATTTGTGTTATCCGCTTGTTTGTAAACACAAAATGTGCCTTCGTATGGGGCTTACATACTGGCGAAATGATCGTGGCCTCCACTGGCGAAGCGCTCATTGCCTCCATTGGCAATGCGGGTATAGCTCGATGCTCTGGCTCGGCTGAGTCCATGCGGACAGGGCACACTAGAAACCAATCCAAAAAAACACGGATAGGCGAGTGAGGGTATATCTACATCTCATGTGTATATATATATATATATATATATATATATATATATATATATAGATATATATATATATATATAGATATATATATATATATATATATATATAGAGAGAGAGAGAGAGAGAGAGAGAGAGGGATTTGATTTGATTTGATATTTACGTCCTCGGGGGGCCAAAATGACCCATGGGACCCTCGAAAACTCTAAGCAAACTCCCCTTGCGGGGGTGTGTGGTGTGTAGCACCCTTTGCCTTTTCCATGAGTAGTGTGTGATGTTATAGAATTTTGGCTAGGTATATGCCTAGAGCTGTAGGAGATGGGTCGGTTTTAGAGAGCAGTTCCTCAAGAGTAGTGCATCCCCTTGTAAGCTGCTGAAAATCAGCGCGTATGTCGGTGTATGCGGGGCATTCTAGAGTCACATGTGTCTCATCCTCAATCTTTTGTAAACTGCATTGGGTGCATTCTCTTTGGCTTGCATCAATTTTCAGCCATCCCCCTGTCTCTACTTTCAGCCTGTGAGCTCTCATACGCATCATAGTGATGGCTCTTCTTGCTCGGTGACACATTGGAGTTCTTATGTGAACTTGTGTTGCTGACATTTTGTATGCCTCCCAATACTTTGTCTGTACATGTTTGCAATAGTATTCAAATTTAGATCTGTGTAGCCGTCTTCCATTTGTTGTGGAGACTGTCTAGGGCTGTCAGCTCAAAATTCAGCATATAATTTCCTTCTTTTCCTTCTTCGATAGGCATGTCTACATATGCTTCCACATTCCATCTTGCAAACCATCTCTTGATGTCTTGTACTAGACTTGAGGAGAGGATTTTGCTCTTGTTGGTTTTTTGTGGTGCACAACCGACTCCCCATGCCACTTGTGGTATTCTATTGGGAGACATCTTCTTCACTTTCATAATGTATTTGTACATTCTCTGCAATGCTTTCATTTCTAATGGCCTGTTGCCTATTTCCAACATCATCACGGAGTATGGTGTCGTCGTTTTGACCCCAAGATGTCTACATAAGAACTTCTTTTGTATCTTTTCTATTTCGTTCCATGTACTGGCCGATATGCTAGCACCCCAAACTTCCACCCCGTGTAGTATGGTCTATCATGTTTCAAATACCATTGCTTTGATCTCCCATCTTCGGATATTGCTTTGTGTACACATATTCTCAAATTCGTAGTATTTGGCCTTGCCCGCATCAAGTCTGCTTCTTACACAACTACCATGCATGATTGGAAGGAATATCCATTCCCAAATATTTAAAACTATCCACCACTTCGATTGCTTGGTCTAGGTACATCACCTTGGGCTGATTTTCTATTTTGTGTGTTCTTATGGACATAATCTTCGTCTTTTTCACGTTGACAGCTAAGCCCGTAGCTTCACAGAAAGCATGCACGGCATCCATTGATCTTTGTAGTGACTTGAGGTTATATGCAAAAAGGACTACATCGTCCGCATATATGAGAAGCCAAAGTATGAAAGCTCCGATACTTGGTCTATCTTCTTCTTGTGCGAGTGCTTGTTGTATGAAGTCCTCAAGTTGATCTATGCGTAATCCAAAAAGTGTTGGGGACAGAGGGCAGCCTTGTTTCACTCCCATGTTACTTTCGAACTCTTGGGAGAAACCCGTTTGCATTTTCAACATGCATCTCACCTTTTTGTAGAGACGGGCCACCGCCGCTCTAAGGTGTATCGGTACTCCAATGTTTTCCATTCTTTTCCACAAACCATCTCTGCAAAAAACTGTGTCGAACGCTTTTTTGAAGTCCACAAAACAGCAATACAAAGTTTTGCCCTTCAATCGGCTTTCTTCCATCAATAATCTGAGCGACATGAGGTGATCTATAGTGCTGTATTGACATCTAAAGCCTGCTTGACCAATTGCACGTTTGTCATTACATTCAGCCCATACACTGATCTCTTTTTCCAAAATGCTACCCAAGAGTTTTGCCATGCATGAACCAACCATAATAGTGCGATAGTTTTCTGGCTGATTTCTGTCCCCACTTTTGAATAAGGCCTTAATCCAGTTTTCTTGCCAATCTGCGGGTAGATCTTCGTGGCTGCTTGATTTAGGAGTCTATGGATCCATTCCTTGGCCACCTTGCCTGACCATTTCAGCATTTCCGAGCTCATGTTATTGGTGTCTAGTGCTTTCCCATTCTCAAGCTTTTGTATACCTTTTAGAGTTGCCTTCATAGTCAAGGGTTCTTTCGTTTGCAACTCGGGTTGATTTCCAATCATTTCCTTAGCATCTTTGTGTACATAAAGTTGTTCCACATAAGCATACATGTCTTCTTGGCTGATGTCTCCCATGATATCCTGTCGTTTCCCTTTCATTTTCCGCCATGCCCCTTTCGGGTTCTCTTTGAAATGCTGGATCTCTTTTTGTTCTTTTTCTAGCTCATATCTTCTTCTTTTCTTTCGTAGGAGTGAATTATATTCTTTGACTAAAGGTGTCCATTCCTCCTCTGATTTGAGTGTCATTCTCAACCTGTGTTTGGCTGCCTTACATTCTTCATCAAACCATGAATTATGTGGCATGCCTTTTGCATCTTTCTTCTGTTTGCGAGCTCTACCCATTACAACTTCAAGAGTTGTGATCATTGCTTGTTTGAAAATTAGCCACGTGTCTTCAACATTGCAGGGCATGTCATGTACCATGAGTATGCTATCAAGAAAAGTCGCATATTCCTTTTTCTATTCTATTTGCATTTTGTATGACCAAGTCGGCTCTGTTGCTATCGTTTCCTTCCTTTGTGTGGGCACTCGTAACCATACGTGAATGGGTGTGTGGTCCGAGTTTGGGGATCGTTCTCCCACCGCAAAATCATGTATTATGTGTGATCCATCGTAGCTAACCAACATGTAGTCAATGGTGCTCATCCCTTTATTGGCCGTGTAGCATGTGTATTTACCCGAGTTTGCAAATTTCCGCGATCCATTTATGACTAACATTTGCATGGAGTTCATCATGCTGATCCTTGTGGATTTGTTATTTGGTCATGAGAGCACCTCTCCCACATAGGATCGGGGGTGTCATATCCCTCCTTATTGGCAGGATGTAGTGTGAAATCCACAACTTGCATTTGAGTGTGTGCTATACGAGCATTCAAGTCTCCCATAAGCATGACTATGCCCTCTTCTGTGTAGGTTTCAATATCTGCATACAATTCTCCAAAAGGATCTCCTTTGTCTATTTTGAAGGCATTATAGAATGACGACTCTCTATGCGGTATGTAGCATCCAGCAAGGAATATTGGCTTATCCTTTGTCTCAATTTTGATCCAGATATATCTTTTATATTCATCAAACTTGCTTATTTTGATCACCTTGTGCAATTCCTCCTTGTACATTACTGCAACCCCGCCTTGACCCCTCATTTTCATACTTGGCATCCATATGGATTGTGTCATATATCCCTCAATGCAAGGGATACGGCATGCATCATGTTCCCACGTTTCAAGTAAAAAAAGTACATCTGCTTTAGGCAAAAATTCTTGCTGACCATCTCCTTTGTGCCAGGGGAAACCCTGACAATTCCAACTTGTTACGTGTATATCTGTGATCCCATGGGTCCCTACCTGTCATGCCTCCTGTGATGTCCCCGTAGTAGGGGATGCGTTCTTCTTTATGCGTTCTTCATATGCCTGTCTTTGTTTTTTTTGTTGCATGGGTGTCCTGTCCTCACTAATGTAGATTGTGCTATCTTTTAAGAAAATCCGTGCATTCTCAAGGATGATGGCTCGTTTACGCACATCTAACAATGTGCATACAATCGCACGATTGCCCTAGGCTCTTTTTTGGCCCACACGGTGTGCCCCGTATACGACCACGTCTTGCATTCCAAACTTGTCTATGATGATATCTGTTACATCCGTGTTCAATGTGAGCACTTTTTCATTGTTAGATTCGGGTACGCCATGAATCACAATGTTCATATTGCGTTTTTGGCGTTCATGGTATTTTGTCTCATCCACATTTACATACCCATATGTCGCATGTGATATAGCATGTGAATTCGCATGGCCATTCCTTACTACATTTGCCCATGAGTTTGCATGCCCAAGTACATTTTGTTGTGTGTCGCATACATTTGCAAGCTTCTCCTCTTGGGTAGTTACCTGCTTGTTTAAAGTGTCTTGTAATGCTTGAAATTTCTCCTCTTGTTGCGTGACTTTCAGGTCCTGCATCTTGATTGTGTGTTCTAACTCCTGGTTTTTGAGAGCAAGTTTCTTAATGTCCTCACTCTGCCTCATCATCATTTATTGCATAGATGTAATGAGACCCCATATGTCTTGCATAGAGCATACAACCGGACCGTCCATTCTTGTGGTTGTACCTGTGTTTTTCCGTGTACCTGTGCTTCCCTGTACCTGTACCTGTTTCTGTTTTCGGTGGAGTAGCTAGTTTTTCTTTCGTGTTCGCCATTGTGCGTATTGGTGATGATCGTACTGATAGGCCACTTCTTAGACTCGCAGATTGACGGCCTCACTCATACATGAGGAGAGGGATGCTCTGTTATTAACAATGAGACTCAGACTAAGACAGCCTGTGCGCGAGCAGCATGCCTTGGCGTGCGCGTGAGGGAGAAAGTGTCTGACCTGCGCGCGTGTCAGCAGCAGCAGGCAGCAGGCAGCAGGCAGCGTCAGCAGCAATCAGAGAGAGAGAGAGAGCAGCAGGCATTGGCCTGCGCCTGAGGGAGAAAGGCCTGACCAGCGCGCGCGTCAGTAGCAGCAGGCAGCAGACGCGTCGTCAGCAGCAGTCAGAGAGAGAGAGAGAGAGAGAGAGAGAGAGAGAGAGAGAGAGAGAGAGAGAGAGAGAGAGAGAGAGAGAGAGAGAGAGAGAGAGAGAGAGAGAGAGAGAGAGAAATGAAATGAAATAAAATTATATATTAACGTCTTCAAAAGGCCAAAATGACCTATGAGACCAATTTTTTACAAAATGGTGAATCTAATACCATGTCTGGGTACAAAAGAACTAGAACAAAGATACTACTACTAGAATCCATCCTCATATGCACTCTCGATGTCGAGAGTATGGCTCAAATCCTCTGCTCTAGTCTCCGTCGAGGCTGTGTAGCCCCTCTCCTCAATCCTGGCCGTGTGGATCTCCGTAGCTCCAGTGCTCTGTAACAGACTCGGACACTCCAAGTTGAGATTCTACCACGACACCACAAGAATTCACTTCAAAACAGTTCACAAGTCACAATGGATTCGACACTGGCCCGGCGAAGTTCCGTGCCTAGAGATATTGGCCCTAGAGACTGGCGTCCCTTTTGGTATTTCTTTTTGTATTAATTTGCAACTCAAAAGTACAGGGAGTGGGAGGCTCTCACTCTCCGACTCTGCGTCCAGATGCTGTAAGAAGTGGGAGGCTTGCTCCCACATATAAAGAGATTACAAGGGATGCCAAAAGTAGAGCCCCAAAAGCCGCCCCAAAAATCATGTAATTTATCTCAAAAGCTTTGCAAAAAGAAAGCAACTTAAATAAAAGCCCTGTCTCTCTCTGTGCGTAAGAACTGCGTGGCTGAAAAACTGCCCACGCATTTGCTTTTCTGTACGCTGCTGCCGTGAATCGCGCCGCGTTTTGCGGGGGTTGCCGTACAGTCATGCCACGTCAGCATTTTACTGAACCTGCCACGTCAGCATTTTCCTGTTGTTCCGGGACTGCTGTCAGCTGATGTGTGTGAGTACAGGGCAGCCACGTCACCTGTTTGTGACATACCCCTCTTGAAAGCATTGTAATCGCCCTCGATTACGCCTGCACAACAGACAGAAGCCATAAACTGTCTTAGCAGACACTGATTGTTAGTACCGACGCACTAACAACACACATCTAGCACATGTACCAATCGACAGCCACATCACACGACATCACATGACAAATCACATTCAACATTCATTCGGATGTTAGACCATGATTTATCGGCAATGCAATTAGCAATCACATCTAGATCCACTCAGGACCTCATAGATGCGCAATTGACTTATCCCTATTGCAACCATGTCTATCGAGATCATTCATACCAAAATGCTGTAGTCATTTTGTCTATCAGTTCCTGCACTTAAACAAGTCAAGAACAAATCAGTATCATATTATTGAGAATTCCAGTTCATAAAGTCATTACAGCAGAATACTGACAGCTCTCAATATCCCTGAAGCTCAAAGAGACATCAGTGACTCTAGTATCAAAAATCGAGGCATCTATTGACAAAGGAGCGGAGTAACTCCCCTGTTGTGCATACCCACTGCACCAGATATCCGGCCAAGCTAAATTCGGGGTTCCATTTGGAATAGACCATGCTAAACCAAAAGCTTCAAGGTAAAGATTGAAAATCTGAAGAGTATCTGCTAGGTCCTCCTCCTCCATCCACTTCACATCCAATACAGGATAGTTCTTGAATTTAA
Source organism: Adiantum capillus-veneris (assembly GCF_014529385.1). Classification (NCBI taxonomy): domain Eukaryota; kingdom Viridiplantae; phylum Streptophyta; class Polypodiopsida; order Polypodiales; family Pteridaceae; genus Adiantum; species Adiantum capillus-veneris. The sequence goes on along the minus strand of NC_140959.1, from coordinate 136,368,226 downwards.
CCAAGAACCGCCTTTTCACTTTACCCTTAATCTTTCTGTCTTTATGTGCCAATATCTGTTCGGGAACAAGGATCTTCTCGTTTTCTTCCATTTCGGGTTGCTCATTAGGCTCCCCATCTTCGGGCACATCGCCTTTTAAAGGCTTCAAGAGACTCACATGAAAAGCATTGTGAATCCTCGAAGTGTCGGGCAGCTTCAGTCGGAAGGAGACATCATTTATCTTGTAGGAGGTCTGGAAAGGTCCGTAGTATCGCATACTAAGCTTTGGAAAAAGCCTCTCCTTTCCCTTTTTCTTTCTCAGGCGTGCCGTCACAAAATAGTGACGTGACTGCCCGCTATACACACACACACACCCTCTGCAAAAGTTCAGTATTGCTGACAAGGCAGGCTGTGGTAGTGATGCGGTAGCCCGGAAATCACTGCGAAAGATGCGGATAGTTTTTGCGCATGCTTTTTCTACGCAGAGCCTCTGGATTTTACGTAGCTTTTGGCCTTGCTTTGTTTACGTAAATTGGCAGAGAGAGAAAGAAGTTCTATTGCTTTATTGACAAGCCAGAGAGAGAAGGCTTAAAAATTTTAAGTGCTTTATTTTGAAAGCCTTTAGAGGCAGTTTTTATGGGCAGCTTTTAAAAAGAAGCTTTTGCGGCTCTGCTTTTGGCATCCCTTGTATTCTTTAAATATGTGAGCAGGCCTCTCACAACTGAGAGCATCTGGACGTAGAGTCTGAGTGTGAGCGCCTACCCGTACTCTTGTACTTTGAACACAGATTAATACAAAAAGAAATATCGAAAGGGGTGCCAGTCTTTGGGGCCAATATCTCTAGGCACGGAACTCCGCCGTGCCAGTGTCGAATAAATTGTCAACTGTGAATTTTTTTGAAGTGGTTATTTGGTGCTGTCCTAGTAGATTCTTGACTTGGAGTGTCCAAGTCTGTTAGAGTGGTATCAGAGCACGGCCAATTTCTCTTCTACGGGAAATCCGATCCCAATTTTTTTTTCCGCGGCACCTATGGCTTCAGGCAAAGATCAATCGACTCCCTCTGCATCCGGAGATGCGGGAAGGGATCACAACGAAGATTCCGGCAAGGAGTATGGCCCGCCTTGGCCTACTCAGGCGGAGCGTCGAGAGATGGAGCGTCAACGATTGATAGGCGACGCAACAAAGATGATGCTTAATTTTTCCAAGGACCCGAAAATGGCAAAATATATGAGCAAGACCTCTTTAGAGGAGGTGCACACGCAGTGGTAGAAAACCACAACACCACCTCAAAACCCGCTCTCAAGAAACCTCCTGCTCCCAAGAAGTATTTAGAGAAGGAATTAGAAGAGGTGGTTGATGCATGAATTGCTCAGCTTTTTGATGTGCAAAACAAAGCTAAAAAGCACGGCAAAAAGCAGAAGAAAGGCCCTGACTTCCTGGGTTATTTGGGTCGTCAGTCTACTTTTGAAAAAGCAAGAAAGCAGAAGAAGCGTGTTAGATTTGAAGGTGTACCCAGTTCTTCTTCTTCTTCTTCTGGCAGTTCTTCTAGTTCATCTGACTCGAGCAAACAAGACCGAAAAGGCAAAAAGCGAAGCAAAAAGCAACGCGTCGGAAAGGGCAAGAACAAGGCAAAGAAGTCTAAATCTCGCCCCGTGAGTGACAGTTCTACAGAGGACTCGTCTATAGACAGTTCAGACTCTGATGACAGCAACTTTTATGCAAAGAAGAAGAATTTTTATAAAACTTTTATGCAAAGAAGAAGAATTTTTATAAAGCCAATCAGTATGACTTTCTGGAAGACAAAAGCAAGAAAGTCCGAGAGTTTAAGGAAGGTGGACAGTCAATTAAATTTGACACTTTTTCTGGTTATAGAGATGCTTCGAAGGCTTTGTCTTTTGTACAGCAGTTTGACATCGCTTTTCCGGGAGGGCGTTACTCAGAGCACTCTAAGATTCGGAGAGCTGCCTCTTACTTTAAGGGGAATGCTCGAACTTGGCGGTCCACGCTTCTATTAAGCAAGACTTCGCCAGTTAAATGGCTGGAATTCAGGAGGCTTTTTATTTCTTCTTGGCTGACTCGAGAGTATGAACGCGATATACGAACCGCTTGGAACCATCTTCGGATGACCAAGAAGGATATAGTGGACGCTTATTGCGAGAGATTCTGGAGCTCTTTTCTACCTGCCTCTTCATTTAAGAAGACGTCGTTCAAGGAACAGATTGAGCGGTTTACCTTGGGTCTACCTACAGAGATCCGAGATCGTTGCTTGGAACAAAAGTCAGCTTTAATTCAGGAGTTGATGAGTCATGCGAAATGTGGTTTTGCCATTCACTCTGGCAGTCTGACCTACCCCACCGATGAGATCATGACACAAAGAGTGGAACAGACTTCGACAAATGAAAGTAGAAAGAGGAAGAGCAACCTAGAAAAGAAAGATGCACGACCCAAGCTTACTCCTCAGGAGCGGTCTCGCTACATCAGGGAAGGGAAGTGCTTTGGATGCAGGGAAACTGGAGATATCTCCGCGAAGTGCCCTAAAACGGCACAGAAAGAACAGAACAAGGACGATGAAAGGCTTGAGAGTTCGAGAGCAGCTGAGGAACGTGGAAGAAAAGGCAAGATGAAAACAGGACTCGTTTCAGATTGCGTGGGTACCAATCCCAGCATGGTGGACGAGAGTACAGAACTTAGCCGAGCTTGGGGCATAGTGAAAGACCAAGAAGCCCATATCTTCTTTGATGGAGGAGCCAAGGCCAACTTCATTTCACCGGAACTGGTGGCACGGCTCGAGATCACTCCCGATCGGATGGGACCACTTGCGGAGGCAATTCTAGCGGCACCCGCCGGCAGGGACGTAGCCATTACACCTGTCATTGGCAAACTTCGGTTGCATTGTCAGGGGTATTTGGGGCATGAGGAGTTTTACATAATACCTTTGGAAGGTTGTGATGTCCTCTTGGGAATTCCCTGGTACCACAAGAACAACGCCGTGGTCGACTATCAGGCGAGGAAAGCGACATTGACCATAGAGAAGGGTAGAACCATTGTACTCGATATAAAATTGAAGGGCGAGTCTGTCCCTATTGTATCGGCTTCGGCCATTTCTAAATAATTGAAATCCAGTCTGTTTGTTTACTCGATTTTCTTGAAAGAGTTGAGTGATGAGGATAGGACAAATATGTCTGAACTTGGTAAAGAACGCCAAGATTTTCTCCACTCTCATGCCGATTGCTTCTTTGAGCGCCTGCCAGGCGAGTTACCACCTGCTCGTCCTGAAGATCATACCATTGATCTGATTCCTGGAAGCACACCACCGAACCGGCCTCCTTACCGTGTGAGCCGAGCACAGAACGAAGAAATTATGAACCAAGTGATGGAAAAGGGTCTTGTCCAGCCTAGTACTTCACCGTATTGCTCTCCAGTGTTGTTGGTTTTGAAGAAAGATGGATCTTGGAGAATGTGCATCGATTATAGAGCTCTCAACAAAATCACTGTCAAGAACAGATTTCCGATTCCTAGGATCGATGATATATTCGACAAATTACAGGGATCCTCGTGTTATAGCAGGATTGATTTGAAGAGTGGATATCGTCAGATCCGAATCGCGCTGGGAGACGTCTATAGGACAGCCTTACGGACGACTTTTTGGTTATTTGAGTTTTTGGTGATGCCTTTTGGCTTAACCAATGCTCCTCCGACATTTAACCAGATGATGGACCAGATTTTTCGAGAGTACAAGCTATTTGTTGGCACTTTCTTTAACGATATTATGTTTTCTCCAAGAATGAGGTAGAACATAGAGATCAGCTGCTTCAGCTCTTTCAGGCATTACGAGATCAAAAGTTAGTAATTAATGCGAAGAAAAGTGATTTTTTCCACCAGAGATACACTTTTTGGGACACATTGTGTCAGCAGCAGGAGTGCAAATGGATCCGGCCGTGATTGGTCCGATTTGAAGAATGTCCATGAAGTTAGAAGCTTCTTGGGCTTGTGTTTGTACTAAAGGCGGTTCACTCGAAAGTTTGCAGAGGTTGCTTCCTCTTTGCATATCTTGACACAGAAAGGAGTCCCTTTCTCGTGGGGACCCACAGAGGTGACTGCCTTTGAGACATTGTAAGAGAAATTGACTACGGGACAAGTTTTGACTTTGCCGGACTTGCAGAAGTCATTTGAAGTATATTGTGATGCTTGTGGTCGTTGTCTGGGTGCCGTCTTAATGCAAGAAGGCCATGTCATTGCTTACGAGAGCGGATTGTTCTCAAGGCCGCAATTGATAGCATAGATTATGAGAAAGAGCTTTTGGCGGTTATCTATGCTCTTACTCAGTGGCGGCATTACCTACTCGGAGCAGATTTTACTGTCTTTACAGTCCATCAGAGTTTGCGCTACTTATTGTCACAGAAGCAGCTATCGGAAAAGGAGATGTGGTGAGCGAACATCTTGTCACAGTTTCACTTCCAGATTGTCCATGTTCAGGGACAGAAGAATTTGGTGGCAGATGCTTTGTCTCGGAAGCTGTTGGTTCTGGCTATTTCCGCGATACATCATAGGAGCTTCGAGGATATGGTCGATCACTATGCCACAGATACAGATTTTGTAGACGTTTTCACACGGATACGGGATGGGGAGACAGTAGCGGAATATTCCATTCGGGATGGCTACTTGATGAGGAAAACCATGTTGTGCGTTACACAGCCGTTGAGGGAAAAGGTTATGATTGAATGCCACTGTCCGCCTTTTACAGGTCATCGCGGCATCGCTACCACCATGAAAGGGGTAGAGAGATATTTCTTTTGGCCGAGACTCAGGAAGGATGTGGACGAGTTTGTGCACAGGTGCTTGGTATGCCAGAAGGTCAAGTTTGACAGGCATAAAGCACAGGGATAGTTACAGCTTTTGCCCATACCCACCCGCCCCTGGGAAAGTATTGCAATGGATTTCATTTTTGATCTCCCGAGAACAAAGAGTGGTCACGATGGTATCTGGACTGTTATTGACAGATTTAGCAAACAGGCTCATTTCATTCCAGTGAAGAAAACAGTCAAGCCGGATCACTTAGCGAGACTATTTGTGGCCCAGATCTTTAGATTACATGGCATGCCTGAGACGATTGTCTCCGACAGGGACTCCGCATTTACGAGTTTGTTTTGGAAGGCAATTTGGGAGAACATTGGCACGCGGTTGCACTTCTCGTCATCTTTCTATCCGCAGACTGACGGGCAATCGGAGATTGCCAATTCAGTGGTTTTAGATTTATTGAAGTCTTATATCTCAGATTAGAAGACTCAATGGGAAAAGTATCTATCTTTGGTGGAATTTCCTACAACAACACGTACACTCTTCGAGGGGGAAGGCGCCATTTGAGATTGTTGAAGGTGTTGCGAAGGTTCCACCCTTCCTAAGCACGAAAGATAAGATTTTTGAAGCTGATGAGTATATGCGCGACTTAGACACGGCTTTTGCCAAGGTCCGCGAGGCTTTGTAGAAACCTCAAGAACAACAGAAAAAGGCAGCGGATCGCCATCGTCGCGATTTGAAATTGAAGAGGATGATTGGGTGCTCTTACATTTTGAGAAGGCACGCCTGAGAAAGAAAAAGGGAAAAGAGAGGCTTTTTCCAAAGCTTAGTATGCGATGTGACTGACCTTTCCAGATCTCTGAAAAGATCAATGATGTCTCCTTCCGATTGAAACTGCCTGAAACTTGGAGGATTCACAATGCATTTCATGTGAGTCTCTTGAAACCTTTTAAAGGTGATGTGCCTGATGATGGGGAGCCCGATGAGCAACCTGAAGTGGAAGAAAATGAGGAGATCCTTGTTCCTGAACAGATTTTGGCACATAGGACACAAAGAATAAGAATAAAGTAAGAAGGCGTTTCTTGGTTAAGTTCAAGAACTATTTTGCATTGGATGCGAAGTGGATGGAGGAGGAGGACCTAGCAGATACTCCTCAAATTGTGAACCTTTACCTTGAAGCTTTTGGTTTAGCATAGTCTATTCCAAATGGAACCCAGAATTCAGCTTGGCCGCAGATCTGGTGCGGTGGGATGCACAAGAGGGGAGTTACTCCGCTTCTTTGTCAACAGATGCCTTTGATTTTTAGAATACTAGAGTCACTGATGTCTCTTGGAGCTTCAGGGATACTGAGAGCTGACAGTATTCTGCTGTATGACTTTATGAAATAGAATTCCGGAATATGAAACTGATTTGTTCTTGACTTGTTTTTAAGTGCAAGAACTGATAGACGAAATGACTGCAGCATTTTGGTCTAAATGATCTCGAATAGACATGGTTGCAATAGGGGTTAGTCAATCGGGCATCGATGAGGTCTTGAGTGGATCTAGATGCGATTGCTAGCTACTTTGCCGATAAATCATGGTCTAAGATCCGAATGAATGTTGAATGTCATGTGATGTCGTGTGATGTCGTGTGATGTGATTGTCGATTGGTACATGTGCTAGATGTGTGTTCCTAGTGCGTAGGTACTAACAGTCAGTGTCTGCTTCGGCAGTTTATGGCTTCTGTCTGTTTTGTAAGCGTAATCGAGGGCGATTACAATGCTTTCAAGAGGGGGGTATGTCACAAAATAGTGATGTGGCTGCCCGCTATACACACGCACACATCCTCCGCAAAAATTCTGTATTGCTGACGTGGTAGGCTGGCGTTGACAAGGCAGGCTGTGGCAGCCTGGAAATCACTGCGGAAGATGCGGACAGTTTTTGCGCTTGCTTTTTCTACGCAGAGCCTGTGGATTTTACGTAGCTTTTGGCCTTGCTTTGTTTACGTAAATTGGCAAAGAGAGAAAGAAGTTCTATTGTTTTATTTGACAAGCCAGCGAGAGAAGGCTTAAAAATTTTAAGTGCTTTATTTTGAAAGCCTTTAGAGGCAGTTTTTATGGGCAGCTTTTAAAAAGAAGATTTTGGGGCTCTGCTTTTGGCATCCCTTGTACTCTTTAAATATGTGAGCAAGCCTCTCACAACTCAGAGCATCTGGACGTAGAGTCTGAGTTGAGCGCCTGCCCGCTTTCTTGTACTTTGAAGACGGATTAATACAAAAAGAAATATCGAAAGGGGCGCCAGTCTTTTGGGGCCAATACCTCTAGGGACGGAACTCTGTCGGGCCAGTGTCGAATAAATTGTGAACTGTGAATTGTTTTGAAGTGGTTATTTGGTGTTTCCACGGTAGATTCTTGACTTGGAGTGTCCAAGTCTGTTACACGTGCCTTCTCAAAACGTAAGAGCACCCAATCGTTCTTCTTTGATTTCAAATCGCGACGATGGCAATCTGCTGCCTTTTTCTGTCTTTCCTGAGATTTCGTGGACCTTGGCAAAAGCCGTGTCCAAGTCACGCGTGTACTCATCGGCTTTAAAAATCTTATCTTTCGTGCTTAGGAAGGGTGGAACCTTCGTAGCACCTTCAATAATCTCAAATGGCGCCTTCCCCGTTGAAGAGTGTATCGTGTTATTGTAGGCAAATTCCACCAAAGGTAAGTACTTTTCCTATTGAGTCTTCTAATCCGAGATGTAAGACTTCAATAAATATAGTACCATTGAATTGGCAATCTCAGATTGCTCGTCAGTCTGCGGTGGAAAGATGATGAGAATTGCAACCGCGTGCCAATGTTCTCCCAAATAGCCTTCCAAAACAAACTCGTGAATCTGCGGTCCGTGTCGGAGACAATCGTCTTGGGCGTGCCATGTAATCTGAGGATCTGGGCCACAAACATCTCGCTAAGTGATCTGGCTTGACTGTTTTCTTTACTGGAATGAAATGAGCTTGCTTGCTAAACCTGTCAATAACAGTCCAGATACCATCGTGACCACTCTGTGTTCTCGGAAGATCAAAAATGAAATCCATTGCAATACTTTCCCAGGGGCGGGTGGGTATGGGTAAAGGCTGTAACATTCCCTGTGCTTTATGCCTGTCAAACTTGACCTTCCGGCATACCAGCAACTGTGCACAAACTCGTCCACATTCTTCTTGAGTCTCGGCCAAAAGAAGTATATTTGGACCCCTTTTAAGGTGGTAGCAATGCTGCGGTGACCCGTAAAAGGTGGACAGTGGCAGTTGGTCATAACCTTTTCCCTAAATGGTTGTGTAACGCACAACATGGTTTTCCTCATCAAGTAGCCATCCCGAATGGAATATCCCACTACTATCTCCCCATTCCGTATCTGAGTGAAAATATCTGCAGAATCTGTATGTGTGGCATACTGATCGACCATATCCTCGAAGCTCCTATGATGTATCGTGGAAATAGCCAAAACCAATGGCTTTTGAGACAAAGCATCCGCCACCAAATTCTTCTGTCCTTGCACATGGGCAATCTGGCAGTGAAACTGTGACAAGATGTTCGCTCACCGCATCTGGTTTTCCGATAGCTGCTTCTATGACAAGAAGTAGCGTAAACTCTGATGGTCTATGAAGACAATAAAATCCGCTCCGAGTAGGTAATGTCGCCACTGAGTAAGAGCATGGATAACCACCAAAAGCTCTTTCTCATAAATCTGTGCTGTCAATTCCGGCCTTGAGAACAATTGGCTCTCATAAGAAATGACATGGACTTTTTGCATTAAGACCGCACCCAGACTACGACCACAAGCATCACAATATACTTCAAATGACTTCTTCAAGTCCAGCCAAGTCAAAACTGGTCTTGTAGTCAATTTCTCTTCAATGTCTGAAGGCAGTCACCTTTGTGGGTTCCCAAGAGAAAGGGACTCCTTTTTGTGTCAACAAATGCAAAGGGGAAGCAACCTCTGCAAACTTTCTAATGAACCGCATGTAGTACGAACACAAGCCCAAGAAGCTTCTAACTTCATGGACATTCTTCAAATCGGGCCAATCACGGATAGTCTCTATCTTGGCCGAGTCCATCTGCACTCCTGTTGCGGAGACAATGTGTCCCAAAAAGTGTATCTCTGGTAGGAAAAATTCACTTTTCTTCGCATTAATCACCAACTTGTAATCTCGTAATGCCTGAAAGACCTGCAGCAAATGTTCTCTATGTTCTGCTTCATCCTTGGAGAAAACAATGATGTCGTCAAAGAAAGTGCCAACAAATAGTCTGTACTGTCGAAAAATCCTGTCCATCATCCGGTTAAATGTCGTAGGAGCATTGGTTAGGCCAAAAGGCATCACCAAAAACTCAAATAACCCAAAAGTCGTCCGAAAAGCTGTCTTGTAGACATCTCCCGGTGCGATTCGGATCTGCTGATATCCACTCTTCAAATCGATCCTGCTAAAACACGAGGATCCCTGTAATCTGTCGAGTATATTATCAATCCTAGGAATCGAAAATCTGTTCTTGATGGTGATTTTGTTGAGAGCTCTATAATCGACGCACATTCTCCAAGATCCGTCTTTCTTCAAAACCAACAACACTGGAGAGCAATACGGTGAAGTACTAGGATGGACAAGACCCTTTTCCAAGAGGTCTTTCACTTGGTTCATAATCTCTTCATTCTGAGCTTGGCTCACACGGTAAGGTGGCCGGTTTGGTGGTGTGCTTCTAGGTATCAGATCAATGGTATGGTCCTTAGGACGAGCGGGTGGTAACTCGCCTGGCAGGCCCTCTGAAAAGCAATCGGCACGAGTGTGGAGAAAATATTGGCGTTCATCAAGTTCAGACATATTTGTTCTATTCTCATCATTCAACTCTCTCAAGAAGATCAAGTAAACAAATTGACTGGATTTCATTAATTTTGAAACGGCTGAAGCCGATACAATAGGGACAGACTCGCCCTTAAGTTTTACATCTAGTACAATGGTTCTGCCCTTCTCTGTAGTCAAAGTCGCTTTTCTTGCCCGATAGTCGAGCACGGCGTTGTTCTTGTGGTACCAGGGAATTCCCAAGAGGACATCACAACCTTCCAAGGGCATTATGTAGAAGTCCTCATGCCCTAAATAACCTTTTGCAACCGAAGTGGCCAATGACAGGTGTAATGGCTACGTCCCTGCCAGGTGCTGCTAGAACTGCCTCTGCTAGTGGTCCCATCCGATCGGGTGTGATCTCGAGCCGCGCCGCCAATTCAGGTGAAATGAAGTTGGCCTTGGCTCCTCCATCAAAGAAGATCAGGGCTTCTTGAAAAGTTCTGTACTCTCATCAATCGTGCTTGGGTCAATACCCATGCAATCTGGAACCAGTCTTGCTTTCATCTTGCCTTTTCGTCCATGTTCCTCAGCTGCTTTCGAACCCTCAGGCCTATCTTTATCCTTGTCGTTCTGTTCTTTCGGTGCCTTCTCAGGGAACTTCGCGGAGATGTGCCCAGTTTCTCCGCATCCAAAGCACTTCCCCTCTTTGATGTAAAGAGCTCTCTCTCAAGGAGTGAGTTTGGGTCATGCATCCTTTTCTTTCTTTTCTGGGTTGCTCTTCCTCTTTCTACTTTCATTGTTCGAAGTCTGTTCGGTCCTTTGCGTCATGATTTCTTCTGTGGGGTAGGTCAAACTGCCTGAGTGAATGGCAAAACCCTGTTTCGTATGACTCATCAGTTCCTGGATGGAATCTGACTTTTGCTCTAAGCAGTGATCTCAGATCTCTTTAGAAGCGTGGACCACCAAGTTCGAGCATTTCCCTTGAAGTAAGAGGTAGCCCTCCCCGAATCTTAGAGTGCTCTGAGTAACGCCCTCCAGAGAAAGCTATGTCAAACTGTTGAATGAAAGCCAAAGCCTTCGAAGCATCTCTATATCCAAAAAACGCGTCAAATTAATTGATTGTCCACCTTCCTTGAACTCTCGGACTTTCTTGCTTTTATCCTCCAGAAAGTCATACTGGTGGGCTTTATAAAAATTCGTCTTCTTTGCGTAAAAGCTGCTATCGTCAGAGTCCGAACTATCCGAAGACGAGTCCTCTGTAGAATTGCCAATAACTGGGCGAGATTTAGACTTCTTTGCCTTTTTCTTGCCCTTTCTGAAGCTTTGCTTTTTGCTTCGCTTTTTGCCTTTTCTGTCTTCTTCGCTTGAGTCATAGGAGCTAGAAGAACTGTCAGAAAAAGAAGAAGAAGAAGAACTGGGTACTCCTTCAAATCGAACACGCTTCTTCTGCTTTCTTGCCGATGCAAATGTAGACTGACGACCCGAATAACCCGGGAAGTCAGTTCCTTTCTTTTGCGTTTTGTCATGCTTTTTTGCTTTGTTCTACCGTCAAAAAGTTGAGAAATCCGTGCATCAACCACCTCTTCCAATTCTTGCTCTTTATACATCCTTGGAGTAGGAGGTTTCTTGAGTGCCGGTTGTTACCATATACATGTGGTAGTGATGTGTGTGAACACACTAGGACCGCCGGGGCATTTTTTCCCTCTTTAGGAGGTTTTTTCCCCCGTGCATTGTATATACGCCCATCACTCTAGGGCTATCTATCTTTCCATTGCACACTAAGTAACACACTCTCTATTGTGTGCCTTGAGCTTCCTTCGTCTTCTCCAAGCTGTGTGTGTTTCTCTGCAACCCTAATTCCAACAATTGGTATCAGAGTAGGTCACGTCCTCCCGGGCTTAGTCGCCAGCTGCTCCAGCACACGCCTGCTCACTTTCTCCGATTTCAGTGAGCTTTTGCGAGCGTTCGCAGGTCGACAAATATTTTGGGAGAGCTCAGAATTTTGATTTGGGCTCATTTCGGCCTCCGTTTCCACTACAGGCAGTACTGCACAGGCTATTTCGTCATTTTGTGCAGATTTTCTGTCAGTGCCGTTTTCTGCATAACAGGTGCCTTATAGTCTTCTACAGTTTGTGCTATATAGCACAAGTTGTTCCCGCTCCATTTCTCCTATTTTCGGGCAGTTTTCACATCAGGTGCAGCATTTACCATGGCTGACAACAACAACACAGATGTCTTCAAGATGTTTGCTGCTGAGGACAGGTTGGATGGGGACAACTACCCTATGTGGGCTTATATGATGCAACATGTTCTTGTGTCAAAAGGTGTCTGGAACATTGTGCAGGGCATTGATGTACGTCCTGGTTCTGAAGATGTAGGTGATGTTGAGGATGTTGCAGGTCTTGCTGCAAGGATTGCAGCTGTTAGAGTTGTTTTGCCTACGGCAGAACAAGCTCGTTGGGATGTTAAGGATGCGCAGGCTCATGCATTGATTGCGTTGTCTGTGAAGCGCACCATTATTCCTCACATCCGTTCAGCAAAATCTGCAAAACAGGCTTGGGATATTCTAGCAGGTCTTTATGCAAGCCGCAATGAGGCTAAAATTGCTTTGCTGCGTAAAGAGCTAGAGTCGAAGATTATGCATGAGGAAGATGATATGGACACTTTTCTTGCTAGTGTCAAGAATATCAATGAGCAACTCATTTCTGCAGGTGAAGTCATTTCGGACAGCTCCCTTGTGCAGACTGTTCTTGATGCCTTACCAGATTCCTACCAGACTTTTGCTAGTACTTGGAGACTCATGACCCAAGGAAATCCTGAAGTTGTCAAGTTTGATGCATTATGCACATTGCTGTTGCAAGAGTCACTTTCTAGAAAAAACAGGACTAGGCAGCGTGCAGTTGAACAGGCTTTTATTGCTTCTCAAAGAAAGGGTGGTAACAGTAATGCAGCCACTTCTTATGGTTCTGCTGCGAGTGGCAAAAATTCTGTTCCTAATGCTTCTGCTGGCAGCACTTCGTCTGGCAATTCTGGTGATAAGGGCAAAAAGAAGATGCGTTGCCATTATTGTAAAGCCAATGATCACTTGATCAAGTCATGTCCTAAGTTGAAGGCCAAAGAGGCTAAGAAGAAAGAGGGTGGTTCCACTGCAAACGGTGGTTCCACTACAAATGCAGCCATTGTTGAGTCTTCTGTGAAAGGAGATTGTGATGCTGATGTTGATGCAGAATGGGCTTTTAGCGCAGAGTGCACTTACAATCCTGCTGTCCATGATGCATGCTTGTCAGTTGCTGCAGATTCACATGTGTGGTATTTCGACAGTGGTGCTACAAAGCACATTACCTCACATCGTGAATTGTTTACCTCTCTCGAGTCTGTCCCTCATGGGAATTCAGTCACTTGTGCCAACAACGCCTCTTATCCAGTTCAGGGAGTTGGAAAGATTGTGCTCACTGCTGCTAATGGCAGTTCCTTCACACTTGTTGATGCACTTTATGTACCTGGGATCAAGAAGAATCTCTTGTCTGTATCCGCACTTGCTAGACTTGGACTTGTAGTCAAATTTGTGGATAACAGATGTACAGTTCATGATCTCAGTTTTGGTGATGAAATTGTTGCATCTGGGCTTTTGTGCCGTGGGCTGTATAGGCTCACTTTGTATGACAAGTGTGGACAAAATTTTGCAAATGCTGTTGCAGATTCAAGGGCTATTTCAGATGCAAAACTTTGGCATGCACGTTTTGGTCATCTGAATTTTGCCAGTTTGCTGCGTTTGCAGAAATCTGATATGGTTGCTTCTTTGCCGCCTCTTGAAGCACCTATCAAACATGTTTGTGAAGGCTGTATTTTGGGTAAAATGCAGCGTTCTAAGTTTCCAAAGGATGGTTCAGTTAGGGCCACATGCAAGTTGCAGCTTGTGCATAGTGATGTTTGTGGGCCCATGCAAACTCCGTCCTTGGGCAATTACCTGTACTTCGTGACTTTCATTGATGATTACTCCAGGCATGCATGGATATTTCCGCTTAAAGCGAAGTCCGAAGTTTTTATGTGCTTCAAACAATTTTTGGCTATGGCTGAAAATGTCTCAAAATGTACTATGGGCACCCTCCGTTCCGATTGAGGGGGGGAGTATATGTCTCATGAATTTAATGCATTTCTGGCTAGTCGTGGGATAAAACACCAATGTACAGTGCCTTATACACCTCAGCAAAATGGTGTTGCTGAGAGGAAAAACAGGTCACTAACGGAAATGGCACGATGTATGGTCAAAAGTCAATCTTTGCCGCATTCTTTTTGGCTTGAGGCCATCATGTGTGCCACTTATGTACTTAACAGGTGTCCTACGAAAGCTTTGCAGTCTATTACTCCATATGAAGCATGGCATGATAGAAAACCTTCTATTGAGCACATGAGTGTTTTTGGCTGTTTGGCATATGCTTTGGTGCCACAAGTGCAGCGCAGAAAATTGGATGATAAGGTTGTCAAATGTATTTTTGTTGGTTATAGTGCTGAAAGCAAAGGTTACAGGTTGTATCATCCGCAAACAAAACGTATTCTGGTTTCACGGGATGTAGTGTTTGTGGAAGACTCTGTTCAGCCCTTGCTGTCATGTACTAGAGACAGTAATGTAAGCTCACAGGACATTTATGACACTTTGTTGCCTCTTTTCAGTGGTGGAAATACGAATGTAAGTTCCAATGAGGCAAATGTACAGTCTATGGGGGTTTCTGAAAATGTTTTAGAACAGCCTATTACTGATGCAGATGTACATGATGTACTTGATGAGGAAAGGGCTGAAAATGAGCAGGCTAGAGGTATGCCAAAATGGCTGGTGCACACTTTGCGTGACAGTAAATTGGATGCACCTTTATCTAGTCGTACTCGTTCAGGCTCTCGCCATGCATCTTATGCATCAGATTGTTATGCTTTGGCTGTGTCTAGTTTACATGATGTTGAGGAGCCTCTGTCTTTTGATGAAGCACAAAATTCAGAAAATTGGATTGCTGCCATGAAATCAGAATATGATGCACTTATAGAGAATGACACATGGACTTTATGTGATTTGCCTCCTGGCAAAAAGGCCATTGGTACGAAGTGGGTTTACAAGTTGAAACGCAAGCCGGATGGTGAGATCGATCGCCATAAGGCTCGACTTGTTGCAAAGGTTTATGCACAACAAAAAGACATAGATTATGAAGAGACTTTTGCTCCCACTTGTCGTATGACTACTGTGCGTTTTCTATGTGCATTGGCAGCTCATTTTGGTTGGGATGTACATCAATCAGACATTGTTACTGCTTTCTTGAATGGTGACATATTTGAGGAAGTTTATGTAACGCAGCCTCGCGGTTTTGTCATAAAAGGACAAGAGGACAAAGTGTGCAAATGTAAGAAGGCTTTGTATGGGTTGAAGCAATCTCCTCGTGCTTGGTATGAGAAAGCTGACACTCATTTGGTTCAACGAGGCTTTCGTAACAGTCCAACAGAAAGCACATTGTATGTAAAGCGTGAGGATGATGTATTTCTCATTGTGGTTCTTTATGTTGATGATTTGCTGATCACTGGACCAAATGAGAGACATATTGCTGAATTTAAGGCTGATTTGAATACTACTTTCAAGATGAAAGATTTGGGGCTGTTGCATCATTACTTGGGTATACAGTTTAAGCAGTGTGATGGTGGTATTGCCTTGTGTCAGAAAAGTTACATAGAGACATTGCTATGTAAGTTTGGACTTGAGGATTGCAAACCTATTGCCACTCCCATGGAAACAGGTTTGAAGTTGAGTCTACATGATGCTGGCGATCCTGCTGATGTCACTCTTTACCAAACTGCTGTTGGCTGCCTCATTTATGTATGCAACACGAGGCCAGATATTCAGTTTGCAGTCTCGCAGGTCAGCAGATTTATGCATAGACCAGGGTCTAAGCATTGGCAGGCTGTCAAGAGGATTTTCCGCTACCTTAGTGGCACTTTACATCTTGGCTTGTTTTATCCCAAGGGGGGATCATTTCCGCCAGACTTACATGCTTTTTCGGACTCAGATTGGGCTGGTTGTTTTGACACGCGAGTGTCCACAAGTGGTTTTTGTTTCATGCTTGGCAGTTCATGTATATCATGGTTGAGCAAGAAGCAACCTACTGTGGCCACTTCGAGTTGTGAGGCTGAGTACAGGGCAGTCTTCACAGCTACGGTTGAGTGTGTATGGCTCGGACGCCTTATGGCTGACTTGGGTGTTGGACAGGACACTGCCAACACTATCTACACTGACAGTCAGAGCGCATTGGCAGTTGCGAGGAACCCAGTTTTCCATGCTCGCACAAAGCACATTGAGGTGCATTACCACTATGTCAGGGAGAGGCTCTCAGCAGGAGAGATCAGCTTGGCTTATGTGCCAACACAGGACAACCTTGCAGATCTTTTCACAAAGGCATTGTCTCGTGAGAAGCTTGAAGCTTTCCGCAAAGCTTTGGGCTTACTCCCCTTTGTGGACTGATCCTGTCCTCAGGGCATGGCACTTCCCTTTACTCATGTGCCAGCTCTCGTTCACCGCATCACTCCAGGGGGGATTTGTTACCATATACATGTGGTAGTGATGTGTGTGAACACACTAGGACCGCCAGGGCATTTTTTCCCTCTTTAGGAGGTTTTTTCCCCCGTGCATTGTATATACGCCCATCACTCTAGGGCTATCTATCTTTCCATTGCACACTAAGTAACACACTCTCTATTGTGTGCCTTGAGCTTCCTTCGTCTTCTCCAAGCTATGTGTGTTTCTCTGCAACCCTAATTCCAACACCGGTTTGAGGGGTGGTTCTGTGGTTCTGTGAGTGCACCTTGTCGAAGGAGGACTGGCTCATAAATTTTGCAAATTTCGGGTCCTTCGCAAAATTTAGCATCATCTTTTTGCATTGTCGATCAATCGTCGACGCTCCATCTCTTCAAGCTCTGCTTGAGTAGGCCGTACTCCTCGCGTGAATCTTCTTCGTGATCTCTTCCTGCATCTCCGGATGCAGAGAAAGTCAATTGATCTCTTCTTGAATCCATAAGCGCCGCGTAAAAAGGATCGGATTTCCCGGTAGAAGAGAAATCGGCCACGCTGTGACACCACTGTAACAGACTTGGACACTCCAAGTCAAGATTCTAAGGCGACACGACAAGAATTCACTTCAAACCAGTTCACAGTTCACAATTGATTCGACATTGGCCCGGCGGAGTTCCGTGCCTAGAGATATTGGCCCCAAAGACTGGCGCCCCTTTCTGTATTTCTTTTTGTATTAATCTTCAACTCAAAGTACAAGGGAGTGGGAGGCTCTCACTCTCAGACTCTGTGTCCAGATGCTCTGAGAAGTGGGAGGCCTGCCCAGACTTATAAAGAGATTACAAGGGATGCCAAAAGCAGAGCCCCAAAAGATGCCCCAAAAATCATGTAATTTATCTCACAAGCTTTGCAAAAATAATGCAACTTAAATAAAAGCTCTGTGTGTGTGTGTGCGCGCGCGCGCGTAAGAACTGTGTGGCTGAAAAACTGCCTACGCATCTACTTTCCGTACACTGCTGCCATGAATCGTGCCGTGTTTTGTGGGGGCTGCCGTACAGCCATGCCACGTCAGCATTTTACTGAACCTGCCACGTCAGCATTTTCGTGCTGTTCCGGGACTGCTGCCAGCGGATGTGTGTGAGTACCGAGCAGTCACGTCACCAGTTGGTGACAGCTCGGTCAATGAGAGTGCCGGTAGTGGTCGAATGAGTGTGGGCTGAGCTTTGCAGTGATGGCGGCTGTTCCATATCTTGGGTAAAGAAATCTGTAATCTGTCTCTAGGACTGTCTCTCTCTTTCTCTCCCCTGTAAAGTGTCTATATCTGTGTAACTTAAGTAGAGAAATGAAATGAAATGAAATGTTATATTAACGTCTTCAAAAGGCCAGGATGACCTATGAGACCAAACTGATACAAAAGTGGTGAATCTGTTACAATGTCTGGGTACCTTAGTACTAAAGTACTAAGTGTGAAAATAAATGTGAAAACTAAATACAAAGTATTAAATAAACTTCTTAGGAGCATTCTGGGTGTCTGGCTAGAATGCTTCTAATCCTTTGTTGTAGTCTCCTCCGGTGAAGTGTGCTTCTGCATCTCGGTCGTGGTCGTCTCGATTTCCTAAGCTCAATCGCCCTGTCAATGAGGGTGCCTTTGGTATGAATGTGGGTACTCCTTTGTGCTCGTTGCTGGCCTCTTGCTTCTCCTTCCATTCCTGCTTCTCTCGATCCGAAGAAATCTGTGATCTGCCTCTGAGGCTGTAGTGCTCTTTGTCTTCTCATTAGATAATCCCTGTGCCTATGTAGTTCCAGTAGGTACAGGCCTAGGCATATTTGATCCTGGTATTGCATGACTCCATCTAGAGGTCCAAAGCCTTCTTTAAATAGGCAATGGAAACGCCCACGTATCTCATAGTATACGGTGCAATGGCATATGTAGTGTAATTCTGTCTCCGGCTCCATTCCGCATAACTTGCAAATTCTGCTCTCAGGTGGGATTCCCCTAAATCTGCCAAATTCAATTTCCAGCTGGTGTGAGGATGTACGAATCTGACCAATAGCACATCTCAAACCATGAGACAGGTGGGTATCCATGTAGCTCGGGCGAATCACAAAACCATCTTCAGATAGCTGTAGGAAGTTTTCTTTATAGTCGGCCATCTTCGTGCCCAATTCTTGTGTAGGGTCTACCCATGTCCTCTTAGTGTCCAGCTGTATAAGATCCTGGCGCATGATTTTATTAATCTCCGTTCGTGTGATTGCCAGTGATGGAGCCTCAAGAGAGTATTGGAAGGGGGGTAATCTTTCCATACTGAACCCGTGTCTCTGAAACCAGGAGGACAGTTGCGCATACCAGCATGATGTATCTCCTTTCATTGCTAATTGTCGAGAGGATTCGAGGGCCAATCTAGTATATCGGCAATTATTTGTATCCCACAAACCATGTATAAAGGACACTGATCTGGTAAGAGATTCAATTTCTATCAGAGGGGCAGCTAGTTCCGCTCGGGTAATCGCGTGTGGTACGGAGGCCTTGGCTCTAATCATTCGGGAAATCATAGATACCAAAGGTCTCTCCATTGACTTCCAATTATCTTGATCCACAGATGGTCCCCAAATCTGGACCCCATAAAGCATAGCCGAAGACACCACAATATCAAAGAGCCAAAGTTTCATTCGTGGTTCCTGAAACTGCACTTGTGAACACATCCTCTCCAACCCTCCCAAGGCCGCAGAGGCTCTGGACAATCTAGCATCCGCTGCTTTCTTAAGAGTAAACTTCGGTCCTGTAAATACCACACCAAGGTATGTGTATGCATCTGTGTACTCTACTGTATCCTGGCCATATGCAAATGCAGGTGCCGATCTCCTAACCCACTGCGGTGTGGTATTAAACACCATAACTTTGGTTTTACCCAAATTTACCGACAGTCCGCTGTCCTCCGCAAATTTATGTAATGCATCTAACTGCCTCTGCATTCCATATGGTGATTTTGCTATCAATACAATATCATCTGTATAAAACAACAAAGGGATCCATGACCCTGCAAGTTGAGCACCTCTGTCACCCTCTCTATCAATGTAATCTGATACCTCATCTATATACATACCAAATAAAGTAGGGGACAGTGGGCATCCCTGCTTTACTCCAACGGTGGAATGAACAATGTCGGAATCCCCTTCTGGAGTACGTACATAACCAGTTACTGACCCGTATAAGGCCATGATCCCCCAGATAATCTCTTTGGGGACCCCTAACTCTTGCATTCTGCGCATCAATCTGGCCCTTGGTACTGTATCAAAAGCTTTCCGAAAATCCACAAAGCAACAATACATCCTTTTCCCGCTTGCTCTTCCTTCCTCAATAATGGCTCTGAGCGTAAGAATATGATCTAAAGTAGAATAACCCCTCCTGAATCCAGCTTGTCCTGTTGCCCTTATGCCTTCATTCTCTGCCCATCTACTCAATTTCTGTTCCAGAATGGATGCGTACAGTCGGGTCAGTGTGTGACCCACCATAATGGTACGGTAGTTCCCGGGTATCATAGGATCCCCTGACTTGAAAATAGGTACGATAGTAGATAATTCCAAGATTCAGGTAATCCTTTACACATGACCCGATTAAACAGACGAGCAAGGACTTCTGAAAGTAGATCCCTTGCATGGATCAGATGTTCTGCTACTAAACCCTCATGATCATATGCTCTTCTTGTCTTCATCTTGTCAATGGCTTTTTTCACCATTTCCGTAGTAAAGAAAGTACTAGTAGCCGGGCATGGCTCTAGCGGATCTGGTAATGTAGGCTGTCCAGATACCATATATAATGATGTGACATATTGACCCCAAATCTCAGGAGAAGTAATTGTCGGAGGCGATGAATGCTCGTGAAATAATCGCCAGGCCTCATGTGAGTCCTGACTCAAGAAGAGCTGATATAAATCCTTCTCCAGTTTGGCTAAAAATGCCCTTTTCTTGCGACGTACTATACGCCGAAGAGCAATCCGAGACTACTTATATGTGATGATCCCAAGTGTAAGCTCTTTCTGGACCTTGGTTCTCGTCTCTCTGCATTCCTCGTCGTACCAACTATTTTGAGGCATGTTCCCAGATCCTCTCTTCTGATCAGGCTGAGTATGTGGGTATGCCTCTTGTGCTGCTCCATGTAGTATCTCTGTTAGCTGAGAAGTAATCTCCTCTACAGTATATACTGGCTCGGCTGCCCACATCCTATTATAGATCTTTTCCACATAGACTGAATCAGTCTCTGGCGTGAAAGTATATCTTGTGTGTGTCTTCTTCCTTTGTACTTGAGAGGCATTGTATTGGAAGGAGATTGATAAGGTCAAGAGAGCATGATCCACTGCAATTCCAATCGGTCTGGGTCCCACCTATAAGTCCTCGATACTAGAAATAAAGCTTGGTGAAGTCATGACATAATCCACTGTACTGGCCCCATGCCTGTGCGGGAAGCATGTGAATCCCCCAGATAAAGGGAAATTCTCTAGACCATTAAGTATGGCCAAACCATGTGTAGTTGCCATCTCCATGAGATGTCTCCCATATTCAGTGTGTTCTTTATCCTGTGAGTTTCTAGCAAGCCCCTCCTGTGATAAATCCACTTCTCTGAGCATTTCCTCAGAAGTATCATAGAATACTGCTTGAGAGTTGGCCGTTCTAGCATTAAAGTCTCCTAAGAGAAGGATGTCTCCATCTCTAGAGAACTCCCATATGTCATTATTCAATATGGAGAAAGGGGACTGTCCTTTAGGTGAGGAGTAGACTGATGTACTTGGAGGGAAGTAGCATATAGCGATATATAGAAATCTACCTGTCTCGGCTCTCATTCTCACCCACATATACCTTGCTTGTTCATCTTTCCTGATAATCTGTAGTAGTGGTTTCAGCTCCTCTTTAAATAAGACTGCTACTCCTCCTGAACCCCGGTTACCTCGTAGAGATCTCTTGTCTGGTCGACCCGCTGTTTCCCATAAATACCCCTTCACATGTGGCATAAGCTGTCCCGGTATCTGGTGTGTCTCTGAGTAGAAAACTATGTCTCTGTCCCTAAAGCTGTCTTCAAAGGCACCTACATCTAGCCTATATGATCCATTACAATTCCACACCGCTATCCGGAGCGTCGCCCCATAGGTCTCGCACCGTCATGATGAGCGCTTTTCCAGAACCACTACTTTCCCTCCTCTATAAAAGGCGATTTTCCCCTTTTCTCTTGCTGCCCTGATCTCTGACATCAACTCTTGCATGTGTGCCACTTGTGCCAATGTAAGGTCATCTCCCAGGAAAATACCGGTTTTCTTAAGAGTTGGCCTCTTCTTTAGAAATTCTTTCCTTATTTCTATATTCGGGAAGCGGAGAATAAGTGCCCTATCCTTTACGTTTCCCTTCTCATCGACTCCTTTCTTGCCCACTCTCCATGCACTTGTGTGAGTAGGCTCTGTGATGCCCATGCGTTGTAGCAGTTCCCTCACCTCTTCATCTACATTCTCTTTGTCCTTGACACCTGTGACCCGCACATGCAGAGCCCGAGTCTTCCTTTTCTGCTCTTCCTCAATGGTCATATTAATAATGGTGGAAGTAGGTGTGGTCTTAGGCATCTCGGCCTTCCCTTTCTTCGCATCCTTAATCCATTTCTCTGCTTCATCAACCTTTTCTTGTGTTTTAACAAGACGTTCCGCCCATGAAGATGCCGTTTTCGATTTCTGTTCATCTCCTTCCCGTAGAGCTTTCATCTAGTCCTTCATGTCCTCGAGCTCCTTCAGCACCAAAGGTTGGTCGTCTCCCTTCTCCTTAGTTGCGGATTTGCAAGCCGCAAGTTCTCCTTTTAGCTCCTCGATTATTGCATCTTTTTCCTCCATGTGCTTTTCCATATTTGTTCTCCATGCTTCAAAATTTGCTACTGCCTCATCGAGTTTCTTTTGCATAACGCATTCTGTTACATTTACTTCGGCCTTGATTAGGTTTCGTAATTCCGTTTTCATGGTCTGAATTTCCTCATTCTGTATCCCCCGGATCTCTCTCCTTAGTTCTCTCATCATGTCTCCATACATGGAGTTCCTGTAGCTCTCGGCGTTCGCGTGCATTTCCTTCCCGATGTCGTCCCTCATATAGTTTAGCTCTCATTTGAGCATCACCTGGACCTTCTCCATCAGTAGCTCATCATGTATCCTGGAGGTTTTCCCAACGCGTAAGGATCCTGGTGATAGTACAGTAGAGAGAGAGAGAGAGAGAGAGAGAGAGAGAGAGAGAGAGAGAGAGAGAGAGAGAGAGAGAGAGAGAGAGAAACTTTATCCAGCCTGTTGTACATTCTCGCTTGCCCCTGCTACCCCTTTGCAGATCCAGCGACGGTTCCTCAGTGCGCATGCGATAGAAGGAGAACTGGTGTATGTAATAGAGACAGGTAGAAGTGGGCGCAGATAGAAGTCGCTGGAAGGCGCGAGAGACAC
Source organism: Adiantum capillus-veneris (assembly GCF_014529385.1). Classification (NCBI taxonomy): domain Eukaryota; kingdom Viridiplantae; phylum Streptophyta; class Polypodiopsida; order Polypodiales; family Pteridaceae; genus Adiantum; species Adiantum capillus-veneris. Next base: position 136,345,657 of record NC_140959.1, on the reverse strand, counting down.
AGAGAGAAGTCAATGAAGGAGATAGAGAGAGGTCGTAGGCATGCTAGCCACCCATTAAGGCACAATAACGAAGCGAAACTAATATCCTGCCATGTCACCCTCACCCTTTCCCATTCTCTCCAGGAATCCTCTCTGGATTCCCTCTAATCAGTTATTTTTTCAACATTGTCCACGCATTCTACTGGCCTGTTTGAAATAATAATCATTAGCTTGAAGATTTTCCCAATATTTCCTCATCACCTCATCCTCATCGTGCCTTCTCTTTCTCTCATCCCCATCGCCATTGTACCCTCACACTCAACCTCACCCTTGCACCCTAGCACCCAGACCCTCCTCTTGCTCTCGTTGCCCTCGCCCTCCCCCTTCTCTTATTGCTGAGCCTTCCCTTCCTCCATCGTTCGACCAAAGCACTGCTTGGCTCTCAGCACTGTGGACTCCCTGCAACACATGCAACCCACTTATATGCTCTTGGACTCATAGGCCAGCTATACTCTCGATGCTATAGACTCGAAGCCTCTCACCTTTAACGCCATCCACCCTCGAGTTCTCCATGCAGAGACAACAAAAAGCGGGTACCATGCACAGCCTCCGCTTTTATTTTCATTTCTGCGAGGAAAGGGGAGAGAAGTGAAATAAAATTAAACGATATATTAAGGTCTTCAAAAGGCCAAAATGACCTATGAGACCAAGCTGTTACAACATAGTGAATCTGATATCATGTCCGGAATAAAAAAGAACAGAAATAAAAATACAACTACTACAAGCTGGGACTGTATGGATGTGCCAGCTAATACAAAAGGTGCCCAGTACAATGAGAGCGGGGGGGCAGGCAAAGATATGGTAGAGATCCATCCTCATCTGCACTCTGGATGTCAAGAAAGTATGGCTCGAATCCTCTGTCGTAGTCTCCGTTGATGTTGTGTAGCTCCTCTGCTCAATCGCGGTCGTCTAGACCTCCCTAACTCCAATGCTCGGTCTATGAGAATGCCACTAGTTGTAGTATGAGTGCGGGCAGAGCTCTACAATGGTGGCTGCTCCTCTGAGTGTCTAATATCTAGTGTAAAGCAATCTGTAATCTGTCTCTGGGACTATCTCTCTCCAACTCTCCTCAGTAAAGTGTCTCTATGCCTGTGTAACTCAAGTAAATACAATCCAAGACATCTCTGATCCGCATAACTCATGACCCCTGATAGAGGCCCAAAACCCTCTCTAAATAGACAATGAAAACGGCCTCGTATCTCATAGTACACTATGCAATGACATCTGTAATGTAACTCTGTCTCTGGCTCTAGATGACATAAGCGGCATATCGTGCTATCTACTAGTATCTCTATGAATCTGCTAGTCTCAATCTCGAGCTGATGTGAGGATGTGCGTATCTGGCCAATGGCACAACGCAAACCATGAGAAAGATGTGTGTCCATATAGCTAGGTCGAATCACAAACCCATCCCCTATGAGGTGGAGAAGATGCTCTCTATAGAAAACCATCTCGTGCCCAACTCGTGTACCGAGTCTATCCATGTCCTCCTCGTATCCAACTGGATCTGATCGTGATGAGTGAGTCTAGTAATCTCCACACGTGTCAGAGACATCAAGGGTGCCTATAGAGATTATTGTAAAGGAGGTAGCCTGTCCATGGTGAAGCCATGTGTGTGAAACCATGATGTCATCTGTGCATACCAGCATGATGTATCCCCCTGTAGAGCTAACTGTCTCGAGGAATCTAGGGCCAACCTGGCATATCTATCTGTGGTAGTATCCCATAGACTGTGTACAAAGGAGATTGATCTGGTAACCACCTCAATCTCCATAGGGGTGGCAGCTAACTCCGCTCGAATGATATCATGCGGTACGGAGGCCTTGGCTCTAATCTGCCGAGAGATCATAGATACCAAGGGCCTCTCCATACTTCTCCAACCATCCTGGCCTACAGAAGGTCCCCAAACCTGCACCCCATATAGCATAGTAGAGGCAACCAAAGTATCAAAGAGCCATAACTTTGTCCTAGGTTCCTGGAACTGAACCTGGGAACACATCCTCTCCAATCCTCCCAAAGCCGCATAAGCTCTAGTCAGTCTAGTCTGTGCTGCTCTTCTCAATGAAAATCTCGGCCCGATCAAGACTACCCCCACGTAAGTGTATGCTCAGAGTGTTCCATCCCTTTTCTTCAAGCTTCAGGGTGGGAGACGCCTACAGCAAGTTGCAGTAGAGGCCCCGCAGGTGGCAGAGTGCTGTTTTCAGAGGATCCGAGTAGTGGGCATCTGTGGGAGGACTTGTGTCATAGATCTTGACCCAGCAGCTCTTTACATTGGAGGCTGTGGGCTTGGGAGTGTTGTCGACTGGCACGAGTACAGTGGGATCCTAGTGAGTGGCTCTGGAGGGACTCCTTCTCTTCTGCAGACCACCCAGGAGTCCCGTTCTTTCAGTACACTGTTCGATTGGGACATCATATACTAGCACCGCAGAGAGGGGCCCGCCCCGCTGCAGCACCTCATTGGCACGAGGAGGGTCTCACAACTGAGTTCTTGGCAGCCTTCTGGGAGAGGTTGTGGGACTCCAAACAGCCGAGGCGAGTCACCTTGTTTCAGTGGCTGGTCGCACACAGAGCTATAGTAGTTGGGAGCTGGCTAGTGCATAGTGGTCTCTCGGCCGCATGTGCAGCTTGTGACCATCTTGTGGAGAGTCAGCGTCACTGTCTTTGGGACTGTCCCTCGGCCCAGCAGGTGTGGCTATGAGTTCTTCGGCTGATGCCTGCTCTCTCCACGGCTCGACAGTACACTTGGGGAGCAGCGGCTTGGTCCACCCTCACGGGCCCGGCACTTGAGTTTGAGCTATCTTCCACCAGCAGGATGATAGTGATGCAGGAGGGGCGACCTACACGCCAGCCTACTACTGAGCTTACTCCACAGGAGTGGTGCCGTGAGAGAGAGGAGTGTTGGGAGCTCATTAGTGGCCTGACACTCTGGCTCATCTGGCGGGCTCGATGCTTTTGCATCTATGAGGCTCGCCTTGTGCAACCAGCAGAGACTGTTCGCGATTTTTGGCTAGAGCTGATCCATACTCTCAGAGGACAGCTTGAGGGACTACAGGCCAGCTCCGACTGCATGCGGGAGCGCAGAGAGGCTTTCCTTCGACTGTGGCGTGCTGGAACTTTTTACACCATGGTCCAGGGTGTACTCCGATTGCATTACTGACCACATGTGTGGCTTTTCCCTTCCCTATTTCTTGATTTAGCCCCATTGTACATATGCTGGCTTTTTTTCATTGGGAGAGTCTCCCATCATGGTTGTTGTAGCCCTCTCTTGAAGAGGTGGTTGTAGCCCTATGGGTAGTTTCAGTAACTAATAGCAGGATCTTTTTCTTGGAAAAAAAAAAAGTGTATGCATCTGTATACTCCACAATCTTCAGACCATCTGTGAAAGTAGGTGCTGATCTCCTGATCCACTGTGGTGTGGTGTTAAACACCATAACCTTGGTTTTACCAAGGTTTACACACAATCCACTATCCTCTGCAAAACTGTGTCCAAATGTCACTGCATACCCTCTAATGAGTCAGATATCAACACAATATCATGAGCATATAACAACGGGATCCACGTCCCTGCCAGCTGGGCACCTCTGTCACCCTCTCTGTCAATGTAATCAGACACCTCATCAACATACATTCCAAATAGAGTAGGAGACAATGGGCAGCCCTGTTTCACCCCAATAGTAGAGTGAACTAAATCAGATACCCCTTCCGGAGTGCGTACATGTCCCATCACTGATCTGTACAAAGCCATAATCCCCGAGATCAACTCTATGGGCACCCCCATATCCTGTAGTCTGCGCATCAATCCAACTCTCGGTACCATGTCAAATGCTTTGCGGAAATCCACAAAGCTACAATAAATCCGTCTCCCATGTGACCTGCCATGAGAGAGAGAGAGAAAGAAAGAAAGAAAGAAAGAAAGATTTTTAACGTCTATGTCAGGCCGAAATCGGCCTATGAGACAAATCAAATGTACATGGTGTGTATGTCATCCGTCTATCGGAAAGACAAATGAAACAAAACTGATACAAAACTGAACTGAATGTAGGTAGGTAGGGGAGTATCTGAGGAGGGATGGAGCTCTATCTCTAGGGGTATATGCATGTCTATATGCTCAAGGTAGTACAATCATGAGAATGAGAATGCATCAAGCTATCTAGCTCCATCCTGTACAAATGGGGGGATGTAAGATGTGGTACATGGGCGGGGCTGGTGCCAAGGCTACCCGGATGAAAGCTGTCGGGTCGGCCCTCATCTGAGCTACTCGCTCCTCAGTGGCACGGCGCTCCCGGGCTCGGATCTCCTCGATCTGTCGGTGGTGGGAGCTCGCGCCCCTGTAGCCTGTGACTCGTGGTCGTCGTCTAGCTCGGCTCACCTCCGCCTGTGGGAGTGTCACTCCCCTCTGAGTGTCTGGTGAGGGAGGGGCGGCAATCCTGTGGAAGAAGTCTGTGAGCTGCGACTGTCTCCCCTCTGTCTGTGTAGCTGTGCGTGGCTGTAGTAGTGTGTCCCGATGGCTCTGTATCTCTAGTAAGAAGCGTCCGAGCTGTCTCTGATCTCGAGAGTCCATGATCTCTCGGAGAGTGGGCTGTCCTCTGAATAAGGCCTCATACCTGCCTCTGATCTCAGTGTATGCTCTGCATCTACATACAAAGTGCTCCTCACTCTCCACCTCCTCTGTGCAGGCTCTGCAGACTCGCTCCTCCCTGGGAACACCAGTATGTCTCCCGATCTCAATCTCTAACCTGTGTGAAGCCACTCTCAGCCATGAGAGAGAGAGAGAGAGAGAGGACAAGTTGCATGGGAGAAAGGAAAGTGTGGCATTTCATGCAAACAGAGCGTTCACTTTCTGTTTTAGCGCCTGCCTGAATATGAGAGAGGGAGAATCTATGTAGACTCCCCCCTCCGGTTTTGTTAAAATTGTGGATACATACTAGAGTCACACATGGATGTAACCTTTTGGTCTCATAGGTCACTTTGGCCTTTTGAACACGTTAATATAACATTTCATTTCATTATCATCTCTCTCTCTCTCTCTCTCTCTCTCTCTCTCTCTCTCTCTCTCTCTCTCAATGCCTAGACTGTTTTATAGATAAATATTTTGGATTGTGGAACTAATGCTAAGATGGAGTACTGACAATTTTTACATTTATATTAGGCTTCAACAGATCAAAGTGCGTTGGATTTGGATGTCTGTAATAGATTTGCGGGCTTGGCTTTCAACATGATACAATTTGCAGGGATTTTTGTTGTTATGTCTCAAGTTGCATGGCAAATCTTTTTGCTGTTCATTCCTGTTGTGGGCCTTTCTCTATGGCTTCAGGTTGGTAAAACATTCATGTTCAACTTGAACACGCACACACAATTTTCTCAGGTAAAGATGTAATTTGCTATCGACGGTGGTCAACCTCAAAGCAAGGAAAATCTATGAAGAATTTAGTTAGGAAGGTATGAAACGTAAAAACAATAAAAACCTCATAATTCTGAAGGGAGAGGTCATCCAATGAAATAAAGTGGTTGGTGCATAGATTTTTGGAAGAATCAGATACAGCCTTCAACCACTCGATGAAACATGCAAAGAATATGAGATCTCCAAATTGGCTAAAACATCATGAATCTCACCCAAACAAAGAAAAACATGTAAGGTGATAAAGATGAATAAAGAACGTCACCTAATAAGTAGAAAAGATTCTGAAAAACACCACCTGAAAAACCAGTAGGAAGACAGAAATTTGAGAATCCAAGTCCGTGTCTGCAAAATGGGAACAATCTCAGGTGCAACTAACACTGAACACTGCAAAATTTTTCGAGCATGCAAAAGACTGGCAACAGGCAAAACACCAAGAGGACATGCACATAATAAAGACACTCTTTTCACGCTAGCTTATTTGGTCATATGGCTGAGACCACATTTTACCACCATGTGTCTTGTCTATGCATGCACGATAATGCATTACAATGCCCAATAATCCAAGTGTAATTTTTGCATTCACTTGCTTAGCAATAATGGTATACATATCAAATGGCACCCTTGACATAAAATCATACGTCAAGGTCGTAATAAAAAACTCTCATGCTTGTAGGCTGTAAGATGTTACATAGGAAGTGGACAAAACATCAGTTTATAGCAGACTAAAGAGATTGTCAACTAGAAGAATCAGTATCTCTAAGTGTCCTCTCCTCCTCCTCCTCCTCATGATGAATGGACTGCTGATTCACGTCTGCAAAGACCAGAGATTTGAAAGTACTCATGAATTTCTCCCAGGTGCCCAAAAACTTAGGGCAAAGCATGAATCTTTTTTCATACTCCTTGCATACGTGGATGTCCGCCATAGTATGGAAAATATACCAGATGTGTACGGAAAAAACTATGCTTGCGTGGGAGAGTCATCTTGGCATCTTGGTCTTGTTTAGACTTCAGATCAGCTTGCTATTCTGTAGAGATAGGATGTTCAGGTTGTGGCGAGGTAGCAGGTGGAGGTTGTAAACACGGTTGAGGATCCAACAAATTTGCTTCATTTGAGATTGAATGCAACCAAAATGCCTCTAGAATTCATAATGATGCTAGTGGGAGTGGGTTTGTCTATGTCCCAAAGGAAACAAAAGCGATTAGTATTTGCATCCAATTTAGGGGGATAGTTGAGCCGCAAGTAAGGGCAGAAAATGTTTCCAAGCGCATGGGAAATTGACGATTTCTTTCCATACATTTGTGGTGGATTAAAGTTTAGTGATTTTTGGTCAAAGCCAAAGGCAAAACATATGTCATCTTATAAGAAATTTAGCGATTCCAAAGAGCTCATTGCTGTTGTGTGCTCCCCCCCCCCCCCCCCCCCCCCCAATCTCGTGCACACTGCCTCCTTCCTGCCCGCTCACACCCTCTCCTTGTGCATGATGGCCTCAGGCCTCCATCGTGGTCGCCACCCTTTCTCTCATGCGTCTCCCCCCCCCCCTGCGGCCCCCTTTCCACCTTTCCTCCTCGCTCGCTTTTCCCATTCACGCTCCTTGCTCGCTTGCTCGCATCCTCTTCTGATTGCTGTTGCTGCCCTTTTCAGTAACGGCGCACCTTTAATCACGATTGAGCTCTTTCCTTCTTGATGTCAACAACAGGCACTGATGGAGTCTTCAACTCTACTACAATGAGTGTCATGTGCAATGGAAGTGTTTAAGGATTCGGCTCAGATCTAGTACTCTGCACAAACACAAGGTTATTTTTACCTCACTTGAAAAGAGAAACTGAACTGAACACAATGAAGGAGAGAGAGGCAGAGAGAGAGAAAAGAGACGGCACTGCATGTCGAGTCCCAACCACCCTCAAGGGCCCCCTTGCTTTGTTGCTAGAACAAGTACTTGCTTTTTATTACTTGCACAATGCTATTACAATGACCCTAGATGCCGAGATGCTGATGGTACTTGCAGATGCCTGGTACTGCTGAGATACTGATGGATACCTGCGTAGATACTTGGTACTATGAGGCTAAGATTGATCGCTGAAAACACTGATGATTCATTGAGCTGAAATCTGCAAACTGATGGCGATGAAGGCTGGAAGTTGATGATACTGATGCTGAAAAATGCTGTCCTTGTAGGGCTGAAAACGCTGGCTGAATGGTTGGAAACGCTGGCGATGAGGCAAAAACGTTGAAGAGCTGATCTGCTACTCGCGATGGCTGAGGGTGAAAACACTGAAGGGCTGAGGCTGAAAGAGGGGTCATGGATCTGGACGTGTAGGAGGGAAAACGCTGATGCTTGCTGATGGCTGAAATGCTGGTGTGCTGAAAACGCTGGGTACTGCTGGTAATGTTGTTTTGGTATTGTCTGAACCTCGGAACGACATAGACGGGATGTCTGAGGAGCGTTTCGTTGTATGCTTGAACCTCCAAACGACGCAAGCTGCGGTCTTGGGGGGCGTTTGGTTGTAAAATGCCTCTATATCTCCCGGCCCGGACCTTTTAGGTTATGCGGGAGAAGTGATGAGGGAGTCATTGAACAGCTCATGGCCCGGACGTGGATGGTTATTTGCCGGGGGAGTGTTCATCGACAACTTTATGTTTCTATGTCTTGTAACATGCATATGTGAGCATTCGCGTTGCATTGTGATGTGCCAACCACTGAATATTCCTTATTGGATGAGATACTTCTAGGAAATGAACGACGCAGGATATCAAGAGTTCTGATCTGGAATGCGACTCCTTATTGAATGAGATATTTCTAGGAAACCGACGACCCAGGATGTCAAGAGCTCCAAATGATAGTGCGATAATTTCCACGCTCCATAGGGTCTCCTGACTTGAAGATAGGTACGATTGTAGATAGGCTCCAAGTATCAAGCAAGCCCTCACACATGGCACGGTTAAACATAACTACTAGAAGCTCTGCTAGTAGATCTCTGGCATGCATTAAATGCTTAGCCACTAAGCCATCATGATCATATGCTCTCCCAGTCCTCATCCTATCAATGGCCTTCTTCACCATCTCAACGGGGCGGTGAAAAAAGCACATGTGTGTGGGCACGGATCACGGGGGTCGGGAAGGGGCTGCTGTCCAGAAACTGTGTACAGAGATGATGCGTACTGACCCTAGGTCTCTGTAGAGGTAATGGCAGGGGAGGGAGACTGCTCATGAAAGAGCCTCCATGCCTCACGCGAGTCTTGACTCAAGAATAGCTGGTATAGATCCCGCTCTAGTCGAGCCAAAAATGCCCTCTTCTTCCGCCGTACTAGGTGTCGGAAGTCAATCTGTGACTGTCTGTGTGTGATGTCCCCCAAAAGCACTTCCCTCTGAAGTCTAGCTCTAGTCTGACGTCATTCCTCATCATACCAGCTGTTCTAAGGCATGCTCCCAGAACGACGTCTCTGCTCAGGCTGTGTGTGTGGGTATGCCTCTGTTGCTGCATCATGTAATGTCTGAGTTAGTATGGTAGTAAGCTCCTCCAGAGGTCGTCCTAGCTTCTCAGTGGATAGGTGTCTGTAAATCCCGTCTATGTATACAGAATCCGTCTCCCGCGTGAAGGTGTAGCGAGTAGGGGCTGCTACCCGTGAAATGTGTGCTACATTGAACTAGAAAGAGATGGTCAGCGACACAATAGCATGATCCACTGCCACCCCCACAAGTCTGGCCCCAACTATGAGATCCTGGATACTAGAGATGAGGCTCGGCTGTGCCATGACATAATCTACCGTGCTGGCTCCATGTCTGTGTGGGAAGCATGTAAAGCCTCCCGCAGCGGGAAATCTTTGTAGGCCATTAAAGATGACCAATCCATGTGCAGTCCCCATGTCTATCAAGTGCCGTCCATACTCAAATATTGTCTCTATCCTGTGATATCCTGGATAGGCTCGTCTCTACAACATCTAGCTCTCTTAGCATCTCCTTTGAAAGAGAGAGAGAGAGAGAGAGAGAGAGAGAGAGAGAGAGAGAGAGAGGGGGATGAAATGATATATTAACATCTTTAAATGGCCAAAATGACCTATGAGACCAATCCGTTACAAACTTGTGAATCTGGTACCATGCATGAGTACCAAAAAAAAAAAGAGATACGAAAATGAATCTAGAAGTGCTACTAGCTGGAATTGTGTGGGGTACGTGTGATCTTTGACACAATGGGTGATGAACCCATCCTCATCTGTACTCTGGATGTCGAGATAGTATGGCTCGAATCCTCTGTTGTAGTCTCTTTTGATGGTGTGAAGCTCCTCTCCTTTTGTTTTTTTCGAGAAAAAGATCCTTTTATTAGTTAATAAAACTGCCCAGAGGGCTACAACCACCTCTACTAGAGAGGGCTACAACAATCACAAGGGGAGACTCTCCCAATGAAAAAAACAGCATATGTACAATGAGGGCTAAATCAAGAGATGGGGGAGGGAAAAGCCACATAGGTGGACAGTAGTGCCATCTGAGCTCACCCCGGACCATGGTGAAGAAAGGCCCAGGGCGCTAGAGTCAAAGGAACGCCTCTCTACGCTCCCGCATGCGGTCAGAGTTGCCTTGAAGTCTCTCAAACTGTCCCTTGAGAGTATGGATCAACTCCAACCAAAAATCTCGAACAGTCTCCGCCTGGTGGCACAAGGCAAGCCTCGAAGATGCAGAAGCAGCGGGCCCGCCAAATGAACCAGAGTGTCTGGCCACAAACGATGGCTAGAGACGAGCTCTTATTACACCTCACGCTCATTGCTCCACTCTAGTGGGGTAAGCTCCAAAGCAGGCTGCAATGTAGGTCGGCCCCCATGTATCACTATCATCTTGCTGGTGGAGGGTAGCTCAAACTGTAGTGCAGGGCCCATGAGAGTGGACCATGCAGCTACCCCCTAAGTGTATTGTCGTGCTGTAGAAAGAGCTGGCATCAGCCGAAGGACCCGAAGCCAAACCTGTTGTGCCATGGGGTAGTCCCACAGACAGTGACGCTGACTCTCCAAAGGATGGTCACAAGTTGCGCAAGGTGCCGGAAGGCCACTATGTACTAGCCAGCTCTCCAGTGCGGAAGGTCTATGTGCAACTAGCCACTGAAGAGTAACTCGCCGCGGCTGTCTGGCGTCCCACAAACTCGCTCAAAAGGCTAACAAGAACTCAGTTGTGAGACCCTCCTCCTGCCAATGAAGTGCTGCTCTGCAGGACGAGCCTCTCTCCGTGTTGCCAGTATGTGATGTCCCAGTCGAACAGTATACTGAAAGAAGGGGACCCCTGGATGGTCAGCTGAAGAGAAAGGTCCTTCCAAAACCACTCTCCAGGATCCCATTGCACTCGTGCCAGTGGACAACTCTCCCAAGCCCACAGGCTCCAGTGGCCTGTCTCAAGAGCTGCTGGGTGAGGATCTATGACACAAGTCCTCCCGCAGATGCCCACAACTCTGATCCTCTAAAAACAACACTCTACAACCTGTGGGGCCTCTACTGAGATTCTGTGTAATCGACCCTCGCCTTCTAAGTTGAAAAACTTGGAGGGTACAGTCTTTGAGTAAGCCCGAACTGCGATAAGGACCTTCAGTAGCGTGAAGGTCCCCATCCATCTGGGCGCTGCTCACTCGAGAGGTGTAAGCCACTCAGTTGGTACTGCCTCTGCCGTGCCCTAACCCAAGGAAGTTCTTGATCAGCCTCTCTACCTAGCTGATGCAAGAGCTCAAAAAGATCTAACAAGATGTAATGTACCACATAGTAGCCAACAACACCTGGTTGGCCACTACAACTCTGCCTGTGCCGAGCTCCAATGTTACAGCTTCTTCCTCATGGACAGGAGGAGGGGAGAAATCTGTTCCTCTGGAGAAAAGTTTAAGCCAACCTGACAGCCCAAGTATCGAACTGCAGTCCTTGGGGGGATCCATCTAAAACCCTCACCTGGCAGCCAATCAGGCTAGAAGCACTGCCAACCGAGAAAGCCACCATCTTCATCTAGTTGATCAGTGTGCCTGATGCACAACAAAATGTCTCAAGAGCCTGCTCACACCTGTGGGGGTTGGCCTCCTGGCCCTCCAAGTACAAAGCTGAGTCGTCTGCAAACTCAGCATCCAGTAGCTCATCGCCCCGAATAGGGAGCGCTAAGCCACGTAGACCAACCTGCTGTGAAACCAAAAATCTGCTCATCGCCTCAACATAGAACACAAAGAGGAGGGGGCAAGAGGGCAGCCTTGTCTGACCGGATGTGTGAGCATGAGACGGTCTTCTCTACCTCCTGCCAAAAGCACCTGACTGTGTGCACGTCTGTAGAGAGCTGACACACCTCTGATCTAAGCATCTGAGAAGCCAATCGTGCATAGAGTGCCCTCCAAAAAGTCACAGTCAACTCTATTGTAGCTCAGGGATGCGTAGCATTGTGCTCCCCCTCCTCTCTCTATCTGTCATTGTGAGATCACTGGTGCATGGTCCGAAAAAGATGTCCCAGCCAGAATGCAAACTGTCCCACCCAAGTCACAGATGTGGTCATTAACGTAGAAGCGATTTATCGGAGATAGATTCACTCCTCTCACTCTATGGTCCGAACGAGAGAAGGCCAGGCTGTCTCGGGGCCTCACAAAGCCAGAGTGTTGCCAAACATCTGAAACCCTCAAAGTCATACATAGCCTCTCCCAAGCTACCAACTCAGCTCTGTGCACAGTAGCATGGCTACCTCCAATCCTGTCAGAGGGGTCCTCCAGCATGTTGAAGTCACCCCCAATGCACCATTGCTCTGCCTGCGGCGACAGAGACTCTACAATGTGAGACCAAAACTTTGCACGTGCACTCGCCACATTGGACGCATTGATGTTCAGAAAACTCAAGAGGCAACCCCGAACCTGCATAGTAATCCACTGAGCCTTGCCAAGCACAATAATACCTCTATCCACAATGGCCTGCTGCCAGGAGTCCGCAATAGTCATGCATACCCCTCCCTGGATACCACCAGGTCCAAATGCAGCTGGCCAAAATGTCATCAATCTCTCCTCCCACAAGGCATCGCTGAAGGTCCTGACGTAATCGACCCCTCTCGCTCTGAAACTGGGGCCCACCTAATCCCTGCACGTTCCATGAGATGATCCTCATGGAGAGCGAGAGAGAACTGATGCTGTAGCAATAACTAATCGTGCTACCTTCGAGGCTGGCTTGGATGGGGAATAATTTGCATTCAAGCGTCCCCAGGATAGCTGTGACTACAAAGAGTGTCTAGCCCATGCCCAAGAAGAACAAGCCGTGCGCAGGGCAACCAACTCTATCTAGGAGTCCTCATGTATGTGTACATAGCATGACGGGCTCTGCGTATCAGAAAGAAGTGTACCACAACGTGTCTACATCTTGCCGAGTCTGGAGGTGTCACTAAGAACTTGGCCAACAGCCAGAGAGTCTGAAACAAGTCTCTAACCCCTAGGTCTCCCATATGGTGAGAGAACTTGAGGGTGTGTGCCTGGAGCCACTCCCAACACTGAGTCCAAAGTCCACTCAGGCTAGTCCTTGCCACATAGGAAAAAAGGGAAGCCAACCGCTGAGTCCAGGGCCTCTATCCCTCTAGCTACAAGGAACAATACATGAACTCTGAAACAAGTTGCCTCAAAGTCTGGTGAAGGGTCGCCGAGAAAACGTGTGAAGTTGTAGGCAAAGAAGTCCCACCGACGACAAATGTCGAAGCTCGTCAGTCCAGGAGGAACTACTGCAAAGGGAGACTTCTGCACCAGAAGGGGGTATTGCAAGAAAGGTGGTTCGTTTCTCGCCAAGCGACTTGTGGCAAAAGCGCTGCCAAGAGATCTCCTAGCAATCGAGGATGGTCCTGCCCCTTAGGTGGGCTACGGGGTAGGAGCGGGAGGAGATGTGGAAGCAGGGGGGCTAACAAGAGGAGGAGGATTGGGGGGGCGGGAAGCGGTAGAGGGGGAAGGGTGAGGTGGGGAGGAGGATGGAGCGGGGGGGGGAGGGGCGGAGGTGGGGGAGGGAGGGGTTGTTGGAGGTGAGGTTGAGGTGGAGGGTGTAGTTGGGACCTCGTCTTGCTGAAGAGGGTTGAAATGGTTCCTTGTGGGAACCTAGTGTTGCTAGCCTGAAGCCTGGGGACCACTCTGAGTGCCAGGCTGACGTGGTGGCCCCTGTCAACGCCGACCAGGAACCTACTGCTAGCCCTTCTCTGCTTGAGCCCCAGGCTCGGAGAGTGGCTTTGCCTGCGTACCCTATAACTCTGTCTGTTGCTGCTGGACAGCCCTTGGCGGCTGGGACTGAGATTGAGGAGAAGGTCGGGGTCTCCTCTGTGGACAGGCCTTCGCAAGGTGGCCCATCTGACGACAAATAAAACACTGATTTGGGAGGCCCGAATACTTCACTCTCTGACGGAACCAACCACCACTCACCCGAGGTAGTAGGATGACCTTCAGGAGAGTGTGGGTGTCCCGAACAAAAACACGTACTGTGGGAATGCCGATCGCCTTGGCAGCTACTACAGAGGCTTCCGTGCGAGGTGTCTCCAAGACAGTCCCAATCTCTGAGCCTACCCTAGAATGGAGCGGAAGGTACACCCTCCTCAGGCCGGGGAAGCAGACTGAGATGGGCAGGTCTGCCTTCTTGACAAGAACATCGATAGCTGGGTTGAAACCATGGTGCCACTGTCGAAAGTGTGCCCAAATTGAACTGCTGAGATGGCCAGGGGGCTCATTGCAATGACCTTGGATGCCATCTCGGAGTCTCAAAACTCTATCTGGTAGCAGCCAGGCCCGAGAAACTGAACATCGAGAATCTTACCCACCTTTGCTAAAAGGCGGGGTTGAAGGAGACCACGCACCTCTCCTCTGCTAGGTCGGGTGCCGATGATGTTGTAGATGACGGAGGTCGCTTGGAGGCGCTCCACCTCTGCCGCTAGGATCGCTTGCTCTGTCGGCGAGAGAGCAAGTCGGATGGTGGGCTCTACAGGGTCGGGCGAGGGGGCTTCTGGAGAGTCCCTCTGGGGCGGAGGATGAGTCTCCATCTGTGTCTACTACTGTGAGTGCGGCGGATGACAAGAACCAGACGACTTCCAAGGTGAAGCTCCTCTCCTTAGTCGTGGGCGTCTCGATTTCCCTAGCTCCAATGCTAGGTCAATGAGAGTACTGCAGATGTGAGTATGAGCTGAGCTTTGCAGTGGTGGTTGCTCCTCTATTTGTCGAGTGTTTGGTGTGAAGAAATCAATAATCTGTCTCTGGGATTGTCTCTCTCCAGATCTCCACAGTAAACTCTCTCTGTGTCTATGTAACTCAAGTAGATACAGGCCAACACATCTCTGGTCCTGATAGCTCATGACTCTAGAGAAGGGTCCGAAGCATTCTCCGAACAAGCAGTGGAAGCGACCCCGTATCTTGTAATACATTGTGCATTGACATATATAATGTGTCTCCGTCTCTGGCTCTGTATGGCATAGGCGGCATATCCTGCTAGTTGTTGGTATCCCTCTGAATCTACCAGTCTCAATCTCGAGCTGGTGTGAAGATGTTCGTATCTGACCAATGGCACACTATAACCCATGAGATAGATGTGTATCCATATAGCTGGATCGAATCACAAACCCATCCTCTGTGACCTGGAGAAGATTCTCTATATAGAAAGCCATCTTCGTGGCCAACTCCTGTGTCGGCTCTATCCATGTCCTCCTGGTGTCCAACTGGGTCAGGTCCTCGCGAATGAGTCTAGTAATCTCCATCCATGTAAGAGACAATGATGGTGCATCAAGGGAGTACTAGAAGGGAGGCAAGTTGTCTATGCTAAAGCCATGTACCTGGAAACATGATGAAATTTGTGCATACCAGCATGATGTGTCCCCCTATCTTTGGCAAATACATCAACTTTCCACGGGCATTAGAATTTGTGAAGAAGTGGAGGGCTCAATATTATGGCACCTCTTTTGTAGCAAGAGCTGAACCACCTTCAAATTACCAGAGTGGGCAGAAGTATGTAAGGCTGTGAACAGCTCGGGGACGGACCTTGAGTTGATATCAATGTGGGCAGTTTCCACAAGCAAGTGCACCACTTCTAGGGAAGGAGAGACAACTGCTGCATGAATTAATGATAGGCTAAAACCAAAGTTTTGGTTGGGGCCAGCACATGAAGGCCTGAAGGAGCGACTGCTTAATTATGTGCCTCGAAGCAGGAAAAGACGGAGCGATGATGGCTTTGCCAACTTCTGCAAAAAATGGCGAGGCCAAGCAGACAAAGCAGAAGTGGGAGGATATGCTACAAGACGTATAATGTGCTTGGACCCTCAACATCACCAACTCTATGGGCATTATCAAGACGGCCATGCAATAACTAAAATTCTATGAGAAGTACACTAATATGTCTGACCAATTTTGCAAAAATTGTAGATTCCACCTTTTAATAGTCTATGGATCTCTCTCTCTCTCAGGTATGCAGCGACAATTTGATGCATTACACAGTTTTGCAGAGAATAGTGTCTGTAAACCTTGGTAAAACCAAGGTTATGGTGTTTAACACCACACCACAGTGGATCAGGAGATCAACACCGACTCTCACATATGGTCAGGAGATTGCAGAGTATACAGATGCATACACTTACCTTGGGGTTGTCTTCACGGGGCCGAGGTTTTCTTTGGGGACAACAGCAGAGACTAGATTGACTAGAGCTTTATGTGGCCTTTGGGAGGCTTGGAGAGGATGTGTTTGCAGGTTCAGTTCCAAGAACCTCGGACAAAGTTATGACTCTTTGATGCTTTAGTAGCCTGTATGGGGTGCAGATGTTAGGAACTTCTGTAGGCCAGGATGGTTGGAGACGTATGGAGAGGCCCTTGGTATCCATGATCTTTCAACTGATCAGAGCCAAGGCCTCCGTACCCCACGCTATCATTCGAGCAGAGCTAGCTGCCCCTCCTATGGAGATTGAGGCGCTTACCAGATCAGTCTTTTTGTGCACAGCTTGTGGGATACTACTAGAGATAGATATGCTAGATTGGCCCTTGAGTCTTCCAGAGAGTTAGCTCTTTAGGGGGGCACTTCATGCTGGTATGCGCAGATGACATCATGGTTTTAGACACAAGGCTTCACCATGGACAGGCTGCCCCCTTTCCAGTACTCTCTTCAAGCACCCTCGATGTCTCTTACACGGGTGGAGATTACTAGACTCATTCGTCAGGACCTGATCCAGTTGGATACCAGGAGGACATAGATAGAGCCGCCACAGGAGTTGGGCACAAAGATGGCTTTCTATAGAGAGCATTTTCTCCACCTCACAGGAGATGGGTTTGTGATTCGACCCAGCTACATGGACACACATATGTCTCATGGTTTGCAGTGTGCCATTGGTCAGATACGCACATCCTCACATCAGCTGGAGATTGAGACTGGTAAATTCAGAGGGATACTAGCAGATAGCAGGATATGCTGCTTATGCCAGCTAGAGCCAGAGATAGAGCTACATAACGTATGTCATTGCACAATGTACTATGAGATACGGGGCCGTTTCCATTGCTTATTCAGAGAGGGTTTCGGTCCTTTCTCTAGGGTCGGGAGTTATGAGGATCACAGATGTCTTGGGCTATATCTACTTGACTTACACAGATATAGAGACACTTTACTGGGGAGAGCTAGAGAGAGACAGTCCCAGAGATAGATTACAGATTTCTTTTCAGTAGATATGGGACAGTCAGAGGAGCAGCCATCACTGCAGAGCTCGGACCACACTCATTCGACCACTACCGGCACTCTCATCGACCGAGCACTGGAGCTGAGGAGATCTAGACGGCCACGATTGAGGAGAGGGGCTACACAACATCGACGAAGACTACATCAGAGGATTCGAGCCATACTCTCTCGACATCCAGAGTGCAGGATGGATTCTAGTAGTAGTATCTTTGTTCGAATTCACTATTTTGTAACAGATTGCTCTCATAGGTCATTTTGGCCGTTTGAAGACATTTACATAACTTTCTCTCTCTCTCTCTCTCTCTCTCTCTCTCTCTCTCTCTCTCTCTCTCTCTCTCTCTCTCTCTCTCTAGAAAGCTATTTGGGCGCCGGTGGTAGCCCTAGGAGGCCTTCAAGCGACAAGCAGGCTCTTTTTCGCGAGAAGTCGCAGGAGCACAGAGAGCAAGCAAGAGCATGGCTCCTCTCTCTCTCTCTCTCTCTCTCTCTCTCTCTCTCTCTCTCTCTCTCTCTCTCTCTCTGTGGGACAGGCTACCTCCTTTTCAGTACTCTCTACAGGCACCTTGATGTCTCTGACATTGGTGGAGATTACTAGACTCATTCGTTAGGATCTGATCCAGCTAGACACGAGGAGGACATGGATAGAGCCGGTACAGGAGTTGGGCACGAAGATGGCTTTCTATAGAGAGCGTCTTCTCCATCTCACAGGGGATGGGTTTGTGATTCGACCTAGCTATATGGACACACATGTTTCTCATGGTTTGTGTTGTGCCATTGGCTAAATACGCACATCCTCACATCAGCTCAAGATTGAGACTGGCAGATTCAGAGGGATACCAGCAGATAGCAAGATATGCCGCTTATGTCATCTAGAGCCAGAGACAGAGTTACATTACATATGTCATTGCACAGTTTACTATGAGATACAAGGCCGTTTTCATTTTCTATTTAGAGAGGGTGGTTTTGTGCCTCTATCTAGGGTCATGAGTTATGAGGATCAGAGATGTCTTGAGTTACACAGGCATAGAGACACTTTACCGAGGAGAGCTAGAGAGAGATAGTCCCAGAGATAGATTACAGATTTCTTTACACTAGATATTGGACACCCAGAGGAGCAGCCACCATTGCAGAGCTATGCCCGCACTCATACTACCACTACTGGCATTCTCATAGACCGAGCATTGGAGCTAGGGAGATCTAGAAAACCACGATTGAGGAGAGGAGCTACAGAGTATCGACGAAGACTACAGCAGAGGATACGAGCCATACTTTCTCGACGTCTAGATTGCAAATGAGGATGGATATCTACCATATCTCCCCCCCCCCCCCCCCCCTCTCATTGTACTAGACATTGTAGTGGGCACCTTTTGTATTAGCTGGCACATCCATACAGTCTCAGCTTGTAGTAGTTGTATTTTTTGTTTCATTTGTTTTTGATTTCGGACATGGTATCAGATTCACTATGTTGTAACAACTTGGCCTCATAGGTCATTTTGGCCTTTTGAAGAAGTTAATATATTATTTCATTTCATTTCTCTCTCTCTCTCTCTCTCTCTCTCTCTCTCTCTCTCTCTCTCTCTCTCTCTCTCTCTCTCGGCTAAGCAGAGGGAGCTTGGGTGGCATGTGGAGAGGGATGAGCAAGTATGTCCGACGAATAGGGGGCACGCATGGATGAGGTGACGGAGGTGGAGGGGGAGGCAGGCGCACAGGTCTCCATTGGAGCTTGCTGCCAAGGGTATTGACCTGGGTGTCTATCTCTCTCCGCCGATATGCTCTCTCTCTCACCAGATCAATATCCTTTATGCACAGTTTATGGGACCTCCCTAGAGACAGATATGCTTGGCCAGCCCTTGAGTCCTCTAGAAGCTAGCATTGCAGGGTGATACAACATGTTGGTATGGGCAGATGACATCATGGTTTCAATTACATGGGTTCAGCATGGACAGATTGCCCCCGTTCCAGTACTCCTTGGGGATGCACCTTCTCTATCTATCACACGGATAGAGATCGCTTGACTCATACGTCAGGATCTGATTCAACTAGATACTAGGAGCAGTCGATACAGGAGTTGGCCACGAAGATGGCTTTCTATAGAGAGCATCTTCTCCAACTCACGGAGGACGGATTTGTGACGAGGCCTGGATACATGGATACACACTTATCTCATGGGATATGGTGTGCTATTGGCCAGATACGCACATTCTCACATTAGCTTCAGATCGAGACTGGTAGATTTCGAGGAGTACCAGCAGAGGATAGGATATGTCATTTATGTCATATTGAGCCAGAGAGAGAGTTGCACTACATATGCCACTGCCCTGTGTACTACGAGATCCGTGGCCACTTTCACTGCTTTTTCAGAGAGGGTTTCGGACCGCTTTCTATAGTCATGAGATACCTAGACCAGAAATGCCTAGGCCTGTTTTTACTCGAGCTGCACAAACACATGGAGAGCTTGCTAAGGACATCAGGGGAGAGCCAGTCTCAGAGGCAGATCACAGATTTCTTTACACCAGACAATGAGATGCCAGAGGAGTACTCACCACAGCAGAGCTCAGCTTCAGATCACACGCACACCAGAGGTATGTTGATCGATCGGACGATTGAGTTAGGGAGATCTAGACAACCACGATCACGGGGGGCTTCACAGTACTGGAGGAGGATGCAGCAGAGGATCCGGATCACCCTAGCTTGACATGCGAGGTGCCCAGTCAGAGTATTGACTATGGAGGATATTGACGAGATTTGCCACAGACCGATAAGGGATTTCCCCTGACCCCCCCCCCCCCCCCAACCCCTTGTAGCAGGCTACAGTCACTTTCACAGGACACACAATTAGTACAGTTGGTCTAGGCTGGTTCACACTGGACACTCTCTGGGTTGGGCTAGGCAGTGACACGTGGCAGCAGAGATACGGACTGGTCTAGTGGACATCATGGCCAGGTCACCACCTCCACTCAGCTTGGAGATAGACTTAGATGGCTGACATTTATGAGCCGTTGGTGGCTCTTTATGGTGGTACATGTGAGTAGTAGTTGTTGGGTCAGTATCACTTTTTCTTCATATCTGGTCCAGCGTCGTAGTCTAGAGTATAGAGTCCATACACACAACACGTCTTCACCATCCCTGCACATCTGAGCCTCGACACCCCATTATACCTATGAGTCCTGGGCTGGAGCTGTGTGTGTTGCCACGCTAGAGTCTGTATCAGTTCTTTGACATAGTCGAGTCATATGTTGTGGTCTGCTGCAGTTGTGTCTCTGTGAGCTCAGTTGTTGTCTATTGTTCCTTTGTTTCCAGTCTGTTTTGAGTGAGATTATCACGCACATTGCATTGAGGAGCACTAACTGTAGAGAGCACGACACACTATCCGCGCTACAGGCGCTCTCATTTTGGCGATCACGGTGGGACCTCAACTGAAGTCTCACTCTCTGTTGTGCCTGTTGGTCTAGTCCTCTCTCGCCCTTGGTCCAACTCGTCTGGTCCTCTCTCGCCCTGGTCCAACCAACTCTCGTCCTGGTCTAGGCCCTTGTCCTTGGTCTAGTCCTTTCTCATCCCGGGTCTAGTCCGTCCTCGTCCCGGGTCTAGTCCCTCCTCGTCCCTGGTCCAACCAGGTGGTCTAGTCACTCAAACTGGTCTAGTACAGTCTAGACTTGTGTTCATCCAGTTAAGGGTCTTCTTGCCCAAAGTTTGGTTGGGTTGGTGGTCACTTCATGACACATACAAGGCGGTCATTTGAGCGTCAAAGTGCACTCCGAAGTCCTTTGAAGTACTACAACAGGATGCGTCAACCCTTGGTACGTGGTAGAAGTCCACCATTCTCATCACCCATACCTCCACATGCAGCCTCATCCATTCCTCCATCAGGTTCTACATCTTCCGGGTCACCTTCCCTAGTGAAGCTCTCCCCCATTTTGTTACAGCAAGCTATTGAGCAACAGGCTCCTGAGCAAGAGGCCATGGAGGCGTTGACCAGTGTGTTGGCCAAGGTAAACATCAAGTTTCTTACCTTCAAGGGACTCTCCTCAGAAGATGCAGACGACCATGCAAGGAGGTTTGTATCTCTCTGTAGAGGTCGTGGTCTTAATAGGGAAGATGCTTATTTGGTACTCTTTCCATCTACCTTAGATGGCTTAGCAGATAAATGGTACAGTCAGTTTGCAGAGAATCATTTTGCAACTTGGGCAGCTTTACGACAACAGTTCTATGCGGCATTCAGGCCAGGTGACTACCAGGAAAAGGTTTTAGATGAGTTGGCCAATATGGTGCTCCAGCCAGAGGAGACTTTCGCAGAACTAATGACTAAAACCAAGTCTCTGGTTGCCAAGCTTCCTCGGCAGCTAGGAGAATTTATGGTTAAGAAGTGGGTGGAGAAGGCTCTTCCCAAAACTTGTGAGCAAAAACTCCGAGAGAGTCTCCGACCTGACGCCACTCTGGAGGAGTTTGTCGCGGCTGCTACTAGGATAGAGGGAGCTAGGAAGCTGTTCACCAACTCTCCTCAGGTAGAGACCCCTTCAGTGTTTTTTGGAAGTCCTTATGATCCTTTAACTTATTTACGCAGGGAACTGGAAGCCCTAAAGTTATAGCGAGCTCTTGAAGAGGAGAGGTCCTTCTCTCTTAGACAAGAGAAGCCTCCACATAATGAGGCATTGGAACAAATCAAGCGCGAGCTAGCAGAGCTCAGGTCTGAGCAGGAGACTAAGGCTATGGTTTGGTGTAGCTCATGCCGCTGTCCAAGGCACCCTCCACAGGAATGTCCCCTCCGGGTTTACTGCCACTTTTTGTGAGAAGTCTGGACATGAGGACAAGGACTGCTACTACCTCAAGGGATTGCGACAAATACAGCAAAGTCTTGGTCCTACTCTTCAACAAGGGCCAGCACCTGCATCCAACATGGTTTCTCCCTGTGGCCATCCACACCATATGCCACCTTTATTGATAGCCCCTCCTATGCAAGGTATGCAAAGTACTTTTCCCTCTCAGAGCTTTTATCAAACCCATGCTCCCTCATCACCTCAAAGCTTCTATGCTTCCACCTCCAACTCCATGCACCAGGAGCAAGGACCACCTCGCGCCCTTCGACTCGCCCACTGAATCGGCCCATTTTGTGCTACAGATGCGGGGAATATGATCATTATCAAAGCAAATGCCCTCTGCACTCCAGCCTGTTACAGATCTACACTCCAGCCTGTTACAGATCTTACTCCACAGGAGTGGAGCAGTGAGAGGGAGGAGTGTTGGGAGCTCATCAGCAGCTTAGCTCTCTGGTTCATCTGGCGGGCCCGCTGTTTCCGCATCTCTGAGGCTCGCCCTGTGCCACCAGCAGAGACTGTTCGTGACTTTTGGCTTGAGCTGATCCATACTCTCAGAGGACAGCTTGAGGGACTACAGGGCAGCTCCGACCGCATGCGGGAGCGCCGAGAGGCTTTCCTTCGACTCTGGCGCCCTTGGCCTTTTTACACCATGGTCCAGGGGGTGCTCAGATGGCACTACTGTCCACATGTGTGGCTTTTCTCTCCTCCCATCTCTTGATTTAGCCCCATTGTATATATGCTGTTTTTTCATTGGGAGAGTCTCCCCATCATGCTTGTTGTAGCCCTCTCCTGCAGAGGTGGATGTAGCCCTATGGGCAGTTTTCATTAACTAATAGAAGGATCTTTTTCTCGGAAAAAAAAAATGCCCTCTGCCCGAAGGGTCACCTCCCTGCCGTCATTGCCCTGAAATGAAGGATCACTATAGTAAAGATTGCCCTAAACTTCGTGCATCCACTGCTGCGAACCCAAGTCAAAGCCAAAATGAGTTTACCTTTCCCAAGCTCAATTTGATAACAGTTAGCACAACTCCTCAGCCACCCCCTACTGCCCATGTGGTTACCACTCAAGAGAAGTTGCAGTTGGTAGAGGAGCCAGCGGGCATCCTCACCCGGGCCCAGAGAGCCACTCTCGGTCTTAGTTTTCCAACACGTTCAACTCCCCCACACATTCTCACACCAGTGGATACCTTGCCTTCAGCTGTTAACAAGCCATCCCCCAGTGCCATGAAAGAATCCAAATCTTTGCCCTCGGATATTGATGAAGCTTTCTTGGAAGCAGTTTCCGATATACAAAAAATCAAGGTACCCGAGAAACCACTGGTAGAACAAGAAAAGCTTACAGCAGAGACAGTCTTGAAGAACATCTTCCAACGAGTGTCCCTCTATGACATGCTGCGACTAGATGCGAGTTTTAAAAGTGACACCCTTGCTGTTATTCAGTCACTTTACCGTGGAGCAAGTCCTAGTGGCGGGCACCTCCCAGTGCGACCATCAAAGTCCTATATGATATCCAATCCCGCTGCTCCACTCACTGATTATGGAAGCCCTCGCCTGACAGTGTCCGTTTTGGGTCGGCAATTCTCAGGAGTGATAGTGGATGGTGGATCTGGCATCAACCTGATGCCCGAGTTCACTATGTTAGCTCTAGGTCTATAGCCTACTCAGCTTGCTCCCTTCACAGTTACATTGGCCGACCAGAGGGCAGTCTACCCAATGGGCATAGTGGACAATGTGCCTCTGCAGGTACAAGACTTTACTTTTAACTTGGATTGTTTTGTGGTTCGTCTTCCCCAGGTTGAGGGCGGATTTCCCTTGCTCATTGGAAGACCATGGCTTCGACACACTAAAGCACTTCATGATTGGGGAAATGATGCCATGTGGATACATACTTCTGGCTCCTTGATGCAACCCATTCTCTTAGAAGGAGGTATGGATCCCGTGGTGCAGCAAGTTTCTTTCTACAACAAGCCAATGTAGAAGATCTACAGGAGTTCCGACACACCTCAAACTCAACCCCAGCTATGTCTATTTCTGACTCTCCGACCAAACCAAAGTTATCCTCTGTGTTTGCTATACTACCCCCCACCAAGTGTCTTCAAGGCGAGTCACAACACGAAGATGTCTCTTTCAAAGTGGATGCCACTCTAGCTAATGGCGTCTCTTTTCTACGACTAGACGCTGCAAATTCTTCACCTACAGTGCAATCTTCCGCAGTGCCCACTCAAGACCCCATAAAGGGACCAAACTTTGTAGTTTTTGAAGCCCCACCTAAACTGCTAGATTATATGCAGAGTGATAAATCAAATTTGCTACGGTCTGTGTCACAGCGGGTGAGATTAGACTCATTAGCAGATGGTTTTGAAAGCGCGGGGTGTCAAACTTGGAAGAAGATCAGTTCGGGATGGCTATCTTTTACTCAATATTTATTCTGCTGTCTGGTTTTCGCTTCTCGACTCTGCTCTATGCTCTATGATAAACCTTTACAGTACCTATACCCAGCCCCTCACATTCACTCGCCCTACCCACCCTGTTCCCCTTTCACCCTATCCAAACCCACTCACCCCTCGCCCTCCTTCCCGCCTCTAGTTTCCCCTCACAACCCCTCGCCCCTAGTCCCCCCTCTCTCCCCAACTCGCCCCCCCCCCCCCCTCTCTCCCCAATTCGTCCCTTCCTCCCCCCTTCCCAACTCGCCCCTTTTCCCCCTCCCCAACTCGCCGCCCCCCCCCCCCCCCCCCCCCTCTTCCCAATTCGCCCCCTTTCCCCCTCCCAAATTCGTCCCTCCCCCTCTCCCCCCAACTCGCCCATCTCTCGCAACTCGCCCCCTCCGCCCCTCTGTCCCCAATTCTCCCCCTTTCCCCCTCCCAAATTCGTCCCTCCCCCTCTCTCCCCAACTTGTCCCTCCTTCCCCCCTCCCAACTCGCCCCCCTCTCTCCCCAATTCGCCCCCTCCCAAATTCATCCCTCCCCCTCTCTCCCAACTGGCCCCCCTGCCCAATTGGCCCCTTCCCCTCTCTCCGAACGCCTCTCCCCTCCCTCTACCAACTCGTCCCTACCACCCTCTCCCAACTCGTCCCTACCCACCCCCTCAATTTTCTCTCGCCCCTACCGACTTCCCCCTCGCCCCTAACCAGCCCAACTCTTGCCCCTATCCAGCCCAGCTCTTGCCCCTGCCTACTCACACCTCGTCCCATCCCCCTGCCAACTCTCGCCCCCTACTTTGTCTGCAGGAACTATTACACAAGCTTGTTCGCCTCTCTCTCTCTCTCTCTCTCTCTCTCTCTCTCTCTCTCTCTCTCTCTCTCTCTCTCGCGCGCGTGCGCGCAACACGCAGCATATCAGACAGTGGTAGGGATGACGCGCAGAGCAGAGGACGTCACAAACACAAAGCAGCTAGGCAGGTCGCAGGCTGCAGGCTGCAGGCAGAGTGACGTGCTGGTAGGGTTTCGCCACACCAAAGGGCTGCACGCAGCTGCGCTACAAAGGTACAGCAGACCAAGAGGTAGGGTTCGCACAGGTACAGCAAGCCCTAGATTAGGGTTCGCGCAGGTACAACATGCCCGAATTTATGGTTTGCGCAGGTACAGCACGCACAAAATTAGGGTTCGCGCAGGTGAATTCTCTATGTATTCCCTGCTCGGTCTGCAGCCTCTCTCTCGTGCAGTGGGCAGCAAACGGCCAAGGTCTCGTGCAGCTTCTACAACAGTGTACAAGCAGGAAACCACTCTCTCTCTCTCACCATTCTTGCTGCTGCCCATTGCTCCCGTCACTTGCACATTTCACCCCCATCACACCCAACCATAGTCTTTACACACAGCAGCAGCACAAAACACTTTCAGTGCACAATATTCATACATTCTGTCATCATACGCACACACACCTGCATTGAATCATTACTACGTAGCTCTGCACATTGCACTTTATTATCAGAAACAGCACAAAGGGGGGGGGAAACCTTAGGAACATACAGATTGTCAGCCAAAACCAATTAGCAGGATCAAGTTACAGATCTTTAGACCTATCAGATGGTGAGGAAGGCCATTGACAGGATGAGGATTGCGAGAGCATATGATCATGATTTAACCGTGCCATGTGTGAGGGCTTGCCTGATACTTGGAGCCTATCTACTATTGTACCTATCTTCAAGTCAGGAGACCCTATGGAGCCTGGGAATTATCGCACTATCATGATTGGACACACATTGGCACGGTTGTACGCATCTATTCTTGAGCAGCAGCTGAGTAGATGGGCAGAGAGGGAGGGGATACGCACAGCCGGGCAGGCAGGTTTCACGAGGGGTTTTTCTACGCTTGACCATATCTTGACACTCAGAGCCATCATTGAGAAGGGCAGATCGCGTGGGAGACGGATCTATTGTAGCTTTGTGGATTTCCGCAAAGCATTTGATACAGTGCCTAGAGCTAGATTGATGCGTAGATTACAGCAGATGGGGGTACCCACAGAGCTCATTTGGGGGGTCATGGCATTATATAGGTCAGTAGTAGGGCATGTACGCACCCCAGAGGGTCTATCCACACTGGTTTACTCGACTATTGGGGTGAAGCAGGGCTGCCCGCTCTCTCCTACTCTATTTGGTATGTATGTGGATGAGGTTTCTGACTACATTGAGAGAGATGGTGATAGAGGTGCACAGCTGGCAGGGACATGGATTCCACTATTGTTATATGCTGATGATATTGTGTTGATCTCCGACTCTCCGGAGGGGATGCAACGTCACTTGGATGCTCTGCATAGGTTTGCCCAGGAAAGTGGTTTATCTGTCAACCTTGGTAAAACCAAGGTCATGGTATTTAATAGCACCCCACAGTGGGTCAGGAGGTCAGCGCCAGCATTCACATACGGCCAGGAGAAGGTGGAGTATACAGATGCTTACACTTACCTTGCAGTGGTTTTTAGTGGCCCAACAGTTTCATTGAGGAGGGCAGCAAAGACCAGATTGACCAGAGCCCATGCAGCATTGGGTAGATTGGAAAGGATGTGTTCACAGGTTCAGTTTCAGGAGCCTCGGACAAAGCTCTGGCTCTTTGACACTTTGGTGGCTTCTGCATTGCTTTATGGAGCTGAGATTTGGGGACCTTCACTGGATCATCACGGGAGGACAGGCCGCACTGATGGATGGGGGAACATGGAAAAGCCTCTGGTCTCTATGATCTTGCGGCTCATTAGAGCCAAGGCTTCAGTACCACGTGCTATTGTACGAGCAGAGCTAGCTACCCCCCCACTAGTGGTTGAGGCGCTCACCACATCTGTTTCCTTCATACACCGCATGTGGGAACTTCCTAGAAACAGATATGCACGCCTTGCACTTGAGTCCTCTCAACAATTAGCCATGCAGGGAGATACAACATGCTGGTATGGGGAGATGGCATCATGGTTTCAGGCGCATGGGTTCAGCATAGACAGATTGCCTCCCTTCGAGTACTCACTGGATGCGCCCTCTCTGACTCTTACACAGTCCGAGATCACCAGGCTCATTCGCCAGGACTTGACTCAGCTAGACACCAAGAGGACATGGATACAGCCGGCACAGGAGCTGGGCACGAAGATGGCTTTATATAGAGAGCATCTCCTCTAGCTTACGGAGGATGGTTTTGTGACGAGGCCCAGATACATGGACACCCACTTATCTCATGGGATACGATGTGCTATTGGCCAGATACGCACATCCTCACACCAGCTGCGGATTGAGACTGGGAGATACAACGGAGTACCAGCAGAGGCCAGGACATGCCTATTGTGTGACATCGAGCCTGAGTCAGAGTTTTACTACACATGCCACTGCCCCGTCTACTACGAGATACGAGGCCGCTTCCATTGCTTGTTCAAGGAAGCCTTTGGACCATTCTCTAGAGTCAAGCGGTAGGAGGATCAGAGATGCCTGGGTTTGTTTTTGCTCGAGCTGTGCAGACACAGAGAAAGCCTGATGAGAGGAGAGGCCAGCCAGTCTCAAAGACAGATCACCGACTTCTTTAGAGCTGCCATTGGACACCCGGAGGAGTTACCACCGCAGCAGAGCTCGTCGCCTCACACCAGAGGCACAGTGATCGACCGAGCAATTGAGCTGGGGAGATCCAGACCCCCATGACTGCGGAGGACTACACAGCATCGACGAAGGCTGCATCAAAGGATTCGGATCACTTTGGCTCGACATGCACGACGCCTGGTCAGACTACTGACCATGGAGGAGATTGATGAGATCCGCCAGCGACCGATGCTGGATCTCCTGTGATCTAGCTATGTCGGCTAGGTGTTTAGCTGCTTAGTTCACGCCTAGCAGTTCAGGATTCCATAGTATTTCATTTTGTCATTTTGTCATCTTGTTACTCTGACTTTGTATCAGATCCACCACATTGTAACTTTCTGGTCTCATAGGTCACTTTGGCCTTTTGAAGACGTTAATATAACATTTCATAACATCTCTCTCTCTCTCTCTCTCTCTCTCACACACACACACACACACACACATACATTTTTTATTTTATTTTTGTCTCTCCTCTTCTCTCTCTCCGGCGAGGAAATGGAGACCTCCTGTAATTTAATAATCAAGCGGCCACAGGCTTTGTTTCCTTGTTCACGGGAGATGGCCAAAGACACAAAAGAGGAGAGCAAGTTTATGTAATCCGATCATAGGAGACGAGCAAGCTGAAGAGCCTTTTGGCTGTTTCCTTGTGGCTTTCAAGCATTCACCTGGTTGCCATCCTGTTGTTGTGAAGGCTTTTTGTTTTGCCATCATGATGGAGCTTAACCTTAATTGCGGTGTTACTCGGGCTTATGGTCATCCCTTCTTTTGAGAATAGTGTTGTTGCAAAAAAGTGTTGCAAGATTCATCTGCAACTGCAAGCAGGGACCAGTTCATTTTCCTCTCACTATGGTTATGGAGGATAAAGATGTGCTGGATCAAAACAAAGCATATCTCTTTATTGTGAAGCTTCATTCTGTTTTGCTAAGTGGGATTCTTGGACTATGCAATCATACTGGGTTCTTGCCTATTCAAAGGCTTAAGGCGTTTGCAAGCAGTACAGTGCTTTTAACCCCACTTTTGAGGCATGTAAGGTCATGGTTGGGCCTAGCAGCTGCTTCAGGAGAGATGTACCGATGCAGTACCTAGTGGTTTTCTTTCATAGTTTTTTTAGTATTTCTCTCATTGAGATGGTGAGCGGTCTTGTGGCGGGCAACCTATAGCAGGCTACAATGTCACTTTCACAGCGGACACAATTAGTACAGTTGGCTAGGCTGGTTCACACTGGAGGGACTCTCTGGGCTGGGTTGGGCAGTGACACGTGGGAGCAGAGATACGGACTAGTCTAGTGGACATCGTGGCCAGGTCACCACCTCCACTCAGTCTGGAGATAGACTTAGATGGCTGACATTTATGAGCCGTTGGTGGCTCTTTATGGTGGTACATGTGAGTAGTAGCTGCTGGGTCAGTATCACTTTTTCTTCATATCTGGTCTAGTGTCGTCGTCTCGAGTATAGAGTCTATACACACAGTACGTCTTCACCATCCCTGCACATCTGAGCCTCGACACCCCATTGTACCTGTGAGTCCTGAAAGCTGGAGCTGAGTGTGTTGCCACGCCAGAATCTGTATCAGTTCTTTGAGATAGTGGAGTCATATGTTGTGGACTGCTGCTGTTGTGTCTCTGTGAGCTCAGTTGTTGTCTATTGTTCCTTTGTTTCTAGTCTGTTTTGAGTATTGTCATGCACATTGCACTGAGGAGCACCCATTGTAGACAGCACGACACACTATCCGCGCTACACCCCCCCAACCCCCTTTTTTTAGTTGTACTCAGACATTGTACTAGATTCACCACTTGTAATTTTTTTGGTCTCATAGGTCACTTTGGCTTTTTGCAGACGTTAATATATCATTTCATTTCATTTTCTCATTGATGCAAGAGCAGGTACTGGCGGGGGGGGAACGCAGGTCAGGTGACGGCGACGAGTGGGAGGGGGGACACAATATTCAGGGGTATCTCTTAGATGTTTGGTAAGCTTGCATGTTCCCTTTCTAAAAGAAAGTGGGTGTTCAAATACAATTGAAACCCAACGTATAGCACTACCTCCCTCTAGGTCAGCAGTGCCAACAAAAGGAGGTAAATTAAATGACGTGGTATATGGCTCGTTGCTGCTGTTGCACCCACCCGCTCGCCATCGCTGCCTCCTCCCCCCCTACTCTCGCTGCCTCAGCCCGCCCCTTGCGTGCTACTCCTGCCCGCTGCCCCCCCGCTACCCCCGCCGCCCGCTACCCTCCCCTCCCCCCCCCCCCCCCCCGCTGCCCCACCCCTGCCCACCCCTAGCTTATTCGCTTTCAGCCCCCCCCCACCCCCCTCGCTCGCCCGCCCCTTTTTCTCCCGTTTTACATTGCCTCCCTCCCCGCCCCCCCTCTTTTTCTCGCAGGAGTCTGTCCCCACGGCCTGCTGGGAGCTTCGCGCCCTTCACGCCTTCTTCGACTTAGCAGCAAACACAAATGGAGGCTCCAGCTCTGCCACATAGGGACCCTACCAATGCCCCCTCGCCCAACCCTGCTGAGCCCACCATTTGACGTGCTCTTTCACCGACAGAGCAAGCAAGCCTAGCAGCAGAGGTAGAGCGCTTGCAGGCGACTTCTGTCATCTGCAAGATTCTCGGTACCCGACCCAGCAGAGGAGAGCTGCGTGACCTTCTCCAGGCCCGCCTACTTGCAGAGGTGGGCAAGATCTTGGACGTACAGATACTCGGACGAGGCTACTATCAGATTGAGTTTGAGACCTATGAGATGGCGTCCAAGGTCATTGCCATGAGTCCATTGACCATCCGAGCAGCTGGAGCTCACTTTTGACAGTGGAGACATGGTTTTGACCTTGCTTCGGATGTTTTGGTAGAGGAGGCAGACATCCCCATCACCGTTTGCTTTCCTGGTTTGAGGACGGAGTACTTACCACTTTTGTCGAGGATAGGCTCAGCGATTGGGACTGTCCTAGAGACACCTGGCACGGCAGCCTCAGTAGTTGCCAAGGCGGCCGGCATTCCCTTAGTTCGCGTCTAGTTAGGGACACTCACAGGCTCCCGAAGGTCATTCTTCTGCCTCGGGTGAGTGGGGGTTGGTTTAGACGGAGCGTAGAGTATTCGGGTCTCCCGAACCAGTGCTTTATTTGTCGCCAGATGGGCCATCTTGTGAAGGCCTGTCCACGGAGGAGGCCTCGACCTACACCACAGACTGAGCCCCAGCCTGCAAGGGCTGGCTAGCAGCCACAGGTATAGACACAGCGCACACATGCAGAGCCTCCCTCCGAGCTTGGGGCTCCAGCGGAGGAGGGATGGCAGAAGGTCCGTGGTCGACGACAGCAGGGGCCACAGCGAAGCCTGGCACTTAGAGTGGTCCTTAGGCGCCTGCCCAACAGCATTGGGTTCCCATGGGGAACCGTTTCAGTCCTCTTGAGCAGGATGAGGTCCCTGCTCTAGCCCCCACCTCAGCTTCACCCTCAACAGCCCCTCCCCCCCCCCCAGAGTTCCCCCCCTTCTCATCATCCTCCCCCTGGCCTCCTGCTCCCACCGCCTCCTCCCCCCGCCCCTCTACCTCTGCCGCTCCCCCCCCCCCCCCCTCTTCTCCACCTCTTACCCCCGCTCCTACTCCCCTCCCTCCCGCTCCAGTTCCACAGCCGACCCAGGGGACAGGGCCATCTCCGGCTGCGAGGAGATCTCTTGGCAGCGCCTTTGCCACGAGTCGCTTGGCGAGAGAGGGACAGCCTTTCTTGCGACCCCCTCTTCAGGTACAGACGTCTCCTTTTGCAGCTATCCCTCGTGGTCTGACGAGCATCAACCTGCGGCGCCGATGGGACTTCTTCGACTACGACTTCACTCGTTTTCTCGGCAACCCATCAGCAGACCATGAGGCAGCCTGCTTCAGGGTCCATGTTCTGTTCCTTGCAGCTAGGGGGATAGAGGCCTTGGACTCAGCGGTTGGCTTCTCTTTTCCCCTTTGTGGTAGGGACCAGACTGAGTGGACTCTCGACTCAGTGTTGGGGTGGTTACACACACAGGTCCTAGAGTTCTCTCACCACATGGGAGAACTAGGAGTTACAGACATGCTTCAGACTTTGTGGCCACTGGCCAAGTTTGCGGTTACCCCTCCAGATAGAGCAGGATGTAGACACATTGTGGTCTACTTCTTTGCCAATACGCAGTGCTTGCCATGCTATGTACACATTCATGAGGACTCCCGGACAGAGGAGGCTGCTTTACGGACGGCTCGCTCTACTTGGGCTTGGGCCAGGCACTCATGCAATCACGCCTATCTAGAGGACGCTCGGATGCGGATTACTCCCCATCCAAGCCAGCCTCGAAGATAGCACGTTTAGCTGTTGTGGCAACATCTGTTCTCTCTCGCTCCCCATGAGGATCGTCTCATGGAATGTGCAGGGACTTGGTGGGCCCCAGTTTCAGTGTCAGTGAGGCCGAATGCGTCACGAGCTTCAGCGTTGCCTTGTGGGAGGAGAGATTTATCTCCTTATGCTTTAGGAGCACCATCTGTGTGAGAGCCGCATTAGACGTTGTGGTCAGCTCTTGCATGGACGATATGATACTTTTTGGTCAGCAGCTTTTGGACTTGGAGGCATCCAGGGTGGGGTATGTATGACTATTGCGGATTCTTTGCAGCAGGACATTGTGGGCGGAGGGATTACTGTGCCAGGCAAGGCTCAGTGGATTACTATGCAGGTTCAGGGTTGCCTTGTGGGATTCCTGAACATCTATGCGCCCAATGTGGCGAGTGCACGAGCAGAGTTTTGGTCACAGATAGTTGAGGCTCTGCCGCAGGCAGAACACTGGTGCATAGGGGGGGACTTCAACATGTTCGAGGACCCTTCTGTGACACGATTGGTGGTAGCCATGCTACTGTGCATGGAGTTGAGCTAGCAGCTTGGGAGAGGTTTTGTATGACTCTGAGGGTCTCGGATGTCTGGCAGCACTCTAGTTTTGTGAGGCCCCCAGACAGCCTTTCCTTCTCTCGTTCTGACCGCGAGTGGGAGGAGTGAATCTATCGCGGATAGATCGCTTCTACACTAGTGACTATTTCAGTGACTTGGGAGGGACAGTTGGCATTCTGGCAGGGACTTCCTTCTCGGACCATGCACCAGTGATCCTCACAGTGGCAAAGAGGCAGAGGAGGGGGAGCACGATGCTTCGCATCCCAGAGAGGGTCTTGCTGGACTCTGCACTCAGAGAGCGAGTAGAGGCTCTCTGGGCAGAGAGCTTGGACAGGCAGGATTCTCGTGCTGATAGAGTGGCTTCAGGACTAGCTCAGATTAGTCGTTTCTTTCTCTAGGAGTCTTTGGCTCACCGAGCTACAGCGAGAGAGGAGTAGCATCTCAGACGCGGCATTGCTTCGTTGTAGAGGATGCAAGAGCAGCATCCAAACAGTCCTTGGTTGGAGGAGCAGCTACAGCATACGACAAAGGCATACGACAGAGTTGACTAGGACTTTCCAGAGGGCACTCTACGCAGGATGGGCTTCTCAGATGCTTGGATCAGAGGGGTGTCAGCTTTGTACACACACGCACACAGTCAAGTACTTTTGGCAGGAGGTAGAGGTGATCGCTTAATGCTCACACGTTCGGTTAGACATGGCTGTCCTCTTGTCCCCTTCCTCTTTCTATTCTATGCTGAGGCGATGAACAGGTTTTTGGTGTCGCAGCAAGCTGGTCTACGGGGCTTAGCACTCCCTATTCGGGGAGATGAGCTATTGGACACTGAGTTTGCTGACGACTCAGCCTTGTACCTAGATGGCCAGGGGGCCAATGAAACCGGCCTGTTCAATCCAAAAAGGGCGGTAGACTTTACTTTAAACCTTGATTTAGCTTTCACCCATTATTAGTCGTCTATTTTACCTGTACTCTCAAGACACAACAAAGGGGAGAGGGATACAGGCTGCTAGATTGCACCTGTATGAGTAGACGGACACCAGATTGGCCCCTAACTTAGGCGCCCCTTTCGGTATTTCTTTATTGTTCAAAAGAGGGAATAAACGATGTGGTTCCCTACAAGCTGCCCCGCACAAACTCGGCTGAATTTCCACTGTTCCAGCCTGATTTCGGCAGCATAACTGTACTAGAACCCTTCTCGGTCAGTATTCCCACACATTAAATGACTTTCCCGACGCATACGGGCACTTTGCAAAACCTGGCGAGAATCTGCAGCACGCTAAATTCTCTGTTTTCAGCCTTGAAAATGCGCCAGATCACCTGTACAGCGGTCCCCTTGCGTCCCCGAACGTCCTGGGGGTATTAGGGTCCGTTTAGGGCCAAAACCCTAAACCTGAAAAAATACACAGCAGGCTGTAATTTACTGTTTCGGGCTCCGTTTCGCGTGCCGGTCGCATCCTTAGCAAGTCCTCGAGCTCCCGCACCTGTAGGGCTACTTGCCCTTTGAATCGGACAAGATTTCTGGCATGAAACCTCTCCGAATTCACCTGTACCTGCGGGGGGATTAGCCGCTAGCTAATCCAGTACCTGTGCAAGAGGCTCTTGCCTCGGCAATCGCGCATGAACCCACACAACTGTACATTGGTCAAATGAAGAGCCCACTAGAGGGGCATAACATACTGCCAAAGGGGAGAGAGAGGGCAGTGCGTAGCGTGCAGGGCATCACTCTTGGCACCGCACTGTGCATAAGAGGGAAAGCAAGCACTCCATAGCTCTTAACCTGTGACAAAACTGAAAATGAGGCTCTCCCCCTCCTAAATTCAGCGCCACTTCTTGTTGCATGAGGCAAGTGCACCAGAAGGTGCCACTTGGCACATTTACAAGCATTTTCCCGTTTCGGGGTTGCCGTCTAAAAATATCCCAACCGGTTGCCCAGTTGACTTCACGGCAGAGTAAGAAAATGTTCCCCTTGTCATTCCGGAGGTAATGACGTCAACACATTTTTAGGTCCCAAAATAGCAGTTTCCTAAATTTTAGGAGATGCTGCCATTGTATCTTTCTAGGTCATCCGACCTCTTTGTACACTGCGGCCACATCCAGAATTGAAATGTAGCCTCTGTAGCAAAGGATTCCACTTTGGCTAGTCAATGACCCCACTTGGCTAACCATAGTCCTTGTCCAACCATAGTGCTCTCTTGCCCTCAGGCCTGGACTCCCTCTGGACAGTTCCACACTAGCTATGCAATGCAGGGCAGTTAGATTTCCCGAGGGGTGTTTCCAAAAAGTGAAAGTAAATAGATAATAAGAAAGAAATCAACAAAAAGGATAGATAGTAGTCACACGCTGGTGACATACCCCCCTCTTGAAATCTCAAACGTCCTCGTTTGCATCTATGTCGTACATGCTTACTGTCAACACTGATGTATTCAACACCTGTCGACACATATACGACACATACATGCTCATTGTCAACCCTGGTGTATTCAACACCTCGTCGACTCATGTATTGCCTGCGTGTGAACCCTGTCCCAATGACATAGTGGTAGCTTCGCACTCTGCTATTGCTTTGAGTCACTAACTTTCCAATGACAAAATGGTAGCTGGACATTTTGCCACTGTCTTATAGTACACGTTGGATCCCTTAACACTTTCGAGCATACCCAAACCGCCAGTTTAAGAATGCAGCTACACATGTACTCTTCAATAGAAGCAATCACTGTATCCTTGACAAACTAACAAGAAATACTCACTTCTATAGCACTAACCAAACTTTTGGACATTCCATAAGAGCAATTGCCAAACTGACAATCTGTAGAGCTCTAACATTCATGTAACAGGTATTTCATTTGAGCTCACTTTAAATACCATGTACATCATTTGTTTCAGAAGCCATTGTCACACTGACAATCCATGTAGCTTTGAAACTCAAGGGGTCAAGGTAGGTTGCAAATCGAAGGCTTCCAGATAAAGTGATAACACAGTTGGTGACTCTGTAAGTTCACCTTCTTCCATCCACTTAGCATCCATTGGTGGATAGTTTCTGAACTTTACCAAGTATCGCCTAGCAACCTTGCCTTTCACTTTCCTTTCTTTGTGTGCAAAATCTGTTCAGGACCAAGATCTCGTCAAGTTCCTCGACTTCCAGTTGATCTTCAGCTGGCGTATCTTCTGGCACATCACCCACATAGGGTCTGAGAAGACTCACATGAAATGCATTGTGAATCTTCCAACTGTCAAGCAATTTCAGCCTATATGCAACATCACTGATTATGTTGCACACTTGAAAAGGCCCATAGTAACGCATGCTGAGCTTTGGAAACAGTCTTTCCTTGCCCTTCATCTTCTTTAACCTTGCCTTTTCAAAGCGTAAAAGTACCCAATCACCAAGTGAATATACCACTTCACGACGGTGACGATCAGCTGCTTTCTTTTGCTTTGCCCGAGTCTTTTCTAAGGCCACTTTGACCTTCTTGTACATTTCATCCATGTCCTGAACATATTTATCTGCTTCAAATATCTTGTCCTTTGTATGCAGTATGGGAGGAACTTTCTTGCCACCTTCAACTATCTCAAAGGGTGCCTTGCCAGTTGATGAATGCACTGTATTATTGTATGCATACTCCACCAATGGCAAATACTGCTCCCACTTTCCTTTATGCTCTGACACATAACACTTCAGCAGATCTAGGACAGTAGAATTTGCCTCTTCTGATTGCCCATTTGTTTGAGGATGAAATGACGAAGAGAATTTGAGCGTTGTGCCCATATTCTCAAACAAGCCTCTCCAGAACAAACTTGTCATGCGTGGATCACGGTCGCTAACAATCGACTGTGCCATGCCATGATATTTGAAAATATTGCTCATAAACAAGCGTGCCATCTGATCTGGCTTTATCTTCTTCCTGACAAGAATAAAATGAGCCTGTTTGCTAAATCTGCAAATAATGGTCCAAATACCATCGTTTCCTGTCTGCGTTCTCGGAAGATCAAAGATAAAATCCATAGCAATACTTTCCCATGGTTTATCTGGAATAGGTAGTGGTTGCAATAACCCTGGTGCCTTTTGCCTGTCAAACTTGACCTTTTGGCATATTAGGCATTCTCGCACAAAGGCATCCACATCCCTTCTCAATGTAGGCCAATAGAAGAATGTCTCAACCGCTTTAACTGTAGCATCAATACCACGATGCCCTGCATACGGTGGGACTTGACTCTCTTCCATAACTTTGCGTCGCAATGGCTTTGTGACACACAATCTGCCATGCATCATCATGAACCCATCTTTGAGAAGATAGTGTTCATGACGTTGTCTATCCATTAGTTACTCGAAGACCCTTGCAAAATCTTCATCATTTGCATATTGTTCTCTCATATCATCAAGTTCATGATGATATGGAATCGACACAGCTGAAATTTGTGGCTTCCTCGACAAGGCATCAGCCACAACGTTCTTCTTGCCTTCCACATGCACAATCTGAAAATGGAACATGGACAAGATATTTGCCCATCGCATATGCTTCTCAGATAACTTTGTTTGTGTCAAGAAGTATCGCAAGGTCTGATGATCCGTTTGGACAACGAAATCTGCACCTAGCAGGTAGTGTTTCCAACTTAAGAACGCATGAATCACAGCCAGTAACTCTTTCT
Source organism: Adiantum capillus-veneris (assembly GCF_014529385.1). Classification (NCBI taxonomy): domain Eukaryota; kingdom Viridiplantae; phylum Streptophyta; class Polypodiopsida; order Polypodiales; family Pteridaceae; genus Adiantum; species Adiantum capillus-veneris. The sequence continues at coordinate 136,308,186 of NC_140959.1, read as the reverse complement.
CATAGACCTGCATGGTCATCTCTGGCCCTTGCAAAATTCTGCTCTCATAGGCTACTACCCTGCCATCTTGCATTAGCACTGCATCAATGCTACTACCGCAGGCATCACACTGGACCACAAATGACTTCCTAAGATCTGGCAACACAATGACTGGATCTGAAGTCATCTTTTCCTTTAAGAGATTAAAAGCTGAAATCTCTTTTTGTGTCCATCTAAAGGTGACTGCCTTCTTTTGAAGAGCATGTAAAGGTGAAGCAATCTCAGCGAAATTTCGGATAAACCTTCTGTAATAGAAGCATAGTCCCAAAAAGCTTCGGACATCATGCACCGTCTTCAAATTTGGCAATGACTTGATCGCTTCAACTTTTGCAGGATCCATTCTGACACCATCCTTTGAGACAATGTGTCCCAAAAAGTGAATCTCTTCCAAAAAAAACTCACTTTTCTTTGCATTGATGAGCAACCTATGACTGCGTAGCTCTTTGAACACAATGGCCAAGTGATGCCTATGCTCCTCTTCATTCTTTGAGTAGACTATCATGTCATCAAAGAATGTACCAACAAACTGCTGGTGTGGACGGAAAATTCTGTCCATCATCCTATTGAACGTAGCAGGAGCATTTGTGAGACCAAAGGGCATCACTAAAAATTCGTAAAGGCCAAACGTCTTTCTAAAAGCAGTCTTGTGCACATCCTCTGATCTAATGCGGATTTGATGGTACCCACTCTTTAGATCTATCCTGCTAAACATAGCTGCTCCTTCTAATTTGTCCATAATATCATCAATTCTAGGTATAGGGAACCTATTCTTGATGGTATTCTTGTTCAGTGCACGGTAGTCGATGCACATACGCCATGAGCCATCCTTTTTCTGCACCAACAACACTCGAGAACAGAATGGAGATGAACTAGGTTGAATCAGCCCCTTTTCTAACAGCTCCTGTACTTGGCCCATTATCTCTTTCTGCTGAGCCGCACTAACTCTGTACGGAGGCTTATTTGGTGGGCTACTGCCTGGCACCAAATCTATCGCATGGTCCTCGGGTCTCTCTGGCGGTAATTGAGACGGTAATGAATCGGAAAAACAGTCACTATACTGTTGTAAAAACATTGACCTTTCTTTATCTAGCACAGATAAATTTGATTCATCACAATCTGACACTTCACGTGCAAAAACCAAGTACGCAGAAAGATGCTTTTTCATTACAGAAGTAATAGCAGAAGCTGATACAGTAGGAATAGACTCCCCTTTAAGCTTTACATCCAGAATATGAGTCTTTCCCCTGCTCTGTACAGTGATCTTTTTGTTGTAGGCATCCATGATTCCCTGTACACGAAACAACCAAGGAATACCTAACAACACATCACATCCGTCCAGTGGCATGATGTAAAATTCTTCAGCATCTACATAGGACTGGATATGTAGACGCAAATTTCCAATGATGGGTGTCACAGCCTCTGTATGGCCAGGACATGCCAAACCTGCCTCTGTTGTATACCCCATCTCTTCAGGTCTGATTCCCAACTTTGAAGCCAATTCTGGGGAAATAAAGTTGGCTTTGGCACCTGGATCAAAGAAGATAAGCACTGTTTGATCCCTGACCTTTCCCCATGCTCTGCAAAGCTCACTTGCATATGAATTTGGCTTGTCGCCCACCATATCTGGCACTAGACCAGCCATGGGCTTCTTTCCTTTCTTGTCTTCCTTGTCATCAGAATCAGCTGGCCTTTTCTTTGTAGGACAATTGTAAGCAATGTGGCCAGGCTGCTCACATATAAAGCATTTGTTCTCTGTCCTCAGGACCTTCTTTTGCTCTTCTGACTTGCGAGGAAAACGTCTTTTCCATTTCTTTGCTGGTCCTTTTTCTGATTCAGCCGTAGCTTTGTCTTTCCCTGCGTTGGCTGACTCCTGAGTCCCTTTAGGAGCCTCATTGGGAACGTGCTTCTTGGCTGAATTTTTCTTGCCTGATCCTGCCTTGACGCCAGTGTTAAATTCACAATCTTCTCCCTTGAGCAAACCATTCCCAGTGTTTGCTACCTCGATGAGCTGCGTCAAAGTAGTGACTTTTGTCTTCGTGCAGTATTTTCTCAATCCTTTGGGTAGGCCACAATAGTATTTTTCAATCTGTTCTGTCAATGGCACAAACCTATAGGAAGTTACTGGAAGTAGAGCTTTCCAAAACTTCCGATTGTAATCATCCAGATTTTTGCAAGTGGCAGCATTTAGCTGGTGCCATTCTGTCATGACATCTGCTTCAAAGTCATCAGATAACCATGCTGCTGCAAAAATCTGCTTGAAGTAAATCCATGTGGACGGAGCTTGCCCTTGAAGCAATAAAGTTGTCCACCATTGTCCCGCATTCCCTGTCAAGAAAGTGGCTGCCTTGCGGACCTTTGAAGCCTCTGTAAAGTTTCCCCCCTGCATAGGCCTTGTCAAACTGCTGGAGGAATGAGAGAGCCTTCTTCCTGTCATCAAACCCTGTAAAGGTTGTGAAAGACACACCTTTGCCACCTTCTTTGTACGGAGTTGGCCTCTCCAGCGGCGTTAAATTGTCATATGGAAGTGACTGAAACATGGGAACACTATTAGGGTTCATCTGTGTTCCTTGCCGCTATTAACTTGACCTGGAAATGCCATATTTGGCTGCTGATTTGTAATTCCAGCCATACCAAAATTTGCCTGTGGCATCCCAAATTGGCCCTGAGTGCTCTGAAACCCTGGTAGCATGCCTGTGACACCATACATGGGGTTGGGCATCATCGTTTGAGCACCCCCAAACACTGTTCCTGGCGTATAAAACTGATTTCCAGGTGCATGACCAGCCATGCTCTGGAATACCGATCCATCTCCAAAATAGCCAGAGTGTACTGAAGGTGGTGGGAAGACCTGTTGCATAGCCTGTAGGTTGCTTCCCTGCCCATTAGAACCAGCTATAGGCTGCTGTAAGGTGGCGGGCTGAACTGGTACAGCTTGAAAGACTGGCATCTCAGCCACCTGTTCTTGCACCTTAGGCATAGGTTGTGGAGATTGTATGTTCTCCGTCAAGTGTACAGGTGTTTCCATTGACTGTGCGGTATGAATCACCTGTGCTCGAGCCTTAACAGGCTTTTGAATATGATCCAGTGACCCAACTTGCTGAGACGGAACAGGAGGTTGCAGAAAGGCTAAAAACCTCGGATTCTGCATTACTTGTGTAAACATAGCCACAGCAGTAGCCAACTGGGTCCTGAATATATCGTCATCTATCTGTGGTGGTCTTGACGACTCACCCACTTCATGTGTCTGTTGACCCTGTGAAGAGGAAACCTCATCAGTCATACATCTGGTCTGTCAGCCATAATTGCAATTCCCTGTGTCTAGTCTATGATCCCCTGTGTCTTCAAGCCCAAAACTGACCAATGCTCACTTCTATGGGAAAAAGTGATTTATACCCGTTGATGGAACCATGAAACCGGCCTGTTCAATCCAAAAAGGGCGGTAGACTTTACTTTAAACCTTGATTTAGCTTTCACCCATTATTAGTCGTCTATTTGACCTGTACTTTCAAGACACAACAAAGGGGAGAGGGATACAGGCTGCTAGATTGCACCTGTATGAGTAGACGGACACCAGATTGGCCCCTAACTTAGGCGCCCCTTTCGGTATTTCTTTATTGTTCAAAAGAGGGAATAAACGATGTGGTTCCCTACAAGCTGCCCCGCACAAACTCGGCTGAATTTCCACTGTTCCAGCCTGATTTCGGCAGCATAACTGTACTAGAACCCTTCTCGGTCAGTATTCCCACACATTAAATGACTTTCCCGATGCATACGGGCACTTTGCAAAACCTGGCGAGAATCTGCAGCACGCTAAATTCTCTGTTTTCAGCCCTGAAAATGCGCCAGATCACCTGTACAGCGGTCCCCTTGCGTCCCCAAACCTCCTGGGGGTATTAGGGTCCGTTTAGGGCCAAAACCCTAAACCTGAAAAAATACACAGCAGGCTGTAATTTACTGTTTCGGGCTCCATTTCGCGTGCCGGTTGCATCCTTAGCAAGTCCTCGAGCTCCCGCACCTGTAGGGCTACTTGCCCTTTGAATCGGACAAGATTTTTGGCGTGAAACCTCTCCGAATTCACCTGTACCTGCGGGGGGATTAGCCGCTAGCTAATCCAGTACTTGTGCAAGAGGCTCTTGCCTCGGCAATCGCGCATGAACCCACACAATTGTACATTGGTCAAATGAAGAGCCCACTAGAGGGGCATAACATACTGCCAAAGGGGAGAGAGAGGGCAGTGTGTAGCGTGCAGGGCATCACTCTTAGCACCGCATTGTGCATAAGAGGGAAAGCAAGCACTCCATAGCTCTTAACCTGTGACAAAACTGAAAATGAGGCTCTCCCCCTCCTAAATTCAGCGCCACTTCTTGTTGCATGAGGCAAGTGCACCAGAAGGTGCCACTTGGCACATTTACAAGCATTTTCCCGTTTCGGGGTTGCCGTCTAAAAATATCCCAACCGGTTGCCCAGTTGACTTCACGGCAGAGTAAGAAAATGTTCCCCTTGTCATTCCGGAGGTAATGACGTCAACACATTTTTAGGTCCCAAAATAGCAGTTCCCTAAATTTTAGGAGATGCTGCCATTGTATCTTTCTAGGTCATCCGACCCTCTTTGTACACTGCGGCCACATCCAGAACTGAAATGTAGCCTCTGTAGCAAAGGATTCCACTTTGGCTAGTCAATGACCCCACTTGGCTAACCATAGTCCTTGTCCAACCTTAGTGCTCTCTTGCCCTCAGGCCTGGACTCCCTCTGGACAGTTCCACACTAGCTATGCAATGCAGGGCAGTTAGATTTCCCGAGGGGTGTTTCCAAAAAGTGAAAGTAAATAGATAATAAGAAAGAAATCGACAAAAAGGATAGATAGTAGTCACACGCTGGTGACAGCCAATCTTCACAGGTGTGAGCAAGCTTTGGAGACCTTTTGTTGTGCATCTGGCGCACTGATCAACTGGAGAAAGACAGTGGCTTTCTCGGTTGGTAGTGCTCCCGTGCCCGATTGGACGCCAGGAGAGGGTTTTACGTGGATTCCCCCAGGGACTGCAGTTCGGTACTTGGGCTGTTAGGTTGGTTTGGACTTGTCTCCCGAGCAGCAGATTGCTCCCCTCCTCCTATCTATCAGGAGGAAGTTGTTACACTAGAGCTCAGCACGACTTTCTTTACCGGCCTCTCTCGCCCCTATCCTGCCTATTCACCCCTCGCCCCTATCCAGCCCAGCTCTTGCCCCTGCCTACTCACACCTCGTCCCCTCCCCCTGCCCAACTCTCGCCCACTACTTTGTCTGTAGGAACTATTACACAAGCTTATTCGTGTCTCTCTCTCTCTCTCTCTCTCTCTCTCTCTCTCTCTCTCTCTCTCTCTCTCTCTCTCTCTCTCTCTCTCTCTCTCTCTCTCTCTCTCTCTCTCAGCTACATGGACACACATATGTCTCATGGTTTGCGTTGTGCCATTGGTCAGATACGCACATCCTCACATCAGCTCGAGATTGAGACCGGTAGATTCAGAGGGATACCAGCAGACAGCAGGATATGCCGATTATGCCAGAGAGAGCCAGAGACAGAGTTGCACTACATATGTCATTGCACAGTGTTCTATGAGATACGGGGGCGTTTCCACTGCTTATTCAGAGAGGGTTTTGGTCCTCTATCTAGGGTCATGAGTTATGAGGATCAGAGATGTCTTGGACTATATCTACTTGAGTTACACAGGTATAGAGACACTTTACTGGGGAGAGCTAGAGAGAGGCAGTCCCAGAGACACATTACAGATTTCTTTTCACTAGATATGGGACAGCCAGAGGAGCAGCCACCACTGCAGAGCTCGTCCCACACTCATTCGACCACTACTGGCACTCTCATCGACCGAGCATTGGAGCTACAGAGATACAGACGACCGCGACTGAGGAGAGGAGCTACACAGCATCGACGGAGACTACAACAGAAGATTCGAGCCATACTCTCTCGACATCCAGAGTGCAGATGAGGATGGATCCTCACCATTTCTTCCATCTTTGTTTCACACACTGTTACATCCAGTTTACCGGGTACCTATTGTATCAGCTGCTACACCCACGTAGTTTTAGATTGTAGTAGTAGTAGTAGTATTTTGTTCCACTTCTAGTTCTTTTGTACCCAGACATGGTATTAGATTCACTATTTTGTAACTGATTGGTCTCATAGGTCATTTTGGCCTTTTGAAGACGTTAATATAACATTTCATTTCATTTCATTTCTCTCACACACACACACACACATACATTTTTTATTCTATTTTTGTCTATCCTCTTGTCTCTCTCCGGCGAGGAAATGGAGACCTCCTATAATTTAATAATCAAGCGGCCACAGGCTTTGTTTCCTTGTTCACTGGAGATGGCCAAAGACACAAAAGAGGAGAGCAAGTTTATGTAATCCGATCAACGAGCAAGTTGAAGAGCCTTTTGGCTGTTTCCTTGTGGCTTTCAAGCATTCACCTGGTTGCCATCCTGTTGTTGTGAAGGCTTTTCTTTGTGCCATCATGATGGAGCTTAACCTTAATTGCGGTGTTACTCGGGCTTATGGTCATCCCTCCTTTCGAGAATAATGTTGTTGCAAAAAAGTGTTGCAAGATTCATCTGCAACTGCAAGCAAGGACCGGTTCATTTTCCTCTCACTATGGTTATGGAGGATAAAGATGTGTTGGATCCAAACAAAGCATATCTCTTTGTTGTGAAGCTTCATTCTGTTTTGCCAATTGGGATTCTTGGACTATGCAATCGTATTGGGTTCTTGCATATTCAAAGGCTTAAGGCGTTTGCAAGCAGCACAGTGTTTTTAACCCCACTTTTGAGGCATGTAAGGTCATGGTTGGGCCCAGCAGCTGCTTCAGGAGAGATGTACGGATGCAGTACCTAGTGGTTTTCTTTCACAGTTTTTCAGTATTCCTCTCATCGAGACGGTGATGTGGCGGGCAACCTATAGCAGGCTACAGTGTCACTTTCACAAGACACACAGTTAGTACAGTTGGTCTAGGCTGGCTCACACTCGAGGGACTCTCTGGGCTGGGCTAGGCAGTGACATGTGGCAGTAGAGATACGGACTAGTCTAGTGGTCATCGTGACCATGTCACCACCTCCACTCAGTCTGGGGATAGACTTAGATGGCTGACATTTATGAGCCGTTGGTGGCTCTTTATGGTGGTACATGTGAGTAGTAGCTGTTGAGTCAGTATCACTTTTTCTTCATATCTGGTCCAGCGTCGTCGTCTAGCGTATAGAGTCTATACACACAGCACATCTTCACCATCCCTGCACATCTGAGCCTCGACACCCCATTGTACCTGTGAGTCCTGGGCTGGAGCTGAGTGTGTTGCCACACCAGAGTCTGTATCAGCTCTTTGAGATAGTCGAGTTATATGTTGTGGTCTGCTACTGTTGTGTCTTTGTGAGCTCAGTTGTTGTCTATTGTTCCTTTGTTTCTAGTCTGTTTTGAGTATTTTCATGTACATTGCACTGAGGAGTACCCACTGTAGAGAGCACGACACACTATCCGCGCTACACCCCCCCCAACCCCCTTTTTTTAGTTGTACTCAGACATTGTACTAGATTCACCACTTGTAATTTTTTTGGTCTCATAGGTCACTTTGGCTTTCTGCAGATTTTAACATATCATTTCATTTCATTTTCTCATTGATGCAAGAGCAGGTGCTGGCGGGGGGGAACGCAGGTCAGGTGACGGCTACGAGGGGGAGACGGGACAGAATATTCAGGGGAATCTCTTAGATGTTTGGTAAGCTTGCATGTTCCCTTTCTAAAAGAAAGTGGGTGTTCAAATACAATTGAAACCCAATGTATAGCACTACCTCCCTCTAGGTCGGCAGTGCCAACAAAAGGAGGTAAATTAAATGACGTGGTTGAGGGAATTTCAGCCCGAAATGAGGGAGAAGTAAGAGCCTGCTCATGCACAACTCGAGAGGAGGAGCCAGCAAGGGTTAATGTGTGAGCAGGAAAAGAGGGATGTGATGAGGCTGAATTGCTAGAGGTGGGAGGTGCGTAGCCAGAAGAGAATGGTATTGGATGAGCAGGGGGCATACCTACACAAAAAGGGGTAGTAGCATGTGAGTGGGCGGCCAAGAGGTGCTGGGAAGAAGGTGGTGTGGGCGAGCGGGGAGCGAGGTCTGAGGATGGAGTAAGCGAACCCGAGGAGGAGGAATCACCTTGTAGTGGGGATACTGGGGAGATCAAGAGGGTGGGCGGGTTGGGTGCGGGTGCTTGAGGGAGGTGGTTTGGGTGGCGAGGTAGAGGAATAGGCAGAGGGACGACTGGAGGGCATGTTGAGAAGAACCTCCTCAAAGAAGACGACAGAAGACTGTAGATAAAAATGTGGATACCTGGATTGAAGAGCTTGTAAGCTTTTATGCCAATAGGGTCGCCATAGTTGACGAAGATGTGTGGCGGGTGACACAAAACACTTCTCCAAGTCGTCCTGCTGTTTCTCGGACTATTGATGCAGCATCTTCAACACCTTCTTCCGAAGCTTCAGTGGACGAACCAAACGAACCAGATCCAACTGAAGAGATAGACAATCACGAACTTTAATTACTTTACAAAAATTTTAATGCTGCACAGAAGAAGAAGCTTGATGTTAAACTGTCAGAACCATACACTGGTCGCCACGACAAGCGCGTACTGGACCAATGGCTGTTCAAAATGGAGATTTACTTATCAAACACAGACTTGGTCGAGAGTAACACAGTTGCACTTGCTAGTTCTCTGCTCAAGGACACGGCATTTCTTTGGTGGCAACGACGGATTGTTGATGGTAAACACACACCTTCTTGGGATAATGCTATTCGCAAGGCGTTCGAACCTGCCAATGCGGATTTTCATGCCCGATCCTCTCTTCGCCGCCTGAGCCGGATAGATTCCTTGGCCGCGTACATCTCAGAGTTCCAAAGGCTAACTCTAGAGATAGAGACCCTTAGTCCCTCCGATAAACTTCACAGCTTTATCGACGGACTCGAACCCAACCTAAAGGACGATGTGCACAAATACAACCCTACCACCTTAGATGCTGCAATTGCGTATGTGGAGCGTCTTCGCGATAATCGGCGCCCTACACTGTTAGGTGCAGCGAAAATGAGAGTTGAACTTTGCTCAGGATGAGTGATCCGATCGTACTCAAGGTTCCTTTTACTTACGGAAGGGAGAGCCTTCCGTTCCTTTACTGAGAGAGTGCAATGGACACAAACAAAGTGATGAACACTGTGAATGAAGGTGCTGAAACTGAGAGATAGAGAGAGAAGAATACGACACCAGAATGTTGTCAAACCCTCCTCCGAAGGCCCCACTCTCTACGGCGAGAGCGGTCTACTTATTGATTGCACAAATCTCTATGGTGCTTGGACTTGCCGACGATGTCGACGATGATGAGGACGACGACGAGACGGGTTGAAATCTGAGAATGCTAATGGCTGAAATCTGCAAATCTTGTATCTGCTGAATTCTGACTCTATGTCGACGACGCGTTGAAAACGCAGATGCTGAAATCTACGTTTTCCGGGCTGAAACTGTGAACTGCGCGGGATCTGGCCGTGCGGCAAGGATAGATCTGCAAGGTTCGGGACTTCTTCTGCAAGTACTGACTGCTGAAAATGCTGGTGTTCTTGATGTCCTTGTCGCGAAGGTCTGCAAAAACGCTAGGGGCTGAATCTGTCCTTGCTGAGAAAAATTGCTAACGCTAAGGCTGATTTGCTGTTGTGGGGGAATCTGCTAACGCTAGGGCTGATCTGCTGTCTACTGTCGCCGTGAATCTGCAAGTGCAAAAACGCTGGCTGATCTGATGCAAAAACACTAGGCCTTCTGCAATGTTGAAAATGCTAGAGTTGTCGCGGGGGTTGGTCTTGCTGAGAAGTTGCCTGTTGAGCAAGGTGCTCCTGCTGCCTCTTCTGCCAGAAAGAGCTAGCTCTGGGTTTTCTTATAAACTTGGCTATCAAAATTTCCCTACCTAGTTCTCAACAAAAGTCACTTAATAAATAAGTGAAAAATGTCAAAATAGGGAAAATAGGTCTATGCACTATAAAAATGCTACTGATGGGATCTGACTAGAATTTGATGATCATGCTGTGCGCAACCGGAGGATATGCATCTACTCTAAGTGACTGGTCATGCACGGTCTGGGAACAGACTCACAAAAGTGCCAGATCACTTCCTATTCTAGACTGACTTGACTGAACTGAACCCTTGTCATGATGTAGCTTGTCCACCGACACATAGGGTTGGATGTGTCACGTGACATCCCCTCCTTTTCAAAGTGAGATACTGGTACCGAACTGTATGGCGTCGAGGGAGATCGCCAATAACATCTGTAATCCTAGAAAGGACTCTTCGCCGGCCCACTCTGATGAGTGGGTCATGTGACACTTGAACTTCATAAAGGTCTGCAACGCTTTCTTCTGTGGGTCGCGCCGAAAGCGACACAAAGTCATTTGTGGCTCCTTCAATGCTTCAACTTTGTCTACAGTCATGCGTCTACCTTTTTCAAGAATCTCCGAGGCTGAAAATTCCTGAAACCACTTCCAACACAAAAACATGAACATACCCATTCCATGTAAAGTGACTGGAAAAAATATAATCTTCCTAAAAGACTGTGCATGCAATGTAGATGAACAAAGAGACGGAGTGCCAACCCGTTCATCACACACACGCAAACAATGAGATTGAATCTTGTGTTTCTGATCTAAATCAATCAACTATGGCAATCACAACGGAAATGCCCATGCGTGGTGCTCAATCTTTCTTGTGCTCTTTCGGAAACTGTGTCATGCCAAGGAAGAGACATGGAATGTGACTTCCTGGAATGCAAACAATTCAGCTTTTCATGAAAAATCGGCATACATCCGTGCTCATTCATGAGTGAAACGTGCTCAACGTGCAATATGTCATGCCTAGGAAAAGGGATCTCATAAATACGCTGACAAAAATATAGGAAACGATCACAAATGAGACACTCGAACAATGTGTGCTGGCTAACCATGCGAACACATAGTACTTCCTTTGGGGGTTCTGTGGACCTAGGCTCGAGAGCCAAGATCAGTTCTTCCTGATTGATTGTCTCTGCAATGAGGTTAGCTTCACTAGAAAAAGTATCCACTAACACATCAACCTTGTGAACAATCACATCCTCTTTATGCAAATCATCATGCTTGTGAGAAATCACATCTTGATCATCATGCAAATCATCATGCTTATCATTCAAATCATCATGCTTATCATCATGCAAATCATGTGTGTCAGGCTTGGGAGAAGAAGAGACTAAGAGAGTTCCCTTTTCCCGATTCTATTGCATCTGTGCCTGCACTTCAGAAAAGAGTCGCAACATCTCTTGCATTCTTGCTTTGTTCTCGCGATCAAATTCTACTAGTCTTGCTTTGTTCTCGCGATCAAATTTTGCTTCTCTTGCTTTGGCTTCCAAGCGTGCTTGCTCGTGCTCACGCTCTATGGCTGCCATTCTTTCTTCGTATTCACGATCTATGGCTGCCCTTCTTGCTGCGGATTCACGATCTATGGCTGCCATTCTTTCTGCTTTTCTTGCTTTGCGTTCTAACTCCCTGTCCATCATCATCTTGTCGAAAGCCTCCATAGGAGTTAGTGCAATCCTTGTCGTAGACGGGGAAGGGGGAGGGTCAGAAAAACCTCCTAGTGGGGAAAATTCTTCTTCGCCACTTTCATGCTCACCACCTCCATGCGAAGTATCCATTCCGCTTTGGGTGATGACCATACACTTGAAGTCTTGGGTTCTTAAGTTCCCGAGGAACTTGGGTTCTTGGGTTCTTAAGTTTAGGAGGAACTTGGGTTCTTGCGGGTCTTGGTTCTTGAGGTTCTTGAGGTTCTTCTTTAGCTTGCAATCTGTGTTTGAGAAGGATCTTCTCTTCACCCGAGCTATACTCTTCCCTGCGGGCACGCCCCTTGGCGGCCTTGCGCTCACACCAACGTTGCTTTTTCCCACCTCACGTCGCTAAGTGCACGGTCCGCTCACAATGAGTGAGAAGAGAACAAGGGGAGGTTGGACAAGCCCTTCTTTCTTGGGTTTCCTATCACTCTTCAAAAACACGATTAGGAATCGACACGCACAAACGGTCTTGGGTTACGTGTGACCGCAACAAGCAAAATAAATTATGTGGTTCTTGTGGTTCTTTCCTTGAGTGATACAGAACACTGCCAAAGCTCTGATACCAATGTTAGGGGCAGCAGAAATGAGAGTTGAACTTTGCTTAAGATGAGTGATCCAATCGTGCTCAAGGTTCCTTTTACTTACGGAAGGGAGAGCCTTCCGTTCCTTTAGTGCGAGAGTGCAATGGACACAAACAAAGTGGTGAACACTGTAAATGAAGGTACTAAAACTGAGAGATAGAGAGAGAAGAATACGACACCAGAATGTTGTCAAACCTTCCTCCGAAGGCCCCACTCTCTACGGCGAGAGCAGTCTACTTATTGATTGCACAAATCTCTAAAATGCTTGGACTTGCCGACGATGTCAACGACGATGAGGATGACAACGAGACGGGCTGAAATCTGAGAATGCTAATGGCTGAAATCTGCAAATCTTGTATCTGCTGAATTCTGACTCTATGTCGATGACGACGATGCAACGACGACGCGCTGAAAACGCAGATGCTGAAATCAGCGTTTTCCAGGCTGAAACTGTGAACTGCGCGAGATCTGACCGTGCGGCGAGGATCTGCTGCGGGAAGGTGAGATATGCGAGGTTCGGGACTTCTTCTGCGGGTACTGACTGCTGAAAACTGAAAAACACTGGTGTTCTTCATGTCCTTGTCGGGAAGGTCTGCAAAAACGCTGAGATTCATTTGCAAACCAAAAACGCTAGGGGCTGAAATCTGTCCTTGCTGAGAAAAACTGCTAACGCTAGGGCTGATCTGTTGTTGTGGGGGAATCTGCTAACGCAAGGGATGATCTGCTGTCTACTGTGGCCGTGACTCTCCAAGTGCAAAAACTCTGGCTGATCTGGTGCAAAAATGCTAGGCCTTCTGCAATGCTGAAAACGCTAGAGTTGTCGCGCGGTAGGTTTTGCTGAGAAGTTTCCTGTTGAGCAAGGTGCTCCTGCTGCCTCTTCTGCCAGAAAGTGCTAGCTCTGGGTTTTCTTATATACTTGGCTATCAAAATTGCCCTACCTAGTTCCCAACAAAAGTCACTTAATAAATAAGTGAAAAATGTCAAAAATAGGGAAAATAGTTCTTTGCACTAAAAAAATGCTACTGATGGGATCTAACTAGAATTTGATGATCATGTTGTGTGCAACCGGAGGATATGCATCTACTCTAAGTGACTGGTCATGTACGGTCTACGAACAGACTCACAAAAGTGCCAAATCACTTCCTATTCTAGACTAACTTGACCGAACTGAACCCTTGTCAAGCTGTAGCTTTTCCACGGACACATAGGGTTGGATGTGTCCCATGACATACACGGAATTTTCTCCCTAGTGACAGATCTTCAAACAGCGCTCGCTTTTCTCAGCGCGATCGAGACAGCTATAGCCAAAGTCAGCAACATCAGTCTCAGTTTAGACAGCAAGCAGCGCAAGCTTATTTAACTCCAAGGTTCTATTCTCAAGATCGACAATCTCAAAGCAGATCTTCTTCACATCTTCCTCCACTCGATCGTGGTAAAGGAAGTGATTTTTCTCACGATCGGCATTCCAATACTCAGCAAGGCTCTTCGTCAAATGGATCTTCGACTCAAAGAAGGAAGGATTATGTACAATTTGCAGTGCTGACCATAGATGGTATCAATGTCCAAAGAAACCAAATCCATCTAATTTGAAAAGAAATTCCAACTCGGAAACATCATCAAATGCTGAACAACAAGATTTTGCTAAGGATAAAGGAAAATCTGCGGTCAATACGATTCATGTCTCAGAGGATACGACTTTTCTTATGAAGCATGCTCAGTGCAATTCTGCAGTTTTGGAGCCTCTCTCAAAGCAAGTTTTGAGCCTTCTTGGAACTATCAATGGTCGCTCCATCAATATTTTGGTGAACAGCGGATGCTCGAATAATTTTGTCAGCACTCAGATAGTTCAACAGCTTGGTTTCCAACTCAGAAGACATCTCACTTATATGATGTGGAATTAGCAAATGGATCAATTTTAACTTGTGATCAGACAGTTCGATAGTTGCAGTTTGAGATTCAAACTAATGCAGATCAATTGGATTTCGGAGTCATGTCTTTATCTTATTACAACATGATTCTTGATCAGCATTGGTTATTTCTGTTCAAAGATGGATGTGAATTGACTTTACACGGCTTTCTCATGCGGAAAGAGTGATTCAAGCCTCACGTGTACTAGTCAAGCGACATGATACAGTGGATTATGAAGAGAATATGATTTTCAATGCTGATACAGATATTATTATTGATGAATTTTTGAATTCATTAACTTCTCCTGAATCAATTGATGAAGACAAAGATGATTTCAAGCAAGAAGTTTTTCCAAGTGATACTTCGTTACCAGACAAAGATAAGGACATAGTTGCAGATTCTGAGTCTGAAGACGACTATGCTTTCTTTGATTCTTTGTTGGATGATGATATGCCAATTGCAAGTCATGAAGTGACAGTTTCTGAAGATGATTCTGAAGAATTTTGGGATTCATTATTGGACGATGATTACAGTTTCAAGCCAAAATCCTCTCCAGTGATTACTAAAGTTGAAGTTACCCCATCTAAAGAGTACCCTGAGAAGATTTCCTCTTCCCCAAATATTTCGCAGTTACTGGAAGATTTTGAACCAGAAGTCTTACATCGCATGAAGAATTTTGAAGATCAACCTCTTGTTGTAATCAACCTGATTATGCCAGATTCCTCTAGAAAGTCTTTGAATAATGCAATGGCATGGGATTTAGCAGTCAAAGCAAAAAGGTTTCGCAAGAAGCAAAGGTTTCCGATAACTCAAAGATTGAAGATTTTCGAAGAGTCAATGCTTTTCTAGAGTTCTATCAACATCAGAAGTCATTTCTTTTTGACACGGGCTCTCATTTTAAATGGGAGGGAATGTCACGATTGTGACTATGTTAACAGCAATACATCTACTCCTAGTTGCAGATACGGGAAGTGCCATGCCAAGGAGGACCCCTGCGCTTGGATGGTCACATCCCTTCGCCCAAGAGACGTGCCTCTTCGCTAAAAGCCACACTCCTACGATGATTGGTCACACCGCTTCGCTCTACGGGTGCGACTCTTCGCCCAATGGTTGCAGCTCTTCGCCGAAAGGATGTGTCTTTACGTCTAAAGTCATGTCTCTTCACCAAGAGATGTGTCTTTTCATTTATGTCTCTTCGTTCCTATATAAGGAGCCCGCCCTTGTATCATACATTCAATCAATCAACACAGAGTCTTCTAAGTCTTGTTCCTGAGTTCAGTTCAAGTTTCTTAAGTTGTAATCATGAGTTTAAGTACTTAATTAAGGATTAGCACCTAGAATCCTTACAGTATGGACTGAAGTTGCCTGCATTGAACCTTTGGTGGGCGAAGCTTGGCAGAAGTCCTCTACTTACCTGATTCTTCTTTTCTGATGACAATCTTTCTCTAGATGTCCATGTTTGTGACAAAAGTCACATTGAAAGTGAGCATGAGGATTGCTCTTACCGCTATGATGTTGTCGCTGACGACCACCATGATTCAAGTTTTGGATGCGGGGAACTTGGGCACATCTCCGCAAAGTGTCCCAAAAAGGCACAGCAAGAACAGATTGAAGACAGGCCAGATAGTTCTAGAGCAGCAAAGGAATGTGGCAAAAAAGGCAGATGAAAACAAAACTGGTACCACATTGCGTGGGGCCCGAACCGAATCAGATGAACGAAAGTACAAACTTTGCCGCACTTAGGTCAAAGTGAAAGCTCAGGAAGCCCTCATTTTCTTTGATGGAGGAGCCAATGCCAACTTCTTTTCACTTGAATTGGTGGCTCGATTTGGAATTATGCCCGACGGGCTAAGGCCACAGGTAGAGGTAGTTCTAGCAGCACCCGGACGGGATGATGCTATTACACCGATCATTGGCAAACTTCGTTTGCAATGTCAAGGGTGTTTAGGGCACGAGGACTTCTACATAATGCCGTTGGGAGGTTGTGACGTCCTCCTCAAAATCCCTTGCTACCATAAGAACAATACCGTGGTTGACTATCGGGCTGAGAAAGCGACTTTGACAAATGAAGGACAAAGAGATTGTACTTGATGAAATTCAGTTTCTTTACTTGATTTTTCTGGAGAGAACTGAATGATGATTGAAGGTCAAATATGTTTTGACCTTGATAAACAACGCCAGGATTTTCTCCACACACATGCCGATTGCTTTTCAGAGGGCCTGCCAGGTGAGTTGCCACCAGCTCGTCTTGAGGATCATACTATTGATCTGATTCTTGGAATCACACCACCGAGCCGGCCACCTTACCGTGTGAGCCGAGCCCAGAATGAAGAGATTATGAACCAAATGAAAGACCTCTTGGAAAAGGGTCTTATCCAGTCGAGTACTTCACCTTACTGCTCTTCGGTGTTGTTGGTTTTGAAGAAAGACGGATCTTGGAGAATGTGCAATGACTATAGAGCTCTCAACAAAATCACCATCAAGAACAGATTCCCGATTCCTAGGATCGATGATATTGTTGGCTGACTACAAGGATCTTGTTTCAGCAGGATCGATTTGAAGAGCGGATATCATCAGATCCGAATCGCGCCTAGAGATGTCTACAAGATAGCTTTTCGGACGACCTTCGGTTTATTCGAATTTTTGGTGATGTCTTTTGGCCTTACCAATGCTCAAGCGACCTTTAACCGAATGATGGACAGGATTTTCAAAGAGTACAAATCTTTTGTGGGCACTTTCTTTGATGACATTATTGTCTTCTCCAAGGATGAGGCAAAACATAGAGAACATCTGCTACAGGTCTTTCAGGCATTGCGAGATCACAAGTTGGTGATTAATGCAAAGAAGAGTGAATTTTTCCTACCAGAGATACACTTTTTGGGACACATTGTCTCAGCAGCAGGAGTGCAGATGGACCCAGATTGAGACTATACGTGATTGGCCCGATTTGAAGAATGTCCACGAAGTTGGAAGCTGCAGCAAGATGAATGTTGCTAAGAGGGATTAAGGATCTAGCTGCTTGCAAGCTTGAGTGAGCTGTTAAGCTAATAGGGGCTTTGATACCATGGAGGAAAAACCAAACAAACAATCTTAAGCTAATCACCAATGCGCACCGTGAATAGGAAAGAGTACTCAACTGAATGTATTGAAGCTAGATTGCACAATGTGTTGAACTGATACAAGACCTGTTTATATACATGAATGGGAATTGATTGTGGGTGGTAGCTAGAGCTAACTAGAGCTGAAATGTAGGAGTTAGTTGGCCACTACATAGGGGTGATTGATGAGAGAAAAATTGGACCTAATCTAGATAAGAAGTGGGGTGGAGTGCACTCCCACTTACGACCATTTTAACAAAGGGGCACCTGACTTAAGGGCCAGTGCTTTTGGGAGTGGAACTCCGCCACTCCGTGTCTCATCTATGTGTGATGTTTTGTCTTTTAAGTGTTTGCTGTCATTTCGGTTTGGTGATTGTTGCAGTGCTTTTAAAGCCTTGCAAGTATATCCCCCCCCCCCCCCTCCCCACACACTTGGGGTGGGAAACCGTGCAACCCTTCCTAAAAATCTAATTTCAAGAGGACAAGGATGGCAAGTAGAAGAGAGAGGCCCTTTATCGCCCTCAATGCTAGTGGCTAAGAGGAGTTGCAGATATTTGGCTTGACGACTCGGTAGATGATGCCATGGGTAAGAAGGTCTCTTCTTCTGGTTGTTTGAGATTTGTGGAAATTTCGGGCTCGCGTTTTGAAATTCTTCTACATTGACTACACTTCTCAGCTGAAATATGTTCACATGGCCTTTTGTAGTAGCTGTCGTAGTTGCTCACTGCACTTGTATCCACTTCCTAACCGTGGTTTCTGTATTGTAACGTCATTATTTGTAGACCTGTATCATTGGTTGTAACTCTTTGCAACAATGTCTAGCAATTTACTTTTGCCTTTTTGTAATATGGCAGTATCGACTCCTGTTTTGCACGCACACACACACACACACACACACACAGAGAGAGAGAGAGAGAGAGAGAGAGAGAGAGAGAGAGAGAGAGGGTTTTTTGCAGCAATATTACATAGCATCTGCCAGAGAATTGGCAAGGCTTGTCGGAATTCGCATGTCACCTATTATACACCACTTCAGCGAGTCTATTTCGGGTGTTGCTACGATCAGGGGGTTCAACCAGGAATCACGGTTTACAAACACAAATCTGGACTTGATTGACTGTTATTGCAGACCCCTTTTTCATAATTTTGCAGCAATGGAGTGGCTGTGTTTACGCTTGAATGTGGTTTCGAGTATCATGTTTTTGTTGGCATTGCTGTTAGTCGTGAGCTTACCTTTGGGCACCTTTGATCCAAGTAGGTTTCCAGGTTGCTTCTCATGTAGATCATCCTTTATTAATAGCTATTCGTGTCTAAATCTAAAAGCATTTGAGGCAGGTATTGCTGGGCTTGCTGTTACATACGGCTTGAATGTGAGTTACCTTCAATACATGATCATCTGGAATCTTTGCAACCTGGAGAACAAAATAATATCTGTTGAGCGAATTCAACAATACTGCCAGCTACCTTCTGAAGCTCCTTATGTCATAGACAGTTGTCGCCCTCCCACAAGCTGGCCATGGGCAGGCACAGTAATTCTTAAGAATCTGCAGGTGCTGTACCAAGCATTGGCCATACGATGTTTCGCAGAGAGAGGGCTTACGCTAAAAAAATTGTTGCTTACAGGTAAAATATGCTCCCCATCTGCCCTTGGTTCTTCATGGAATCACGTGCACCTTCTTGGGTGGGCAGAAAATAGGTGTTGTGGGTCGGACCGGCAGTGGAAAGTCGACCCTCATACAAGTATTGTTTCGAATGGTAGAGCCTGTTGCAGGAAGTGTGTTGATAGATGACTTGGACATTTCTCAAATAGGGTTGCATGACTTGAGATCAAAGTTGAGCATTATCCCACAGGATCCTACATTATTTGAAGGGACGATACGCGAAAACCTTGATCCATTACAAGAGCACAGTGATGCCAAGATATGGGAGGTAAATTTACAATATGGTGGTTTGCCATGGCTTAAGTAAGTTCTACTTGTATAGATTAGTATTGCTTTTTGCTGCAGGTCCTTGACAAGAGTCAACTTGGGGATGTTGTTCGAACTAAACATGACAAGCTTGATGCTCCAGGTTTGCATCTTTGGGCCGCCTTCTTGTGGTTGCAAGCAAGTTTGATATGCTGTTGTCGCTTGAGTGTGAACGTGGTGCATGTGAAGTGAGTGAAAATGGAGAAAACTGGAGTGTTGGGCAACGGCAGCTGGTGTGCCTAGGGCGGGCTCTTTTGAAGCGGACACGCATTCTGGTCCTTGATGAAGCGACTGCTTCAGTGGACACTGCTACCGATGGCATCATACAAGATACTCTACGCCTCGAGTTTGCAGATTGCACAGTCATCACAATTGCGCACCGTATTCCAACCATCATACAAAGTGACCGTGTCTTGTTTCTGAGTGATGGTATGAGCGACCTTCTTCCTTCCACTTACAGGCTTTAGAAATGGAATGAATAAACTTTCCTGCAGACCTGACTCTGCATTGCCTGCATGTCCATGTCCATGTCAGGGAGGGTAGCAGAGTACGAGCGTCCCCAAAGGCTGTTGGAGGACAAAACGTCTTTGTTTGCAAAGCTTGTATCGGAATATGCGCGGAGGTCAAGTGATGCTGCCTTGCAATAATGTACGTTCGAGCCTCGAGCTTGCAGGTGGTTATTTCTTGGCCTCTTAAGATTTTGTCAGCCAGGGTTCTTTCTGGATATGGGGTCGTGCAAACACTTGGTGCACAAAACAAGCAATAATCCTCACATAAACAAAGCCATTCCATGGAGGTTCTCTTTGCCCCTCGCTGGACTTTTTGGGCCCATCCAAAGGACAAGATGACTCTTTTTTGGCTTAGAAGTGCAGGGAGGGATAACATAACTAATACAACTTAAATGATTTTTAATGATAAGATTGTGTACTAAAAAATGGGCAAAAAACTCAAAATTAATTTCATATACTCACGGAAAGTTCGCTTCCATGTTTTATCAATGTTGGTGTCCTTTAAATATGATTTTATCTACCAAAAAGTCCTTGAGGTTCAATTTTTGAAAACAACCCCTTTCCCAAATTAGTACCTATAATTTAGCAAGTTGCTAACTTTGCATCATTGACTTTGGGAATTTGCAACCCTCCATACAATCATGTTCTTGTCACAACATTTTTTCACAAAGTTAGGGCTAACCTCCTTTACTCTTGGCTCCTTGACTAACCTCTAGTGTTGCCCATCTTTTGCATGTTGTAACCAATTGCCTACTTTCAGAGACACAAGGAATCCTTTGAGTCCTCTTCGTGTAAGCGTCAGAACAATCCCAACATTAAATGTTATATCGAATGGTTGAATATACAAAGAGCATGCCCTATTTTCTCTGCTTTTGGAGTGCGAAAAAAAAAGAGAGTAGTTGGTGTGTATCAGGCAGTTCAAAACTACTCTCTTCAATTAAATGCCTCTAAAGATTCAACCACTCAAGTTACCAAAGGTTATTTTTTTCCATCAAAATATTGGAAAATTATATTATATTATATTCACATTACTGGTTGCTTGTGATCTTAAACAATAGAGCATGTACAAAACACAAACCCTAAATTTACCAAATAGAGAGCCCAAGAAAGAACATTGGTCATGAAAAACGAGTGGTTACCCCTTTATAGGCGTGTGACCATGGATGTGAGGGTAGATTTAGATTGATTGGGAAATGCCCTTGATCATGGGACTCGATTGCTACATTAGCGGAAGTGGATTTAGAATACAATTCTATCTTTGACAAAGTGACTACAATTTTGTGTAACAATTTTAGTAGACCATTGTTGGTGGACCGTCGCGATCTGACAGAGTAGCCTACGAGAACTCAAACCAACATAAATATGTCAATCTGAGGACGTAGCTGACCCTACTAGTGCGTGGAAACGTCGAATGCAATGTCCTAACAACAATGCATTGAGGAGAAAGGTGTCACTCTCAAGCCAAAAAGCAACTAAGGGGGAAAACGCCTAAGTCTCCCGTGTGGTCTATCTCTCACTCTATTTGGTCATTACAGTGTCACATGAACTCCAAATGACATGATATTTGAGATTATGGATCTCTAAGCTATGGGCAATAGGTTCCTAACAACCAAACCTTTAAAAGTTGTCGTCGAGTAGGTGAGCAACCGTGATCGTTGTCATCTCTTATCTTCATAAAAAATGACGAGTGGGGGGTCGTTTGGCTTCTCCTAGGGCCTACTTACCTCTCTCTATGCTTAGTTTCACTTAGAACACCATTAACAACTCACAAAGAGCACATAAGCACACGAGACGACCTAGAGCTAAAACCACTCATTGTGTCGTGCACACACACTCAAACACAGTACAAAAGACAGGTGCATGATGCTAATAGTGAGAGAGAGTAACACAAGAATTTTCATTAGCAATGCTCACCCGTAAAATGAGTAGTAAACGCGCGTGCTCCTCACCATGTAAGCTCAATAGTTATCCGATACTTAATAATTACAAACTTTTGGCTTATATACCCAGGGTTAAAATTGGGTATTGGCTTGAAAGAGAGAATTATTACAATAATGTGGTGGATTAGGATATCTAGCCTCTCATTAAGTACAAAACCGTTTTAATACAATCAAATTTTGCTCGAGTTTATGAATTACATTGTCGGCTTAGGTTTAAAAAATGAATAAATAAGTCAATGATTTTTATTGACTCGTCAGATTTAGTGTGAGTTGATCCTTTGCTTTACACCTCCCCCTCTCGGTTTCTTTTTGTCCCTGACAAGACTTTACTCTTTAAGCAGGGGCTGTCTTTTTTTCTATTCGTCCATGAATTGCTGGAAGGCCATCATCATTTGTTACACTTGATCCTCCTCCTGTGGCTTGTAGATTCTTATAAGTGGGTTTTCTCATTCATGGATGGTATAGGCTACAAATCTGAGCCGGAGATCTTTGCATATTGGCGTGAAGATAGTGGAGTCGATTTCAAAATAGTATGTGTATAAGGCTTCTTAGAATGTCTGCATGTAATGGCTTGGAAGGAACATAATTCATGAGAAGAGTCCATAGATGACTTTCACCTTGGAAGTATCTTTGAGATTGAAGATGAGACCTTTGTATCCTCCAAGAATGAAGTCCATCTGACTTTTGTGGCTTCTGCATTCTGGAATGTATTGATACATGCTGAGAGCATGTAGCAAATCTTCAACATCATTTTACAGGCAGTATCGGGTTTTCCTTAAACCAGGCTGATCATTTGTTTGATTGCTTTCCTCAAGAGAAGACTATACCATACACACACTAAGGTAACGTTTTCTTGTTCTTTTTATGCTAATGCACTTGCCTGAAAGTGATTCACTTTTCATGCTGATTTAAATTCATGCTTAAGCTCTCATGTTTTCATAAGCAAGCCTTTTCCTTGCTTGAATGGGAAGAAGAAGAAGTTCTTAATTTTGTTCTTTCTTTCTAAGCTATGGTTCATTACTAATCATAACTTAACCACGTTGCTAACAACTAAATACGATATTATTTCAAGTTCTGTTATTTTAAGTTTCTTAGATTACCGGACTAATATGACATAGAGAGAGTAAAAAGCACTCTCTTTAACCATAGGTGGTTGGAGATTAAATTTACCTAAGCAGTATGCAGGATGAATGCTGACTAATATCTACAATTATCCCTTAATCTCCTACATAAACCTTTTTTTATATTACTTTTATTCTCTTACCTAAATTACTCTTATAAAGGTAAATGTCATAAATCAAAGGCAACTAAGTATTGGAATTTGTTTTGAAACTATCCTTGTTTTTCTAAGAGAGACATTGTAATACTCTCATGAAAAACTCACAACTTTTTCTTGATTATGCATTCATCTTCCCTCTCTACATAGTATGTGTGTGTGAGATTCATTTTGGGGTTAGTGTCTAATTCTCTCAAGAAGAAGTTGAGCTTTGAAGGATAATTTTATCATAATCAAAGAAGTTTTCTTTGGAAGAAGGATCCGATTCCAAATAGGGTTATCCTTCCCCTGTCTCGTCAATTGAAAAACCCAAAATTCCAAAACCACTCTTACCTACAGAATTAATACTCTGCATGGTAATGAGGTATGCATAAAACCCATCTCAAAGAAGGATTTGTTAACCATGCATTCTCAATTGCATGAGCATTTTCACTACACTTGCATACCCACTTTTAGGAACTTCGCATTTTACTTTTACACTATCATTCATTGAATGGTTCTACTCTTACACAGTCAAGCATCGACTCTTGTATAATCACTCAGAAGAAGTAAGTTGGTGTAAAGTTCTATGTTTACAATTCATGGTCCACAATAAAGAAAAGATCATTATAGAGAGCATATACATTGTTCTTTTTAAGTTTGTATTCTTTTAAAAAAAAATTTCAGTTGTGGCAGGAATTTTGAGAAAAATGCATAATTTTGGAACAAATTTTTGTGAACCAAGTTCTTGACTGCTGGTGGTTGCATTCTGCTAGGTTGCAATGTTGTCAACCATTGGTGTCAAGTTCAGAGTAGAGTTTGCATTGTTAGTATGTTACATTATTTTCAACCGTTGGTGTCAACTTTGTTAGGTTGCTTTGTTGTCAAGATTTGGGTGTCAAGTTCTAGAGCAGAGTTTGCATTGTTAGTAGGTTGCATTATTGTCAACCGTTGGTGTCAACTTTGCTAGGTTGCATTGTTGTCAAGAGTTGGTTGTCTAATTCTACTAACTTACAGAAGTTGCATTGTGCTAGGAATCAGGAATATACAGAGAACTTGAAAACTGTTGATGTTTAGATGGGGATCAAGTGTATACAAAGGAATGGGAAACATCGATTTTTGAATTGTAAATTGAACAACTTTGCCTTGTTCCAGAAGAATAAATAGAATCTGAAGAAACTTGGAGGGCCTTAAATGGTTAAGTGTGGGGGCTTGAGTTTTAGTAAAGTTGAAATGTTGAAATGTGAGTTGGCTAGAATACTCATTACAAGAGCAAACAACTCAAAACCCAAGAGAAAGTTTCATGCAAAAATTAACAAGAGGTAGCATACACTTGTACGTAGGAAGTCGGGTACTTTCTCTCACATTTTCCCATATAGTGATCAATATTAGGAGCTTCTAGGGAGAAACCACATACTAGCAATGTTCATTGGAGATCAAGAGGACAATGGTCTTCCTTTAGCTTTGAGGTCAGTTGTCCCAATAGGACCAAGTTAGGTATGTGGTTCCTCCCACACAAAAACTCATGGTATTGTGGTATGCCACAATATGGGAAATAATATGAGAATTTGTTAAGCTAAAAGGACTTTCCTAGTACTTTTTATGAAGATTATACCAACAAGAGTCAATTGCATCTAGCTAGGTATGTGATGCCTCCACACAAACGCTCATGATGTTGAGGTAATATGCCACAAAATAGAAAGTAATATAAAAATTTGCTAAAAAATCTTGTGAACATCAAAAGAGATTTACAAATGCTCTCGCATCTTAAAATTGAACTAATCAAATGAAAGTTGATGTGCTAAAAACCTTTCCAAGTACTTTTTGTGAAGATTATAGAAGCATGTCATGCTCAGTCTAGTTTTATGCTGGAGGAGCCATCTATCACAAAACTTCCATGATAGAATTTGGTTTTAGAGTATGAGATCAAACAACCCAAAATTCCAAAATGGAGCTTCATGTACAAATTTACAAGACGTGTAGGAACTTGGTGAATTCTTTCTCATCATTTTTCTATATAGAGCATAACATCCATTAATAACAGGATGGGGTCTAGGAGGGCCTCTTTATTTGCTATGAGCTTCTGGAGGTGATTAACTTTTTGACAAATAGGTGTACGCCATGTGTGCAAGAATGGTGGGTGTGTAAGAGATGTGTAAGAGTGGTCAAAGGATGCACTTTCCCCCCAAAAAAGGAGATGGATAATTTTATATTTTTTGACCTTCCATAACTCTCACCACATATGATCTCCGATTTGAATGGAGATCATAACAAATCTACACATCGAGTTATTTCCATAGATATGCTACATGATATGGTTTTACGTGCTAGATTTTAAATTTCGTTTTGGGGGGGAAATTTGAATTCAAGTAAACTAGCTTTTTTTCCTGTTTGAATTCAAAAGTTGTTCTTTGATTACATTCTTAATACTAAAGGTTCGACTTAACTGCCAAATAAAGAGGCCCTCCTATACCCCATTCTCTTCCTAATGTGGGGGATATTTCTTGGGAAGCATATACCTAGCCATGTACAATTGGACGGAAAGGGCCAATAGTACATAGCAAAAGATGTGATGCATCCATTGCAAAACCCTGTGATGTTGTGGAAGTTCACACTGTGGGACGTATTTTGAGAATTTCTCTAAAACATCTTGTGAAAGTTTACTATGAACTTGTAAATTCTCTCATACTAGAAACGAGAAGGATTAAAATGAACGTTTTGATCTGAAAACTTTTGTAGCATTTCTCTTGTACACTCTTCCAGCAAGGCTCAAACTAGCGTTTGAGGCTTCAAGAGCCACCTGCAATTCAAAGATTCCACTTGATAGGTAGTTTTAGCTTAAACATCCGAAATAAAACAAGATTAAAGAAATCAAAACTAAAAACAAAAAGAAATTTGCAAGAGATATCATCCATTATTGATGTAAGAAACTCACACTCATGAGCATCTGCTTGGACCACATGCCCCCCCATCAACATGGTGATTCTTTTCCCCAACAACACCAAGCTAGATATGTGGTGCCTTGTTCACAAAATTTTATGAGATTGTTTTAGGTCCTAGTTTAGGATCAACGATAAAAAATTGTATAAACATGCTTGTGATACATAACTAGGATTTGATATTTCTTTTACACAACCACAAGCAACATGTTTTCAAAGACAACAAGGCTCGAGCTACAGTTCGAGGCAAAGACAACAAGTTTTCAAGGCAACAAGGCTTGAGCTATAGTTCGAGAAAGCGTGAGGAACCACGGAGGAACTGTGTACACTAACTAAGGGTGGCTTCACAAACGAGCACAAAAATTCTCAAATGATTGCATCCTTCCAATAGAAGGGCACAACTTCACTTGAAATTCCTCAAATAGCTTCACAACCCAAGCGGATGGTCATTAGCTGTTAGATGACTCGGCGGAAAAATTGTGGCAATGCTCGAACGACATCTCCCTGTGCAGCCTGTGGACATTCAAAAACTTGCAGCGTGCAATCTTTTGTCCCCAAGTGGAAGGTGTGGCGCACATTTACGAACATTTGTAAAGCCAGCCTAGCTTCATCAAAGTTGACAGCAAGGTTGGATACGTTCGTCAAATTTGAAATTAGACGTTAGTCTCAAAATTGAAACTGACAATGGAGAAGTGGCCACATGTCATCCATGCCCTGTCGCTTTGCTGTTTCTTGAGCACGCCATGAACTGTGGCACTGTATGCTATGCCTTGAGCCCTCCATGTGGACTCAGAGAGAGAGAGAGAGAGAGAGAGAGAGAGAGAGAGAGAGAGAGAGAGAGAGAGAGAGAGAGAGAGAGAGAGAGAGAGAGAGAGAGAGAGAACTGGAGAGGACTCTAGTATGACTCATTTTAGTGGGGCATTCAATCTCTAGCTCTGGGGATCGAACTTAAGTTTGAGCCTTGCGACTTGGACACTCAATTTTCAAGCCTCATCAGCACTCTGGTGCAGCTCTTCTACCTACAAACTTTTTAAAAGAGTTTATATCTCCCCACAAGGCTCGAATTGAGTCTTGACCCCATGTGGTGTGAACTTATGTTTGAGTCTCATGACCTAAAGGCTCAATTTCTAAGCATCACGAACACTCTAGAAGGACTCTTCCAAGCTAGAAGAAATCGACAAGAGTCATATCTCACGAGGCTCGAACTTAAGTTTGAACCTCATGCACGAGAGACTCTTCCAAAACTCTTCCTAGTTGATCATCTTCCAGAGTCTCTAGCTCATGAGACCCAAGCTTAAGTTTGAGCCTCATGACTTAGACACTCACATTTCAAGCCTTGGGATCACTCTACTGGGATTCTTCTCGGCCATGAATCATCTTCAAGAGTGAGCCTCATGACCTAGAGACTAAATTTTCAGGCTTCCTAAGCCACAAACTTTAGCAAGATTCTTTCTAGCTAGAAACCATTTGCAAAAGTCTCTAGCTCATGAGGCTCAAGCTTAAGTTCACAAGTTGCCAAAATTCCATCTAGTTGAGCATTCACTCTCTAGATCATGGGCTCAAACTTAAGCTGGAGCCTCACGACTTGGACACTCAGTGTTCAAGCCTCATGTGAACACTCTAGTATGACTTGTTTTAGTGGAGCATTCAATCTCTAGCTCTGGGCTCGAACTTAAGTTCGAACCTCATGACATGGACACTTAATTTTCAAGCCTCATTAGCACTCTGGTGCAGCTCTTCTACCTATAAACTTTTTAAAAGAGTTAGTATCTCACAAGGCTTGAATTGTCGTATGGCCTGAACCTATGTTAGGCTCTCATGTGTCCTAAACTTATGTTTGAGTCTCATGACCAAAAGTCTCAATTTTTGAGCATCACGAACACTCTAGTAGGACTCTTCCAAGCTAGAAGCAACCTACTGAGGCGGTCCGGGGCGGGCAACAAGAAGAGCAACCTCTAGACACCCTTCAAGGCTCCCGTGCTGCTCAATGGGGCTGGGGCACAACACAACACAAACCAAAACAACAAACCCACAGCCAAATCCCAACTACACAAGGGGCACCACCTAGTTTAAGAGCGAACTAGAACGCAAAAGAGGAGAATCGTTAGAGCAACCCACAAACAAGCAAGGAATTTACACTAACCCTAACACCAATGGAACACTCTCACACACTAAAACACGAGAGAGAGAGAGAGAGAGAGAGAGAGAGAGAGAGAGAGAGAGAGAGAGAGAGAGAGAGAGAGAGAGAGAGATGGTGCTCGGGCTGCTTTGAAGTGTATCGTTAATGATCAAGCAAACATAAATATATATATGTAAGAAAGAGAGAGAAGGGGGAAGGGGGTGCATGTTGCACTAATACCTTCTTACAAATCTGTCATGACAAATCAAAGTGAGATTAGTATTTGTTCAACATAGCTTGCGTAAATTTCACCACAACACATCACAAGAAAATCCACCCCAATCACTGTCTTAAGGCTAGGGGAGTCCTCTCCACCCTGTCGCCCTCTTACAGTATGTGGGATTTATGGCTAGATTGATGACAACACCAGAGACAAACTATCAAGAACTTAACAAAAAACACCAAGACACTTACGCATCATTGTTGTCCATTACTTCACGTTGGAAGGGAGACAAAGTATCCAAGCTTAGTCCAAATCCACCCTCCTTGATTCAGCAAATGTTGGGCTTACACTAGTAGGAGAAATGATAGATTTCCTACTCTCAATTGAATGATCACTCTCTCTCTTACAATGGCATAGAGTTCCCTTGCTAATCCCCTATTACAACACATGCACATGCATAAGACAATGAGCTTCCACTCAAGAGATCCTTCTAGAGAGGTTGAGCTTGGCTTCTCAAGCTATAGCATAGTGCTCTTGCTTATAGCTCTCCCTTTTGTGCTAGCTACACCCTCCTTTTATAGCAATTTTGAAGGCTAGGGTTACTCCTCTAACCATGGTTGGGTTAGATTTTCCGCAATTTATCTAATTTCTTTTGCTTGGAATTATCAAGAAGTTGGTGGGGAAAGAGAGAGGAGAGAAATGGAGGTGATAGGACTTTCATAGTGGGTTAGTGTTAGTAGAGTTAGTATTAATTTACAAATGGAATTGGATATTTACAATGGGAGTATCCATGTAGGATACAAATAAGGAAGAAAAACTCTTAAGAGGTAAGAAAAGGTGGATTTCTTACAAGGTTGATGCTCCAAGTGTCTTGAGTAGGGCCAATTTTGACGCTTGTTGACGGTCCACTAGCTTTGACAGTACATTTTTTCTCCACTCTTGACCTTCCTTGAGAGACAAGGTAATTGAAGCTGAGTAATCAACCACCATGATGCTGTCTTTTAAGAGAAGAGGCTGAATTTTGTGGTTTTTTTGATAGATATGGGTAAATTGGAGGAGGAAAAATGAGACTAGGTGGTCAATTTTGGAATGGAATTGTGTGTGGGAGGTATGAGTTCACCATGGTTTCTTTTATTCTTCAAGGTTGAGGAGAAGTTGAGTAGGGTGCAGAGAGGAGTGGTGAGAGAGGTGGGGATGATGAGTGGAGAAGTGTGTGTGAAAGAGGAAAATGATAAAGTGGAAGAGAGAGTGTGGCTGCATAGCATGGGAAAACTGGGGTCCACTAATAAAATCATAGCTCACAGCTCGTAGCTCAAAAAAATATGAAAAAATTTGAGGCAAAAGTTCAGCCCACGAGCTACAACTTTTGTTTGTATCATTTTTTCAAATTCAGAGAGCAAGTGAACTTTAAAAATTCAGCAAAACCGACCGTTTTTTTCCACTGCACAAGGTCCTTGTGGGGTCCTTCTTTGGATGATTCTTTTGAATACCTCCAAGAGTGAGCCCTCCATAGTGCATGTATGCATGCCACCTACCCTTGACCTTATTTGGTAGGTCTATAATTGAAGATATTGTTGAGATCATGATATAAGTGAATAGTACAAGTAAGAAAATCAAATATTGAGGGGTCTAAAAAATATGTACATGTCAAATATAAATAATATAAGTGGAAAAAATATAAAGGGGTCAAAAGAAATCTCTCTCATTATGAGGCTACCATAAAAAGATAAATATTTTTGGTGTTCTAATTTTTTAGAAAAAAAAAAACAAAATAGATGTAGGAAGGGAAAAATCACAATAGTGAAAAATATACACATAAATAAAACTAGTTTTTTTGGATTTTTGTTGGGGTGGAGTTACACCAAATATAAGAGAAGCTTACATGAAAATATTTCTATATGGAATAAAGAGTATGAAAAATGGTAAGAAAAAATTGTGGTAATGGTGAGGCAATGTACAGAGCATAAATAACACACACCTAGGTAGAAATATTTAAATAAATACCAAAATAATTATGAAAAAACTTTTATTTAAGCCCTATATACAAAGAAATATTTACATACGCATGGGCCATAATATACTTATTTTTTTTATTTTTTTTTATTTTTTTGGCTCAACTAGCCCAATGACTAGCTAATTGAGGGTTTTTTTAAGAAGATATAGGAAAAGTCCCGTGACTCACGCATGTCTATGTATAGTGAAATGGTAGGGATAGCCACAGTGTTTGGGTGATTTTGGTAGGGTGAGGTAACTCACTGTGGCAATTACAAAGAGCTGAAAAACGACTATCACTACAAGAGTCCTATCTCATGAGGCGCAAACTTAAGTGTGAGCCTCATGCACTAGAGACTCCTCCACGACTGTTCCTACGTGATCATCTTTCGGAGTCTCTAGCTCATGAGGGTCGAACTTAAGTTTGAGCCTCATGCACTAGAGACTCCTCCACAACTCTTCCTATGTGATCATCTTCCCGAGTCTCTAGCTCATGAGGCCCGAACTTCAATTTGAGACTCATGACTTGGAGAATCACTTTTGAAGCCTACGAGCACTCTAGTGGGACTCTTTTGAGCTAGGAATCATCTTCAAGAGTGTCAATCATGCCCCGATCATGCTAAGCTCGAGAGCCTCATGACCTGGAGACTTCTATAAAGCTCTTTCAAGTTGAAAGACATCTTCAAAAGTATCTAGCTCATGAGGTTCTTGACTCTCATGACCTAAAGACTGAATTATAATCCTCATGAGAACTCTTGGAGAAATATTTCTATCTAGAAACTACCTGCAAGACTATCTATTGCACTATCTCTAGCTCATGAGCCTCATGAGCTAGAAACTCTTTCTAATTGCAATCCATCTTTCAAAGTCTCTACCTTATGAGTCTCTTGAGCCTCATGACCTAGAGAGTGGATATTCAAGCCTAATGAGCACTCTAGTAGGATTCTTTCTAGCTAGAAACCTTTGGCCTAGCTATTCTCTAAAAATTTTGGATAGCTTAACTCAATATCTCATATCTATTCAATACATTAAAGCCGATTGTGGGGGATTATCCCTCGCTCATCCTTTAAAAATATTGTGGGGGATTATCCCTAGCTCATCCTTTAAAAATATTGAAAACTCGTAGCTTCTATTATCCTTGTTTAACAATAGGACTAGAATATGTAGAATTGGTATTTTATTTTGAGCCTATAGAGAGGGACTTCAATAATTCTAGTTGATACAATTTCATGAAAATGGATTTGAATGCTACTAGATCATGATGCGAGAATTCCTACCTTTGGTCTCAAAGAGACGCTGTCAGGAGTTTTTTGGAGCAAGGGATTGCGCATATGCACATATACATGCATGGTGCATCAAATAAAGAATTGCCCATTTTTCAGAGCCAGGTGGTTACGTGGGGCCCACATGTGTACAGGTAGGACAGGGTGTACATAGTGCATCGATTTTCACTATTATCAGTACTAGTGTGTTTTTCCTACAATAAGGAGGAGTTGGTAGCGCGTAAAACTTCTCAAGGAAGCTATCCGCGGGCCGACGACATGAGGTAAGCAAGTGCGTCAGATGGCATCGAGTGGCGTCAGGAGGCCGAACGGGGTCAATATTTGCACGTGGAAGAATACGGACACAAAGTGGTGTTTTTTTGTGAGAGTTATGCAGAAAGGTCATCATGAGGACCTTTTTCTGGGGCCACTTCACGTGGTGGCGAGATGCATTATTGGAAAAAAGCTGAGTGCCAAGTGTGCGAATGATGCAAAAAGGTGACAACTATGCACTGTGACGTCAGTTTTTGGCTTGTTCGGGGTCCGTTTGAGGTCATCTAAAAGGCCAAGGGTGCCCAACTAATAAATCTAAGTGTGGGAACTGAAAAAACTAAGAGAAGACTAGAAAAACGTGGAGAAGAGAGGAGGAACAGACGCAGGTGTGTTTTTGCTCATTTTGGAGCTTGTTTTGGCCATAAACTGCTCATCCGAGGTCGGATTTGAGCACTTTGACATTGTAGACTGGGGTTTTGGGCCGTTCCGAACGCGATGGCGCTGTCCATTTTGCCAAATTCCTCACTCTTTTCCTACTGTTTTTCTGTGTAAGTTTCTCCTATGAGCGAAGTTTCTGCTCTAGTTTGTGATTGTATCTGGCTTATTTTACCCATATTGAGTGAGCTATTTGCCCCATTGGTGTTGGACCAAGATCAATTGTATCTAAACATCAGAAATTCTCCTCTTTTGAGCTGAGTTTTTTGGGTATGTGTGTGTGTGTGTCTGTGTGGAGTGGGCAAGTGGATAGTCTCTCTCCTCTCACTCCAGAGGTGTGTTCCCTGTCTCGGCCAGGTGTGTTGTGTAAGTCGAGTGGTGCCCCATAGTGTGTGTGTGTGTATCTTCCTAAGAGTGTGTGTCGGGTCGTTATAGAGGCGCTGTGTGTGTTTTCATCCCGCTCACAACGCCCTCCACAATGTAGCACGTGAGAGGTAGTGATTTGTTTGTGTTCGAGCTATATATAGTGTGTGCTATACAAAACTCCCTAACCCTAGGTCTTAAGTGCATGTGCCTATTCTACACACCCTTGAGGCTCTACATCTAGTGTATCACCTCCTTCTCCTCTCTACTTTTGTCTCGTCTACGTTCATCTTTGTGCTCTAACTTCCTTAGGTTCAACGCGGTATGAGAGTTGTTATGATGATCACTTCATCTACGAGGTTGCTGACGTGGATATGGAGTTCCCAACTCTTGTAGGATAAGTTTACTTTCATATTTTTACCTTCCATTATGTGTTGTACCTCATCATTGTAGGCTTTTGTTTCTTCATCGATCTATTTCCTACATCGATTTCCATGGGGTGACTAAGAATTTAAGTAGAAAGAGGCCTTTTGTGAGATTGAAAGAGAGTAAGGGAAGAGTACACACTGACTCTGTGTTTAGTGAAGGCATCATTAGCTACTTCTTTGTTCAGAAGAGGGGCAAAGCAAGCTACAATCAGTGTGTCATGTTGCATTGTGTGCTGATATCAATTTCACTATGTGTTCATGGTGAGAAGCCTCTCGTTTGAATGCTAAAAACAAGTAAAAGCTTGATTAAGAGCATATAGGAGGGGTTTTGATCTCTTGACACTAGTAGGTGAGTTTTGATATCCATGGGCTGAAAAACCAATCCGTTTATGCCACATGTGTGTGGGTGGCCTTGCTTGTAGCCTAAGTGACTACAAAGAAACAGATGCACATGGATGTGCCTACCCAGAGGCACGCGTGACTATAAAGCAACTCATTCTCTTATTTTTGGTTGACCTCTAGCCTTTCATCTTAGCACATGCCTTGTTGGAGTTCCTAAATTTATCCTATTTTCTTTTCTAGTCATGTTATATTTGGCAGTAGAGATGTGTTGTATTTGGAAGCAAAAGATGTTTACTTTAAGGCTCATTATTTTCTTTTGAATTCCAGTCTACTTTCTAAATTATCTTTAAGGCTCTTTTGAATACAAAGCTACTTTCTAGATTATAATCATATTAGCACATTAGAAGCAATGGTTAGTATTTTTACTTTGACTTACCATGTCTAACGACTTAAAGTGATGCAAAATTTCTTGAGTTGCTTTATAGTATTTTTTAATGCAACATCATTTACGATGTTTCATGTATCATGATGTGGCTTTATTCTCTTCAATTAGACATGATACATGATAGGTTGTGTGTGTCATCAATGATTACAAGTCTTTCTTTGTCATGCTCATATTGTAGCATCTCTAATGACATGGTGAGCTCCATGATGTCATGGTACGTGATACAATGGCATGCTCGCATGTCACTACATATTATGTTAGAAGATCACCATGCACGCTACCATAAAACGATTTCAAAAATATATCTATTTTCATAAGTAATTGTACTAATTATCTTGATGATGCAGGGTGAGGTTACATGATGCGTCTTCATTCTCTTCATCCATGGCCATGGTTCCCAATAGTGGAAGTATTCATCTTTACTCTCTGCATCGATGGTTTTGGTTATTGAAGCCAGGAGTTTTATCACAAACATTTGGTACTCCTCACAAAAAAATTGTCTTCTATATCAGCATTGTATTTGATGATCATCATCGATATTGTCGTCTATATTAGCATCTCATTTTTGTATTTGACACGGCTCAAAGCAGTGATTGAGCAAATGCTAGCAATCTTACATGCTCTTATAGATGGCACTGCAGCTGCTCACTCAACTGGTATAGTGCACAATGACTCACATCATTTCAACTTAATGCTAGATTTTACTTGTGCAAATAAACCCCGCGTTGGCATCACTGATTGGAGCATGATGCCTAAAACGCCAGCCAAGCAAGTATCAAATATTTTTTTGCATCCTTCAGCTCAATCAGACTTTGCAATTTTTGAGGCAAAGGAAGCAGGGGCAGTGGAGCTCGCAAAGCGGCCGTGGCTTGCCCCAAAAATATATATGATCCACAAAGCGCAGATACATACTCAAAAGCAAGCGACATCTATGCATTAGAATTTCTATTGGACATGTTAATAGACTTTTGGAGTGTATATAGGAAATTCTATTTTCCGGAAGAAGTATTTTACCACCCCAATCAAGATGCCATGAGGGCTATTCAGATAAAAGTGGACAGTTGGATGAAGTTAAGAGAGCATGAATCTAGAAGAAACGCATCAGACTTTTTTTTTTCTTCATAGAGCATTTAAAGACAGACCCTAATCCTATCCTTATTGAAATTTCACAGTCTTTTTATCCGGCTTGACCATTTATAATTGACTTCTTGATTGGGTATTCTAATTGCATTGAAGTCTATGTTTTGGGTGGTTTAGCTCACTTTAAGTATATTTGGATGGGTTTCTTTAGTCAGTTAATTGTCTTATGGTACAATTGGATCAATTGTGAAATTTTTTTCACATCTATTGTGGTATCTTGAGGGTAATGAATCGAGAGAACAGTTGTTTGTCAAAGAAATCTAATATTTGTCTATTTTTCCATTGCAGTTCTAAGATAGTATGGCTGATGAAGAAAAAGCATGTGGTACACAAACGGTGCCAAATGGTTTGGCTGTTATCGTGTTTCAGCACATGAAATCTCTAGCACATGGTATGTCGGTACAACAAGCGACGCACACAACTCATCAATTGTCAAAATGGGCAAATCCAAACCATGTGCAATGGAAAGACATCAACAAATAAGTGAAGAAGGATATGATTAAAACAAAATGGCCATGTGAGGACGCAGAAATAAAGAAAGGACGGTGGAAAGTATCGAAGTGCCTTCACCAAGAAATCAAAGATAACGCTGAGAGGATCTACTTGGAAGTTTTTGGCCATCCATTACACAATACAGATTGAAAAAATATTGTATTTACATTTTGTGAAGCAACAACCAACAGACTTCTCCTCAAAGAAGACAATTGTAGTCACCCATGATATCTGGGAGAGTTGTGTCACATTCACACGGAGGGAGTTGAAATTGAAAGTTGATGGGGTCGACATACAATTAAAAAATGAGAAAGATATTTTAACGACACAGTTGACATAGAAAGATGCAAAAATAACACGGCTATCTGTAGCAACCCAAACACCCCAAGCATAGGTCCGAATGAAAAAAAGTATTCATCGCTTAAGCCATGATGTTTAGAATTTGATACAATGAGTGAATCCTCCGCCTATACAAGGGACACACATAATTCACCTCGTCTTGCATCCAGAGTTTGTTCCACGTCACAATCAGACTCATCTTCATCTTCCCAATGTCCAGTATGCTACAAGAATTTTGACGGATGCAAAGGATTCTGTACATTGGCATGTGGCCATTATTATCACCTCGTGTGTTTAATTCATTTAGTGCAAAATAGTAGCCGATGTGCAATCTGTTCACAAGATATTCCACAAGGAATATATTATATGTTTGACATGGAAAATGAGTATAGATTCAAGCAAGCTCGCCAAGATACACCTAGCACAATTAGAAATCTATTTGGTAACGAAGATGCAGGTTTTGAGAACAACAATTGAGATTATCAGATTTTTTGTAATCGCTACTATGAAGCATTGTATATGATCAAAACACGTTGAATACAAGCTCTTGATTAATGGTTTTTGACACAATCTTCATTCTACTCTCAAGCTATATTGAATCTGTGAAGTTGTTATCTTGTTCTGAGTCTGAGTATTGTGGGCCTTCTTGTAATTAAACTTCCACATCTATTGTTAGATTCTTTGCTATTTCATGTAGAGTGCATTGAGATACACCGACATTGAATTCTTCTTCGTCTTTGTTTTGACAATCATATACCCAAATTGGCATTTCCTCCTCGTAGCTAGCACTTTTGATGTGATGCAATATGTTTTCGTTGCAAAACATATATACTAATTTGTTTTCTTTTTCTACCAATAATCTATTGCGAGTGCTATGAACGTACTTGTACATACTCCAGTTTCTCTCCGACCTTGAGTTTTCTATACATTGCGCTAGTACTTTCATTGCAAGGGGACGTAAGGTCGAGTAATGCTCTCCACCATTCATCATCCACCACTTCCATGGAGGTTGCTCTTTTACCATTGGATATACGAAATCATTTGCAAAAGGACCTTCTTTTAGTCTAAATGCACTCATGTCTTTGATATAGTCAATTCGGTCCTGAACATTGAAGTAGATCATATTGGCCACATGATAGAAATCTCAGACCACCTCTATATTGGACATTAGATCTAAATTCCAATACTTTGGATCGAGCATGTAAGCCACACTATGAAGTGGACTATAAGTGCTCTTCCATTTTGCATGAAAATACTTAGCCAAAATTCTTTGTTTTTTGACAGAGAATGGTAGGCACCACTTCTTCTCTACTACAGACTCTTTTAACTCCTCAAGATATTCAAGACTTTTTTGACTGACCACCATGTCATCCACACTCTGCCCATAGTTGGTGCCTTCTGATTAAGGTTACGAATTGCAAACATAACGAGAATCATTACATGGTATACATCCATTACACTTCTCCACTAAGCACGCTTGTTTATGGACCCACATAGACATGTTATTTTCTCTTTCAACTTTTTTTTCTGCTCAAGCTGCCATTTGTCAAAGATCATGCACTTGAAAGTGTCATTCACAACGCACTTATTGTGGAGGAGTGATTCCAATGTATAAAAGTGCGTACAAATTGAGTTTTAACTGATGGTTTCAACATAATTGACATGCGTATTCTGTACAAATTGAGCACTCTCTGTCGTTTCAAGACACAACTTGTCGTGCTATGTCAATTATTTTGGAGAACCATATGGTTTCTTCACTAGTATACCAATCCTTTAGCACCAAGTTTAAACTGTGTGTATTACAACCATTGGAAAAACTATGTGGAAATAAAATTTTTAATAATTTGCTAATATTTGTACAATTCTTAGCATTGTCCATGAGTACCTGAACGATATGTTCAACACCGATTCTTGAATTACATTAATCAAGACCTCAAAATTGTACTTGCCACTTTTAATTGCACCAAAACTGTCAACTGTCTTTATGAACGTTTCTTCCCATGGACAAACCAACATTGCATTGATCATTGGTCTTCTTTGAACAGTAGAACAACCATCACTCACAAATGTGCATCGTTAACACAAAATATTTCCAAGTATTAATTTAGAAATATGCTCTTTAACTTCTATTTAACATTTGTCCAAGAGATCTTTGGCTGAAAATCCTAGGCCAAACTAACCAATTTTCTTCCATGCGGCCTTCCAATGATTGTTGTCTACCATGATTAGAGTACTTCCAGTGAAAAAAATTGCTTTGGCGAGTGGGGTTTATGCTTCTTATAAGAGTGCATTTGCCCAATTCCACCTTCATTGTGACACTTAAAAGAACACTGCTTGGTATTTTCTCTCCCTACACTTGCTATTCCGCAGGGTTAGTTGGTATCACCACAGGATTAGGAGAGTTGATATTTGACTCTATCTGCTCTTAACGTACATCCTAAAAGATCTATGTACTCGCTATCTCCTACCACCCTTTTTGGCGAGCTCTTCTCTCAAACGATTTACAATTGCAGGCACCTAAGGATGTTCACATTTCTTACAATTCTTTGTAATGCTACCCAAACAATGCCTGATTTTGTAGTGAAGAAAAATTTACATTGCCACTCCATATAGTGACCGCATATGTTGTGAGCATAATCCCACTCTTTGCTAGGGCCTTTTTTATTCTTTGTCTTCTTTGTACCACTTGTGCCAACATTTTGCTCCATTTCTTTCAAGTTAATACTGAAGCCATGAGAACTAGATGTTCAATTTTAAAAACATTTTTCTTCTTTTAAATATATATTAGAAAAGAAATCACTAAGAAAGTAATTAAATCTACGCTATATGAAATTTGCAATGCACTCTAGTCAATCCACATATCAACCACATATGTTGTGAGAAAACATACACATTGCAATACACTCTCTACATGGCATTATGCATACAACAAGCTATGAATTTGTCAATGCAACTATAAATATGATGATTAGTTATACATCCTCTTCGATTTACAAACAATAAGACACATCTATTTTCAATTGCTACAAAGAATAATCAATTTCTACACTGAAACGATGATAATTATTTGTAAAACACACATGAAAGCAATAATATCTATGATTGGTCATCTCACGCACTAAAAATCTTTCATATAATATATAATGCACTCCCTATATAAACCAATGCATAAAACAAGGAAACGAAATCTTCAATACAATTACACAATTGATGACTACTTGTACCCAATCAAAGATTGTAGCCCCCTTATGCATCCAATTCAATATATAAAATCTATTTTCACCCAATTGAGGATTATAGCTCTTATATTGTGTAGTGACAATGTACATCAACTCAAATCTATGATGGTGTGAAATACAAGACTTCAAGGATCTTTCTATACCCAAGACATTAGTACAGGGCATCCGACCCTTGACTATCAACTCGTCATTTACATATGCTCATCTTCTAAAACCAACTTCAGCCCTTTTATGGACCAATAGCTTCGTCGCAATGAGCATGACTCTTCAAATTTTCAATTGTTTTGGCTTTTTACCTTTATGTTTGGTGAAGGATTTAAATATTTTTAGAAGTGGTTACCGTATTAAGAATCACACTCTACCAAAAACAAGGACCCATGACTCTCTAATCTTAGGTCAATTAACAAAAAGATGATTGTATCCGATACTCGGATACACTCCCCAGTGATTTGCCTAGTTAAAGTACCAAAGTTAGAAGAGCTTTTACTAATATTATTATGCCCGTCGGGCTTTTTTTATTTTCTCGAGGGGCTCGCCAGATTTTTATTAAGTCGTGACGGACCCGTCGGGGAAAGAAAAAAGATCGACGATCCCATAGGAAAAATAAACAAATCTGGTGAGCTGAATGGCTCTATTGGTTTTTGTAGGTCATCATCAAGATCACGTTAACAATTAAAGTGGTCACGTCTTTTTCATGTGTAATTACTTGTGTTATTAACGTAATGGGGGCAGTGCTCATGTGCATGATCGAGGCCAAGTTTTGGTGCAGATGATGGACACCCTTTAGATGGTAGCAATCCTTAGCTTCATGATCACCTTTACCACAAAATTGACAGTGGACCATCATGGGACATTCTTGAGGCGGGTGGCCAAGGTTGTTTCAATTTTCGTACCATACATGGGCCATGGCTCTTGTTGTGCTTTAAGTTCCTCTAGATCCCTTTTGAGATGTGCCACCACATCTGGCGGCTGAGAAGACTAAGCCGATGTTGCTAATGAAATTGATGAAGCAAAAGATACCGTGCGCACACTCACACACTCAGACAACTCAACATAACACAAGGAATTTACTTAAATTCTACCCCACACAAACCACCACTCAAGAGCTCCATGAAAATTCTATCCACAAGCTCAATTCAAACTCGAAACACCTCGACCTACAAGCCCTTGTCTGCTTGCAAACACTACAAGGTGAGTAGAGTCTCTCAACACTTGAAATCACACTTGATGGTGACAAAAATATACAAGAAGAACCATCAAAAACTCAAAAAATCCAGCCATAAAAGGCCTCTCTCAAACCATTGCAAAGATTTCACCAAACTTCACTTTGTTGGACTCTTTGGAGTGAGAGACAAAGTATCAAGCTTAGTCCAAATCCACCCTCCTTGATTCAACAAATGTTGGCTTACACTAGTTGGAGAAATGATAGATTTCTTACTCTCAATTGAATGATCACTCTCTCTTACAATGGCATAGAGTTCCCTTTCTAATCACCCCTAATACAACACATGAATATGCATAAGACAATGAGCTTCCACTCGAGAGCTCCTTCTAGAGAGGTTGAGCTTGGCTTCTCAAGCTATAGCATAGTGCTCTTGCTTATGGATTTCCCCTTTTGTGCTAGCTGCACCCTCCTTTTATAGCAATTTTGGGGGCTAGGGTTACTACTCTAACCATGGTTGGGTTAGATTTTCAGCACTTATCTAATTTATTTTTCTTGGAATTATCAAGAAGTTGGTGTGGATAGATGAAGAAGAGAGAGAGGAGAGAAGTGGAGGTGATAGGACTTTTCATAGTAGGTTAGTGTTAGTAAATTAGTAGAGTTAGTATTTTTATTGATTTACAAATGGAATTGGATATTTACAATGGGAGTATCCAAGTAGGATACAAATAAGGAAGAAAAAACTCTTAATAGGTAAGAAAATATGGATTTCTTACAATGTTGATGCTCCAAGTGTCTTGAGTAGGATCAATTTTGACGCTTGTTGACGGTCCACTAGCTTTGACGGTACGTTTTTTCTCCACTCTTGACCTTCTTTGGGAGCCAAGGTAAGTGAACATAAGTAATCAATCACCATGATGCTGTCTTTCAAGAGAAGAGGCTGAATTTTGTGGTTTTTTGATAGATATGGGTAATATGGATGAGGAAAAATGAGACT
Source organism: Adiantum capillus-veneris (assembly GCF_014529385.1). NCBI lineage: Eukaryota > Viridiplantae > Streptophyta > Polypodiopsida > Polypodiales > Pteridaceae > Adiantum > Adiantum capillus-veneris. Next base: position 136,267,059 of record NC_140959.1, on the reverse strand, counting down.
AGGTGGTCAATCTTGGAATGGAAGTGTGTGTAGTAGACATGAGTTCACCATGGTTTCTCTTATTCTTCAAGGTTGAGAAGAAGGTGAGTAGGGTGCAGAGAGGAGTGGTGAGAGAGGTAGGGATGATAAGTGGAGAAGTGTGTGTGAAAGAGAAAAATGATAAAGTGGAAGAGGGAGTGTGGCTGCATAGCATGGGCAAACTGGGGTCCACCTATAAAATCATAGCTCACAGCTCGACGTAGCTAAAAAAAATATGAAAAGATTTGAGGTAAAAGTTTAACTCACGGGCTACAACTTTTGTTTGTATCACCTTTTCAAATTCAGGGAGCATGTGATCTTTAAAAATTGAGCAAAACCGACTGTTTTTTCCACTGCACAAGGTCCTTGTGAGGTCCTTCTTTGGATGATCCTTTTGAATACCTCCAAGATCAGTGAGCTCCCCATGGTGCATGCATGCATGCCACATACCGTTGACCTTATTTGGTAGGTCTATAATTGAAGATATTATTGAGATCATGATATAAGTGAATAGTACAACTAAGAAAATCAAATATTGAGGGGTCTAAAAGAAATATTTACATGTCAAATATAAATAATATAGGTGGAAAAAATATAAAGGGGTCAAAATAAATCTCTCTCATTATAAGTCTACCATAAAAAGATGAATATTTTTGGTGGTATTATTTATGAGAGTAGCAGAGAATAGATGTAGGAAGGAAAAAATCACAATAGTGAAAAAATATACACATAAATAGAACTAGTTTTTTTGGATTTTTGTTGGGATGGAGTTACACAAAAAATAAGAGAAGCTTGCATGAAATTATTTTTATATGGAATAAAGAGTATGCAAAATGGTAAGAAAAAATATGGTAATGGTGAGTCAATGTACATAGCATAAATAACACACCATAGGTAGAAATATTTAAATAAATATCAAAATAATTATGAAAAATCCTTTTATTTAGGCCCTATATACAATGAAATATTTACACACAAATAGGCCATAATATACTTATATTGTTTATATTTTTTATTTTTTTTGGCTCAACTAGCCCAGTCACCAGCTAATTGAGGGTTTTTAAGAAGATATGGGAAAAGTCCCCTAACTCACACACACCTATGTACAGTGAAATGGTAGGGATAACCAAAATGTTTGAGTGATTTGACAGGGTGGGGTAGCTTACTATGGCAATTATGGAAAGCCGAAAAACGGCTATCAATATGTGTGGTAGCCATGACTCATAGCAACTGGATCTCTAAGGATCAAAAGAATGCACTCACATGACCATAGATGGTTCTCATTAAAGGATCCTCTCACCATCAAAAAGATGAGTAATACTCAAAAACTTCAACCAATATCTATGTGTGTGTGGGCCACCTTCTTAGTTTAGGAGTTGCACTGCACTACAAAAAATTGATTATCTTTTAACTTTGCACATAGTATCCTTGTATTCTTTCTCTAAGGGACCAATACAATAGTGTTAATCTAGCAAATAGATTATACGAAAATATTATGACAATGACAAACAGTGAAGGAATGAATGCAATAGGAAAGTGTACTTGCAAAACAAGGCTACCTATTGCATGCTACACTAGAAAAGAAATTCTGGAGGCAGTTTGTTCACGGAAAATTGAGACGATGCCACCTTATGTGGTGGAAGGAATCTATGAAGTTCTAAAAGGCTAACATGCACTTACACATAGTAGGCTTCTTATCCACCTTGCACAAGATGCCATAAAAATCATAAAAATTCCAAGAATCATTTAAAAAATCAAGGAATTTCTTTGACTTACAAATAAGCATAATAGAATTCTTCTTTAGCTCCTCATTATAGAAAAGGTCAATAAAAACATGTAGCAGCATGAAGATGGAGACACATTTACCGCATGACTCACAAACTTTGGTCTAAATAACTCTCTCTTTCTTTATACTTGCAGATTTTCATCGAGGTCTGCTGCTCTCCATTCCATTAGTGCTTCTTCTACGGCCTTAAGGTGCACATCGTAAGAGAGAGAGAGAGAGAGAGAGAGAGAGAGAGAGAGAGAGAGAGAGAGAGAGAGAGAGAGATTAATGGTGTTGCTGAGCAGAAAGAGGATGTAGTCAAATGTAAGTATAATAGTTTGTTGGGAACAAGGGAATGGGAATGAGTGGGAGAATCATGAAATCTCCCATATTAGGGTAATGCATATTATTATTAGGGTTTTTAATGGAACTAAAGATTTTTTTGATACCGTTATGGTAGCCCACCATCTACATTGGTAGTGCAAAATTCCCTCTTGAGTGCTAAAAGGAGAAAATGGAAATTAAAAGTTCCCTAATGGTAAGAGATGAAGCCTTAGTGTATGCCAAAGTAGTAGCAAGGCAAAAACATTGTTTTGTACTTAATAGGAACACACGTGTTTTTTATATGCTAGGGTAGCCATGCATCATAGAAACTGGATCTATACGGATCAAAAGAATTCACCCACATGACCATAGAGGGTTCTCATTTAAAAGATTCTCTCACCATCAAAAAGAGGAGTGATACTCAAAAACATCCATCGATGTGTGTGTGTGTGTGTGTAAGTGTGGGTCGCTGTCGTGCCATGGCACATTCATAATGTGAAATTAAAATATCTACCTCACTCTTAATGTTTATGATGTGTGGGACCAAATGCTACAATGTACATAGTGTGATATATGCGAAAATGGATGTCACGGTTGCAGTCGTGTACATACCTTGCCGGGAAGGCGAGGCCCTACACGTGGCACCATGGAATGCTTTTACACATAAATATATGCCTGATTTCCTTTGGTAATGTACAAATGTCAAGTGTTTCGAAGTGGCATTCTCGTTTTGCCTAGAAAGTTCAATGCGGGCAATCTCGGATAAAAATAGTAGGTTTCGTACGCTGGCGTGAAAGATGTATCCAAAGTGCTTACCAAGTGGACAATTGAGGTTCAACATGAAATTTGAGCCCAATGGTATTTTTCCACAATTTTAGGGATTTTTCCCAGCTCGTTTGGGCTTTTTACGGACAAAAAGTGACATTTTTGGGCTAAAACTGGCCTAAAAATGGTCCAAATAGCCTTAAAAATGCTTAAAATAGCTCAAAATGCCACATTAACGATGATGGCGTTGTGTGGGAACTTTTAGAGCCAAGAATGAGCTCATTTGGGCACATGAGCAAGGAGATACAACCATTCCTCTACAGGGTGCTAGTGCAGTCCCGTGCTGCTTCCACTACATGGTTGAGGTTGTGAGGCCTCCAATTAGGGTTTCCCCTCCTCAAATAACTACTTGGGCTTCTCCAATGAATTAGTGAAGCTTCCATGAAATGTTCACAACGAAGAATCGAAGCGTAAATTTAGGATTTTTAACAGATCGAATGAGCACTGCATCTGTGCAATTGGGAGCGAGGCTACACCTAATCTTCACACACACAAGAGTTTTGAGTTAGTATTGGTTATTTTTTAAAGTGGAGATTTCATGGCTGGAGTTTTTTTCTTTTTTAGTGTGTTTCTGGCTTCAAATCGTGTACGCCTTGCTTGATTTTGCTACTAATCCTCACAGTTAGAGGCCCGACGCTTTCCTAGTCGCACTACGCACTTCTTGACACGTTTTTGGTGAACCCGACGCAAACTAGGCTAGGGAGAGGGTTCAAAATATTCATTGTAGGTCTCAAAGTAAAGGTTTAAAGCTATGGAGCAACAAGAGCAACAAGGGGTTCGGTTTGATCCAGTCACAATGCAAATGTTTCAAGCTTTTGCAGTGTTTATGCAGCAGCAGCAAGTTGCAGAAAGGAGGGAGCTTTCCTCAACCAAAGCGCTTCAATCTGTGGTAAAGAAATTGGACCAATTTAAAGTTAAATATGTAACAAAGTATCTTTGTGGGTATGTAAAGGAGATGGAGCTTCATCGAGTGCCCGAAGCAGAGATGGTGCAAAGTTTTGAACTTGCTGTGGTTCCCGAGATCAGAGAGCATGTAAGGGGAATTAGAAATGAGCATGGGGAAACTTGGGAAGAATTCAAATTAGCCTTGAAGGAAGAGTATTTCATGGAGGACTCCGAAAGGGTAACAAAGAGGACTTTCTTAGAGTGGGTAGTTCGGCCAAAAGAGGGACTCTCGCCTACCGAACTGCTAAGGGAATTCGAACGCCGTTATGATCAACTTTCAAGACCTAAAAAGGCTATTTAAACTCGGAGAAGACAGAGCTCTTTTTGCAAACCGCAGGTAAAGAGATTCAAGAGAAGTTAGAGTTACTACTTGAGGATAAGGATGCGGAACAGGGTTTGAAGACTGATTGGAATGAGGTCGAAGACGCCATTTCACTGCTAGCTAAGCCACAACGACAAAGAAACAGGATGATAGTCAACCCTACTCAATCCCCAAGTGTTCCCGAGAGTCCTACAAAGCCTGTGATTGTGGTTCCAAAGAGTGACAAATCCATCCTAGATGATATTGTCAAAGGAATGCAAGAGCTCAAGTTAAAGCTTACAAGGCTAGAAGAAAAGGGGCAACCATTAGGTCAATCTACAGGGCAACAACCGCAAACCAGAGAAGGCTTTGTCAATAGATGCATATGGTGTGAAAGTACTGACCATGGAAGGAGGGATTGTGAATGTTTTAAAGACGCTTTGACAAAGGAGCTCGTTTTCTTTAAAGATGGAAAAATCACTTTAGTGAAACAGGTAAGCTCTTGGGAACAAACTTTGGCAAAGGCGGGATGAAGAAACTAGTTGAGGACATGGCTACTAGCCATGCCATCTCAATGGTTGAGGCAGCCGCCTATGGGTTGAAGGTCGATCCTATTAAAAGAAAAGGATCAATCAAGGCTAGAGAAGAGGAATCTAATGGTATTGGAGAGCTATGTCCATGTGCTATAGAGTCTTCTATGAAGGGTAAAATGACTACAGAGGTTTTACATGAAGCTGGAGATTGTATTCGGCTTGAAACAGGTTGGAATGACCCTGTGGACTCTTCATCAGTGCATGCATATATTGCCAAATTTCACGCAAATGAGGCCATTGTTGAAGAGAAACGTATGCGCGAGAATGGGGATGAAGGGCCTTCAAAGCGGGCAACGAGGAGTGGAGGTAGAAATGACACAGTGCCTCCTAGATCACCTTCCCCGTAACAAATGCCTGTCCCCGAAGTGCCTATGCAAGAAGCCTCTAAAGACAAGAAGAAGGATGCAACAAAAACCAAAGCAAAGGGTGCGGCCTACAAACTCCAATCCGATATAGAGGCAGCAACGGATCTCAAAAAGGTTTTGGAAGAGAGGATTCTAAACAGTAAGGTGGAATTTACCTTGGGTGAGGTCCTTGGTATAGAAAAGCGGGAATTCCACGAAGAAATAATTGATATCATAAAGAGGAAGCGGCAATCTCTTACTGAATCTATCCATGTACAGGGTGAAGAAGAGACTTTAAATGCACAGGGTGTACATGTCTATGGCAAACAAGGTGATGAAACTATTGTTGGATGCTACAAGTCTAGGGGAGGAGTAAAACACGTTCGCTTCTTGGATGATGAAGATGAAGTAGAGAACACTCACAAGAGCTACTACTTGAATAGTCACTGGGCAAGAGCAACTACTGAGACGCTGGTAAAAGTGGTAGACTTAGAAGAGACATACATTGCGTTGATAGATCATGGGTCAAAAATTAACCTCATGTCAAAGAGTCTTTATCAAAAAGGGAAATGGCCAATTGATATAAATCATGGATGGATGATTTGTGCAGCAAACAACTCATCAGGGGAGCTGTACGGAGATTGTACAAATGTTAAGGTGACTATAGGGGATGTGAAAGATGACCAGAATTTCTTTGTGCAGAAGATGTCTACATACCCTCTTATCCTTGGGCATCCATACATCGCTGCTACTTGCATGGAAACCAAGGTGATGGATGATGGGTCAGCTTATGCAAGAATAAGGAGCAGGGATGGAAAGCGTGCAGTACAGTTCCTTACTGTTTGTGTAGACCATGAAAAGAACCGTGAAAGTCTTAGAGAGCAACCCTTTGCCAAAGACGAACAAAGAATTCAAGGACTACAGGGATTGTAGAGCGGGATTGCAGTGGTACAAGAAGAGAAAGGTTCTCACATGATGTATATGCAAAGGATACATTTTCTACAGGTTTTGTAGGATTATCAAACTATGGATCTATTGATTTTACAGAGTGTGAGGACTTAAAGCGGGGTGAACGACAACATGTAAATAGTGTACAGACGTTTGAAAATGAATGGTTTGCTAGAAGATGAAGAATGCATTGTAGGTGTGTTTGATGAGTGTTCTTTTGTGGATACTATACAAGATTTGGAGTCTTTAATGGATTGTAATTTGTGTATGGGAAGTGAGGCTGTGAAAGTATGCTCAATAGAAATGTACAAGGACATTGAGGATTTCAAAAATGCTCAAAGTGTTGATGTACGAGTGGAGACTAAGTATAAGTCCGTGGCAAAGAAAGTGAAACCAGTGGCATTACCTCTACCAAAAGACTGCACAAATAAGATGGAACAAGTTGCTTTGCAACCTAGCCTTCGTGACCCAAGCAAGATTGGACACAAGTTCACAAACAATTCTTTGAAAGAGTTAAAGGTTGGTTGCGAGGATAGTTTGACAAAAGCTGAAAAGATATGCTTTGAAGACATGCTTGCCAAACACGGAAAAGCTTTTGCATTTGAGCCTTATGAGATAGGGTGTGCTGATCCATCCATTGTCGCTCCTATGGTGATCTTCACTATCCCTCATGTACCTTGGAACTTGAGACCTATTCCTGTTCCAAAGGCTCATTTGCCAAAACTCATTGAGTTGCTTAATGAAAAGATCAAGATGGGTATCTTGGAGCCTTCTTGTGCTCCGTATTCAAACAGGTGGTTCACAGTTCCAAAGAAAAATGGTTCTTTACGCTTTATTCAGGATATGCAACCTCTAAATAAGGTGACAATCAGAAATGTGGGTATAGGGCCAATTGTCGATGAGTTTGCAGAGGCATTTGCAGGAAGGGCAATATATTCTATGGGAGATTTGTACTCAGGGTATGATCAGTTCCAACTAGCAATGGAAAGCAAGGACCTGACTACCATGAGGACACCCTTGGGTTTAGTAAGGATGTGCACCTTACCTCAGGGGGCAACGAATTCACTTGCACACATGATGAATGGTATGAACAAAGTCCTACGTGACTTCATACCACAAACTACAATGCCTTTCCTTGATGATGTGCCAATCAAAGGATGTGATGTAAGTGATAAAGATGTGGATCTAGACTCGAGGGGGTGCCGAAAGTATGTGGCAAACCATATCAACGATTGTGATAATATCTTGTCAAGGTTGGAAGAGGTGAACCTTACCTTGTCTGGCCAAAAGTCAGTGTTTGGTGTGAGTGAAGTTCTTATTGTGGGACATATGTGCGGGCCATATGGTAGAAGGCCTTGTCCTACAAATATTGATGTAATCCAGAGAATGAAAGAGAAATGTATAAATGTCACTGAGGTTCGAAGGTTCTTGGGTGCATGCGTGTTTTATGTTATTTGGATTCCGCATTATGCACATGTAGCAAAGCCTTTGTATCAACTTTTGAGAAAGAACAAAAAGTTTCAATGGGAAGAAATGCATACCCATGCCATGAGGAAATTAAAGAAGTTGTTGCATATGTCTCCAACTTTGAGAAAAGAAAACTATGAATGTGGAAGATATGTAATTGTGACAGTGGATACTAGCCCCACAGAAATTGGATGGGCAATTGGGCAAGATGATAATGATGGCAAGCGATATGTGGTGAGTTTTGGAGCAAAAGTCCTAAGTGCTCGTCAACGCAACTATCCACAGGTCAAAAGAGAGTTATGGGGAGTAGTCACAGCTTTGAACTGTGACAAAGAGTACTTGATAGGAGCAAATGTAATAGTGGAGACTGATTGTCTACCCCTTCTTGGAATGATCGCAAGTTTCTCAACTCCTGACATTGCTATGTTGAGATGGATTGTCTACATATAGTCCTTGAACCCAGAATTTAAGCATATTGCAGGGAAAGATAATCCAGTTGTTGCAGGTATGCTTTTAAGAGCAAGGTATGAAAAAGAAGAAGACATGGTTGTCGAGGGGGATGATGTAGGCACACAGTTCTATAATATCTCTCATGCCAAGGGCGATCATGTTTGTCTATCAAATGCACTTGAGTCATTTACAGAGGACCTGTATCAAGGTGATTGGTTGCTCATTGGACGCTATCTGAGCACTTTGATAAGGCAAGAAGGGTGGACTGATCAAGAGTTCAAAAGAGTACGTAGAATGGCCTATGAATACTTTTTGAAAGATGGGTACTTATGGAAGCGTCCAAAACAAAGAAATGGAATGCCAATGAGAGTCGTGAATGATAAGGAAGCTCAAAATGAGCTTATGAAAAAGTTTCATGAGAGTCTTTATGCTGGACATAGAGGTGTATGGGCCACCTTTACTAAAATGAAAGAGAGGTATTGGTGGAAAGGTATGTATAAAGATGTATCTCACTTTGTGGAGTCTTGTGAAACCTGTCAAATGTATTCAAATGTACGTCATCGTGATGGGTTGCACCCTACTTACCCATTGGCCATGCATTACAAGTGGGTAGTAGATCTGGTTACAATGCCATTGGGCTTATGGCAAATGAGATACATAGTGCTTGCACGAAAAGACTTAACCAATCAAGTTAAAGGTCGAGCTCTAAGAACAAAAAGCACAGAAGGGGTATGTAAGTTCCTCTTGGATGATGTAATTAGCCGTTATGGTTGTGTTGGGAAAATAACAGCGGATAGGGGAGTTGGATGCTGACAAAGCAAGGGAGTTTTTCTCTAGGTTGGGCATTAAACTTACTCTCACTACTGCATATAATCCTGAGGGAAATGGTAAATCGGAGCATGGGCATCCTCCTATCATTAAAGCTTTGGCTAAGGCTTGCAAAGGTAAAATGGGAGAGTGGCCTAGGTTATTTATTGCCTTATGATTTATGGGCTGATCGTACAACTCATAGCTCAGTTACTAGTTATATGCCTTTTGAGTTGATGTATGGTAAGAAACCTATAATGCCGATTGAGGATGTAATTCCCACATGGAATGTATTGCCTTGGGAAGATGGAATGAGTAGGGATGACCTTCTTGCTTTGCGCATACAACAATTAGAAAGAAGGCCCCAAGATATTGAGATTGCAATAGCATGATTGAGAGATGCAAGGTTAAAGAATAAGGACAGATTTGATAAGAGGCATAGGCTCAAACCTAAAGCTATTCAGGAAGGTGATTGGGTGTTGGTGTATGACAGTAGTCTTGAAAACCAACATTGAACAATAAGAAAGATTTCAAAGAGATGGTATGGTCCTTATGTGGTTTAACACGTACATGGAAATGCAACTTATACCTTGCATGAATTAGATGGGACAAAAATGAAGATTCCCATTGCAGGGAAAAGAATCAAGTTATTCAAAAGAAAAGGTGATACAAATCCCTTTGATTCACAGGAAGGTCAAAATGAAGGCTCTGATGAAAATGATATGGATGTGGATAATGAACAAGAGGATAGTGCGTTAGATTTTGTTGCAAGCGATGATGAAATTGACATGTATGTTGACTTAAATGAATACTGAACCTGCAAAACATATCTGTGGCACATGCCGGAGGATGTGTAGGTTTAGAGGGGGTGGATTTTGTGCCATGGCACGTTCATAATATGAAATTAAAATATCTACCTCACTCTTAATGTTTATGATGTGTGGGACCAAATGCTACAATGTACATAGTGTGATATATGCGAAAATGGATGTCATGGTTGCAGTCGTGTACATACCTTGCCGGGCAGGTGAGGCCCTACACGTTGTCGAGAAATTTGCGGTCTTGCCAGGAAAGCACCGGGCTTATGACTGTGAGAGTTTCTGAGAGAACTTGACAAAAACTATATGAAGGAGTTAAACCATAGATGCCATGAAGACTAGGGTTTGGAAAGAAGTACAATCAAAGAAGCCCACCCATTCTCTCTTGCACTCACACACACAAAGAAAGAACACAAAAGAAAATGTCAAAATAACACAAAGATGAAAACATCAAGGCTATGGTCATATCGTATCATGGGTAATATGAAAGGGTTAACAGATGAGTTAATGGCATTCAATCTTGGCTGGCCAAATAGGCTACGAATTGTTCTTTGGAATTGTAGTTTTGTGCTTACCATAATATATATATTTTGTCTAGTGATTGGGATTAATTGTGTGTACAAATCCTCTTGGTTCATAGCAAGATAACTACGCTTACGTCAAAAGAAAAGTTATAGTCTATGAGAGGTAGTATGATGGGATCCGGTGATAGAAGTATTTCATTGAGCCTTTCTGGGCCAAAGAGAAACACTATACGTTGTTGAAAGTGTATTTTATGGCTAATGCATACGTTAATTCTAATAGATCGTACAGAGTGAAAGCGATAGAAATGATCATCATGTGGGTTATTCATCTAGGATAGTATGTGAGAAATGTAGATATGAGAGAAGTGAAAAGATGAGAAGTTTCCCTCCCAAGCCCTATTCTTGCCCGTAGGCAATAAGGATACTGCGGGGAGAGATGTACCTGTAGAAAAGAGAACCTAGAAATTCAAGAGAGGATGAATTACTAAGAATGAGAGAGATAGGTTTGCTTAAGGAGATGAGATTAGATACATAGATATATGTTGGATTAGAGATGAAAAAGAAAACAACAAGAAATCAAGAAAACATCAATGTAGAACACATCTTACTTGACAAACCCTTCGGCACCATTATTGATGGAGAGAGAAGAAGAGTGGATAATTCCACTTTGATTGATACACCAAGTGCAAGACCTTCTTTGATTAGAGTTGATCTTCCAAGGTTAGCTTGTTGCAAGAATGGCTAGTCTCCCTCTAGGAGAAAGTGTAGGCTTGGGCTTATGTTAATGGCTAAGTACAATTAAGCATTACTACTCACTCCCTCAAGAATTCCTCTCATCAATGGCTTGAATGCTTGAGTTCTTTCCAAGGAAGAAGAGGTCCCCTTTTATAGGTGAAGGCAACCCCCAAGGGTTTACACAAGAAGAGAGGAGCCAGTGTGAACAGGAATTGGAAAAGTTGGAAATGAGATGTCCCTGCATGATGTGGGCAGACTGGGGTCCAGTATTTTGATCATATCTCCTCAACCATGGCTTTAAATAAAAAAGTAAAAATATGGGCAAAAACTTCAGCTCATTAGCTACGATTTTCATTTTAAAATCGTTTTCCAATTCAGATTGGAACCTTGTGTAAAAAATTCATCAAAATAGGGTCCATTTATGGCAGCAAAAGTCTTCATGTGGTCTCCTTAGCCTAGACTTTCATTTAATTCCAAAGGACACCTCATGCCATATGAAAGCATGACATTGCTCTTTGATAAAGTTTTGTAATCATGCTTGCAATAATGCATTAAAATAAGTGTATCTTTGAAATCATGCCACCTAGTGTCCCACTAGGATTTGATTCTCTCCTAATAGCTATTTAAAAAGAAATATAAGAAAAGTATAAAAATTACATAGAATATATATATATTGGAGTTTACCCTAGATATAGGATCTAGGTAGGGTGTGAGATGATAATGAAATAGTAGAAATAAAGAATCAATGCTTTTTGCCCCAAGTTAAAGAGGCGGAGCTATTGATGCTTTTCCCATAGTATTTTCTCATGGTAAAGTAAGGATATGTTACCCTTGAGAAAAATAATAGGATGAGATAGAAGGCTTATTATTATACTTAAATATGCATATGTACACTATAGGAAATATAATTATGTATCTAAAAAAATACAAGATAGATCTTGTAGCATGCGTTCCCACTATGTACGTGTCACAGCACGACATCCACCCCCTCTAAACCTGCACATCCTCCGGTATGTGCCACATTGTCTCTTTGTAAGATTAGACCTCTTGTACATCTTCCTTGTCTTCTTCTTCACTGGATGGTTCCAGAGCTTCATGTTCACTTTGATCTTCACCTGTGTTTTTCTCTTCTTCCTCATCCATATCTTCTAGATCATTGTCTCCTCTTCTCTTAAACATTTTAATCCTTTTTCCTGCAATGGGAATCTTTACTTCTGTACCATCTAGTTCAGACAAGCTGTAAGTAGCATTTTCATGCACATGCTTTACAACATACGGTCCAAACCATCTTTTTGAGAACTTACGCATGACTGTGTGCTGGTTATCAAGGCTACTATCATACACTAAAACCCAGTCACCTTTGTCAATTGCTTTGCTCCTGAGTCGATGTCGCTTATCAAAATAGTCCTTGTTTTTCAACCTTGCATTTTGGAGTCGTTCTTTTGCAGCTTCAATGTCTCCAGGTCTTCTCTCTAGCTGCCTTATACGCAGTGCAAGGAGATCTTCCCTACTAAGCCCCTCTTGCCAAGGTAGTACATTCCATGTGGAAATTGTATCCTCAATCGGCATCACTGGCTTTTGACCATGCATTAGCTCCGCAGGCATGTAGCCAGTTACTGAGCTATGTGTTGTACGATCAGCCCATAAAGCATATGGTAACAATTTTGGCCACTCACCAACTCTTCCTTCGCAGGCCTTGGCCAAAGCTTTGATGATAGGAGGATGCCCTCTTTCACTCTTTCCATTGCCTTCAGGGTTGTAAGCTGTAGTAAGAGAAAGATTGATCCCTAATCTAGAAAAGAACTCCCTTGCTTCTTCGGCATCCAGTTCACCTCGATCTGCAGTGATTTTTCCCACACAACCATAACGGCAAATCACCTCATCAAGAAGGAATTTGCACACAGCTTCTGTGGTCTTATCTCTTAATGCTCTTCCTTCAACCTGGTTAGTTAGGTCCTCTCGTACAAGAACCAAGTATCTCATCTTCCAGAGTCCTAAAGGCATCGTGACTAGATCCACAACCCATTTATAGTGCATGGATAGTGGATATGTAGGGTGCAATCCATCACGATGTCGAACATTTGAATACATTTGACAAGTTACACATGACTCTACAAACTCAGATACATCTTTATACATACCCTTCCACTAGTATTTTTCTTTCAACTTGGAGAAGGTTGCCCACACACCCCTGTGTCCAGCCCATAGACTCTCATGAAACTCTTGCATGAGCTTTACTTGAGTCTCTTTTTTACATATAACCCGTTGTGTTGTAGCACCCTTTTGTTTAGGATGCTTCCACAAGTAACCATCCCTTAAAAAGTACCCATATGCTTTCCTGCGTATCCTCTTGAATTCTTGTTCAGACCAATCATCCTGTTTTGTTAGAGTACTCAAGTACCTTCCAATAGAAAGCCAATCACCTTCATAAAGATCTTTCAAGAACAATTCAAGTGAATTAGTCATGCAGACATTGTTACCTTTGACATGAGAGATAGAATAGAATTTTGTGCCTACATCATCTCCCTCATCAATCATTTGTGACTCATCTTCATACCTTGCCCTTGATAGCATATCTGCCACTGTATTGTCTTTACCTGCAATGTGCTTAAACTCGGGATTTAAGGACTTAATGTAGACAATCCACCGCAACATAGCAATGTCTGGTGTTGAGCAGCTTGTAATCATCCCAAGAAGTGGTAGACAAGCTGTTTCTACAACCACACATGCACCAATTAGGTACTCTTTCTCACTTTTCAAGGCTGTAACCATACCCCATAACTCTCTCTTTATCTGTGGATAGTTTCTTTGGCGAGCACTTAGTACCTTTGCTCCAAATCTTACCACATATCTGTGTCCTTCTTTGTCATCTTGCCCTATTGCCCATCCAATCCCTGTAGGACTGGTATCTACTGTCACAATCACTGGCCTTTGACACTCATAGTCTACCTTTCTCAAAGTCGTTGCTGACTGGAGTAACTCCTTTAGCTTTTTCATGGATTTTTCATGTGCTTCTGTCCATTTAAACTTTTGATTCTTTCTAAGCAGCTGATAAAGAGGATCAGCTACATGTGCATAATGTGGAATCCAAATAACATAGAAGACACATGCTCCCAAAAACCTTCTAACCTCAGTGATGCTAGTGCATGTTTCTTTCATTCTTTGGATGGCATCTACCTTTGATGGACAAGGTTTCCTACCATATGGCCCGCACATGTGCCTCACAATGAGCACTTCTTTGACACCAAACATAGACTTTTTCCCTGAAAATGTAAGATTCACTTCTTCCAACCTAGACAAAATTTTATCACAATCATTTATGTGATTTACCACAAACCTGCGACATCCCTTGAGATCCAAAGCTTCATCTTTGTCACTTTCTTCACATCCTTTGATAGGCAAATCATCAATGAAAGGCATTGTGATTTGAGGAATAAAGTCACGTAAGACCTTATTCATCCCATTCATCATATGTGCAACCGAGTTGGTTGCTCCCTGTGGCAAGGTACACATCCTTACCAAACCCAAAGGTGTCCTCATGGTTGTCAAGTCTCTGCTTTCGATTGCAAGCTGAAATTGATCATACCCTGAGTAGAGATCCCCCATTGAGTAGATTGCCCTCCCTGCAAACGCCTCTGCAAATTCATCCACAATTGGACCTGTTCCTACATTTCTAATTGTCACCTTGTTCACTGGTTGCATATCTTGGATGAAGCGTAGAGAACCATTCTTCTTTGGAACTGTGAACCACCTGTTTGAGTATGGAGCACAAGAAGGCTCCAAGATTCCCATTTTGATTTTCTCATTTAGTAGCTCTACTAAATTTGGCAAATGAGCCTTTGGAACCGGAATAGGCCGCAGATTCCAAGGCACATGAGGTATTGTGAAAATTACCATAGGAGCTACAATATAGGAGCTACATCCTATCTCATGTGGCTCAAATGCAAAAGCCTTACCATGCTTTGAAAGCATTTCTTTGAAGCACTTTGTCTCCTCCTGTGTTAGAAACTCCTCGCAACCAATCTGCAACTCTTGAAAGGACTCCTTTGTGAAGGTATGCCCGATCTTTTTAGGATTCCGCAAACTTGGTTGTAAAGAAGCCTGTTCAATCTTTTCCTTGTTGTTGGGTGGTAAGGGTGAAGCTACTGGTTTCACCTTCTTTGCTACACTCTTGTATTTAGTTTCAACATGGACTTCTGGGCCAACTGTTTGGCTTTCTTTAAAGGCTTCTATTACTTGATACATTTCCATAGAGCAAACTTCCACCACTTCATTTTCAAGATGCAAACTAGACCTCATTATAGCATCAAGCTCACCCATAGTATCTACAAAAGAAACTTGTTCACACAAACCCAAAACATTTTCAGTAGGCTTTAGCAACCCACTCTTTTTCATGCCTATTTGTACATTATGCACATATTGCCTCTCATATCTCTTCAAATCTTCAAGTTTTGTAAAACATACTGATCCATTCCTTGTTACCAAGGAGCTCATCGAGAAAGTGTTAACCCTCACGGCTCACGGACACCCCATCACCTACGACGGACGTGTATTATGTATTCGGTAGAGTCAGGTACCGGGCTTGTCGGACCAATAGGGAAAGGTAGAGTGATCGCCGATGAGAGGCGCACTTTAGCTGGGACATTCAAGGGATTAGTTGGTTAAGCATGGGCGCCCAAGTGTGAATGGGGTGAGCTCCTATAAAAGCCAACTAAACCTAATTTTTACTCATTCTCTCATTTGTGCAATAGAAGAGTGCTCTTGCTCCATCTCCATCTCCATCTTCTTCTTCTTCACCTCCTTGTGTGTGTGTGTGTGTGAGAGAGAGAGAGAGAGAGAGAGAGAGGGAGAGTGTGTGTGCAATCGAGCATTACGAAGGCACGACGGCGGCGAAGCGGTTGAGCGTGGCACGACTGCAGCTTCTTCTTTATCGCGGCGAGGAATCCACCACGAAGGCGAGCGTAGAGCGGTGAGTGACACACCCTTTGCTCTCTTGAGCTTGCTAGTTTAGGCTTGTTGTGTGCTTGGAGCCGTTTGTGGCTCGCACACGGTGTATTGGCAAGTCCCTTGCTTCGACAGTGCGGCAAGGAGCGCACATTTTTGGCGCCGTTGCCGGGGATATGCCCTACACTAAGCTCGGTTAGCACTTTACGCTTCCTTGTGGTGCAATTTCTATCATAGGAAAGGCAGGGAAGGAGTGTGTGGAGATTTCTGTTTTTTGCGTTTTCTGCATTTTCTGTCAAGTTTCAAATTCTGCATTTCTTGCGTTTTTTCAATTTCTGCAATTTCTGCCCAAGCCCAAGCCCAAGCCCAAGCCTGTTGAGATGTCGAGCTCTACACCTTGAGCTGGCATCCACTACGGGTCTTGGCCGCTTACGGCATTTACTCATTGGCGCGTTAGGTGACCGACACGGAGGATCTCTGCCAGTGATTCTACAGCTGGACTACACTTATAGTGCCAGCCTAGTACGCTTCTAGCGAGTTCACACTTAGTGACCGCATGTACATATGTGCTACTTTTCAGCTTTAGCACTTAGTCATTTTTGTACTCTCTTTTCTGTGAAGAAGAAGAAGAAGCTTTCCATCTCTGTGTGCTTTGTGCTTGTCTTGTGTAGCTCTCTTGCTGCCTCATTCTTTACATGGTATCAGAGCCTGGTGCAGGCAAGAGAGGCTAAGAGAGCAAGAGCATCACAATCCCTTCGTTCGCAATCCACGACCAGATGCCGAGTTTTAGGGGTTTTTCGCACAAGTTTCTGAACAGGTCTCCAAAGTGCAGTATACAGAGATTTACTGTACAAGTACAGTGGTTGTGAAATGCTTGATTGTGGACACTCGTTGAGTGTAGAAAGCGTTACAGGAACCACGATAGCAGGTTCAACAGATTTGCAGGTTTTTGCAGATTGCAGCTATTTTGTCTTAGTGCTTCAAGATGTCTGACGGTTTTAGTCAGATTGTTACTGAGAAGCTTGAGAAAAATAACTACCTTGCATGGAAGTTCAGAATAACAAATTTCCTAAAAGGAAAAGGTTATTGGGACTATGTAGAAGGAGACAATGAAAAGGAACCAGAGATTCCCGAGGCAAATGCTACAGCAGAACAAAGGAAAGCTTTGAGGGACTGGCAACAAGGCCAGAGCAAAGTGATGTATTGGCTGTCTATGACCATCACAGATGGCATGATGGGCTATCTACAGGATGCTGAAACCCCCACCATTGCATGGAGAAACTTAGGCAGAGTGTTCGAGGTGAACACGAAGGCCAGGAAGCTTCAACTAAAGTCGGAGCTAAATCAGGTTAAGAGGAACAACCTCTCAATCAATGATTATGCCTTGAAGATCAAGAGTATCATTGAGGCTCTTCGATCTATTAAAGTCTCAGTGGAAGACGATGACATTGTTCGTGCATGCTTGGATGGTCTAGGAGATGAGTATGTACATTTTAGGTCTTCCATGAATACAAGAGACGACATCCCCGTGTTCCAAGATTTGATTTCTATGCTTATTCTTGAGGAGAAGAACCTTGATACATCTTCTTCTCATGGCAGAAATAATTCTGAACAGGCCTTCTATTCTAACTCCAACAGAGGTAGAGGTAGAGGTCGTGGTCGAGGCCCAAGGGGTTGCAGGGGCCAATTTCTGGAAGGTCAATCAAATCAAAACAATACAGGTGGCAGGGGAAACCAGTCTCAAGGGAGGGGGAGTCAAAGAGGTCGTGGTGCAGGATCAAGCAGGCAGCAACATACTCCAGATAGTAGAGAATGTTGGACTTGTGGTGAAAGAGGTCACATGTCACGTGACTGTCCAAAGGGAAAAGCAAGTAGAAAGAGAGAACATGGCAACTATGCATCTACTAGCAGAGATGCAAATGACAGCAAAAACGAGCGCATGTACATTATGCAGCATGTAATGAATACAATGACTGCAGAGAATTCCACCCAAGATGATGTTTGGTATGTGGATTCAGGTGCCTCTAATCACATGACGTCTCGTGGAGAGTGGTTTAGAGATATGCGCAAACCAGATGTGTCAGGCTATGTGCAGACAGGAGATGACACAGCTCACCCCATTGCTCATGTAGGGGACATACCACTAAATACGAAGAGTGGGAAATCAAAGTACTTAGCAGATGTACTTCATGTCCCAAACATTACAAAGAATCTTGTTTCTATTGGACAAATGGTTGAGCAGGGTTTGCAGGTTCGCTTCAATCCAAATGGCTATTATGTAGAAGATTTCCAGAATGGCTGTAAGCTGATCACAGAGGGCAAATGTGTGGGCAGAATGTTTACGCTGAATGTAGACATGCCTGAGGTAAAAGCTGCATTATTTGCACAGGGCACAGGTGTTGTGGCTGATGTTGACATTTGGCACAAACGCATTGGCCATGTCAATGAGCAGAGATTGCGCAGCATGCAATCAAAACAGATTGTAAAAGGTTTGCCCAAATTCAAGGTGGATGGTATGCATAAAGTGTGTGCAGCATGCCAGTTTG
Organism: Adiantum capillus-veneris; assembly: GCF_014529385.1. NCBI lineage: Eukaryota > Viridiplantae > Streptophyta > Polypodiopsida > Polypodiales > Pteridaceae > Adiantum > Adiantum capillus-veneris. The sequence goes on along the minus strand of NC_140959.1, from coordinate 136,248,705 downwards.
GAAAACAGTCAAAGGGCTCATTTCCACATGAGCGCAATGTATGTTAAAGGCCACTTGAGGTGGTGCACACAGATGTTTGGGGTCCAACCGATACTGCAAGTATACATGGTTGCAGGTATTATGTCTCTTTCATTGATGACCATACAAGGAAAGTATGGGTCTACTTCATGCGTAACAAAAGTGAAGTGTTTGGTCACTTTCAAGACTTCAAAGTCATGATTGAGAAGGAGACAGATATGCAAATCAAGACATTGAGGTCAGATGGAGGGGGAGAGTACTTCTCCAATGATTTTTCAGATTTTCTGCGAATGCATGGTATACACAGGCAGTTTACATGCAGATATACTCCACAGCAGAATGGGGTCGCAGAAAGGAAAAACAGGCACATTGCAGAGGTTGCACGTGCATTGATGAATGAGAAGAACATGCCTCATCATTTCTGGGCTGAAGCTGTAAATACAGCTGTGTACATTATGAACAGGACACCTACAGCTGCGGTGCATGATGTAACACCTGAGGAAAAGTTTACAGGTACAAAGCCTGATTTGGCACACTTGAAAGTGTTTGGCTGCATAGCTTACGTACATGTACTAGATGAGTTGCGTAGGAAATTGGATCCTAAAGCAGAGAAATGTATTCTTGTGGGATATTCCCTTGAACAAAAGGGGTACAGGTGCTACAATCCTACTACACGAGAATTACGAGTGAGCAGAGATGTAGTCTTTGATGAGATGAGCAGCTGGTACAGTAATGCACATGGCACTATTGGGGCTGATGTAAAAGATGATGTGGTTGTACAAAATGTGAGGCCACAGTCACAGGTTTTGAGTGGACCACAAGAGTCCTCTTCTCGTGGCTCTGTTGAGAAACCATGGAATGGTAGACTACGTACGCAGGTTACTCCACCAACAGGTACAGGGAATGTATCACGAAAAGGAAAGAAAAAGGTTGATGAACCTCCCTTTATGGTTGATGCATCATCAGGTTTTTCACATGTAGACATGGATTCAGATGGTTCTGAACAAAGTCTTGATGAGGAATTTGGAATTCCGGCTGTCAGGACACCTGGTGTAAGGAAAGTACAAGAAGATGCTAGAGGGCAAAGGAGTGACCAAGGACCGCGCAGATCTAATAGAGTCAGAAATCCAGTTCAGAAATTGACTTATGATGGGTATCTAGCGCATCACCAAGCCTACATGGCTAAGGTGATACAGGATGTGGAGCCCACATGTTTTGAGGATGCAGTTGGAAATGTGCATTGGGATGATGCAATGAATGAAGAGATGGCTGCATTGGAAGCAAATGACACATGGGAGTTGGTGCCATTGCCAAGTGGCAAGAAAGCTATTGGCTGTAAATGGGTGTATAAAACCAAGCATAAGGCTGATGGTAACATTGAGCGTCACAAGGCAAGGCTGGTCGCAAAGGGTTATGCACAGACGTATGGCATAGACTATGAGGAGACCTTTGCTCCAGTGGCAAAGATGACGACTGTGAGAGCTGTCATAGCAGTGGTTGCATCTAGAGGATGGATTATGCATCAAATGGATGTAAAGAATGCCTTCTTGAATGGTGAGTTGCAAGAGGAATTGTATATGGATCAGCCACCTGGTTATGTCGATCCAGGTTACCCAGATTATGTATGCAGACTTCTCAAAGCTTTGTATGGTTTGAAGCAGGGCTCTAGAGCATGGTATGACAGGATTGCCAAGTATCTTGTCAGTATTGGTTTTAGGAGAGCTCATGCTGATCATTCACTCTATGTACGTGAGAGTGATGTGGGGATTGTGGTCATTACCATATATGTAGATGACCTTATTATTGTTGGTGACAATGCTATGGAGATTGACCATGTGAAGGGTCTTCTCAAACAGGAGTTTGAAATGAAAGATTTGGGCGAGTTGCGCTACTTTCTTGGCATTGAGGTGATCAGGACTCCAGAGGGTGTATGGCTGTCACAGAGACAATATGCTTTGGACATGTTGTCAAAGTATGGTATGGCTGATTGTAAGCCGATTTCCATTCCCTTGGATGTGAATGCAAAGCTGAGTGCAGAGAAGGGTGATGTTGTTGAGGATGTCAATATGTACAGGAAGATGGTGGGTAGTCTAATCTACTTGACTATCACAAGGCCAGACTTGAGCTACACAGTAGGCTTGGAGAGTCAGTTCATGCAGCTTCCGAGGAAGCCACATTTGGATGGAGTACGACGCACACTTAGGTATGTGCAAGGGACTCTTGACTACGCATTGTTCTATGCAGCAGATGCACCATTAGCATTGTATGGGTATACAAATGCAGATTTGGCAGGTAGCATTGTTGATAGGAGATCTACGAGTGGCTTCATGTTCTCTTTTGGGAGTGCTGCTGTTACTTGGAGCAGCAAAAAGCAGCCTACGGTCGCTTTATTGAGCACAGAGGCCGAGTACAGAGGTGCAGCAGTTGCGGCGTGCGAGGTAGCTTGGCTACGCACATTACTTGAGGACTTGGGAGTGCAGGTGGACCAGCAGATTGTCATTCATTGTGACAACCTCAGTAGCATGCAGTTGGCTAGGAACCCAGTGTTCCATGCTAGGACCAAACACATAGAGATCCATTACCACTACGTTCGAGAGCGAGTGTTGGCGGGCGACATCGACTTGGTCTACGTCAGCACAGAGGAGCAGATAGCGGATATCTTTACCAAGGCCCTCGGAGCTGAGAAGCTTCGACGTTTCCGGACTATGCTTGGACTCTGTGACATGCAGAGCTCGAGGGGGAGTGTTGAGATGTCGAGCTCTACACCTTGAGCTGGCATCCACTACGGGTCTTGGCCGCTTACGGCATTTACTCATTGGCGCGTTAGGTGACCGACACGGAGGATCTGTGCCAGTGATTCTACAGCTGGACTACACTTATAGTGCCAGCCTAGTACGCTTCTAGCGAGTTCACACTTAGTGACCGCATGTACATATGTGCTACTTTTCAGCTTTAGCACTTAGTCATTTTTGTACTCTCTTTTCTGTGAAGAAGAAGAAGAAGCTTTCCATCTCTCTGTGCTTTGTGCTTGTCTTGTGTAGCTCTCTTGCTGCCTCATTCTTTACAAAGCCCAAGCCCAAGCCCAGGCCCAGGCCTCAGTCCTCAGTCTTATGATATATACTAGACTCACTCTTATATATATACCCTACTCCCTCAAGAGAGAATGAGAGCATGTGGGACAAGTCCTCCACTCTCCTCCTTTCTCTTCCCACTTGCACCCTTAGACTTTCTAGTTTGGGCCTAGTTCCCTACTGGAAATTGACAGTTTTAGGGATTCCGAGGGCATAGAGTGACCAAACGGAGGGCTGTAAAGCACGGCACGACCCTCTGACCGATACGCTCGTTTCGAGCTATCACACGGCCCATTCCACAACACGCTCTAAAAATCTAGCAAAAAAACAAACAAAAAACACGCTAAAAACTAGTCACAAGGCCTCCTAGAGCAGCTTTTTGACACCTTAGGGTATCAAAAGCACATGCACTTACGCTCTGGGCGGGTGCTAGAACACGAGCATATTGAGGGTGCCTCTGTTCATACGGACACCCATTACCCATCCACGATAAGCTCTAGACCCTCAGCGGGGACACAAAGTAGCACCACCCAAGACCCTAAAATTGCCGCTAGTGATTCCTCCTCCGACTCAGAAATCATGGAAGCATACCCTACCCAAAACAATGAGAGAGAAGGCCATGCACCTCCCGAAGCTCCACAGCCTAGTACTAGTATGTTTAGCCGTTTCATGGAAACATTAGGTAGAGCTACTCGCTCGGAACCTGATGCAAATGAAGCACACGAAGGGGGTGGGGAAGTGGACTCTCCTTTCACATCGCACGTGGACCCCACACCCCCAAAGAGTGTCCATGTGGATATCCTACCAACTTCTTACCAAGAAGGCCCTGTTGAGCTGCCTCCTTCAGAAGTTCCCTCTAGAGTACCGTTGGTGACAAGTAAAACCACGGGGAGCAACATTGCTTCTACCTCACAAGAAACCATTAACACGTCGACTCTAGAAGGATTGTTCATTAATGATCATTGGACATACGACCTCCACACTGAGGTGTTGACGGATCTACACTCTGGCCATGCCTACCATGTAGGATGGATAGAGATTGTACAATCCACCTCTAGTGCCACGAGCATCGAAGATCAACAGAAAATGATCTGTAATGTTATCCATGGCATTATTCAATCAGAAAGGCAAAACCAAGGGGTAAATATACTCTCAATTGGCCCCATGGGATTTCTCGATACGAGCAAGGCTCAACAGCCTACTCTATCACAGATGGAGACTCCTCTAATGAGCCCCATGGACCCATCTTACGTCATTTCACCTGGGGTCTCTATGCAATCTGAGCCTCCGAGCGAAAACTTTAGCTTCCCTAACTTGGCTCAACCCTCTATCAAGGAAAACCCAGTGCTCACTCCAGGGATAAGCCTGACAGAGAATGTACCGATGACATCTACGGTTAGCGCAGTGCCACTACCTAGTGTCGTAGTACCTAATATGGGGCCTCGACCATATGTGCCTCTAGCCCCTTATGCACACATGGCCCCCACACCTCCAATTGTACCACTTGCTTATGCTCCTCGAGTGCCGCTCCCTAGCTCTTATCCGAGTGGACATATGCCCGGTTATGTTCCATATCCTGCATCATCCACACATATGCCAAGACCGGCACCCGTCCCTCTCCCACATATGATTCCAAGAGTACCTCCACCGGCCCTACCTCCTCACATAGGTGACTTGGCAGCGTTTGCTCAAACCATAGGTCGATCTATCGCGGAAAATATGCGTCACACATCTGATAGAGAGCCTAGAAGTAAGGCAGTACAAATTGCCAAACTCACGCAAAAATTCAATGGGGACGAAGATGTTAGGAAACACATTGAAGTGTTTGAACAAGTATGTGATTCCTTAGGGGAACGCAACGAACTACATAAGTGCAATGCCTTAAGCTTGACATTAAGTGGGAAGGCTGGAGATTGGTATAGAACCCTAAGGGTGGACGAGAAAACAATCTACCCTACCCTTCAAAGGTTGTTTCTAAAGGAGTACATACGAGAAGGTGTGCTTTGGGGTGTAGCATCTCAGCTACAGAAGGCCGAACGTAAGGAAGGAGAGCCAGTAAGGGACTTCATTAGTCGTCTAAAGCACTTAAACTCTCGTTGCCCTGTAAATGAGCGCTTCAACAATAACCAACTGCTTGATCGATTCATTCGAGGGTTGAGGAATGAAGGAATCTATAATGGACTAGTGATTAGAGGTATCACAACCTGGGAAGATGTCACTGCCAATGCAATCCAATTAGAGGACAACTTGATGATAGCAGGCATGAGGGTGTCTACTGACACGAGATCCACTAGCTCACAAGCCATTGAGTATGAACCCATGACTGCAAAGCCCATTGCCAATGAGCCAAAGGTATTTGAGACATTCTTGACAGACCTCACCAAGGCAATCCAAGAGTCTCTTAAGGATAATCGACCCCCTCAAAATAGTCACATGTATCCAAGAAGGGAGCAACAATGGTGTTCCATTTGCTTAGGTCCACATAGCACTAGTGAGTGCCCTACGTTTAGAGTAAAATTTAATGAACCTTGCAACACATGTGGTAGGTATGGTCACCAAGCTAAGGATTGTTTAATGATCAAACATATGATGGCAAATAGACCACCTGTAGCCTGGACGGATGCACCTCGAGCTCCTGTATTGATGCCTGCTCCACCTGTTGAGCAACTACCGCAACACATGGTCCCTAGACCTCAAAATGTTGTACAAGCTACACCGCTACCACCTCCTGTGCTAGGACCGCAGCCCCCGCATCCAAGAGTCTCCCCTATGAACCAAGTGGGTTGCGAGCCATCAAATGCTTATCCAAATGGCTGTGAGGAGGAAATAGACACTAGTATTGCCTACGGACTTGATACATTGGAAGAGTGTCCCATATACTACATGGAAGATTGTTGGGGGCAAGTCAAGCCGGTTTATCAAGCTGCTGCTCTCGCATCCAGAGGTCAAAATATCAACACCCAGGCTAGGAGGCCACCTCTTCAATGCTACGAGTGTGGTGGACCACATCGAGCAGTGGAGTGCCCTATTAGGCTGCAAAAGAATGCTGCACAGATGCAAATGAATCAAGGGAGCACGTCTGCAATGCCAATACTCACATGTAATCGTTGTGGCATAGATCACTTGATTGCCCAATGCCCCTATAACCCAAATGCGCCTAAAATCACACCCCTGAATTTGGTCGAAATTGCTAGTGTGACATCGCCAATACCACCCGTCGCACCCGCTTATGCGATTACACGGTCCATGCTTCAAGGGCCAGGCCATATCCTCGAAGAGAGAGATACCGCGTGAGTTATCCAAGCAAAGAAAAAGAAGACACGAAGGAAGAAGTCGCAGAATATGGAAAATTCAAAGCCAAGTTCCAAAACAAACATAGGAACAAGAGATGACCCCGTGTATATGAATGACCTCGAGGATGATTCAGATTCAGTCGAGACAATGGAGACTAGAACCAATACCACAAAGGGAAAGACCGACAAAGAAAACCGTAACATGGAACCAAATGAAAACCGAATAAGAGAAAACCATAAAGAGCCTCTGAAAACACCACAAGTGTTTCCAAATCCAATCCAAGACCCCCAAGATAAACCGCAGGGGCAAAAAGGGAAAAATCGTAAAAAGAAGATTGGGACGTACCCAAACCCAGTGGACAAGATTGAGCAGGTGAAACATCTAAGAGGTTTAGTGGAGGAGACTCAAAAGAAACTAGAACCAGAACCCATGCATGTCAAAATTCATGACACAGTGTTTCCCACGCAAGTTCATCCACCCCACATGAACCCTAGACCGTTAGCCATATCTAGTATCATCCAAGAAGGGAGTGAGGACGGGACATCAGAAAGTGAGCATACACCTTTCTTGTTGGAAAGGATGTTTAACGAAGGAATACCTGATCCCATTGAGGAATATGAGATTCCATCCTCACCAGTTCTTAGTCAAGGACCTACACCCTGCAAAACGCCAATAAATGTTGCCAAACTAGTGGACTTCATGTCTTTTGAGGTCCGAACCACGATCATAGCAAACCTGTATGGAGATCCTGAGTTATTCCTTGCACTTCGAGCATTCCTTAACGGAGAGCTACGAACGGGATTACCGCAGTTTGCGCAACCAAATAGGCCTGACTCGATTATGATTGATGAGGAAAATCATGTGCAATCACTTGACTTAGATGGACACGAGTCTGTGATCGAGGTACCCATTAACGAATTAGGGCAGTATTTTGAAGGCGACGAGTCTAATGCGACCCTACCCATCACTACCAAGGGATTAACTATAAAGGGAATTCTTGATGGTGGTGCAGGAGTTAGCATCGTTACAAAAGATTGTTGGGAATCCATGGGAAAACCCCGCCTCAGTGTTACTAACATTGTGGTAAAGATGGCAAATGGTACCATAGCCAAACCTATGGGGATGCTCAAGGATCTTAAGATCAAAGTTCTAGGACACAAGGTACGACATACGTTCATTGTAATGGATTTCTCTAAACACCTTATGTCATATGAAATGATTTTAGGACGACCATTCATGAGGGAAGCACAAATGGTTCATGATTGGTCTAAAAATCATGTCTATTTGCAATTCCAAGACTCTGTCCTTAGAGTGGATTTGGTGACTGGTAAGATACACCCCTTAGGGAGTAAAACCATTATTGATCATCGCTCTGACACCACAGTTCACTCGGCCCCACTACAATATTGTTACACTTGTAAGAAGGATACAGACATTGGCCAAGATTCTCCTTATATGGATATCCTACCTGGGATGACTGAATCAGACAATGTGGATTGGGTCCACCTAGCATCAACCATAGACACTTGGGGAAACAGGGGGACGACTTGGGTAACACCTGATGGGGATGAAATGCCTGTACCCTTAAATATGCTACAAGCAATGCATATCGCTTCCAACAAGACTCATCCTAATGTAACGAAGAAAAAATACAAGTGGGTCCCTAAAGCTTCCTTAGCGACCATAGCTAGTGCTAAAAAACAGAAGCCTTGTAAGAAACGTACCACTCGCTCCAATAAAAGTAAGAAAATGTTGCGATGGATCCCTAAACGACTATTGGAAGCCCAAGGCTACTATCAAGGAAATGATCAAATCTGGGTGCCAAAACGTAGATTGTGCTCTTACCTATCACCTGACCCAAGTGAGCCCAATCCCGTAGCTCCAAAACGAATCAATGATCGTGGAAAGAAAAAAATCACAGAATGCTACACACCCGCTCCCGAGCTAGTTTGGGTACCAAAGAAAGAACGATTTGTTCCACCTAGCTCAGGAAGGGGGGAGTCCCATGAAGATTCTAGCTCCTCATGTAATACATCCATAGAGGTAAAAGCTTCTACACCGCCTCCATCTATAGTAGTGGACCTCCATGAAGCTACAAAAGAATCCACACCTCCCAGTGTTCAAGAATCACCTGATGAACCACTTCAAGTTCGATCCTGGGAGAGTACCTTACCACCCTTGCAACTTGACGAAGCACCTAGGGTAATAGAAAACTACTGGCAAAAATCCTCACCTATTACCAACTGGAACAATTGGTTTCAGAGGGTGACAAGCTCATTTCAAACGGTATGATCTACCCAAGGAAGGGGGGAGTGTTTGTGGACATCCATCATTCATTTGTTTCCCTCTCAACCTTTTTCCCTGACCTCTATATCTCCCAATCTTAGGGAATGTACATATAAAGCTTTATACCCAAAAAAAAAAAAAAAAAGAGCAAGAGCAATTAGCAAACGAGTATGCACAATAAAAGTCAAAACATTGACTCAGACCTACACATGTCACATATGGTACAGTGAAACAGAAACCTATGCCATAAAACACCTTCGATCCTCATCACTTGAGTGATGGAGGGTAAGGTAAGATTAGTACGATAGGAGTGTTTCTGTTTTAGAGTTGAGAGATTAGCGAAGTTCTCTTTTCCCACTAATGTTCCTCCTAGAGGTATTGTTTGTGTTTCATAGTGTGTACAGGAGCGTGTTGCTATTGATAGGATTTGGACCTTCATGGAACCTTTCTCTCGTTCACACTTCAAATCAAGCGCGACCATCAACACAAACAGGTGTTTCTTATCCATTAGCATTGCCCTTATCTTTTTGCATCTATGATTGTCTGCTTTGATTGTGATTGGTAGCATAATATTCAGCGCATTTGCTTAGTATCAAACATTTAATTCAATGTAATGTTTTGTCATAATCAGTTGTCTAGGTTTAAAAATCAAGCAGTCCAACTAAGCTAGTTTGACCAAGCTAGATATTAGAAATCTTCTCTTAATACCATGGGGAATGCCTTCCTAATAAGCAATGGTTACTTAGGTTCTTAATCCGATTTAGGCAGCATTGTATGAAATGTACTAGGGCTTTCTAGTGGGCTTAACCCTATTGACCTTTAGCTTAAGTACTATAAAGGGAGTTTACTAATGTGATGAGCCTGGGGAGGGTAACAGTGTTATATGACCCCCCAAAGTTACAAAATTAAAATGTTGAAAATGAACAAACAAAAAATCAAAGTGCCACAATGTAAAATCTTACGCTGGAAGAGAAATCCCTGCTTAAATTGGTACTTCACTCACATGTATTGCCTATGGTACTAGAGCCCTAGAGGTTCCCAGTGTGGGCGCTTTTCCTTGAAAAGCAAAAAACCCAAGGCATACAAAATAAGCACACACATCAAAATTGAATCAATGTGAAAAGACCTTGGGGGGTCAAAGGAAAGGTAATCAGTCAGGCGATGATTTCATGAGAAATTCCTTTTATGGTAGCTCAACTACAAGGTTTTCTAGATATAGCCTCTAGTCAGCCCTCAAACATGAATACTTGGCTCTCGCGATTAAACAACTTAATTGACCACTGAAAATTCAGAAGCTTACCCATGGTATTAATATTCGATCTCTAGTGCCTTTCGACCGTCAAATTAGCGACCCCAGACTTGTTTAATTTTCTACCTTTACATCTGTTATGCATTTGATTACATTGCAATTTAATGTTCATTGCTAACAAATTGTTTGAAATTCTTTTACCAATCAATTTGTCTACCTAAAAATGCATATGCTTTTTAAGAGAATGCAATTACTGTGCCAATGTTGTTTGATTTTGCAGTGACTGAAGAAGGCTAAGGACATTCATCTCAAATGCTCTTCCACCTCGACGAACCAGCTTCAACTCAATAGCTTCCGAGGACGGAATCTACATCAGGAAGGGGGACATGTTAACCCTCACGGCTCACGGACACCCCATCACCTACGACGGACGTGTATTATGTATTCGGTAGAGTCAGGTACCGGGCTTGTCGGACCAATAGGGAAAGGTAGAGTGATCACCGATGAGAGGCGCACTTTAACTGGGACATTCAAGGGATTAGTTGGTTAAGCATGGGCGCCCAAGTGTGAATGGGGTGAGCTCCTATAAAAGCCAACTAAACCTAATTTTTACTCATTCTCTCATTTGTGCAATAGAAGAGTGCTCTTGCTCCATCTCCATCTCCATCTTCTTCTTCTTCACCTCCTTGTGTGTGTATGTGTGTGTGTGTGTGTGTGTGAGAGAGAGAGAGAGAGGGAGAGTGTGTGTGCGATCGAGCATTACGAAGGCACGACGGCGGCGAAGCAGTTGAGGGCGGCATGACTGCAGCTTCTTCTTCATCGCGGCGAGGAATCCACCACGAAGGCGAGCGTAGAGCGGTGAGTGACACACCCTTTGCTCTCTTGAGCTTGCTAGTTTAGGCTTGTTGTGTGCTTGGAGCCATTTGTGGCTCGCACACGGTGTATTGGCAAGTCCCTTGCTTCGACAGTGCGGCAAGGAGCGCACAGAAAGTTTCACCTATTTTTGGATCAAGCGAGACCCTTTTTCTTTCTGTACCACTGCAATCCCGCTTTACAATGGTACTTGGCCAAAACCCATCATTTCTCTATGATCATGAAACTCTTTGCTTACCTTTGGTAGAGGATGTTCTCTGAGGTTGTCACGATTTCTTTCATGGTTTACACAGACTGTGAGAAATTGGACAACTCGTTTACCATCTTTGCTACGTATTCTAGCATATGCTGAACCATCGTCCATTACCTTTGTTTCCATTCGAACTCCCACAATGTAGGGTTGTCCAAGGATGAGATGATATGAAGATGTATCCTGTACAAAGAAGTTTTGGTCAATCTTTACATCACCTATTGTTACCTTCACACCTGGACATGTTGCATACAATTCACTGGATGAATTGTTTGCCACTTTTACCATCCAGCCATGATCTATGTCCATCGGCCATTTGCACTTGTTGTAGAGACTCTTTGACATTATGTTTATTTCTGAACCATGGTCAATCAAGGCAACAAATGGCTCTTCAAGATCACCTACCTTGACCAAAGTTTCTGTAGTAGCCCTTGCCCAATGACTTCGTGAATAGTAACTCCTAGGAATATCTTCAACTTCTTCATCATCATTTGAGAAATACAGTTGCTTCACTCTCCCACTAGATTGGTAGCATCCTACCACAGCTCCATCATTCTCCTTATTTTGCAGTTGCATACATTGTGTCTTTGAGGTTTCCCCTTCAACCTGTGGACGAGAAACTTCAGCAAGGGTTTGCCTCTTTCTCTTGATGATGTCAATGATCTCCTCATGGAATTTACGCTTTGCAATGCCAAGAACTTCTCCCAGAGTAAACTCAATCTTGCTATTCAAGATCTTTTCCTCCAAGACTTTCTTTAAATCTGTAGCAACCTCAATATCAGATTGTAGTTTATAAGTTGGGCCTTTTGTCTTACCTTTCGTTGGCTTTTTTTTCTTTCCTGTTGTAGACTCCTCCATGAGTACTTCAGGTGGAGATGCTCCTTGTGTTGAGGGTGTTTGAGAAGGCATTGAGTCGCTTCTTTCCCCACTTCTAGAAGCTCTTTTTGATGGTCCTTCATCAGCATTCTCACGTCTGCGCTTCTCTTCTACAATTGCCTCATTTTGTTGGCATTTTGTAATGTAGACATGCACTGACAATAAGTCCACTGGATCATTCCATTCTGTTTCTAGACGTATGCAATCACCTGCTTCATGTAGAATCTCTTTTGTAAGCTTTCCCTTTTTAGCTAATTGCATGACATTTGGCCAAATTTGACCATGATGGTCACTCACCTCTTCATCACAAAAATGTTCAATTTTTACTCCATAAGTAGCTGCCTCAACTGAAGAGGTGGCATGCTTGGTTGCCATATCTTCAACTAAGGTTTGCATTCCCCCCTTCCCAAAGTTAGTTCTCAAGGGTAGACTTGTCTCTCTTAAGTGGATTTTACCATCCTTAAAAAAGACAACATCTTTTGACAAAGAATCACTAAAATCATCACAATCCCTTCTTACATGGTCTGTACTATCACACCAAATACATCTATTAACAAACCCTTCTTTGGGCTGTTGTCTTTGCCTAGGAAGTGGCCCTGATGGTTGGCCTTTTTCTTCAAGCTTTGCAAACTTCACCTTCAAGTCACGCATTCCCTTCACAAGCTCATCTAGCATGGACTCATCAAACTTAGGAGCGATAAAAGTAGGCTTTACCATTTTGTCAGAAGTTGAGGTGGAAGGACTTGTAGTGTTTACTACCATCTTGTCCCTTCTTCTTTGTCGTTTGGCAAGCATTGAGACAGCACCTTCAACCTCATTCCAGTCGGCCTTTAGTCCTTGCTTAGCATCTTTATCTTCAAGAAGAAGCTCCAAATTTTCTTGAAACTCTTTACTTGCAGCTTGTAAGAAAAGATCTGTCTTCTCTGCATCTAGTGTGGCCCTTTCTGTCCTAGTGAGTTGTGCATAGCGCCGCTCAAATTCCCTGAGTAGCTCTGTTATTGATAGTCCTTGCTTTGGCTTGACTACCCATTCTAAGAATGTCCTTTTGGTCACTCTCTCCGAGTCCTCCATGAAATATTCCTCCTTTAAAGCTACTTTGAGTTCTTCCCAATTTCTCCCATGCCCATCTTTAATTGCCCTAACATGCTCCCTAAATTCTGGAGCAACAACTAGCTCAAAGATTTGAATCATCTCACCTTCTGACACGCGATGCAGCTCCATCTCCTTCACATACTCGCGTAAGTACTTGGTTACATCTTTGCCATTGAACTGATCCATTCTGTTGACGACCGCTTGTATGGCCTTCGTTGCTGAAATCTCCCTTCTTTCAGTAGCATGTTGTTGTTGCATGAACATTGCAAATGCTTGAAACATTTGCACTGTTGTTGGGTCAAAATGCATACCCTGTTGCTCAACATGATCACCCATGGTTACCCACAAACTCTCACCCTAGCAGATTCGCGTCGGGTTCACCAAAAATATGTCGAGAAATTTGCGGTCTTGCCAGGACAGCACCGGGCTTATGGCTGTGAGAGTTTGTGAGAGAACTCGACAAAAACTATATGAAGGAGTTAAACCATAGATGCCATGAAGACTAGGGTTTGGAAAGAAGTACAATCAAAGAAGCCCACCCATTCTCTCTTGCACTCACACGCACAAAGAAAGAACACAAAAGAAAATGTCAAAATAACACAAAGATGAAAACATCAAGGCTATGGTCATATCGTATCATGGGTAATATGAAAGGGTTAACAGATGAGTTAATGGCATTCAATCTTGGCTGGCCAAATAGGCTACGAATTGTTCTTTGGAATTGTAGTTTTGTGCTTACCATAATATATATATTTTGTCTAGTGATTGGGATTAATTGTGTGTACAAATCCTCTTGGTTCATAGCAAGATAACTACGCTTACGTCAAAAGAAAAGTTATAGTCTATGAGAGGTAGTATGATGGGATCCGGTGATAGAAGTATTTCATTGATCCTTTCTGGGCCAAAGAGAAACACTATACGTTGTTGAAAGTGTATTTTATGGCTAATGCATACGTTAATTCTAATAGATCGTACAGAGTGAAAGCGATAGAAATGATCATCATGTGGGTTATTCATTTAGGATAGTATGTGAGAAATGTAGATATGAGAGAAGTGAAAAGATGAGAAGTTTCCCTCCCAAGCCCTATTCTTGCCCGTAGGCAATAAGGATACTGCGGGGAGAGATGTACCTGTAGAAAAGAGAACCTAGAAATTCCAGAGAGGATGAATTACTAAGAATGAGAGAGATAGGTTTGCTTAAGGAGATGAGATTAGATACATATATATATGTTGGATTAGAGATGAAAAAGAAAACAACAAGAAATCAAGAAAACATCAATGTGGAACACATCTTACTTGACAAACCCTTCGGCACCATTATTGATGGAGAGAGAAGAAGAGTGGATAATTCCACTTTGATTGATACACCAAGTGCAAAACCTTCTTTGATTAGAGTTGATCTTCCAAGGTTAGCTTGTTGCAAGAATGGCTAGTCTCCCTCTAGGAGAAAGTGTAGGCTTGGGCTTATGTTAATGGCTAAGTACAATTAGGCATTACTACTCACTCCCTCAAGAATTCCTCTCATCAATGGCTTGAATGCTTGAGTTCTTTCCAAGGAAGAAGAGGTCCCCTTTTATAGGTGAAGGGAACCCCCAAGGGTTTACACAAGAAGAAAGGAGCCAGTGTGAACAGGAATTGGAAAAGTTGGAAATGAGCTGTCCCTGCATGATGTGGGCAGACTGGGGTCCAGTATTTTGATCATATATCCTCAACCGTGGCTCCAAATAAAAAAGTAAAAATATGGGCAAAAACTTCAGCTCATTAGCTACGATTTTTATTTTAAAATCGTTTTTCAATTCGGATTGGAACCCTGTGTAAAAAATTCATCAAAATAGGGTCCATTTATGACAGCAAAAGTCTTCATGTGGTCTCCTTAGCTTAGACTTTCATTTAATTCCAAAGGACACCTCATGCCATATGAAAGAATGACATTGCTCCTTGACAAAGTTTTGTAATCATGCTTGCAATAATGCATTAAAATAAGTGTATCTTTAAAATCATGCCACCTAGTGTCCCACTAGGATTTGATTCTCTCCTAGTAGCTATTTAAAAAGAAATATAAGAAAAGTATAGAAAATACATAGAATATATATATATTGGAGTTTACCCTAGATATAGAATCTAGCTAGGGTGTGAGATGATAATGAAATAGTAGAAATAAAGAATCAATGCTTTTTGCCCCAAGTTAAAGAGGCGGAGCTATTGATGCTTTTCCCATAGTATTTTCTGATGGTAAAGTAAGGATATGTTACCCTTGAGAAAAATAATAGGATGAGATAGAAGGATTATTATTATACTTAAATATGCATATGTACACTATAGGAAATATAATTATGTATCTAAAAAAATACAAGATAGATCTTGTAGCATGCGTTCCCACTATGTACGTGTCACAGCACGACAACGTGGCACCATGGAATGCTTTTACACATAAATATATGCCTAATTTCCTTTGGGAATGTACAAATGTCAAGTGTTTCGAAGTGGCACGCTCGTTTTGCCTAGAAAGTTCAATGCGAGCAATCTCGGCCAAAAATAGGAGGTTTCGTGCGCTGGCGTGAAAGACGTATCCAAAGTGCTTAACAAGTGGGAAATTGAGGTTCAACATGAAATTTGAGACCAATAGGATTTTTCCACTATTTTAGGGATTTATCCCAGCTCGTTTGGCCTTTTTACGGACAAAAAGTGACATTTTTGGGCTAAAACTGGCCTAAAAATGGTCAAAATAGCCTTAAAAATGCTTAAAATAGCTCAAAGTTCCACACCAACGATGCTAGCGTTGTGTGGGAACTTTTAGAGCCAAGAATGAGCTCATTTGGGCACATGAGCAAGGAGATACAGCCATTCCTCTACAGGGTGCTAGTGCAGTCCCATGCTGCTTCCACTACATGGTTGAGGCTGTGAGGCCTCCAATTAGGGTTTCCCGTCCTCAAATAACTACTTGGTCTTCTCCAATGAAGTACTGAAGCTTCCATGAGATGGTCACGACGAAGAATCGAAGCGTAAATTTAGGGTTTTTAACAGGTCGAATGAGCACTGCATCTGTGCAATTGGGAGCGAGGCTACACCTAATCTTCACACACACAAGAGTTTTGAGTTAGTATTGGTTATTTTTCAAAGTGGAGCTTTCATGGTTGGATTTTTATTCTTTTTTAGTGTGATTTTGGCTTCAAATCGTGTACGCCTTGCTTGATTTTGCTACGAATCCTCACAGTCAGAGGCCCGACGCTTTGCTAGTCGCACTGCACAGTTCTTGACAGCGCTTTCTTAGTTTAGGAGTTGCACTGCACTTCAAAAAATTGGTTATCTCTTATCTTTGCACATATTACGTTTGTCTCCTTTATTTGAGGAACCTATACAATAGTGTTCATCTAACATATAGATTAGACCAAAATATTATGTCAATGACAAACAGTAAAGGAATGAATGCAATAGGAAAGTGTACTTGCAAAACATACTACCTTTTGCATGTTGCACTAGAAATTCTTTTTTGAAGGAAATTTGTCCACAAGACATTCAAATGATGCCACCTTATGTGGTGAAAAAAATCTATGAAGTTCTGAAAGGCTATCATGCACTTACACATAGTAGGCTTCTTATCCACCTTGCACAAGATGCCACCAGAATCATGAACATGCCAAGAATCATGTTAAAAATCAAGGCATTTCTTTGACTTACAAATAAGAATAATAAAACTCTTCCTCACTTCCTCATTATAGAAGAAGTCAATTAAAACATACAAGGGCATGAAGATGAAGACACATTTATATTACTTGCAGATTTTTGTCGAGGTCTTATGCTCTCCATTCCAATAGTGCTTGAGAGAGAGAGAGAGAGAGAGAGAGAGAGAGAGAGAGAGAGAGAGAGAGGAAGGATGTAGTCAAATGTAAGTATAATATTATTTTGAGCACAAGCGAATGAGATTGAGTGGTAGAATCATGAAATCTTCCATATTGAAAAAGTGCACACAACTGCATTCCATGTGATTTATGGCACATTTGTTCTATCTTTGGTCGTTATAGAAGAAAGACATGCGTAAATGGAAATGCATATTATTATTAGGGTTTTTAAAGCAACTAAAGAGTTTTTTGATGTTGCAAAAATTGGAGATAGGCATTAGAAAAATCCAAGCTACCGTTATGGTAGCCCACCATCCACCATTGGTCATGCAACATTCCCTCTCTAGTGCTAAAATGACCAAATTGGAATTAAAAGTTCCCGAATGGTAAGAGATGAAGGCTTAGTCTATGCCAAAGTAGTAGCAAGGAAAACACATTTTTCTATATTTAATAGAAACACACATGTTTTTATATGCTAAGGTAGCAATGACTCATACAAATTGGATCTCTATGGATCAAAAGAATGCACCCACATGACCATAGATGGTATAGTATCTTTGTCTCCTTTCTCTGAGCGACCTATACAATAGTGTTAATCTAACATATAGATTAGTGTTGATCGCTGGGTCAACAACACAACATAACTCAAGTTTCATACCAAAGTCTTATCTTTTGCGAGTTATGAAATGCTGCAGATTATGGCTATAAATGTCATTTGTAATGAGTAGTTATTCTAGTTTCAGAATTCGGGGTGCAATGGCACTTCCAGATTGTAAATACAAAGCCATTTGACCCTTTCAACCCCATTTTTGGTTAAACCTAAGGTAGCCTTAGTATATAAGGTACCTAGGTCATTTTGTAAGAAGACTTTAATCATAATCAAACTTTTAGCGCTGCCGTCTACTGTGTGTGAGAGAGAAAGAGAGTGAACGTGAGCTTCATCCTCTCACTACGCCCGGCTCGCTCAACACATTGGAGGTCCGACTGCACCATTGCTGTAGGCTCGAGGAGAGCTATGTGACAACGCCAAGCATTCCACGCGAGACGAAGCGCACACGCCGACGCATCTACGAGCTATTTGTGGCCGTAAGTGTATCAAACGATGTTTGTTTTCTGCGTGCTAGTGGTCTATAGAATCGTGGCGACATAAGCTACGCATAGGTACTCATAAATTTCAGTTTCCGGCACTTTCAAAATTCAGCTCTGTCATCCTACGCGTTTTCCGTAGATGGGTTTAGAGTGAGGGTTTTGAGTGTAGAAGCTTAGGGACAGGTGTATCCTAGTGAGGGGATGGTACGTGTTCCTTAAGTTTTGTATGAATCTGGCATGATTAGGTGAGCTACCTTCCGCATGTGTGTATGTGGCTAGGTGGTGTAGTTGGGAGCAGTGAGGTTCTTGATTGTGGTTTAGTTGGCCTTCCTGAGTGTTGTATGTGTAGGATGGTCTCAGCCTGACAAGCTTAAGAGATTTCCTCCGTGTGCCTATCGTGTCATCTGTGTCCTCGATTGACATTATGTTGATCTAGGTAGTGTTTGCATGCACTTCATGGGTGTGTGAGTCTCTCCCGTCCAACATTGGCGCCGCTATCGGGGACACAAGGACCTAAGTAGGTTTCCTACTAACACTCGTGTGATGGTTGCTTGATTTAGTTTTGGCTAAAGAAAGCGTTCTTCTTAAGTGGATCCGGAAGAGGATATTCTGTGATGAAGTGGATAGCCAGGAAGCGTGTGTCTTGCCGAGGGTCTGCGACTAGATAGGTTTAATTCGGATCTGTGGATTAGAGTAGTTGTTGGTGGTCGAGTGATTTGTGAGGTGATAAAAGCGTTTACTAGTCCGTGTGTGGCAGTGAAGCGTTTTTCTACTCATAGATGCAAAACCCCATATGATTTGTAGGAGTAGATTTAGGTAAGTGATACGATTCTGATCTAGAGCTATTCATCACTGAATTATTTGCTAAGGTGCTTGATTGCATTTGAAATCACGAAAAAGTGTGCTTTTAGGGTAAAAATGCATTAAACAAGCTTTTGTGGATATTTTTGTATGTCTGACTGATGCTGTGCATATAAAACAGCAGTTGCAAGGGTTCTGTGAAGAAAACCTGCAATTCTGTAAACATAGACATCCTACACGTAGGATGTCTCAAGGGGGTTCTGGAGACCAAATTTGAAAATTCTGATTGCACCAGTGGGTTCAGAGGGTAGGTTTTACCCTAGTAACATATTAACTTGGGTGTTTTTCCCTATTTTTGTTCACCAAAAGCCAAAAGGCGGAGTCAGAAAACATACTTTTTTGCATGTTTTTGCAATTGTGAAGCATACTTGCACTTGCTGAGAGCATAAGGAAGCATCAGGGACACTTCAGTCTCAAAAAATCAGCAGTAGACATCCTACACGTAGGATGTCTACAGGGTGATCTGGGAATTTTTTTGAAAATCTAAAGGTTACCAGCGTGTTTAGAAGGTAGGTTTTACCCTATTTTCACATGGAAAGTGGAAATTTGACCAAATTTTGACAGATCAAAGCCAAAAGAAGAGAATTGCCAGACATCCTACCCAAATTGTGTCCAAGGCCTAATTTTGAGATCAAAATCATAAGCTGGCTGCATGAACATGTTTTGAATGATATATTGAGTGACTAAAAGGGGTTTCACCTCATTTGGGTGAGAAAATTGGGTTCAAAGCGGACTTTAGCACTTCTGACTGAAAAAGACAAGAACAACTAAAATTGGGGTCTATTGAAATCCAAACCAAAATCTAAGCATACCACTGTGTTATTGACATCAAGGGGAAGCTGTGGGACAAGTCTGGGGTCAAACATGCCAAAAAGACATCCTACGCGTAGGATGTCTTCTGTGTAATTTTGGACTCTAAACAAAATTCTGACCATACCACAGTGATCAGCACCTTAAGGAGAGTTTTTGGTTCAAATTTGGAGAAATTCTGAGCAAAAAGACATCCTACGCGTAGGATGTCTACTGCATGATTCTGAGACCAAAATTCTCTTGTGACCATACCATGCTATTGTATAGCCTTAGGCAAGCCTCCTATACAAATTTAGTCCAATTTGGAGTTGATTTGACTTGGGAATTCATCAGAACAGACATCAGGCTTTTGAAACAGATTCTTGATCATTTGACCAACTGTGCGCTCCTTGCCGCACTGTCGAAGCAAGGGACTTGCCGATACACCGTGTGCGAGCCACAAATGGCTCCAAGCACACAACAAGCCTAAACTAGCAAGCTCAAGAGAGCAAAGGGTGTGTCACTCACCGCTCTACGCTCGCCTTCGTGGTGGATTCCTCGCCGCAATGAAGAAGAAGCTGCAGTCGTGCCACGCTCAACCGCTTCGCCGCCGTCGTGCCTTCGTAATGCTCGATCGCACACACACTCTCCCTCTCTCTCTCTCTCTCTCTTACACACACACACAAGGAGGTGAAGAAGAAGAAGATGGAGATGGAGATGGAGCAAGAGCACTCTTCTATTGCACAAATGAGAGAATGATTAAAAATTAGGTTTAGTTGGCTTTTATATGAGCTCACCCCATTCACACTTGGGCGCCCATGCTTAGCCAACTAATCCCTTGAATGTCCCAGTTAGAGTGCGCCTCTCATCGGCAATAACTCTTACCCTTTTCCTATTGGTCCGACAAGCCCGGTACCTGACTCTAAATAATACAATGTTTATAGATCATAGGGTGTCCGTGTGACGTGAGGGTTAACATGCCCCCCTTCCTGATGTAGATTCCATCCTCGGAAGCTATTCAGTTGAAGCTGGTTCGTCGAGGTGGAAGAGCATTTGAGATGAATGTCCTTAGCCTTCTTCAATCACTGCAAAATCAAACAACATTGGCACAGTAATTGCATTCTCTTAAAAAGCATATGCAGTTTTAGGTAGACAAATTGATTGGTAAAAGAATTTCAAACAATTTGTCAGCAATGAACATTAAATTGCAATGTAATCAACTGCATAAACAGATGTAAAGGTAGAAAATTAAACAAGTCTGGGGTTGCTAATTTGACGGTCGAAAGGCACTAGAGATCGAATATTAATACCATGGGTAAGCTTCTGAATTTTCAGTGGTCAATTAAGTTGTTTAATCGCGAGAGCCAAGTATTCATGTTCGAGGGCTGACTAGAGGCTATATCTAGAAGACCTTGTAGTTAAGCTACCATAAAAGGAATTTCTCATGAAATCATCGCCTGACTGATTACTTTTTCTTTGACCCCCCAAAGTCTTTTCACATTGATTCAATTATGATGTGTGTGCTTATTTTGTATGCCTTGGGTTTTTTGCTTTTCAAGGAAAAGCGCCCACACTGGGAACCTCTAGGGCTCTAGTACCATAGGCAATACATGTGAGTGAAGTACCAAATCAAGCTGAGATTTCTCTCCTAGCTTAAAATTTTACATTGTGGCACTTTGATTTTTTGTTTGTTCATTTTCAGCATTTTAATTTTGTAACTTTGGGGGGTCATATAACACTGTTACCCTCCCCAGGCTCATCACATTAGTAAACTCCCTTTATAATACTTAAGCGAAAGGTCAATAGGGTTAAGCCCACTAGAAAGCCCTAGTAAATTTCATACAATGCTGCCTAAATCGGATTAAGAACCTAAGTAACCATTGCTTATTAGGAAGGCATTCCCCATGGTATTAAGAGAAGATTTCTAATACCTAGCTTGGTCAAACTAGCTTAGTCGGACTGCTTGATTTTTAAACCTAGACAAGTGATTATGACAAAACATTACATTGAATTAAATGTTTGATACTAAGCAATTGCGGTGAATATTATGCTACCAATCACAATCAAAGCAGACAAACATGGATGCAAAAAGATAAGGGCAATGCTAATGGACAGAAAACACCTGTTTGTGTCGATGGTCGCGCTTGATTTGAAGTGTGAACGAGAGAAAGGTTCCATGAAGGTCCAAATCCTATCAATAGCAACACGCTCCTGTACACACTAGGAAACAAAAGGAATACCTCCAGGAGGCACATTAGTGGGAAAAGAGAACTTCGCTAATCTCTCAACTCTAAAATAGAAACACTCCTATCGTACTAATCTTACCTACCCTCCATCACTCAAGTGATGAGGATCGAAGGTGTTTTATGGCATAGGTTTCTGTTTAACTGTACCAAATGTGACATGTGTAGGTCTGAGTCAATGTTTTGACTTTTAAGGTGCATACTCGTTTGCTAATTGCTCTTGCTCTTTATTTATTTTTTTTGTGAGTATAAAGCTTTATATGTACATTCCCTAAGATTGGAGATTAAGAGGTCAGGGAAAAAGGTTGAGAGGGAAACAAATGAATGATGACTGTCAGCAAACACTCCCCCCTTCCTTAGGTAGATCATACCGTTTGAAATGAGCTTGTCACCCTTTGAAACCAATTGTTCTAGTTGGTAATAGGTGAGGATTTTTGCCAGTAGTTTTCTATTACCCTAGGTGCCTCGTCAAGTTGCAAGGGTGGTAAGGTACTCTCCCAGGATCGAACTTGAAGTGGTTCATCATGTGATTCTTGAACACTGGGAGGTGTGGATTCTTTTGTAGCTTCATGGAGGTCCACTACTATAGATGGAGGCTGTGTAGAAGCTTTTACCTCTATGGATGTATTACATGAGGAGCTAGAATCTTCATGGGACTCCCCCCTTCCTGAGCTAGGTGGAACAAATCGTTCTTTCTTTGGTACCCAAACTAGCTCGGGAGCGGGTGTGTAGCATTCTCTGATTTTTTTCTTTCCACGATCATCGATTCGTTTTGGAGCTACGGGATTGGTCTCACTTGGGTCAGGTGATAGGTAAGAGCACAATCTACGTTTTGGCACCCAGATTTGATCATTTCCTTGATAGTAGCCTTGGGCTTCCAATAGTCGTTTAGGGATCCATCGCAACATTTTCTTACTTTTCTTGGAGCGAGTGGTACGTTTCTTACAAGGCTTCTGTTTTTTAGCACTAGCTATAGTCACTAAAGAAGCTTTAGGGACCCACTTGTATGTTTTCTTTGTTACCTTAGGATGAGTCTTGTCGGAAGCGATATGCATTCGACAAGACTCATGTAGATTCCGTCCTCGGAAGCTATTGAGTTGAAGCTGGTTCGTCGAGGTGGAAGAGCATTTGAGATGAATGTCCTTAGCCTTCTTCAGTCACTGCAAAATCAAACAACATTGGCACAGTAATTGCATTCTCTTAAAAAGCATATGCATTTTTAGGTAGACAAATTGATTGGTAAAAGAATTTCAAACAATTTGTTAGCAATGAACATTAAATTGCAATGTAATCAAATGCATAAACAGATGTAAAGGTAGAAAATTAAACAAGTCTGGGGTTGCTAATTTGACGGTCGAAAGGCACTAGAGATCGAATATTAATACCATGGGTAAGCTTCTGAATTTTCAGTGGTCAATTAAGTTGTTTAATCGCGAGAGCCAAGTATTCATGTTCGAGGGCTGACTAGAGGCTATATCTAGAAAACCTTGTAGTTAAGCTACCATAAAAGGAATTTCTCATGAAATCATCGCCTGACTGATTACCTTTCCTTTGACCCCCCAAGGTCTTTTCACATTGATTCAATTTTGATGTGTGTGCTTATTTTGTATGCCTTGGGTTTTTTGCTTTTCAAGGAAAAGCGCCCACACTGGGAACCTCTAGGGCTCTAGTACCATAGGCAATACATGTGAGTGAAGTACCAATTTAAGCAGGGATTTCTCTTCCAGCGTAAGATTTTACATTGTGGCACTTTGATTTTTTGTTTGTTCATTTTCAACATTTTAATTTTGTAACTTTGGGGGGTCATATAACACTGTTACCCTCCCCAGGCTCATCACATTAGTAAACTCCCTTTATAATACTTAAGCGAAAGGTCAATAGGGTTAAGCCCACTAGAAAGCCCTAGTACATTTCATACAATGCTGCCTAAATCGGATTAAGAACCTAAGTAACCATTGCTTATTAGGAAGGCATTCCCCATGGTATTAAGAGAAGATTTCTAATACCTAGCTTGGTCAAACTAGCTTAGTCGGACTGCTTGATTTTTAAACCTAGACAAGTGATTATGACAAAACATTACATTGAATTAAATGTTTGATACTAAGCAATTGCGGTGAATATTATGCTACCAATCACAATCAAAGCAGACAAACATGGATGCAAAAAGATAAGGGCAATGCTAATGGACAAAAAACACCTGTTTGTGTCGATGGTCGCGCTTGATTTGAAGTGTGAACGAGAGAAAGGTTCCATGAAGGTCCAAATCCTATCAATAGCAACACGCTCCTGTACACACTAGGAAACAAAAGGAATACCTCCAGGAGGCACATTAGTGGGAAAAGAGAACTTCGCTAATCTCTCAACTCTAAAACAGAAACACTCCTATCGTACTAATCTTACCTACCCTCCATCACTCAAGTGATGAGGATCGAAGGTGTTTTATGGCATAGGTTTTTGTTTCAGTGTACCAGATGTGACATGTGTAGGTCTGAGTCAATGTTTTGACTTTTATTGTGCATACTCGTTTGCTAATTGCTCTTGCTCTTTTTTTTTTTTTTGGGTATAAAGCTTTATATGTACATTCCCTAAGATTGGGAGATATAGAGGTCAGGGAAAAAGGTTGAGAGGGAAACAAATGAATGATGGATGTCCACAAACACTCCCCCCTTCCTTGGGTAGATCATACCGTTTGAAATGAGCTTGTCACCCTCTGAAACCAATTGTTCCAGTTGGTAATAGGTGAGGATTTTTGCCAGTAGTTTTCTATTACCCTAGTGCTTCGTCAAGTTGCAAGGGTGGTAAGGTACTCTCCCAGGATCGAACTTGAAGTGGTTCATCAGGTGATTCTTGAACACTGGGAGGTGTGGATTCTTTTGTAGCTTCATGGAGGTCCACTACTATAGATGGAGGCGGTGTAGAAGCTTTTACCTCTATGGATGTATTACATGAGGAGCTAGAATCTTCATGGGACTCCCCCCTTCCTGAGCTAGGTGGAACAAATCGTTCTTTCTTTGGTACCCAAACTAGCTCGGGAGCGGGTGTGTAGCATTCTGTGATTTTTTTCTTTCCACGATCATTGATTCGTTTTGGAGCTACGGGATTGGGCTCACTTGGGTCAGGTGATAGGTAAGAGCACAATCTACGTTTTGGCACCCAGATTTGATCATTTCCTTGATAGTAGCCTTGGGCTTCCAATAGTCGTTTAGGGATCCATCGCAACATTTTCTTACTTTTCTCGGAGCGAGTGGTACGTTTCTTACAAGGCTTCTGTTTTTTAGCACTAGCTATGGTCACTAAAGAAGCTTTAGGGACCCACTTGTATGTTTTCTTTGTTACCTTAGGATGAGTCTTGTCGGAAGCGATATGCATTGCTTGTAGCATATTTAAGGGTACATGCATTTCATCCCCCTCAGGTGTTACCCAAGTCGTCCCCCTATTTCCCAAAGTGTCTATGGTTGATGCTAGGTGGACCCAATCCACATTGTCCGACTCAGTCATCCCAGGTAGGATATCCATATAAGGAGAATCTTGGCCAATGTCTCTATCCTTCTTACAAGTGTAACAATATTGTAGTGGGGCCGAGTGAACTGTGGTGTCAAAGCGATGATCAATAATGGTTTTACTCCCTAAGGGGTGTACCTTACCAGTCACCAAATCCACTCTAAGGATAGAGTCTTGGAATTGCAAATAGACATGATTTTTAAACCAATCATGAACCATTTGTGCTTCCCTCATGAATGGTCGTCCTAAAATCATTTCATATGACATAAGGTGTTTAGAGAAATCCATTACAATGAACGTATGTCGTACCTTGTGTCCTAGAACTTTGATCTTAAGATCCTTGAGCATCCCCATAGGTTTGGCTATGGTACCATTTGCCATCTTTACCACAATGTTAGTAACACTGAGGTGGGGTTTTCCCATGGATTCCCAACAATCTTTTGTAACGATGCTAACTCCCGCACCACCATCAAGAATTCCCTTTATAGTTAATCCCTTGGTAGTGATGGGTAGGGTCGCATTAGACTCGTCGCCTTTAAAATACTGCCCTAATTCGTTAATGGGTACCTCGATCACAGACTCGTGGCCATCTAAGTCAAGTGATTGCACATGATTTTCCTCATCAATCATAATCGAGTCAGGCCTATTTGGTTGCGCAAAATGCGGTAATCCCGTTCGTAGCTCTCCGTTAAGGAATGCTCGAAGTGCAAGGAATAACTCAGGATCTCCATACAGCTTTGCTATGATCGTGGTTCGGACCTCAGAAGACATGAAGTCCACTAGTTTGGCAACATTCATGGGCGTTTTGCAGGGTGTAGGTCCTTGACTAGGAACTGGTGAGGATGGAATCTCATATTCCTCAATGGGATCAGGTATTCCTTCGTTAAACATCCTTTCCAACAAGAAGGGTGTATGCTCACTTTCTGATGTCCCATCCTCACTCCCTTCTTGGATGATACTAGATATGGCTAACGGTCTATGGTTCATGTGGGGTGGATGAACTTGCGTGGGAAACACTGTGTCATGAATTTTGACCTGCATGGGTTCTGGTTCTAGTTTCCTTTGAGTCTCCTCCACTAAACCTCTTAGATGTTTCACCTGCTCAATCTCGTCTACTGGGTTTGGGTACGTCCCAATCTTCTTTTTACGATTCTTCCCTTTTTGCCCCTGCAGTTTATCTTGGGGGTCTTGGATTGGATTTGGAAACACTTGTGGTGTTTTCAGAGGCTCTTTATGATTTTCTCTTATTCGGTTTTCATTTGGTTCCATGTTACAGTTTTCTTTGTCGGTCTTTCTCTTTGTGGTATTGGTTCTAGTCTCCATTGTCTCGACTGAATCTGAATCGTCCTCGAGGTCATTCATATACACGGGGTCATCTCCTGTTCCTATGTTTGTTTTGGAACTTGGCTTTGAATTTTCCGTATTCTGCGACTTCTTCCTTCATGTCTTCTTTTTCTTTGCTTGGATAACTGACGCGGTATCTCTCTCTTCGAGGATATGGCCTGGCCCTTGAAGCATGGACCGTGTAATCGCATAAGCGGGTGCGACGGGTGGTATTGGCGATGTCACACTAGCAATTTCGACCAAATTTAGGGGTGTGATTTTAGGCGCATTTGGGTTATAGGGGCATTGGGCAATCAAGTGATCTATGCCACAACGATTACATGTGAGTATTGGCATTGTAGACGTGCTCCCTTGATTCATTTGCATCTGTGCAGCATTCTTTTGCAGCCTAATAGGGCATTCCGCTGCCCAATGTGGTCCACCACACTCGTAGCATTGAAGAGGTGGCCTCCTAGCCTGGGTGTTGATATTTTGACCTCTGGATGCGAGAGCAGCAGCTTGATAAACCGGCTTGACTTGCCCCCAACAATCTTCCATGTAGTATATAGGACACTCTTCCAATGTATCAAGTCCGTAGGAAATACTAGTGTCTATTTCCTCCTCACCGCCATCTGTATAAGCATTTGATGGCTCGCAACCCACTTGGTTCATAGGGGCGACTCTTGGATGCGGGGGCTGCGGTCCTAGCACAGGAGGTGGTAGCGGTGTAGCTTGTACAACATTTTGAGATCTAGGGACCATGTGTTGCGGTAGTTGCTCAACAGGTGGAGCAGGCATCAATACAGGAGCTCGAGGTGCATCCGTCTAGGCTACAGGTGGTCTATTTGCCATCATACGTTTGATCATTAAACAATCCTTAGCTTGGTGACCATACCTACCACATGCGTTGCAAGTTCCATTAAATTTTACTCTAAACGTAGGGCACTCACTAGTGCTATGTGGACCCAAGCAAATGGAACACCATTGTTGCTCCGTTCTTGGATACATGTGATTATTTTGAGGGGGTCGATTATCCTTAAGAGACTCTTGGATTGCCTTGGTGAGGTTTGTCAAGAATGTCTCAAATACCTTTGGCTCATTGGCAATGGGCTTTGCAGTCATGGGTTCATACTCAATGGCTTGTGAGCTAGTGGATCTCGTGTCGGTAGACACCCTCATGCCTGCTATCATCAAGTTGTCCTCTAATTGGATTGCATTGGCAGTGACATCTTCCCAGGTTGTGATACCTCTAATCACTAGTCCATTATAGATTCCTTCATTCCTCAACCCTCGAATGAATCGATCAAGCAGTTGGTTATTGTTGAAGCGCTCATTTATAGGGCAACGAGAGTTTAGGTGCTTTAGACGACTAATGAAGTCCCTTACTGACTCTCCTTCCTTACGTTCGGCCTTCTGTAGCTGAGATGCTACACCCCAAAGCACACCTTCTCGTATGTACTCCTTTAGAAACAACCTTCGAAGGGTAGGGTAGATTGTTTTCTCGTCCACCCTTAGGGTTCTATACCAATCTCCAGCCTTCCCACTTAATGTCAAGCTTAAGGCGTTGCACTTATGTAGTTCGTTGCGTTCCCCTAAGGAATCACATACTTGTTCAAACACTTCAATGTGTTTCCTAGCATCTTCGTCCCCATTGAATTTTTGCGTGAGTTTGGCAATTTGTACTGCTTTACTTCTAGGCTCTCTATAAGATGCATGACGCATATTTTTCGCGATAGATCGACCTATGGTTTGAGCAAACGCTGCCAAGTCACCTATGTGAGGAGGCAGGGCCGGTGGAGGTACTCTTGGAATCATATGTGGGAGAGGGACGGGTGCCGGTCTTGGCATATGTGTGGATGATGCAGGATATGGAACATAACCGGGCATAGGTCCACTCGGATAAGGGCTAGGGAGCGGCACTCGAGGAGCATAAGCAAGTGGTACAATTGGAGGTGTGGGGGCCATGTGTGCATAAGGGGCTAGAGGCACATATGGTCGAGGCCCCATATTAGGTACTACGACACTAGGTAGTGGCATTGCGCTAACCGTAGATGTCATCGGTACATTCTCTGTCAGGCTTATCCCTGGAGTGAGCCAAGTTAAGGAAGCTAAAGTCGTCGCTCGGAGGCTCAGATTGCATAGAGACCCCAGGTGAAATGACATAAGATGGGTCCATGGGGCTCATTAGAGGAGTCTCCATTTGTGATAGAGTAGACTGTTGAGCCTTGCTCGTATCCAGAAATCTCATGGGGCCAGTTGAGAGTATATTTACCCCTCGGTTTTGCCTTTCTGATTGAATAATGCCATGGATAACATTACAGATCATTTTCTCTTGATCTTCGATGCTCGTGGCACTAGAGGTGGATTGTACAATCTCTATCCATCCTACATGGTAGGCGTGGCCAGAGTGTAGATCCGTCAACACCTCAGTGTGGAGGTCGTATGTCCAATGATCATTAATGAACAATCCTTCTAGAGTCGACGTGTTAACGGTTTCTTGTGAGGTAGAAGCAATGTTGCTCCCCGTGGTTTTACTTGTCACCAACGGTACTCTAGAGGGAACTTCTGAAGGAGGCAGCTCAACAGGGCCTTCTTGGTAAGAAGTTGGCAGGATATCCACATGGACACTCTTTGGGGGTGTGGGGTCCACGTGCGATGTGAAAGGAGAGTCCACTTCCCCACCCCCTTCGTGTGCTTCATTTGCATCAGGTTCCGAGCGAGTAGCTCTACCTAATGTTTCCATGAAACGGCTAAACATACTAGTACAAGGCTGTGGAGCTTCAGGAGGTGCATGGCCTTCTCTCTCAGTGTTTTGGGTAGGGTATGCTTCCACGATTTCTGAGTCGGAGGAGGAATCACTAGCGGCTATTTTAGGGTCTTGGGTGGTGCTACCTTGTGTCCCCGCTGAGGGTCTAGAGCTTATCGTGGATGGGTAATGGGTGTCCGTATGAACAGAGGCACCCTCAATATGCTCGTGTTCTAGCACCCGCCCAGAGCGTAAGTGCATGTGCTTTTGATACCCTAAGGTGTCAAAAAGCTGCTCTAGGAGGCCTTGTGACTAGTTTTTAGCGTGTTTTTTGTTTGTTTTTTTGCTAGATTTTTCAGAGCGTGTCGTGGAATGGGCCGTGTGATAGCTCGAAACGAGCGTATCGGTCAGAGGGTCGTGCCGTGCTTTACAGCCCTCCGTTTGGTCACTCTATGCCCTCGGAATCTCTAAAATTGTCAATTTCCAGTAGGGAACTAGGCCCAAACTAGAAAGTCTAAGGGTGCAAGTGGGAAGAGAAGGGAGGAGAGTGGAGGACTTGTCCCACATGCTCTCATTCTCTCTTGAGGGAGTAGGGTATATATATAAAAGTGAGTCTAGTATATATCATAAGACTAAGGATTGAGGCCTATGCCTGGGCTTGGGCAAATGATCCCGATCCCGATTTATCTTTTATACAAACCAACCCGTCCGTTTTAAGAGTCACGTTTTTTATTTTCGAAAAATTTAACCGCCCGCTCACTCGCGTTTTTATTTTCCTTTTTTTTTTTTTTTTTCCAAATTTTTTTTCCCTTTTTTTTTTTTTAATGCAGAAAATACAGAAATTGAAAACGCAGAAATTGCAGAAATTGAAAAAAACGCAAGAAATGTAGAAAATTACAGAAATTGGAACTTGACAGAAAATTTAACACAGAAAACGCAGAAAATTGCAGAAATTGAAACTTGACAGAAAATGCAGAAAATGCAAAAACGCAAGAAATGCTAACTGTGCACTGCAAACCAGAAAACGTAGAAAACGCAAAAAACAGAAATCTCCACACAACTACACACCCTCATTCCCTGCCTTTCCTATGATAGAAATTGCACCACAAGAAAGCGTAAAGTGCTAACCGAGCTTAGTGTAGGGCATATCCCCAGCAGCGGCGCCAAAAATGTGCGCTCCTTGCCGCACTGTCGAAGCAAGGGACTTGCCGATACACCGTGTGCGAGCCACAAATGGCTCCAAGCACACAACAAGCCTAAACTAGCAAGTTCAAGAGAGCAAAGGGTGTGTCACTCACCGCTCTACGCTCACCTTCGTGGTGGATTCCTCGCCGCGATGAAGAAGAAGCTGCAGTCGTGCCACGCTCAACCGCTTCGCCGCCGTCGTGCCTTCGTAATGCTCGATCGCACACACACTCTCCCTCTCTCTCTCTCTCACACACACACACACAAGGAGGTGAAGAAGAAGAAGATGGAGATGGAGATGGAGCAAGAGCACTCTTCTATTGCACAAATGAGAGAATGAGTAAAAATTAGGTTTAGTTGGCTTTTATATGAGCTCACCCCATTCACACTTGGGCGCCCATGCTTAGCCAACTAATCCCTTGAATGTCCCAGTTAGAGTGCGCCTCTCATCGGCGATCACTCTTACCCTTTTCCTATTGGTCCGACAAGCCCGGTACCTGACTCTAAATAATACAATGTTTATAGATCATAGGGTGTCCGTGTGCCGTGAGGGTTAACACCAACCTATAGGTGTCAGAATCAAAAAGTAAAAATAGCTGTGAGTTAAGCACATCAAGGGGAAGCTACAGTGCAAGTCTGAGCTGAAACAAAGCAAAAAGACATCCCGCGTAGGATGTCTCCAGCTTGATTTAGGACTCCAAACCAACCTATGAGCACACCACTGTGATCAACACATCAAGGAGAAGCTGGGGTGAAAATTTCAAGTCATTCTGACCAAAAAGACATCCTACGCATAGGATGTCTCAAATGAAATTCTGAGCATACCATTGTGTTGCTGGACTTAAAGGGAGTCTCTGGACCAAATTTTGTTAAATTCTGAGCATATAGACATACTACGCGTAAGATGTCTCTAGGCTAGTTTTAGGGTCCAACTGTACTTTTGACCATACAGGAGTGTTCACAAAGTCACAGAGATCCCAAATCTTCTTTCAAAATTGAATTTGGACTCATTTTGACCAGTCTAAACTGCATTTCACTATTTTGTCCATAACTTTCACAAACGGTATCGGATCGGAAAAGTTTTTATATCAAAACGTAGCTTGAGAGCGGCTCTACAGATCTTAGAGCAAAACTTGAACTAAATGCATGCCAATGGCAACCATTTTGTTCAACTTTGAAAAAAATATCGTTTGAGGCCTCAAAATTCATCCGGAAGTCAGGGGTGTCTAAAAGCGACAATTTGCGAGAATTGTGACGAAATGGTTGCGGTTTTGGACATAGTTTCGACGTTTCCCTAACCAAAGCACTTGAACATTATGGACTAAGTCTACTTGAACCAAGAAAAAGCTCTTAAGCCCAGAAATCATGTCTACCCTAGATTCAAACGCAGCTTACACTAGCTTGGAGATCCCGACGATAGAGGATTATCCTCCCACAATGGATCTTCCAAACTTGCAATTGATAAAGACCCGTCTTGTTGAGAGAGTTTGGATGGTTGGTCATGAGAGTGAAGGAATATATAGATACATTGACGACAATGAGGTCAATCTTTATAGGTGCTCAGATCCATACCTAGAAGAGATAACGGACTACAAGCTCTTATATGTCTACACATACGGAGTCGATTATCAATGGAGATCTATAGTTGTCGACAAGTATGGATGAGAATACAGAGTTGTAGAAAGCACAAATCCATAGATTGTACTAGAAAGAGGTGGATATTTGGTCAATGAAGGACCACAAATGCCTCCACCAAAGACGAGAATTCCTATAGGAGTTCCAAGAAGAGAGCCACCAGGATTCCCTTCAAGAGCGATAACGAGAGAAGGATTGGGAGAGTCTCTGGTTAGACTTGCAGACAATCGACGAGTAAGACCATCCCAAGTCCAGAAATGGGTAAACAGAAAATACTCCGGAGACAAAGATCCGAGAGATCACGTAGCGGTTTTTAGAGCAGAGGAAGTTTCAGATTTTGTGACACAGTTTGCGGGATTTGGATTGACTCTAGAAGATGATGCAGCTACATGGTTCGACTCGGTGGAAAAATGGGATTTTGAGACCCTAGATGAGCTGTTTGAGGAGTTTATTGAAGAATTCTCGCCAAAAGGCATTACTCACAACACGGTCTCGCAAATCCATAGATTCAAACAGAAAGAGAATGAATCAGTACGCAAAGCATCATTACGGCTCAAGAGATATGTTAAGCTCTGTCCGAGAGTGGAATTACCTACGCAAGCACGAATGATGCTGATCTTTATCCAGGGAATGAGACATGCGGGCCTTCAAAAGGATCTGCATATGATAAGGAGGATGACGCTAAATGAGCTGATCAAAGAAGCTCTTTATCTAGTGGATAACTATGAGGCATACAAAGAAAAGGACTTAAAGAGTCAAGGCCATAGCTTGTCTTAGGACAACAACCTCCGCTGCCAAGTGCTAGAATGCCGGTAGACATGAGATACATGCCAATGATGGAAGCATCAAATAAACCAATGTCAGTACCAGCTACAATGTGGTATAGAAACCAAAGTGGGTACTACCCTTCGGAGCAACAAAATGTGAGAGAAACACATGGAGTGGTGAGGCCGGTACAACCTCCACCTCCTGGGTTTTAGTCAAAAGAAAGAAGGTATGAAATGGACGAAAGGACATTGCGATTCATTGCAAATAGCGTCTTATCTAGGTCAAAGCTTGCTCATAGCCAAGAGGAAATGCTAAAAGTACCTCCTCAACCAGAGACAGATTGTCACAAAAGTCGTGACAACCACTTGGTCAAACAATGTCATCATACGGAGATCACTGAAGTAAATGCCTATTGTCTTGAGTGTGGCATCACTCACTTGATCCTTGATTGCCCGAAAAACCCAAACCAAATCAGGAAAATCACGACAAATGTATCAGGAATTGTTCAGCTACCTAGTAGCTCAGAAAATTAAAATGTCGTACCAGTTCAAGTGGTTACGAGAGCACAAGCTCAAAAGAAACCTGATGAGAATCCAGAGACAAAGAACACGGAAAGTGAAGGGGATCGGGGAGCACCTCAGACGGAGAGTGAGCAAGAGAAGGAGACACACGACACACAGATATGGGTGGGGAGACTCAAAGAGTGAGCAACCCCATATACACGTATGCTATGTATAAGGTATACAAGTCAGTGGGCGCCCAGACTCGGGGCGGCCGGGCAAGGCACAGGCGCCTATACCCCAACAACCTCCCACTTAAAGGCAATTGTGCCTTTAAGCAAGAGAACCTAGTCTAAAGACTACAAAAGGAGAGAGAAAACCGCTCTCAACCGATGCCCACTGGCTGGCTGTGATCGTGTGCATCCGGCTGTCTTTCTCCCATATAAGTCTATACACCACCAGACGTACCGCACACGTGCTGCAAGTATGTACGCAATACCTGCATATCTCCCTCGTGCACTATGCCATCATCAGTCAGCAAACGACTGAAAACCCCAACTGCAAATGCTCCCACTGCAGCTGCGATATCCGGTCTCAAGATCAACATCTCATACATGAGACCACCGAATGCCGATGCAATGCTAGCGGGCCCTGCTAGCTCTACAGAGCATGCATCAACATATATATCCTTGGCAATAGGCATCTCTGACTGACAAGGCGTGTCAGCCACATGCATCTCCTGACTGTCCACAAAAGACGCATCAACCTGTCGCGCAACCTCAAAGCAAACCAGCTGCTCTAGGTGTCTGCTGGAAGACATATCCTCCACAACTATATCCCCATGCTCACTGTCGAGCATAGAAAGGAATGACTGCATAATCGCTCACATCTCAGTCTCCTCTGCAATCATCCACTACAAACATGACCACTCAATCTGCTGTGACTCACTAGAGCTCTCATGCTCTAACTCCGTATGCATAGACTCTTGCACAACGTCCTCTTGTCGTGACTCACTAGAGCAAGACCGCTCTACCTGTCTATCCTGCATAGAAGTATCTCGCACAACTGACTCTCTGCTTTGCTCAGTCACTAGCAAAGCATGCATGTCTGACTCTGTCACCTCTCTGTGTGACTGCTCAAGTCGTGCTCCAACTGTGTGCACAACGAGCTCACTACTTTGCACTCCATGCAAAGCACCCTGCAACCCACAAGCAAAAGAGACTCGCCTGCTCTCTCGCTCTCTACCTGGCTACATGATCACAGAGACAACACCGTCTCTCCCGTGATCCACATGCAATGGGTAACCTGTACCACTCCTGGCACCTCTCGCAATCACTAGCGAACCCAAATGCATCACAAAATCTCGCTCTCGTAGCGAAATGTGACATCCACAATCTCTAAGCTGACTAATCGAGATCAAACTCACTGTCAAATCTGGTGCATAGCGCACATGTCGTAACAAGTAAGATGCACCACTCGGTAATGACAGTCTCACATCTCCTGCACCTGCTATTGCATGCACTGATCCATCGGTCAAACGTACACTGCCAAGCATCCCGCTAGAATAGCTACAAAACCATTCACGATGCGACGTGACATGAAACATAGCATCTGCATCTAGCAACCGCAGCGAAGGGAGTGCACTATCCACATGTATAGCATCTCGTGCATAGCTCGAGGTAAAAGTGACATCCCCGTCACTAGTATACTCCGACACTACATGTGCCTCAACTGTCAAAGCAACTGAGTCCATGGCATCACTACATACATCTCTCGCACTGCCATGTCTCCTACGATGTCGCATACGACAAAAAAAACGCCGTCTAACATGTCCAGAATGACCACAATACCAACATGTCACCTGTCGGCGTGCTCGTGAATGTACATGTCTCACACGAGTCCGTGATGACTTAGATCTATCATACATATCATGTAATCTGCGGCAAAGTTCTCTCGAAGTAGTCTCATACATAACAAGAGCATATAGAGATTTTGCAAGGTGCAAAGAGAGCGTAGATAGTGCCATCTCCTCTAGCTCCTGCCACTGATCGTCAGACATGTTTGAAGGTCTACCTACATCACCACTCAATGGTCGATGCAACCCTCGCTGTGTCAATGCATCAAGCATACACTCTCTCCATGCCGCAAAGTCTGACCCATCAAACATGCGCATCTGTGAGAGGTCACAATCTGATGGATCACCTATCTCTGCCATGAGCCAATGTAGCAAACTAGAAAGCAAAACCACCTCACCAACAACACCTGAAAACTGTCTACCAATATGGCCAGAAACACAATGTAAAACCTGTGAGACACTCCAAAATAGAGCTCCCACAATGTCAATACAAGTCATCCCTAAACTGGCTCGAATCGCATCAACAAAAGTCTGCAAATATGGCTCAAAACCTTGCACAAAATCACAAGTCAATATGACTCAATCGTGCATAAATATCTGACAAAATTTTGGCAAAGTCTCCTTTGTAACTGGAGCAAAATCTCAACAGTAAACCTCAAAGAGACAATAATATATGCCACAATGGCCAATCCGGGAATAAACTCGACCGGAATCACCTCACAAAGTCATACATATGAGCATACCCGCTCTTGCCGGAGTACCACTCAACGGCACCTCAAATGACATACATGTGAGTGATGATTGCTGCCAAAATACCTTTCAATCGATGACCAAATGTCTGCTAGATAACTATAGCAACATTTCGCAAAACCTTGCAAGATCTGTTGCTATGCGCAATACGAAATACGGCACACAAGGGCATACACAAGTGACTCCAAACTCCAACCAAATGATGACTGAAAATCACCTGTCAAAGTGGGAGTAAACTTAACCACTAAACTGTCAAAGAGCAACCTACGGATACGTAGAAGCTATGGCGAGAACCTGGATAAAATCCAACAGATCTCTTCTATAAATTGAGCCAAATCTCAAATAATCTCAGCCACAAACAAATACACAAATCCATATATGGCATACATAAACCGCCAAGACCATGGCAACATAGCTCACTCTCGCATTAGTGGCTTTCTGGACAAATTCATATCCAAAAACCTGTGTACACCTATGAATTTGTTGGTTGCTGCAGAAAATACTCCTTGTGTGTGAGATATACCAAAAACAGTGTTTTTGGGACCCGAAAGTGCACAAATAAACCTGCTGCTGTACCTGCTGTAATTCAAAGCATAATTTCAGCAAATAGACATCACCATCGCATCCGGAGCATGCCAAAACCTTGACGTAGACTCCTGGATCATGTAGATCTGACTCTGTATGACGGAGATACGCAAAAAACTGCGTTTTAGATCTCGAAAATGGCAAAAACGAGTTGCACACAGTCTTGAACCTGCTCTTGCTCCACTCTGCGTGATGCAATGTCCTCTCAATGCAAGCTCCAACGCAAGAGCTCTGCCACAACAGCATCCAAGCACTCGAATGTCAGGCTCTCCTCCGCCTAGCACTTCTCTAATGAGCTCCACTGAGCTCAAAAGCTCCTCTCACCAAGGAAGCCGCAACCGCCTCCTCGACCAAGCTTGACCACACCAAGCTCCCAAGCTCCAAAGACAATGCTCCTCAAGCTAAAATCGCTCTCCGTGAAACTCCGCGATCGAACTCCACCGTCGAGAGCGAGCGAGCTATCGCCTCGAAGCTCTTAAAGCTGTCGTGCTCTCCGCGGTCACCATAGCTCTGATACCAATTGAAGGGGATCGGGGAGCATCTCAGACGGAGAGTGAGCGAGAGAAGGAGACATACGACACACAGATATGGGTGGGGAGACTCAAAGAGTGAGCATCCCCCTATACACTTATGCTATGTATAAGGTATACAAGTAAGTGGGCGCCCAGACTCTGGGCTGCCGGGCAAGGCACAGGCGCCTATACCCCAACAGAAAGTGACACGAGTCCAAAGACAGATGATGGACCAAAGACAGACGCACCTAGTCAGAAAAGCAAGAGCAAACGAAATAGTTGGAAAGCTAGAAAGACTAGGATGAAAGCACGCAGGGAACGAGAGCAAAAATCCCTAGCTGACAAGCTTACCGAAGCTGAGGAGAAGATAGAACAACATGAGGAAAAGGAGGCACCTTCTCTTACACAGGTGGTTAAACCTCTAGAAGAACCATCCACGGATGAGAAACTGAGAAGTGCTAGTTCAGGAGGATCTGTGTTGGAAGAGAAGGTTAATGAGGCATTAGATGCCCTCTTGAAAGCCTATGATGTGAAGCTCAAAAACAACCAAACCCACGAACACAGGTGGATGACATATCCCTATACGGGACTAGAAAAGCAAAGGTTTGAAATGTGCAAGAAAATGATTCAAACAGCCCAAGCTTTACTAGAACCACCGGTTGCAAAACCTGAGGATGTGATCTGTGTCATGCCTACACAAGTAATCCCACCAAACCAGGAACTAAAAGAGCCAGATTCTAGTCATGACCATAGACCAAACCTCAAAGAACCAGCATTAGAACCAAGGATAGTACTGAATACCATGGATAACTCTTCCGAGGGATTTCACCAAGCTATACCTGAGGATTGTAAAGAGATAGATGGTCTTGACGAATCGTGGAAACAAGTTAGAGAGGCCAATGAAGCCGATGACCTAAGAAGACGAGTAGACAAGACTGGTGATGAACGAGGAGTGTTTCTACCACCAATAGAGGAATTTGAGACTGGATCTCAAATGAATCTAGACGTGCAATTGTATTGGGGTGACAAAGGATCTGTACAATCTATGGATAGTCAACAACCCCATTCGCTAAGAACACTACCGTCCTACATGGGAGAATACGAGACCAAGTCATATGTGGTTGCAGTCCCATCACAGAGACTGTCTCCCAACAAGGCCATCGATTTAAAGGGGCTAGTAGATATTCTATCTACCCCAGACACCTGCACCATAATGTTAGCCGAGTTGCTCAGAATAAGACGAAACATGTGGGCTCATGTGGGTAGATGTCTTTTGGTGTAAAAACCCCAATGACTCAAATCGAGGAAGGCATCAAAGAGCTTGAAATGCCTCAACTAAATACTAGGCCAGTGCCATTAAACAAGGTAGGCGAGTATTACGAGGGAGAAGATGGAAACACCACCCTTCCTATGGAATTCAATGGTGTAAAAACCATGGCAATCCTTGACAGTGGAGCTGGTGTGGCCATTGCAACCAAAGAGGTTTGGAAAAAGTGGGGAAAACCTGCCTTGAGATCCACACGAATGACCCTGCAGCTTACAGACGGACACAAGGAAAAGCCCCTAGGACTGCTAGAAAAAGTACTTGTTACTTCTTGTGGCATTGAATATGAACACACTTTTTCTGTTGTTGACTTTGGCAAGAAGAACAACTATGACATC
Source organism: Adiantum capillus-veneris (assembly GCF_014529385.1). NCBI lineage: Eukaryota > Viridiplantae > Streptophyta > Polypodiopsida > Polypodiales > Pteridaceae > Adiantum > Adiantum capillus-veneris. The sequence goes on along the minus strand of NC_140959.1, from coordinate 136,209,853 downwards.
ATTCTGGGAAGACCATTCATGCGACAATTGAAAATGGTCCAAGATTGGGGTTATGACCATATATACCTGAGACATAAGGAAACCATAACAAAGGTAAACTTGAGGGACCATAGCTATAGGGATGTGACGAGAACACTAGTTGAGGAGTTTGGTTCCGCCAAAATAGAAGGATCAGAACTTCCAGCTTGGTTAGATAAGCCTAAAGAACTATGGATGTGTGGAGCTTCACAATGTGGTAGCTTGAAACGTGAGGAATGTATCCTAGAGCGGGTTATAGAGGACATGGATTATATCCTAGAACCATTTCCTGAAGAAGAGTTAGAGCCTTTTGGATGGGAACACATCTTGGCTACTCTGGACGTGTGCGCCGTGGAGGATGCTCCCACAACAAAGTTTTGTGATGAAAATGGCTATGATATCGTTCCTTATTTTGCAGTGAGTGTAATCCAGGAAAACGAAGAGATCGAGACATCAACAAGCTCTCGAACTAAGGAGCAAACAAAGAAATGTGGAGAATCAAAAGATGAAGAAGACGACGAGTTCTATGACTCTGTAGAACACTTCGAGCTTCAAGAAGATCAATGACCCGGGAATCAATGTCATCGCTACATGAATAAAGTGCATCAAAAGTGGATTCCAAAGTCCTCCGTGAAGACACAGCCACCACAAGCGTCCTCATACAGGGCTCCTAATAAGGATGCAAAGAATCAGCTAGGAGGAATACGACCGGAGCAACGAGCTAACAATGCTCTAATCAATGGGCTAGAAAAGTCCTCCAAGAAACTACCACCCACGAGCAAACAAACAGTAACTTTCCACTACCAGCCAAAAAATCAAGGGAAAGTACAAGAAGTCAAACTTGCTGAGGATAGTAGCGACAGTAATGAATCTTACGACATCCCATATCATCAACTCATTCCATCAATAAATCACCAACCCCTTCAGCAACAACCATGACAGGTTAAAAGAACAGGACAACAAGTCAAAGCCAAAAAGCTCGACAAATCTAGATACCAAAAAGCCAGATCGGCCAAAAACAGATATGGATCAAGAAGACAAAGATCTCTAATGACAAATCACAAGATCCAACACCAAAACAAAAACAAGGAAAGAGTGCACGAACGGGTAAGAATATCACAAAGTCGCAAGCTTTCACAACTCAGGTTTGGGCTCCAAAGAAGTTGATTCAAGCACAAAAAAGTCAGGAATTCATTTGGATTCCAAAACAACCACAATATCAACTTTCAAAGCCTAAATCCTGTCCTCAACCAAGCGTACAAGGGCTAAAGCAAAGAACACTGTTGACTCACACAACAAAAAGGTGGATCCCAAAGAAGTCTCTTCAAACACAAACGAAGCACGGCCAAGTATGGGTTCCCAAACGAGAGCCAGCAACAAAACAGCCAATAAGTTCAAAGAAATGGGTCCCAAAGAAGAACAACAAAACTGCTGAAGGTGCATCACCGCTTGAATTCTTACAATTCTTCCTACGACTACAGTACAGTTAGAAGAGATCAAGTCGCTTCAATCAAGCAACGATACAGGAGCTTCAAAGACCATTACATTGCTTAGAATAGGAAGCCTCGCCAACAAATGCCAATAAGAAAATTGCTTATACCCACATCTTGCACAACATAAATCTTTTCCATGCATTGACTGTGTATGCATAATACGGCTATATTACAAGGCCTGCATAGGCACAACTTTTAATTGCCCAAGCACAACACATACCCTTTGCGATACCCTGTCGTAAAGGATGACTCCAAATAGGAAGGGGGGAGGCATTCTGAATGCGGACCTAACATTATGACTATTAGAGGGCAATGTTTTGTGAGAGGCATTGAATTTTTGCGTTTTATTGTGATAATTTTTTGACGAAATTTAGAGTATATGCCCTCATAGTAGTGTTACAGAGGAGTATGGGGACAAAATCCATATATGAGCCCCTACTAACATGTGTATAGTGTACATAGCATTTAGATTTCTATTTGAATGATTTTTCTTTTGTAGAGTTGTTTTAAGATTTTCTTTGTTTATTATTAAGAAAAAAAAAAATCCATAATCCACATGAAGAAAAGACTGACGAGAGGCCTGAGCACTACAAAGAGAAGAAGGTATAGGAAAACGATGAAACTTCACGAAGTATGTCTCAACAGCCACTACAACAGCCGAAGAAGTTGTCACAAAGCAATGTCAACATGCAACCGACAAGTCATACAAGTCAGAGTCGAGCGAGCTAAGCTACAAAATGAGTGAGGTGTTAGTCCCAAAGCTTCAAGTAATATTCTCTGTGGTCTAAGCGTCTTAGCTATTCTAGGTACTGCTCAAGCTGGAAGAGTTTAGCATAATTACGTTGTGTCGCTCATGCTGGTATAGGTGAGCAAAAGAGTCAAAGTCTAAGTACTTAAGTCTGGTGAAGTGAAGGAGAAGGTCCAAAAGACACTCACGTACTGAGCACAGTGAGATACGAGTGGAGAAACTTCTACATCGAAAACCCTTCTTGGAAAGGTGGAAGCTATTGAGACATCTTTTGATGTCACATGTGCTACATTTATTCCTCGAAACACCCATCATCTCATTCTTTCACATTGCATGCTTTTCTTGACAAATTTCTCATATGCATATAGAGTGTCCCATAATTGGCACTTGCATCAGGCACTCTTTCCGTGTTTCACCCAAGCACTCACCTTTCATGAACATGTACTTCATGTTCAACTGCTCAACTCCAATAAGAGCGTATACCAAAGGCATTTTTTTCCCACCGGGTTTTTTCCCTTTGGTCATCCAGGTTTTAGACCCTAATCTAAAGACACCTATCACCATCCTCTTGTACATATTCCTTCTACATAAACAATAAGGAAATGCTACTCAAATCAATTGACAAATGAATTGGAGCACCAATTTCAGATCATAGCATACTTCTCCTCAATGGCGAGTTGAAGAATGGCCTACAATGACAAAGCTGCAGACAACATTAACAACATGATTGCACAAGAACAAAGAAGTCCTCAATGACAAAGAGCAGACATAAGGGTAATCACAGGATCTCAAAAGCTTGTCCATGATAATGCGCATCGAATGTTTGACAGGGTTTTGAACCTCAAATTAGAATAATTAAGTCCTGGATTCGACCTGACAGACAGACTTTGCATTGGAGTGCAACTTGGCCTAAAGAAGTTCAGGGTTTAGTCATACAATTTCTATAAAATCCTTACAAAGTTGTCATTGGCTCACAAGATCAGAAAGCCAATCACTCAATTCTACAGATTGTAGATGTTGTTTCTGAGAATCACAAATACTCCGAATTGACAGATTTGCTGGAGCAAGTGATGGATGGAGCTTTCTCTATCCATGATGATAAGAGTCAAGTTAAACGACATTGGGTTCTTTTTGAATTTAGATATGGCATTAGACCTATAATGATAGAAACAGATGTTGTAGCTCGGAGCGTGGATGTGAAAGACATAAAGTTCGTCATCAATTATGATTTTCCTGAATCATGTGAAGACTATGTACATCTGATTGGACGAACAAGACAAGCTACTACAAAGGCTATAGTCTATACTTTCTTTCCAACAACAAAACGACAGCAAAGACCACATCGCCATCGACAATCAGGTCATGTCGGGGACGACATGAATGCGGAAGGGGGGAATGTTGACCGCTGGGTCAACAACACAACACAACTCAAGTTTCGTACCAAAGTCTTTGCGAGTTATGAAATGCTGCGGATTATGGCTATAAATGTCATTTGTAATGAGTAGTTATTCTAGTTTTAGAAGCCGGGGTGCAATGGCACTTCCAGATTGTAAATACAAAGCCATTTGACCCTTTCAACCCCATTTTTGGTTAAACCTAAGGTAGCCTTAGTATATAAGGTACCTAGGTCATTTTGTAAGAAGACTTTAATCATAATCAAACTTTTAGCGCTGCCGTCTACTGTGTGTGAGAGAGAAAGAGAGTGTGCGTGAGCTTCATCCTCTCGCTACGCCCGGCTCGCTCAACACATTGGAGGTCCGACTGCACCATTGTTGTAGGCTCGAGGAGAGCTATGTGACAACGCCAAGCATTCCACGCGAGACGAAGCACACACGCCGACGCATCTACGAGATATTTGTGGCCGTAAGTGTATCAAACGATGTCTATTTTCTGCGTGCTAGTAGTCTATAGAATCGTGGCAACATAAGCTACGCATAGGTACTCATAAATTTCAGTTTCCGGCACTTTCAAAATTCAGCTCTGTCATCCTACGCGTTTTCCGCAGATGGGTTTAGAGTGAGGGTTTTGAGTGTAGAAGCTTAGGGATAGGTGTATCCTAGTGAGGGGATGGTGTTCCTTAAGTTTTGTATGAATCTGGCATGATTAGGTGAGTTACCTTCCACATGTGTGTATGTGGCTAGGTGGTGTAGTTGAGAGCAGTGAGGTTCTTGATTGTGGTTTAGTTGGCCTTACTGAGTGTTGTATGTGTAGGATGGTCTCAGCCTGACAAGCTTAAGAGATTTCCTCCGTGTGCCTATCGTGTCATCTGTGTCCTCGATTGACATTATGTTGATCTAGGTAGTGTTTGCATGCACTTCATGGGTGTGTGAGTCTCTCCCGTCCAACAATTAGACCGAAATATTATGACAATGACAAACAGTGAAGGAATGAATGCAATAGGAAAGTGTATTTGCAAAGCATACTACCTTTTGGATGCTGCACCAGAAAAGAAATTTTGGATGCTATTATGCACTTACACATAGTAGGCTTCTTATCCACCTTGCACAAGATGCCATTAGAATCATGAACATGCCAAGAGTCATCTTAGAAATCAAGGCATTTCTTTGACTTACAAATAAGCATAATAGAACTCTTCTTGAGCTCCTCATTATAGAAGAAGACAATAAAAACATGCACGGTATGAAGATGGAGACACATTTACCGCATGTCTCACAAAATTTGGTCTAAAGAACTTGTATATTTCTTTATTACTCGCATATTTTTGTCGCGGTATTTCACTCTCCATTCCATTAGTGCTTCTTCTAAGGCCTTAAGGTGCACATCATGCGAGAGAGAGAGAGAGAGAGAGAGAGAGAGAGAGAGAGAGAGAGAGAGAGAGAGAGAGAGAGAGAGAGAGAGAGAGAGAGAGAGAGAGAGATTAATGGTGTTGCTGAGCAGAAAGAGGATGTATTCAAATGTAAGTTTAATAGTTTTTTGAGCACAAGTGAATGGGAATGAGTGGGAGAATCATGAAATCTCCCATATTGAAAAAGTGCGCACAACTGTATTCCATGCGATTTTTGGAATATTTGTTCTATATTTGGTCGTAATAGAAGAAAGACATGACTAAATGGTCGTAAATATTTGTTCTATATTCCCTAATGGTAAGAGATGAAGGCTTAGTCTATGCCAAAGTAGTAGCAAGGCAAACACATTTTTCTGTCTTTAATAGGAACACGCACGTTTGTATATGCTAAGGTAGCAATGACTCATAGAAACTGGATTTCTAAGGATCAAAAGAATGCACCCATATGACCATAGAGGGTTCTCGTTTAAAAGATTCTCTCACCATCAAAAAGAGGAGTAATACTCAAAAACTATAACAAATCTATGTGTGTGTGTGTGTGTGTGTGCCACCTTCGTAGATTAGAAGTTGCACTGCACTACAAAAAATCGGTTATCTCTTATCCTTGCACATAGTATCTTTGTGTCATTTCTCTAAGGGACCTATACAATAGTGTTAATCTAACATATAGATTAGACCAAAATATTATGACAATGACATATAGTGAAGGAATGAATGCAATAGGAAAGTGTACTTGCAAAAATACTACCTTTTGGATGCTGCACTAGAAAAGAAATTTTGGACGCTATTATGCACTTACACATAGTAGCCTTCTTATCCACCTTGCACATGATGGCATTAGAATCACGAACATGCCAAGAATCATCTTAAAACTCAAGGCATTTCTTTGACTTACAAATAAGCATAATATAACTCTTCTTGAGCTCCTCATTCTAGAAGAAGTCAGTAAAAACATGCAGGGCATGAAGATGGAGACACATTTACCGCATGACTCACAAAATATGATCTAAAGAACTTCTGTATTTCTTTATTACTTGTAGATTTTTGTCGAGGTATTTCACTCTCCATTCCATTAGTGCTTCTTCTATGGACTTAAGATGCACATCATGAGAGAGAGAGAGAGAGAGAGAGAGAGAGAGAGAGAGAGAGAGAGAGAGAGAGAGAGAGAGAGAGAGAGAGATAGAGAGAGAGAGATAGAGAGAGAGAGAGAGAGATTAATGGTGTTGCTAAGCAGAAAGAGGATGTAGTCAAATGTAAGTTTAATAGTTTGTTGAGCACAAGCAAATGGGAATGAGTGGGAGAATCGTGAAATCTCCCATATTGAAAAAGTGCGCACAACTGTATTATATGTGATTTTTGGAACATTTGTTCTATATTTGGTCGGAATAGAAGAAAGGCAAGATTAAATGGAAATGCATATTACTGTTAGGGTTTTTAAAGCAACTAAATACTTTTTCGATATTGCAAAAAATTGAGATAGGCATAAGAAAAATCCAAGCTACTGTTATGGTAGCCCAGCATCCACCATTGGTCGTGCAACATTCCCTCTCTAGTGCTAAAATGACCAAATTGGAATTAAAAATTCCCTAATGGTAAGAGATGAAGCTTTAGTGTATGCCAAAGTAGTAGCAAGGCAAACACATTTTTATAAATTTAATAGGAACACACACATTTTTATATGCTAAGGTAGCCATGACTGATATAAACTGGATCTCTAAGGACCAAAAGAATGCACCCACATGACCATGGAGGTTTCTCGTTTAAAAGATGCTCTCACCATCAAAAAGAGGAGTAATACTCAAGAACTATAACAAATGTGTGTGTGTGTGTGTGTGTGTGCGCGCCACCTTCTTAGATTAGGAGTTGCACTGCACTGCAAAACATCGGTTATCTGTTATTTTTGCACATAGTATCTTTGTCTCCATTCTTTGAGGGACCTATACAATAATGTTAATCTAACATATAGATTACATCAAAATATTATGACAATGACAAAGAGTGAAGGAATAAATGCAATAGGAAAGTGTACTTGCCAAACATACTACCTTTTCGATGCACTAGAAAAGAAATTTTGGAGGCTATTACGCACGTACACATAGTAGGCTGCGTATCCACATTCAACAAGATTCCATCAACATCATGCACATGCCAAGAATCATCTTAAAACTCAAGGCATTTCTTTGACTTACAAATAATCATAATAGAACTCTTCTTGAGCTCCTCATTATAGAATAAGTCAATAAAAACATGCACGGCATGAAGATGGAGAGACATTCACCGCATGACTCACAAAATTTGGTATAAAGAACTTCTATATTTCTTTATCAATGGCAGATTGTCGCCAATGTATTCTGCTCTCCATTCCATTAGTGCTTCTTCTACGGTCTTAAGCTGCACATCATGAGAGAGAGAGAGAGAGAGAGAGAGAGAGAGAGAGAGAGAGAGAGAGAGAGAGAATGTAGTCAAATGTAAGTATAAAAGTTTGTTGAGCACAAGAGAATGGGAACGAGTGGGAGAATCATGAAATCTCCCATATTGAAAAATTGCGCACAACTGCATTCGATATGATTTATGGCACATTTGTTCTATATTTGGTCGTTACAGAAGAAAGACATGAGTAAATGCAAATGCATATTATTTTTAGGAAATTTAAAGCAACTAAAGACTTTTTTGATATTGCAAAAATTCGAGATAGGCATAAGAAAAATCCAAGCTACCGTTATGGTAGGCCACCATCCACCTTTGGTCGTGCAGCATTCCCTCTCTAATGCTAAAATAACCAAATTGGATAAAAATTCCCTAATGGTAAGAGATGAATACATACTGTATCCCAAAGTAGTAGCAATGCAAACACATTTGTTTGTATTTAATAGGAACACACACGTTTGTATATGCTAAGGTAGCAATGACTCATAGAAACTGGACCTCTAAGGATCAAAAGAATGTACCCATATGACCATAGAGGTTTCTCGTTTAAAAGATGCTCTCACCATCAAAAAGAGGAGTAATACTCATAAACTACAACAAATCTCTGTGTGTGTGCCACCTTCTTCGATTAGGAGTTGCACTGCACTACAAAAAATCGATTATCTGTTATTTTTGCACATAGTATCTTTGTCTCCTTTCTGTGAGGGACCTATACAATAGTGCTAATTTAACATATAGATGAGACCAAAATATTATGACAATGGCAAAGAGTGAAGGAATGAATGCAATAGGAAAGTGTACTTGTCGAACATACTACCTTTTGGATGCTGCACCAGAAAAGAAATTTTGGAGGCTATTATGCACTTACACATAGTAGGCTTCTAATCCACCTTGCACAAGATTCCATCAACATGATGCACATTCCAAGAATCATCCTAAAACTCAGGGCATTTCTTTGACTTACAAATAAGCATAATAGAACTCTTCTTGAGCTCCTCATTATAGAATAAGTCAATAAAAACATGCACCGCATGAAGATGGAGACACATTTACCGCATGACTCACAAAATTTGGTATAAAGAACTTCTATATTTCTTTATTACTGGCAGATTGTCGTCGATGTATTCTGCTCTCCATTCCATTAGTGCTTCCTCTACGGCCTTAAGATGCACATCATGAGAGAGAGAGAGAGAGAGAGAGAGAGAGAGAGAGAGAGAGAGAGAGAGAGAGAGAGAGAGAGAGAGAGAGAGAGAGAGAGAATGTAGTCAAATGTAAGTATAATAGTTTGTTGAGCACAAGCAAATGGGAATGAGCGGGCGAATCATGAAATCTCCCTTATTGAAAAAGTGTGCACAACTGCATTCCATGTGATTTATGGCACATTTGTTCTATATTTGGTCGTTATAGAAGAAAGACATGAGTAAATGGAAATGCATAATATTATTAGGGTTGTTAAAGCAACTAAAGGCTTTCTTGATATGTCAAAAATTCGAGATAGGCATAAGATAAATCCAAGCTATCGTTATGGTAGGACACCATCGACCTTTGGTCGTGCAACATTCCCTCTCTAATGCTAAAATAACCAAATTGGATACAAAATTCCCTAATGGTAAGAGATGAAGGCTTAGTGTATGCCAAAGTAGTAGCAAGGCAAACACATTTTTTTGTATTTCATAGGAACACATACGTTTGTATATGCTAAGGTAGCAATGACTCATAAAATCTAGAACTCTAAGGATCAAAAGAATGCACCCATATGACCATAGAGGGTTCTCGTTTAAAATATGCTCTCACCATCAAAAAAAGGAGTAATACTCAAAAACTATAACAAATCTGTGTGTGTGTGCGCCACCTTCTTAGATTAGGAGTTGCATGCACTACAGAAAATCGATTATGGGTGAAAGCATGTTAACCTGTCATGCTTTTTCATGTCCCGGACAATGCTAACTAGCACAATTTGGACATATGCTAACTAGTACAATAACTTGAGCTACATCTCGAAGATCTATGACATATGATATATCAATAGAAAGCACTTGAAACAAGAAATCCAAATGTGCAACCTCCGACAAATTTTGATATTATTTGTAAAAAATTTACCGGACGCCCAACTTTTTGAAGATGTGCTAACTTGAAACTGCTAACTAGCACAAAAAGAGTGACAGGTTAACATGCTTTCACCCTTATCTCTTATCTTTGCACATAGTATCTTTGTCTCCTTTCTCTGAGCGACCTATACAATAGTGTTAATCTAACATATAGATTAGACCGAAATATTATGACAATGACAAACAGTGAAGGAATGAATGCAACAGGAAAGTGTACTTGCAAAACATACTACCTTTTGGATGTTGCACCAGAAAAGAAATTTTGGACGCTATTATGCACTGACACATAGTAGGCTTCTTATCCACCTTGCACAGGATGCCATCAGAATCATGAACATGCCAAGAATCATCCTAAAAATCAAGGCATTTCTTTGACTTACAAATAAGCATAATAGAACTCTTCTCGAGATCCTCATTATAAAAGTAGTCAATAAAAACATGCACGGCATGAAGATGGAGACACATTAACCGCATGACTCACAAAATTTTGTATATTTCTTTATTACTTGCAGATTTGTGTCGAGGTATTTCACTCTCCATTCCATTAGTGCTTCTTCTATGGACTTAAGATGCACATCATGAGAGAGAGAGAGAGAGAGAGAGAGAGAGAGAGAGAGAGAGAGAGAGAGAGAGAGAGAAAGAGGATGTAGTCAAATGTAATTATAATAGTTTGTTGAGCACAAGCAAATGGGAATGAGCGGGCGAATCATGAAATCTCCCTTATTGAAAAAGTGCGCACGACTGCATTCCATGTGATTTATGGCACATATGTTCTATATTTGGTCGTTATAGAAGAAAGACATGAGCAAATGGAAATGCATAATATTATTAGGGTTGTTAAGCAACTAAAGGCTTTCTTGATATCGCAAAAATTCAAGATAGGCATAAGAAAAATCTAAGCTACCATTATGGTAGCTCACCATCCACCTTTGGTCGTGCAACATTCCCTCTCTAATGCTAAAATAACCAAATTGGATAAAAAATCGCTAATGGTAAGAGATGAAGGCTTAGTATATGCCAAAGTAGTAGCAAGGCAAACACATTTTTCTGTATTTAATAGAAACACACACGTTTGTATATGCTAAGGTAGCAATGACTCATAGAAACTCGAACTCTAAGCATCAAAAGAATGCACCCATAGAAGAACGCTAAGAGATGAACATGCCAAGAATCATCTTAAAAATCAAGGCATTTCTTACACATAGAACTCTTCTTGAGCTCCTCATTATGGAAGAAGTCAAGAAAAACATGCAGGGGCATGAAGATGGAGACACATTGATTGTCCGAAATAACGTGCCAGATGGGGTGACCTCCACACACATAGCATGAAATCCAAAAGCATCATCTCAGCGGGGGTGGGGGGGGGGGACACCTAAGGTATGGTATCCTATAACTCTAAGGGGCACCACCTAGCACAGATTCGGCTAGGAGGCAGACATAGATGACCTAGAGTGGCAGGAATGAGATGCCATACAAGGGAAGAATCATCCCACGAGTATGGGGAGAACAAAGCTAAGGAGAAGAGAGAATGGACTCAAAGATCATGATAGAATTGCACACTTTTATTAATTATCATGATACTTACAAACGGTGATCTTGGTTGGTAACCAACCTTGATCCTGACACTGGGGGTACATGATGGAATGCGAGCGCCATATGGTGCATGGCGAACTTTTGAGTTAGCGGTGTTAGCACGTTAGTGGGAGGTTAGTTGAGGGAAACACGAAGGCGATGCAGCCATGGCAACGTTGATCACTAGCATCAAGAGTGGCACGGGGTAGCCTAATGTCGGTGCACTCAATCTTAGTGTGGCATACGACCTTGCAGGGTGATAATGAGTGCCTTACGTGCATGTGGTGGCCATGAATAGTAAATCAACCATGGTGTGGGTGGAGATTGGTGGTGGTGGTGGTGGTGATGTTGCCAATTCCAAAATGCCCATGCTTGCAACACGCATGACACCGTGAGCTCCGTAGCTTGTGAGGTGCATTATGTGCTTAGTGGTGTATGGAATGTAGAGTGCATGGAGCATGGGTGGTGCCTCCAATGTCCTCACCTTTTGTGCTTAGTGGAAGCCTCTTTATATAGGAATGAGGGATGGTTTTTACCTAATGGTCCTTGCAAATACCCACTGGTCACTGTAGAGAGTCTAGATTCCTCTCTAGTGAGAGAGCTAGAGAAGGTAGAGATAGAGAGAAGGGAGGTAAGAGTGGGGTGGGGAGTTTTTTTAACAATTCACTAGCCATTGGCTATATATTTTGAGAAGAGTGGAGATCGGGCCGTTTACAATGGGTGTTTTTGATGGTTCGGGTGGCTGGTGTGAGGTTAATGCTGCCAGAACTTTTGTTTTGCTGATGTCAAGATGCTACGCATTTGTCATTTTCAGGGCCGGGGCATGCCTTCAACGTCTTTGTTTGAACTGTGGTCGCTTCTGCGTGCTTTTGGTCATCTTCTTCGTCGATGTCGAGTTCCTTCATTTTTGCATGCGTATGGTGTGCATGTGTTTGTTTGAATGTGTACGTGTGAGTGTAAGCGTGTGTGTAAGTGTATAGAGAGAGAGACTTTTGTTGTTGTGCGCCCTACACGGACTGAACCGACACAGGAGGGAATGAGAGAGGGAGAGAGACTTTTCTTCATGGCGGTTGTCGACAAGAAGAGAGAGAGATAGGGCGTGAGAGGGGGAGGGAGACCACGAGTGAGAGATGAGGAGAGAGGGAGGGAGAGTGTGTGTGTGTGTGTGTGTGTGTGTGTGTGTTTGTGGGTGTTTAGAGAGAGAGAGAGAAATTTTTGGCTGATGCTGCCCAGCCAACTCAAGAAAGAAGAGAGAGAGATTGGCAGGATTGAACGAGGGAGAGAGAGAGAGAGTGAGTCGACGGACGAGAGATAGGGGGGAAGTGGGTGTATGAATAATGAGAGAGAGAGAGAGAGAGAGAGAGAGAGAGAGAGAGAGAGAGAGAGAGAGAGAGAGAGAGAGAGAGAGAGAGAGAGAGAGAGAGAGAGAGAGAGAGATTTCGGATTCACGTGATAATGGAGGGAGAGCGGAAAAATGGAGGAGAGGGGAGGAAGGGTGATGCCAAGGGGAGGCGCAACGGCCCATTGCACGCGCCCGAGCAAAGGATGGGAGGTGGTTCGGCGGCAGCACAATAAAAAGAAAAACAAACATGTTTTTTGTTGTTTTTAATTTATGCTTTCCCGAATGGGGTCGATTCCCATGGCCTTGGATTAGAGTGTGGTGCGGCTAACCCCGTGTCATTAGCCCTCCCCCTAAAGGTTAGGGAATTTATGCCTCTAACTCATTCGTTTGGTCGTTGTCATCGGAGGTGGAGTTTGATGGTGTATCCTCATTTGGAATGTCGATAGGTGGAATTTGATTGAACTGTAGAAAATAAGGTTTAAGCCGGCATCCATTGACTCTGGTCTGATGAAGCTTACCATTAGCTTCCATGAACTAGTAACTCCCATTGGCATATTTCTTCGTGGTGTTGAAAGGGCCTTCCCATCGGAGTAGGAACTTCTTATCTTTGCTTGTGTCGAAGCGATTGTCATAACGGAGCACCAACATGCCCTTCTTTAAATCTTTACACCAAAGATGTTGATTGAAACTAAGCCGTTTGTGTTCTGCCTGTGCCGCATAATGATGGATTGCTTCTTATCTATTCAGTTGTAGTCGTTCCAAGTCAAGGATGTGATCTTTCAAATGCATGGTGGGTCATTGAAACTGGCTTGCCATTATTCTGAGACTTGCTAGTTGCACCTCAATAGGTAAGATTGCCTACTTACCAAATACCAAATGATATGGGGTGAACCCCAAAGATGTGCGAAATGAGGTTCGGTAGGCCCACAAAGCTGGGAGTAGATACTTATCCCAATCTCCAGGATGATTGTTAGCCTGCTTGGTGATAATTTTACAAATCATTCCATTCACTTTTTCAACTAGGCCATTACATTGAGGGTATTATGGTGAGGAGTGCCTCCTTGTAATACCTAGTTTTTGCATTAACTCTCCTACCAAGTCTGCTCTAAAACCTGGCCCTCTATCAGAGATGATTTCTAATGGTGTGCCAGACCTACAACAGATGTGTTCATATAAAAACTTGGCTACCTCCACAACTGTGATCCTAGTTGTGGCTGTAGCTTCCACCCAGCTAGTTATAGTGTTGACTCCCATGATGATATAGAACTTCCCTGAGCTGGCTCTAGGGAATGGTCCTATGGCATCTATACCCCATTTTTCAATTGGTCCATATGAAAGGATAGGTGTCTGTTCAGGCATAAGTGACCTGGTGCCAGCCTTTTGACACAACTTACATGTATTACACGAGTGGTGTACATCACGATTGAGGCTAGGCCATACAAAACTAGCCTGCAAGATTTTCCTTCTTGTTATATCTAGGGCAAAGTGACCGCCACAAATACCATCATGACAACTGGCAATTATCCCCGTAATTTCATTAGAGAGAGGGACCTTCCTGAGTACTTGGTCCTTAACCTTACAATACAAACCATCATTAATAAGCCGATACCTTTTGGCTTTCCTGGTTTAAAGCCATTTCTTCACCCTTTCATTAGATCCGATGGACACTCCTCTGTTTCCAAGAAATGCATTATGTCGTGTAAGGTATCACTACCTTGAAATAGGGGGAGCTTTAGCTTAATGGCCCCAACTACCACTTCCTGCAGCCTTTCACTTGCTAAGGTGTCGGCTTCATGGTTTTGAGTCCTTGGAATGTGGTGTAATTGAACTGCTTCAAACTTACCCAACAAAGTTTTTACACAGCTTAAGTGAGTCCTCAAGCTAGGATTCTTACACAGCTCCCCTTTAGATTGCTTTACCTTCTTCTCAAAGTTTTGGTAGGTCATGAGTCCCCCCAAGCTTGCCCTTGTTGTGCTTTCCACATGTACCATGTAGTCAAACTCTTGCAGACGAATTAGCCATTTAGTAACTCTAGCAGAAACATCCATGTGTTGTACCACATAGGGAAATATTTCATCCATGGTTCAGATTACAAATTGCCTAGGCAAAAAATATGATCGGAACTTTGTAAATGCAAATCTAAGAGCCAGGACTAGGTGTTTTGCATGGGTGAAACCTTTCTCTGCTGTTGTCATCCCCGGGGAGGTCACCTAATAAAAATGTAACCTATCACATGAGTTCAACAGAAGGGTATTTAAAGTTCTTGAAACTTACATAAATATATATACAGAAGGGCATATTTTTTCAAATTTTGAAAAAAACTTACAGATTTTAAAAGAAAAGGGTACATTATATTCCTAACAAAATTCAAAGATAAGGGGTTTTACAAACATGTCGTGAACGCACGTGATATGGTAGTTTTACACATAGTGAACCCCGCGATCTATCATCATGCGATTGGAGAAGTAGATGGAACTCATGAAAGATGTCGTTGCGTCCTTTTGGTATAGCGCTGCCCCCAAGGAGTCATCTCCCACACTTGAGGTGACATAGAACTTTTTGTCCCACTTAGGCGGTGAGATAGTTGGTAGGGTGGATAAGACCTCCTTTACCTTGTTGTAGTGATGCTCTCTCTCCTCGTCCCATGTGAAAGTCGATCATTGTGTGAGCTATTGCAGTGGTAGAACAAGTTGTGATATTAGATGTATGAATCTACTCAAGTACCTCACCTTCTGTAGAAAAGAGACTAGTTGCCGTGTGGTCGTTGGTGAAGGTAATGCAATGAGTGTGAACACCTTACTTGGATCGGCATTGATAACTTCAACTGAAATTTCATGGCCTACAAGAATGACTCTACTTTCCCCAATGTGGCATTTGTATGCATTTAACTGCCCTCCTTGGCTTTGCAGCCTTGCTAGACCTTCAGTCACTTTTTCTAAGTGTGATATGCGAGGGCTATATATACAAAAATCATCAATGAACACTCTTATGGATGTTCCAAAGAACAATTGAAAGACGTATGTGACATATCTCTGGAATGTGGTAGGTACATTCGTGAGACCAAATGGAATATCTCTATAAGCAAAATAGCCCCATGGTGTAATGAAAGTGGTTTCTAGTTGATCTTCAAAGGCTATGCGTATTTGGAAATAGCCGGAATATCCATCACACACTGTGTAGCATTCAAAACCAGCTAATTCATTCAGAATTTCATCCAAGAAAGGGAGAGGGAAATGGTCCCTCTTTGTGGATGCATTTAGTGGTTTGTAATTGACACAAACTCTCCACTTACCATTCTTCTTAGGCGTCACCACTACGGGTGACACCCAAATGAACCCTACTTCCAGTAGCTTCCTTACCTCGGCAAGGAGTCCCTTTTCCTGTATGACCCCTAGCTGTCATAATTCCTACATGACTGGCTTCACCCCTTCAACTTAATGTGATGCTCCACCACTGTAATACATGTGATTCTTTCATAGTTGTCAATGAAAAGGTCAGGGAATCCCATCAAAATTTGCAAAAATTTATCCTTCTCTTCACTTGTTAATTCCATAGACATCATACTCTTCAACCTACCCTCTCCTAGGCCAAGTGATTTATTTTCCTCTTCGTTGTTTTTCCCTTCTGGTGATGGGTCGCCAGTCGTGCTAGCCCTTTGTACACCTTCATGATAATGCCCATCACATTGATGGAACTATCGCTCTCATCGATGGAAGTGTTCTCCTCCTTAGAAGTGGAAGTCTCACTAATGGTTTCATCTGTTGATGTCTCTAGGTCCATTTGTTTCTGCTTGTCGGTCCTCATGTCATAGTAGATTGTTTCCCCCTTCTTACCAGTCATTCGTAGAAGACCAGTGCCCCAGTCCTGCTTTGCCTTCATGGCCATCAACCATGGCCTTCCCAAGATCCATGGATAGCCCTCCTCCTTAGTTGGCATCACAATAATATCTACTTCTACCTCAGTGCTGAAGGCTTTTACCTTCACGACACTTACTACCCTACACATTTTACTTTTGCGTTTGCCATCTTTGCCTTGCATGGAGAAGGCCAATCAACCTGAAGCCCTAGCCGAAGCATCATAGCTTCACTCATCACACAAATTTGTGTGCCACCATCAATGTAGGTGTTTCCAACCCTCTTACCCTTTATGTTGACATCAACGATTGGAAGGATGTCATCCATGTTGCAACCCAAAATTGTTCCGGCTACCTTTGCTTTGAAGTGCCTTGTACTTACCATTTTAGACCATTGTTGCCTTACCTTTGGTGGGAGATGTAGCAGTTGTGGCCATGTAATCTTTGGTCCTTTCTCTTCCACATCCAATATTAGATCATAGGGCCTATAACTCTCCCCTAACTGAAAGTTGGTGATACCTATTTTCCGTCGTGGCCTTGACGGCCTTTTGCTAGTCTCTCCCTTCATGCTTCTCTCATCATTAGCTTGTGCAATTTTCTCCCTCCTAGATCTCTTTACAGTCATGGTTTCAAATGGTTCTGCAAAGGTTACCTTGTCCTTACCCTTGCCTTTCTCCTTCACTCTGGGTGGGTCCACTACTACAACCTTACCCTTCTCCTCTAAGCTTATGATGCTTACAGTGCGATCATGTGGTGCTGCCGGTGGAAGAGGTGGGATGGGTGCTTGGGGTGGATGTAGAATTTGTGTTGGTGGGGCTCGTGCTTGGGGTGGAGGTTCTCTCTCTCTAGGCGGTGACAATTGGTTTCTCCTACCTCCTCTATTATAGGGTTGTCGCGGTTGAGGGCAGTAGTACATATATCGTGACCATCTTCTCCATAGTTGTAGCAGTGACACTCGTTGTTTTGTCCTCGTGCCCTTCCCAGTTCCTGATCTCTCTCATGATTCCTTCCTTACTGTATCAAGTGGACATACAAATTTTGCAGTTGATCAATAATGTGGGCCAACATATCTTGTTGGTCATTTCTTACCCCAGGAGCTAGTGGTGGTGGAGGTGGAGTGGTGGTTGTCATGGTTGGCGGTTGACGTGTTGTTCTTGCTTCTGTTGACTCGGTTTCTTTGGATTTCATGCGTAGCTTCTTCTCCTTAAGGCGAGCAATCTCCACGACTAGCTCATACGTAGCCAAAAACTGACCCTTCACCTTCTCCTTGAGTGGCGGCGGCCATAAGCCATGCGTGAACTGCTCATTTTTTAGGAAATCGGGTGTAGATTCTCCTCTTGCCAGTGACTCAATCCACCATTCCCACAAATCCACAAACTTGGACTCATAGATGGAATACTCTAAAAGACCCTCCTGCTTCAAGTTTCTCAACTTGTCCCACAGCTTCTCTGAAGTTGTATCTCCCCCTAAACGCCTCTTAAAAGCAATTTTTAGGAGCTTCCACTTATCCTTAGTTTCTTGTGGGAGTCTGTTGTACCACAACCTAGCTTCTAGCATCATGAGATGCTTAAAGATTCTAGCCCAAGACTCATATGTGTCTTGGTTGCTTAGTACACATGCTACTTCAAAGTCATCTAAGAAATCTACTACCAAATCCTCCCCCTTCTTACCTTTAAATGTTGGAAATGCTACACTTGCCAATGATCACTGAGAGAGAGAGAGAGAGAGCTAAAAAGATACACTGCTTAGCTTATAACCAAATGATTTTTTTAATTTAAAAAAAAAAAAAAAAAAACAAGAAGGCGTGCATATCCTTTCTATACTAGAACATAGATTAAAATATCAAATGGTACATTGCCCTGTACCAAAGGTAGGACAAATGGTTGGTCTGATCCCAGAATCTCAAAGAAGCACTCCCCTCCCAGCATAGTGTTGATGATGTGCTAGCAGTGAGCCTTCCAATCCACTATTATCTTAATTGATTGTACTCATATCGGAATGTGTGATCTGCCTTGAGGTAGGTTGTACTGACTCATGTGAAGCTTATTAGTCATTGTCAGAACTTGTAGGAGAGAGTGGTATCCTTTCATGAAATAGACATAGTATATCCCTAGTCTCTTTAGTGAGAGCGTGAGCATGTGCTTTCGTTACCTGTGCTGCAGCATCAGGTGCGCCTTGGAAACTGACTGTGATAATAATTACCTCGGTGATTTGAGTTACCCGATTCTTGAAGTAGAATAGTGTTGATCTCTACTATGCAGAGCTCCTTCAATCTTGTTGTTGCAGATTGGTTGTAGGTTAAAAACATGGTCTTGACCTCCTCCTTCTTCTCCTTGGCACATGGGCTATGTATATCCACTGAGTCTAACATGTTTGATGTCTTTCCCACTGCAAATCTATCACCATTACGCCTGGCACTCGATGCTTGATGGAGATGCAAAGTTTGTCCAACTGTGCTTGGAGCTCTTCTTCTTCTATCGTGTCCAGTTAGCAAACCCTGCTAACCATTCATCCATCCACAAAAGGTTAGGGTTTTCAATGCTGTAAATTGAAGGGTTTCATGAAAGGATCCTGGGTGGGGGCGCCAAAAAACTGATTGTCAAAAATGACATGCCAGGTGGGGTGGCCTCTACCCCACACATAACCTGAAATCCCCAAGCATCATCTCGAGGGGGGGGCACCTAAGGTATGCTATCCTATAACTCTAAGGGCCACCACCTAGAATAGATGCGGCTAGAATGCAGAAATAGATGACCTAGAGTGGCAGGAATGAGATGCCATAAAAGGGAAGAATCATCCCACGGGTATGGGGAGAGCAAAGCTAAGGAGAAGAGAGAATGGACTCAAAGATCATGATAGAATTGCACAGTTTTATTAATGATCATCATACTTACAAACGGTGATCTTGGATGGTAACCAACCTTGCTCCTCACACTAGGGGTACATGATGGAATGCGAGCACCATATGGTGCATGGTGAAATTTTGAGTTAGCGGTGTTAGCATGTTAGTGGGAGGTTAGTTGAGGGAAACACCAAGACGATGCAGCCATCGGTGATGGCGATCACTAGCATTGAGAGTGGCCCGGGGTAGCCTGGTGTCGGTGCACTCAATCCAAGTGTGGTCATAGTGCCTTGCAGGGTGATAATGAGTGTGTTACATGCATGGGATGGCGATGACTAGTAAATTAACCATGGTGTGGATGGAGATTGGTGGTGGTGGTGATGTTGCCAATTCCAGAACACCCATGCTTGCAACACGCATGACACCGTTAGCTCCCTAGATTGTGAGGTGCATTATATGCTTAGTGGTGTATGGAATGTAGAGTGCATGGAGCCTGGGTGGTGCCTTCAGTGTCTTCACCTTCTGTGTTTAGTGGAAGCCTCTTTATATAGGCTTGAGAGGTGTTCTTTACCTAATGGTCCTTACAAATATCCATTGGTCACTGTAGAGAGTCTAGATGCCTCTCTAACTAGAGAGCTAGAGAGGGAGAGAAGGTAGAGATATAGAGAAGGGAGGTAAGAGTGGGGTGGGGAGTTTTTCTACAATTCACTAGACGTTGGCTAGGTATTTAGAGAAGAGTGGATATTGGGGCATTTACAATGGTGTTGTTGATGGTTTGGGTGGATGGTGTGAGGTTAATGTTGCCAGATCAGGTGTTTTGCTGATGTCGAGATGCTACACGTTTGTCACTTTTGGGGTTGGCCATGGCATGCCTTCGACGTCTTTGTTTGAACTATGTTTGCTTCTGCATGCTTTTGGTTGTCTTCTTCATCGATGTCGAGATCCTTTGTTTTTTCTTCTTGTGCGTGGGTATGGAGTGCATGTGTTTGTTTGAATGTGTGCGTGCGAGTGTAACGTGTGTGTGTGTAGAGAGAGAGAGAGAGAGAGAGAGAGAGAGAGAGAGAGAGAGAGAGAGAGAGAGAGAGAGAGAGAGAGAGACATACTTTTACTGTTGTGCACCCTGCACAAGCGCAGAGCAGGAGGGAACGAGAGAGGGAGAGAGACTTTGCTTCATGGAGGTGTTGGGAAAAAGCAAAACTGGGAATCCTCTATAGCTTGATAGCCCAAGAACGTTCAAACTTCATCCTCAGAACCAAAAACTATACCAAAAAAAATCTTCACAACCCCCGAACAAAAAGCCTATGCTCCCTTGGGAATTTACAAGCACGCTCCCACCCAAAGGACCATAGAGCATAGGAGCAAAACCCTGTCAAAGCATGGATTTACAGCACACGCCGACCAATGCCGATGAAGACAAGAGCCTATCCTTTCACAATCAAACATCACAAACCCATAACTTCAACATCAACTCCACAATTCATAGATACATGCCCTCCGAATCTATCTACACACAATTTGCCACTACGCTGCCATAGCATAACCCTACAGAGAACTAGTCGTAACTTGAAGAGCACAACTCCAATTGGGGCGGTCACTTTAAATCTTGAAAAAAAGATTGAAAAATGACTGGCGATAAAGCTGAAGATGACCAAAATTGATTCCATACGCCGCCATGAGCAAAATTGACGCGAACAGAAAGCTGTCCCAGCACGACTACACGTAGAGAAGTCTAGTCAGGGCAAAAAACTGCATCCAAGAGCACCAAGGAGACACAACGAGCTAAAACCTGAAAATTTTTGAACTTTGGCTGAACTTTTTTGAAGTTTGTATATGAGTTTTAGTTATATACAAGGCTCACTTCAAAAAACTCACTCACGGGCACTTACAGTAGCCCGGCATCTGTCACTAGACTAGCGACTTGCAGTGCATGTACATGTGCTTGCTTAAGCAAGCTAAAAAAACCACAAAACAAAAGCCCACATGCCCTTTTGACGTCGGGTGTCATGTCCATATGTACAAATTTACAAAAAACGGGGTGTCAGAAATGCGCCCAACATAGTTTGCCACACCCTAGCCTGCTAGATCATTCATGATCAGCAGCACAAAAGAGATCCTGTAAACCACATGAGGGAGTCTTCACTTCATCTTCATCATTAGAAGCATGATCAGAAAATTCTTGAAAAGAAGGCTCATCCTCAATCACAGTCATCAACCTTGCAATATACTTCTTCAACCTGTAGCCATTCACACGTGCTTTATGTGGGGTATCATCCAAGTCAGCAAGTTGATATGTGCCATTTGGAAACCTCTTTAAGACCAAGAAATGACCTTGCCACTTGATTTGAAATTTCTTTTGAAAAGTGCTATCAAGCTTACTATTGTAACGAAGCACCATGTCACCCTTCTTGACGTCCTTGTCCTTTACCTTCTCATTTGCCTTTGCTTGATTTTTCTTCAAGACCTGCTCATAATGTTCAAAAGCCAACACCCTATCCAATTGTACACATTGCAAATATAAAATTCTTTCCTTGAATGCATCATTGGGCTCTTATTCAAGCTTTAGCATCATCTTCAAGGCTGGTATCTCCACCTCAATAGGAAGTAAAGCCTCTTTGCCAAAAACTAGATGGAAGGGAGAAAAACCAGTACCTGATTTGATGGCAGTGCTATACGCCCATAGAGCACAAGGTAGCTCTAAAGCTCAAGTCTTCACATTGTTTCTTTTCATATTTGTAAGCATACTTATGAGCTCCCCATTAAACCTTTCATTCATACCATTTCATTGGAGATAATATGGAGTAGTAAACCTGCGATGCACATGAAGCTTCTCACATAGATAATCCACCAACTCTCCCCTGAAACATGGACCCTTTTCAGAACGTAACTCCAATGGCATGCCAAATTTGTAGCAAATATCTTCATATATAAATAAGGAAACATCTTTACTCGTGATGTTCTTAACATCTT
The DNA here is from genome assembly GCF_014529385.1 of Adiantum capillus-veneris. Lineage (NCBI taxonomy): Eukaryota > Viridiplantae > Streptophyta > Polypodiopsida > Polypodiales > Pteridaceae > Adiantum > Adiantum capillus-veneris. The sequence goes on along the minus strand of NC_140959.1, from coordinate 136,187,677 downwards.
TGGCTTCGGCCCACCTGGATAGATAGTCAACAGTAGTAAGTATGTAACATTTGCCTCTAGTTGTCATAGGTAGAGGACCTATTGAATCAATACCACACTTCTCAAAAACATCATAAGCCACAATGGTGCCTCTAATTTTTGATTTGAGAACCCTATTTTCCATGCTTTGACACTCTTTACAAGACTTGCACCAATGATGAACATCACATTGAACACTTGGCCACACATAACCCTCCTGCAAGACTTTATGCAAAGTGATCTTTGAAGCAAAGTGACCACCACAAGAACCCTCATGATTCTCCTCTAAATTTTTTTAAATTTCCTCTTTCCAAGGAACTTTTCTCATCACAAGATCAACCCCCTTCATATACAAGGAATCACCAAGTAGCACATACCTTTTGGCACGACGTAGGAAGGCGTACTTTTTTGGCTTCTCCAACTCTAATGGAAGCATACCTATTTGTAGAAACTCTTACTCCCTCTCTAAAGCTTCCCTTCCCAAATAAAGAGGAGAATTAGTCCTTATCACATACAATTGCCCAATTGAAGCTTGCGCTGCACCATGTGCTTCTTCATTTTGAGACCTGTCCACATGCCTCAAACTCCAAGCTTCAAAATGCTTAAGCAGATTCTTCACTCGAAAACACATATTTTTCAGCCTTGGATTCTTACTTTGCCACACCCCAAGTACTTGCTTAACCACCAAAAGAGCATCACCTCTTACCCTCACACGACGGATGCCAAGCTCAAGGAAAAGGTCGAGACCTTTCTCCAAAGTAGCATACTTAGCTTCATTGTTGCTTTGTGCTGTAAGCTTCAAGCTCCTTTTAGTTATCAAAGCACCTTGAGGATCATAAACTACCACACCTCCTGAAGCTTCACCATGCGCTTTCCTATAAGAGCCATCAAAAAACAATAGATAGGCATTGTCTATGTCAGGAGCTTCCATGTGTTTCTTCTTCACTGCATCCTCCTTAAGAAGAAGAGGGCTTTCCTTATAGGTAAGCAAATCAGCCAATGTATCCCTTGTACTCTCCTCAACAAGAAAAGAGAATTGGAATTCCTGTAGCTCCACAATCCACTTCATGAGCCTCTTTCACAAAGTAGGGCTATTCACCAATTGAGGTAGAAGAGTGTAGCTAGTGAGGGATGTGAATGGTTTAGGGAGAAGGTAGTGCCTAAACATTCTACATGCATAAATCACGCTTACCATAATGAGCTCCACCTCAGTATAGCCTCTTTCCACCTCTAGCTTCACCCTGCTAGCACAATAGATAGGCTTCATGTAGTGGGAATTGTTACCTCGTTGAAGAAGCATAGCTCCAATAGCATCCTCACCTACTGATGGATTCACATAAAACTCCTTATCCCAATAAGGAGCTTACATAGCAGGAAGAGAACCAAGAACCTCTTTGATACCTTGAAAAACCTCTTCACATTCATTTGTCCATTGTAGAGGATCCAACCTTGCTGCTTGTTGTAGAGGATAAAGAACTTGAGAGGACAAAGGAATGAACCTTGCCATATAATTCACCTTTTGAATGAAAGTAGAAAGTTGATTTGTATCTTTAGGTGATGGGAGGAGCACCAAAGCCTTCACTTTGTTAGGATCCTCTTCAATCCCATTCTCTGAGATCATATGCCCCAAAACCTTCACTCTTGGTTGAGCAAGATGACATTTCTTTGGGTTGAGTTGACCTCCACTTTCATCATATTGATTCAATTCCATACCAAGCTTTGCACAATGATCCTTTCTAGAGCTATAAACACAAAATTCATCAATAAGATCCTTCACAAACTTGCCATGAAAGGGAGAGAACACCTTGTTGACGCGCTTTTGATACCACGCACAGCCATTCATAAGACCAAAAGGAAGCACACAATAACAAAAGCATTCCCATGGTGTGATAAATGTGGTCTTCTTTCGATCTTCTAAAGCCAAGGTGAGCTGAAAATATCCAGAGAATCCATCACATACGCTATACCTCTCATGTCCTGCAATAGAATCAAGTATGCCATCTATGAAAGGAAGAGGGTATGGATCCCTCTTCATGGATGCATTTAGAGGCTTAAAATCAACACATATCCTCCACTTTCCATCCTTCTTGGGTGTGACAACAACAGGACTCACCCATTCTGTAGTGCTCATAGGACATATGAAACCTGCTTCAAGAAGCTTGTCTACCTCTTCCTTTAAAGCATTAAGTTGTACCTGTCCCATTCTCCTTAGCTTTTGGCATACGGGCTGAGCTCCTTCCTTGATTGGAACGTGGATTTACTCTCCCTTAAAGCCTCTAATTTCCTCATAAGAATTGATGAATAATTATGGAAATTGTTGTATCATATGTAGGTACTCACCCTTCTCATGGCTAGTCAAGTCGGGAGACAACATACCTTGTATCAGCTCCTGTTTGACATTAGGTTGAACTTTGGGTTTCATCAGCTCTTCAATTTGGTCATAAGGACCAATGATATCCTCATTCTCCATAAGTCCAAGAAATCTTTGTTTCTCATACTTGGTCCTGCTTCCCCCTTAATCTCAATACCATAATCTTGAGCTTGAGAAGGAATTTGTGAAGGAAGAGGAAACATGTCACCACCCATTCTCTTTGGCTTGTCACATTGAGGGCTTTTATGACCCCATTCACCACAATTGTAACATTGAAACATATTCCCTCTTCTAGCCATGCCTCTTCCTCTACCACCTGTATAACCCTCATTGCTACCATAACCACGTCCATATCCATAGCTTTGACCTCTTCCACCTCCCATCATATGCACACTAAGATTCTTCATAAGACCTACAACCTCTTGCATCTCCTTGCAAAAAGCATTCACATCATGAGAAGCTTGTTGATCATAACATGGCTCCCTAATGAGGACCCTTGGTTACTCTACCGCTTTCACTTCAACCTTTGGCTCGACATTGATTCCAAGTTGATGAAGACGCTCTGCTTTCCACTCTTTATTCTTTGCAATTTCAACTGCCTCCTCAAAGGTCCTTGGCTGCTTAAGCTCTACCTTCAAGCGTAGGTTACTCCTCAAGCTTGCAAGAAACCTTTCCTTCTTCAACATGGCTGGAGGAATTTCAGCCGCCAAAGATGTACACCACTTTTCCCATAGCACATTGAATGCCTTCACAAAGTCTTCTATGGTCTAGCCTTCACCCTGTACCAAGCCTTGAATAGACTGCCATACCTTTTCTGGGTCTTCCACCTGTTGAAAGTGTGTAAGAAAAGCATGCCTTACCATTTCATAAGTCATAACTTGAGGAGGTTGGGCTGATTGTAGCTCCTTTTCTTAGCCTTCCAACCATTCCCTAGCATCTCCCTTCAAACAGAAATAGAAGATTCGCAGCACCAACACTGGGTCTTGCTTGTCAGCAAGAAGGCAAGCAAACTCCATTCTCTCAATGAAACCTTTAGAACTTTCATTTTATTTCCCGCTAAACTCTGGAAAATTAAACGCCATATCTTCTAAAACCTGTAAACTGAAGGTAACTTGAAACAATTCCTCGGTGGCGGGCACCAAAACACTGTTGGGCAAAAGCAAAACTCGGAATCCTCTATAGCATGATAGCCCAAGAACGTTCAAACTTCATCCTCAGAACCAAAAACTATACCAAAAAAAATATTCACAACCCCCGACCAAAAGGCCTATGCTCCCTTGGGAATTTACAAGCACACGGCCACCCAAAGGACCATAGAGCATAGGAGCAAAACCCTGTCAAAGCACGGATTTACAGCACAGGCCGACCAATGCAGATGAGACAAGAGCCTCTATTTTCACAATCAAACATCACAAATCCATAACTTCAACATCAATTCCACAATTCATAGATACATGCCCTCTGAATCTGTCTACACACAATTTGCCACTAGGCTGCCATAGCCATAACCCTGCAGAGAACTAGTCGTAACCTGAAGAGCACAACTCCAATTGGGGCAATTTAAGCTTGAAAAAAATATTGAAAAAATGACTAGCAAGAAAGCTGAAGATGACCAAAATTGATTCCATACGCTGCCATGAGCAAAATTGACGCGAACAGAAAGCTGTCCCAGCACGACTACACGTAGAGAAGGCTAGTCAGGGCAAAAAACTTCATCCAAGAGCACCAAGGAGACACAACGAGCTAAAACCTGTAAATTTTTGAACTTTGGCTGAACTTTTTTTAAGTTTGTACATGAGTTTTAGTTATATACAAGGCTCACTCAAAAAACTCACTCACGGGCACTTACAGTAGCCCGACAGCTGTCAATAGACTAGCGACTTGCAGTGCATGTACATGTGCTTGCTAAAGCAAGCTAAAAAAAACACAAAACAAAAGCCCACACGCCCTTTTGACATCGGGTGTCATGTCCATATGTACAAATTTACAAAAAACGGGGTGTCAGAAATGCGCCCAACAGCGGTTTTATCGACAGGAAGAGAGAGCGATAGGAGGTGAGAGGGGGAGGGAGATCGTGAGAGAGAGATGGGGAGAGAGGGATGGAGAGTGTGAGAGTGTGTGTGTGTGTGTGTGTGTGTGTTTGTGGGTGTTTAGAGAGAGAGAGAGAGAGAGAGAGAGAGAGAGAGAGAGAGAGAGAGAGAGAGAGAGAGAGAGAGAGAGAGAGAGAGAGAGAGAGAGAGAGAGAGTGAGTCAACGCGTGAGAGAGAGATGGGGGAAGTGTGTGTATGAATAATGAAAGAGAGAGAGTTGTCCCATGCATGGTGGCCCCCTGTGGGTTGACGAGTGAGAGAGAGAGAGAGATTTTGGCTTCATGTGATAATGAAGGAGGGAGAGCTAATGCCAAGGGGAGGAGCAGCGGCCCATTGCATGCGCGCGAACAAAGGAGGGGAGGTGGTTTGGCGGCAACAATAAAAAGAAAAAAAAACAATTTTTTTTGTTGATTCTACTTTATGCTCCCTTGAATGGGGTCGATTCCCGTGGCCTTGGCTCTGAAGTCTAGCTATGATCAACAATCTACGGGTGAGATTTGCGCTAGCTCGTTTCTCCTCCGGCGCTCTGCCCGCTCGCTGCTTGCCTTCACGCCATCTTTTTTTCCCATTGGCTTCACCCCCTATTAAAATTAGGGTGGCCCCCTTAAAATGGGCGGCCTATGATTGGCACCCCTTAGTTTTTAATGGGTGGGAAACCCTTAAAAGGCACCCCGTTTTCCATTAGGCTTGGTTAGGGCACCACATTTGGGCATACATGCCGACTAAAGCATCGGCCAAAGCTTCTCCATTGGGCGGCCATAGCCCCCTTGGCTCTGGGTGGCCTTGCCACTTGGTTAAGTTGGGTGGCCTTTTGGCGGCCGACTTCCCAAGTAAGGGCACCACATTTGGCATACACGCCGTCCATCCTCGTCAAGGCTCTCATTATCCCTAAACTCACAATATCATTGCGAATTTTACTGCCCATATCGGCATCTTGCATAATTAAAAAATTACCCAACTCAACAGTGCCTGCAACTGCCACAGGCCTCAAGTCGTACTGTCTGATCTAGTAGGACTCTGCCTAACGAGTCGTAAATTCCTGTAGACATATCAAGCAACATAGTACTCATATAAACCTTGCTGAGGCTGTAAATTTCTAGATGGCATTCCGACCGAGCGGACCGGACTGGTACGAAACCGGCCCCCGGTGCATCTTTAACGGCCAATAACTTGGTAACCAGAACTCCGATCGTTGATCTGTAAAGACCGATGCGCTCCACAAAGGAAGCACTTCAGGCCCATGCATTCATTTCAGTTTTTTCCCCTCAATTGCAGTTTCCCAATCCACGGATCTGCAATCGACTTAAACTTCAAACTTCCATAACTTCTTTACCATCGCTCCAATCGACGAGCCGTAAAGACAGGCCGATAGAGCACCTCAAGCACTGTAGTTCTAGATCATAATATCCCATTTGTGGTCACTTTAAGCATAGTCCTTTTTAGCATCATTAAGGAATCAATTGGCCCTTTTAAGCGGCATCTGTCATACATTAATCATTAAACTTGGCCTATTAACAAGCCGTGATCACTGACCATTAATCAAGTAGGTTTCAAAGAAGCTTGATGTGCATTTTTCTGGCATCTTTCTTAGTATGGGAGCGGAGCTGCATGACACCAGTAAAGAAACTGCTAGACATACCAGGCTTTAAAAACAGCCTGAGACTTTAGCTTTGCAGTCTGTTCAAGCACATTATGAGACAAAATTTGACATAAGTTGATCGAAGTTGTGGCATCTAGTGTCTTTGCAAGCAACATAGAAAACAGTTTTTCTGAGACATATGTGGGATATTTTTTTAGACCCACAGCTTCAACCAGAAACCGGTAAGCAACATGGACGTCCAGACCTACTACTGGAACCCCTTGTGCACTGGCCTTGCGCTTTTTCTTGGCGGCGTCATCTTCCTTCAGAGCTGCACTTATCTGCTTTGCAGTTGCAACGGTGGGCTTTGGATCATTTGGCATCTTGAAAGCATAAGAAATGTCGTCCGGAGTTGCTAACACTTTCCTACCATACACTACAACACTGCCTTCATCAACATTGAAGGAATCAAGAACCTGCTTAATTATAGCCGTGTCAAACTCGATTCTTGTGGCTTGCACAACCACATGAAAATCCCTTAGTCGTAGCAACACTTCTGCTTGCTCGGTAAACACATACTGTTGTATCTTACTATGGGGAATAAGCGATAGAGAAGCTTTGATAGAGGTGATAAGTGCCGAAGTTTCATCTATAGTGTCCTGCATCTTCTCCGACATTTTTCTTCTGCCCATACAAGGTGAAGATGATGACTCTATAGAAGAAGAAGAAGAAGATTTATCCAAATATTCAAATCCGTATCCAGGTGTATCTGGTAAAGACAGATAGCAATCGACCAATGCTTTGGATGAAGAGGTTTGTGGTTGTAGTGAAGAGGCTTCAGAGCTTGGTGATGGCGAATGTGTAATAGCAGGCAGATGTCGTGCAGGAGACTTATGAGGAAAAATGCCTACTCGCCTTACTATTATACGCATTCGCGCCATAAAATCTCCACTACTCACTGTTATTAGAGTTCTATGCACCACCAATGACATGGCATACATGCATTGGCTAATACTCTCCATGTTCCTTGAAGTGATTATCAGAGACAGTCCAATTGGCCCTTTTCCCCATAAAAACTGATACTGGCTCTGACACTTTACTAATTCTACTATACTGACATGGTTTTGTCATGCCGAGACTTTTCTAACCCTTTGATTGGCCCTGGTACTAGTTGCACATGGAAAAGGCTTAAATAACTGATTTTGAATTTTCCTGGCCTTCAATTCCCAGAATACGAGTATCATTACCAAAATATTATGACAATGACAAACAGTGAAGTGTTGGGTGTCTCATCGTTGCAATAGCTCCAATGACCAACAAAATTATCAATCCAGAGGTATGAGCTACCCGGCTAGGGCATGGAAACACTCACACTGTTAGTGTGTTAATCGTGGCAACACAAATGGTTAAATCTACGAGGTGAGCGTCTCGGCCTATGGAGGAGCTAAACCACAATGAAGGGCAATCTCCACATCCACTTCTCTTCACCTCCAATCAACCCAATCACACACACTAAGATTGCAAGACGCACACAACACTAATCCTATCATGCAACACACTAATTGCAAGCACACACACGTAGATCTATCGAGCACCACACTCCAATCAAGCCTACATGCACACGCAAGAAAAAGAGGGCAATCACACAAGATTAGACAGGGATTAACCACAAATTAGTTAAGATCTAGCTAATCTAAGCATCATAGGCAATCATAAGAAGCATGAGAGAGGCATAGTGAAAGAGAATGAATCATTGATTACTGTTAATCAAGGAGAAGCTCAAGGACTCCATAGCCACACACCTCAAGAGCTCTCACCAAAGAGTGCTCTCAACAAATGTGCTTGAGAACCCTAATTTCCTTTACACACTGCCTTATGTACCTAGGGTAAAAATATGCAATGTCCGGGCACTCAAGGCCTTTAGGGCTCCACCACTTATTGAATCTACAACCTACGAACAATAACTGACCTATTCTTTACAGCTTGGAACTCCCATTGAGCCCGTAACACATTAAAATATTATACTGGCTTGAAATAAATCGGAAATTTATAATGCGTGACCATTTTGGGAAAACGTGAAAAATGTGTAACTCCAATCTTTATGGCTTCTTTGTATTCATCCTTGATGTACATCCGTACGTCTTTGGTCTTTAGCAGCTTCTGTTAACTGATGTTGACTCAGTTAACATTCCCCCCTTCCAATTTTAGTGCCCGTCCTCGGACACTATTGAAAAGTGTTCGTGGAGGCTGTGGAAGGTTTTTGATTGGTTGTTGATGGACTGATCGTCTTCATTTGTTGTTGGATTTGTGGATGAGTTCAATTTTTTGCAGCATCTTCATTGGTCGAAATGTGTCTATTGTGAGAGATGATGTCGCATTTGTCCGTTGTAATAGCATAACAAGGAGGCTTCTGTTTATTTATAAAAAGTATGTACAATAGAAGTAGAATGATGAGGTTTTAAATTAGGTTCTAATACCTGGATGAACAAAGGGAAAAAACCTAGAGAAAAAAAAGTGCCTTTGGGATAAGTGCATTATTGGGGTATCTATTAGCATGGAAAATATTAATAAAGTACTCAAGGGATTATTTGTTGATAGATATAGAGTTAAACAATGTAGTTCAACGCCAAGCGATGGGGAGCGTTGGGCAATCCCCAAGCTTCCTATTTGCTCAGTTTTGACTCCACTGTCGCATGTAATGATTTTAACCCCAAGGTCAGTACTAAGTGATAGGGAACATTGAGCAGTCCCCAAGCGTCCTATTCACCCCGTATTGACTCAAGTATTGTATGTAATGACTTTAAGAGCAAGGTCAACACCAAGCGATAGGGAGCGTTGGACTATCCCCAAGCTTCCTATTCGCCTAGTAGTGACTCAATTGTATTTTTTTAATCACATCACTATGGTCTTCATCGTCGGTTACACAAAGGTCAACACCAAGTGATAGGGAGCATTGGGCAATCTCCAAGATTCATATTCGCTCAGTATTGACTTCCCTGCATTTTTTCTTTTCGTTGTCGATTATCATGACCCAAGGTCTTTGCTGGCGTATGTAAAGACTTTAGCAACAGGGTCCACACCAAGTGATGGGGAGTGTTAGGTAGTCCCCAAGCATCTTATTCTCTCAGTTTTGACTTACTACATGACTTGTCTTTCTGTTGTCAATTATCATGTCCCAAGGTCTTTGCTGGCGTATGTAAGGACTTTGACACCTAGGTCAACACCAAGCAATAGGGAGCATTGGGCAATCCCCAAGCTTCCTATTTGCTCAGTAGTGACCCCATTGCATGACTTTGTTGGTTAGCATGACATTGGTTTACCTGTTGTAGTCCACTCAAGGTGCATAGGTGGAAGAAAAAAGAGTGTCTACTGTATATCTCCAGTGATGGCACATCCTATATATGCATACACAGAAATGCATGGAAACAATATGCTGTGCAAGAAAGATTTTGAGGGGTTCTTCAGAAAGATGGTGTAGCTATAAAAACATATGACATGGCTTTGCAAGTTGGCACCCCTCTAAGAATGGTTTTTGTTGATGAAGATATGTGCTCTCATCTTATTGTGCATTGTGCGTGAGTGTTGGACTCTACGAGACTCCACCATTTGTAAGTTAATAGACTTCGACTCTTATGCTCATCTCATCCAGCATGAGAAACATGACTTAGATATGCTCAACTCATCCAGCTTGAGCAAACGCATAATAACTACGACTCTTAGCACAAAGTTTAATATGACTTGAAGCTTTGGGACTAATGCTTTGCTCATTTTATGGCTCAATAGCCTGACTCTGACTATGCCAAAGAGTGTTTTTTGCACCCTGGCGACTTGACTTTTCCCATTCTTGTGCTTACGACAAACATTCCTTCAGGTAAAAATAAGCTTGAATCCTCAAAAAGAGGATTAGTGAAAGACCAAGTTGGCATTGAAGGTTTCTTTTTCCATACCTATTTTATCATCTTTGAATCTGCATTCGCGTTTGTTGGGCCGTCCTTGTTTGACTATGAAGACTCCTTTATCTATTTGATTATCCAATTAGGCATGTTGATGGGAGTCTTTGATGTTGTTTTAGGCCTTTGGTTCACTGTTGGCATTTGGCTTTTGACTAGGAGCATTGGAAGACTTAGGAATCCAAATCTCTTGATGACCTTTGTATCTCCATTGTTGACTTTGCTTTGTTCTAGGTCTTGTTGAGTTCTTGAGATCTTCATGCAGGCCTCGTGCAGTTACAATTGGCTTGTGGTTGACTGGTAGCCAAACCTTTGTATAACCTGTGTAGAATCCTTGTCTAAGAGGAAGATTCTTTGGGATCCGTCTTTGTTCTATATCCTCTTGTGAGCGGTAGTAGACTTCAACATCTTTCAAGATTGTTCTATTGTATACATGCGTCTTAGGTATCCTAGGATATTGTCGAGGTTGATACCTTGTGGGCCTTCTTTCTTGGGAGTGACTTGCTGTTAGTTCATATGCTCTTACCTGAGGTTTTGGTACCCATATTTGTCTGTTACCTCCATAATAGTTTTGTTCTTTTAAGCTCCATTGTGATGCTATCCATCCCTTGTGTTTGTCTTGCTGTGCTGATTTCCCGTCTTTAATCCAAACCGGATCATTGACTTTGACTAAACTGCTCGGAACAAACACTTGCTTCACTTTCCTTTGCTCTCTTGAGTACTTTGGCTGAAATATCTTTGCTTTTCTGGGTGTCTCCTTAGAGGGTTCAGTTGTGTCAGCAATTGACTTGAAGTTTTGAAAGCCTAACTTGCTTGAAGAAGCTGGTCCCTGAGGGTTCTTTGATGTAGAGGCATATGATATCACACCTTCTTTTCTAATCGGAGGAGGGTCCACTTTAGCCTTACCTTTGTCTGCAAGATTTGTCTTTGATTCTTGTGACTTTTGCCTCTGGATCTAGCATTAACGGTACCTATATCTGCTACTTGATAGCTCTTGGAAAAGAGAGTATTAGCATTTTATCTTCTTTGCAGGCCTTGTGTTGGTCTAACCCTCGGGAGGTTCACTATGTGTAAAACTACCATATCACGTGCGTTAAAGACATGTTTGTAAAACCCCTTATCTATGAATTTTGTTAAGAATATAGTACCCCTTTCTTTAAAATCTGTAAGTTTTTTTCAAATTTGAAAAAATAATGCCCTTGTATATACATAATTCTATAAGTTTCAAGAACTTTAAATACCCTTCTGTTGAACTCACGTGATAGGTTACATTTTTATTGGGTGACCTCCCCGGGGTCTAACCACTGATGTCGAAAGATTACATCTGCAAGCATTTCTTTTGTGGGATTCACTTGAAACTTTACCTGCTCTTCATGATGCTGGATGCTTAGGTGGCAACCAATTCTTCTCGACTTGTAGCCTTACCCATGATTTCTTTGTTACTTGGCTTACCCTGAGTAATCTCTAGAATGCTTTGGATGTTTTCTACAACCATATTGCAATTTGCTTTGCTATCCAATAGAGCATTGCATCTGACACTGGCTCCTTTTGTACTGCTGAGAACTACAACTATTCTATCATAATAATCAATATCTAATTCTCCTAAATGATTTTCTCATGTCAAAAACTGATCATTTAATATGGGGAAGTGCCAGGGGAGACATTCAACAATTGACAACAGTTGAGGACCGGATTTTCATGGAGCCGGTCCCCCCTCCAAAAGGCTTTGTATTATGGTTTCTCCCATCAAGAGAGACATTTTACAATACAATTCTTTATGTTCCTTCAATACTAGCTAGTGCAATGAAGATGGAAACTTCATGCACTAAGAAAAACACTTATCAAACACAACATCAATTCCCTCATAGTCTCAGACCCAAGACCTCACACACCTTCGAAGATGGTGAGAGCTAGCGGGGTATGAGAGTAGATTGAGAGGAAGAAGGAGTATTCTTACAAGAAAGATGTACATCTCCTCACATAATCATTCATATTAGCATAGCTTAGCATAGTAATTAGCATGGTAGAGGAGACGAGCATGCATTGAGAAGCTTGGCTCTTGGTTGGATTTGCATCACAAAGCCAAGAGTTATTGGTGTAGGCATCCCTTCTCACAAGCTTGGAGTGGGTGGTAATCTTTCCATTAAATCGTGAGAAGGAGAGAGAGTCTTCTTTGCTTCACACATGAGATTTTGTGAGTGTGTGTGTGATAATGCCTTACAAAAATCAGGCCCCCCTCTCTCTTGGTCGACCGCCCTTGCTAAATGCTCATGCTACTGCCCTATTGGACCTCCCCAGGCCTTCTAGCCAATGGAAATCAAGCAGCATAAGTGATAGCCTTTTGACATGTGTCACCCTTTCCCATTTTGTGAGAGCTTTAGTTAATTAATAAATGCAACTAAACTCTCATTGGACCCCTTTGCCTCCTGGCCAAATATAGGAATCAGGCAAGCCATTGGGCTGCTGAATGCTCATTGGTCCCCTTGGGAGACTGTCCAATAGTCTTCTAGAGAGCTTAATTCTTATTGGTTCTTTTATTAAGTGTTTTTAAATTAATTAAACTAGATTTAATCTAGCCTAATTCTCATTGGTCCACCTCCATGGCCATCCAATAGGATTTGAGCTGACATGTGTCCCTCTTTCCCCTTGTGTACAAATGAAGCTTGTGAGTGTGTGTGGGTGTTTCTCTCTCATCCCCTACTTCTTGGGCTCTCCCCCTCCTATGTAGGCTTGACAAAGACTTTTTGGGACACACTCAAAGCATCCAATTCCCCTAAAGTTTGACCTTTGGACACAACCTTTGAATTTTTGAACCTTAGCATTTTGGAAGTCTTAATGGGCTGAACCTTAGGGTCTTTTTACTGCATCAAGCATTTCCTTGGTCATGATAGCCCAAGATTGGTCTTGTTTAGCCAATGAGACCTTAAATTTGGCACAAAGGGCCTCAGCATGGGATATAGGGTTAAGAATGCTGATCCTTCCTTGGTCTACCGGGCGATCCCATCTAGCCCACTACCATGGCTGGGAGGTTTTCGTGTTGTTCTTCCAAAGAATCCTTTTCACTGGTTTTAAGAATTCTTTCCAGTTACACTTAGCCATCTTGAGCACGGGTCTGAGGAAAGCAATATACGGGATCATAAAAGCATTAATCACTCTAATCCGGCTTTGGAAGGGGTCATTTTTTAGCTTATTTTTTCAAGGACCCAATGAAATCTTTGCCTGTGGGTTACGTCCACCCTTATGGGGGCTCCGAGGTGTCTGAATACACTCCCATAATCTCTCATGTCTAGAGTGCAGGGTCAAAAGAGTCGCTCTTCGATAAGTCTTGACTTCTCTATCTGCACTTGGAGCTCGAGGCCACGGAAAATGTTTGCACAATCTCCAGATCTTTCTTGACAACTTGAGGGAACGCCTTCAAGAATAGGAGCGAATCATCTACGAACATTTTGGCCAATAGCTGGTGGTTTACCGGTAATGCTAGACCTCGAATCTCTCCCCGCGTAGCATTGTCTTTGAGCATCATAATGAGAGGATGCATCCCGATGGCGAAAAGCAAGGGGTGTAGGGGACATCATTGCTTAATCAGAGTCCTTTTAATCTCAAAAGATCCAACAATTCTATCATTAAATAGGAGCTTTGATTGGCTACCATGGCTAGTGTGCGCATGAGGCGACAAAGGTGAGGGCGAAAGCCCAGAGCTCCCATGACTTCTTCTATATAGGACCATTCTATTCTATCATAGTCTTTGTCGAGGTCCAGCTGCAGCAAGATGCACTCTTGATTGGAGAAGGATGCATACTCTATTCCTACCGTTGCTACCAAGATATTGTCATATATAGATCTCCCTTTAATGAACCCATGTTGATGAGGAGAGATGATCCGACTCAGCAGGGGGGCAAGCCTGAGAGCTATCGCCTTGGAAATAATTTTGTATGCTATTGACATCATCATAATGGGACGCCAATGTCCCAAGAGGAAGCCAACCGCACGGAATGGAAACACTAAAAGTCCCCCAGTTGGGATGGGCTGAATTCTTCAGGGAATTTTGGGATGATCTCAAGAGAGTTTCTTTTTTTTATAAAAAAACTCCCCTCAAAGGATATGCTCTGTGGCATAGATCCTTTGACGGGACTTATTTAAAAAAAAAGGAAACTCTCTCTTTTATGGAGTGAAGACTAATTAAAGGCACTGTACTTTTCCTTGTTTTACTTTCTCTCTCTTTTTGTAAGGATGTGCTCCGTGTTGATTTATTAAGGAAGAATGTTGCGAGATAATTCGGTTCCCTTCTCCGAGAGAAGATGCATGAACCAAACAAAGGCACCACCATACAAAGGGAGGGTCAAACCTTAGTGCACACAACCCCAAGTCTTCTATGGTAACCATAGAACCGCAAGGCCGTGCTCGTCAAGAGTACAATGCCTCCATTATAATAAAAAAGAACTCTGCACATCTTGTCCCTCGTGTGTCGACACCTATCTCACCACTCGCAACCCCCCGAACCCTTGGATGCCTCATGCAACTCTTGGCTGGCATCACATCTAGCACCTTTGTAGAGCTCGGGCTTGCTACCATCCCTGCTCCCCTCGCAAGGCACCGTTCATCTTCTCTTCTACCACTTGTCACCAGAGCCACACTTTTGCTTGCTTGATTGCCAAGGGATCTTCCTAGATTTTCTTCAAAGAAGCACTCCCAAAATCTTACTGACATTATGCTAAAGTCTCTCTCTCTCTCTCTCTCTCTCTCTCTCTCTCTCTCTCTCTCTCTCTAGGGAATGCAAAAGGGAAGTGAACGTTAAAAGAATCTCCCTCCAATGCAAACACCCCCCCCCCCCGCCCCCCCGCCCCTTTGAGGGGAAGAAAAAATTATTACAAAAAGAGGGAGAGAGTCTCTAACTTATTTCTTTTCAATCTTTATACACATTGAAGAGAGAGAGAGAGAGAGAGAGAGAGAGAGAGAGAGAGAGAGAGAGAGAGAGAGAGAGAGAGAGAGAGAGAGAGAGAGAGAGAGAGAGAGAGATAGATAGATTTTATTATCGTCCTCGGAGGTCAAATATGACCTATGGGACCAAATTTACATGTGATGTAGTATGTGTATGGCTGATGAGTGACTCTCGATGCTCCAAAATTGTAGTGATGAGAGTCGCAATGGAGAGCCCACACTTTGGCTGGGAGAGGAAAGTGTGTAGGTCTAAGTTATGGCTGAAAATGTGAGAGAAGCAAGTTCGGATGTGATCAAAAGCTGAGCACTCTAGTAGTATGTGGTACTCAGACTCTCGAACTTGCAGTGAGCATAATGTGCACAATCAATTTGACTCTTCTCCATTGCCCCAATGCCCTATCTCGCATCGAAGGAAATGGGAGCTAAGCCGAATTGCTGCGATAGTGCGTATCGCGGACAAGGGAATAGGCTCAAGCATGTAAGTGTGAGTACGGTTTCCTCTCTCAGCGAAGAACATGGTTTTGTAGTTGGGGGCAATATAGGTGGTGTAATGTATGAAGCGTGACCCACCAAATTTCTCCCAAGCCGTAATACATTGGCATTGTAGAAAAGCTTCATTCACTTGAGAGTCAATTGAAGCATCATGTAGCAAGTGTAATGCATCCCATCTCCCAAACCACTTCTTTATGTCTTGCATCCATCCCGTGCTCAAGATCTTGCTTTTATGCGTCTTTTGAACTTTTTTGGTTGCTTCCCATGCAATTGTAGGAAGTCGATGTGAGGGGTTTTGACGCATCTTTATCATGTACTCCACAACCCTTTCCATGCCCATAACCTCAATTGGAAGAGATCCTGACTCAAGAAGTAGGAGCATATATGGTGTTTGTGTCTTAACTTGGATAAAGTTTGTAAGAAAACGCTTTTGAACATTCTCAAACTCTTTCCAAGTAGACTTTGAGATGCTCCCGCCCCACACTTCAACTCCATAAAGAAGAACCGGTGTCACCAATGCATCAAAAAGATACTTCTTGAGAACCCAACACTTGATGTTTCCCGCATTACACATGTTCTCAAATGCATAATATGCTCTCTTTCCCGCTTCCAAACGACGCATAGCACATTCATGCCACTTGTGATTGGATGGAACCTCAAGGCCAAGGTACTTAAAGCTCTCAACAACTTCAAGTGTCTCGTTGTTGTACACAATGCATGGCTTCTCCTTATGGTTGGTTTTCACAAGAATAACCTTTGTTTTGGATTCATTTACAATTAGCCCAGTATGCAAGCAAAAGTTCTCAAGGACAATCATAAGCTTTTGTGCATCTTCTAAAGTGTGTGCTAGAAGCACTACATCATCCGCATACAACAAAAGCATGATTACCGCATTGCAAATAGTGACCTCTTCAATGCCTTCTTACCATCTGAAATGGTAATCAAAATCTTACCAATGCTTTTGATTGGATAAGAAGCATTATTTGCACATGTCACCTTCTTTCCTGCTAGAGCTGCATCCAATGAACAAAACAAATCCTTCCTTGAAGTAATATGCCTGTATGCACCACTATCAAAGTACCAAATCATTTGTGTCTTGTCAACACTGTAAGCAGAAAAATCTGAACATACTACGAAAGCATAAGAATCCTGCACAAAGTTTGCAGACTCTTCTTTAGCTGTAGAAGAATCACCAGAAGCTGAAACAACCAAACTTGACTCTTTCTTCTTTTCTTTAGCAATTCGCTTTTTACACTCACTAATGTAGTGACCAGGTTTCTTGTAGTAGTGACATTTACCTTTGTTCTTGGACTTGTCGGAATCACCTTTAGACTTCTCTGAAGATTGTCCTGCACTAGACTTGGAGTGATGAGCACTCTCTTTACCCTTGTTTTTGTTCTGTACAACAAGAGCATGATCCATACCATCCACCTGTAAAGACTTGTTCTTACGTGATTGATCCTCCTGCAATAGCAAAGCCACTAACTCTTCAAAATGAAGAGGCTCAGGATTAGCTCGCAAAGACAGAGTCAAAGAAGTCTGAAAAGTCAAATAAGATGGTGGTAGTGAATTGAGTGTTTTGGAAACCAAGTCCTTCTCTGGAATCACTTCATCAATGCTAAGCAATTGATATTTAAGATCCCTGATTTTTGTAAGATGCTCGACGATATCGTCACCTTCGTCCATCTGTATTTTGTCAAGTTGTTTCTTCAAAAACTCTATTCTGGCAGCGTTTCTTCCTCCAAACATAGCTTGCAGAGTGTTCCAAGCATCCTCAGAAGTTCTGCAAGATCTGATATGTGGTGTGATTGTCCTCTTTATGGTTAAGGCAATCACAACCATAGCTTGTGCATCTTTAGTATCCCATCTCTTTTGCTCTGGAGTGACTTGTGAGGGTCCTGTACCAACAGCTGCACCACGACCAGGCGTGGCAGGTGCAATGCTAACTGGACGAACTTCATCTCCAGATACATAATCCCACAATCCTTTACCAACCAAAATATTTTTGGCCATAAAAGACCAAAGAGAATAGTTGGTACCATCCAATTTGTCTTCGGATGTAAACGCACCAAAAATCTCTTTCTCCGTAGATTGAGCCATACTGTGGATGCACACAAGAGAGCAAAAGAACCTCCAAGAGATTCACAAATATCCTCTCCAATGCAAGAAAAACTCTACACAAAATCTCAGCACAAAGCTAAGACAAGATGCTTCCCAAAAGAACTGGTTACCTGAAGAAAATCTGTCAAAAAGCACACCCTCTTGATCTAAACGCCTCCGAAAAGTAACTTCTGCTATGCTGCTCAGAACAAAATTCTGAGGGCTCGAACGGCTTCGAAAGGGGGGTAAACCCCAAGTCACCTACTAGGAATACTCCCGGAACGTCGAGGATGCTCCCACGAGCAAATTTTCTCAAAACTACCTGAAAACTACGATTGCGCACGCGGACGCGAAAACGCAAGTAGAGGCCCTAAAAACTACGATTGCGCGCGCGGACGCGAAAACGCAAGTAGAGGCTCTGGAAATCACCTCGCTCTGATACCAATTGTTGAAGATGATGAAACTGGAAACAAAAGGAAGACAGCAACTCAGAGTAGGAAGAAGATGGAGAAGGAGAAGACACAGAGCTTGTGTACGAGATCTCTGTAGTCTATCTCTCTGTATTAGAATAATTAGAGTATATAAACTCAGAGCTACAAAGCTTATATGAAACCCTAAGAGATAAGGTGTCCTTTCACACCAAATGTCTAGGGGAAAAAACCCAGTGGGAGAAAAGTGCCCCTGGTGAAGCGCGTATACACACTAACACTACTACATGTCTACAGTCCATGTGTCATTTTCTATAAGTGCATCATATTTTGATTGCATGGTAGCCATCCAATTTTTCTGAATTCTGTGCTTCATCAAAAGACAGAGGCTCCTCAACATCATGTAAGCTAGACACAGCCAAAGCATAACAATCTGATGCATAAGATGCATGGCGAGAGCCTGAACAAGTATGACTAGACAAAGGTGCATCCAATTTATTGTCACACAAAGTGTGCACCAGCCATTTTGGCATACCTCTAGCCTGCTCATTTTCAGCCCTTTCCTCATCAAGTACATATGTACATCTGCATCAATAATAGGTTGATCTAAAACATTTTCAGAAACCCTCATAGGTTGTACATTTGCCTCATTGGAACTTACATTCGTATTTCTACCACTAAAAAGAGGCAACAAAGTGTCATAAATGTCCTATGAGCTTACATTACTATCTCTAGTACATGACAGCAAGGGCTGAACAGAATCTTCCACAAACACTTCATCCCGTGAAACCAAAATACGTTTTTTTTGTGGATGATACAACCTGTAACCTTTGCTTTCAACACTATAACCAACAAAAAAACATTTGACAACCTTATGATACAATTTTTTGCGCTGTAGTTGTGGCACCAAAGCATATGCCAAACAGCCAAAAACATGCATGTGCTCAATAAAAGGCTTTCTATCATGCCATGATTCATATGGAGTAATAGAGTGCAAAGCTTTCGTAGGACACCTGTTAAGTACATAAGTGGCACACATGATGGCCTCAAGCCAAAAAGAATGCGGCAAAGCTTGACTTTTGACCATACATCGTGCCATTTCCGTCAGTGACCTGTTTTTCCTCTCAGCAACACCATTTTGTTGAGGTGTATAAGGCACTGTATATTGGTGTTTTATCCCACGACTAGCCAAAAATGCATTAAATTCATGAGACATATACTCCCCCCCTCGATCGGAACGGAGGGTGCCCATAGTACATTTCAAGACATTTTCAGCCATAGCCAAAAATTGTTTGAAGCACATAAAAACTTCGGACTTCGCTTTAAGCGGAAATACCCATGCATGTCTGGAGTAATGATCAATGAAAGTCACAAAGTATAGGTAATTGCCCAAGGACGGAGTTTGCATGGGGCCACAAACATCACTCTGCACAAGCTGCAACCTGCATGTGGCCCTAACTGAACCATCCTTTGGAAACTTAGAACGCTCCATTTTACCCAGAATACAGCCTTCACAAACATGTTTGACAGGTGCTTCAAGAGGCGGCAAAGAAGCAACCATATCAGATTTCTGCAAACGCAGCAAACTGACAAAATTCAGATGACCAAAACGTGCATGCCAAAGTTTTGCATCTAAAATAGCCCTTGAATCTGCAACAGCATTTGCAAAGTTTTGTCCACACTTGTCATACAAAGTGAGCTTATACAGCCCATGGCACAAAAGCCCAGATGCAACAATTTTATCACCAAAACTGAGATCATGAAATGTACATCTGTCATCCACAAATTTGACTACAAGTCCAAGTCTAACAAGTGCGGATACAGACAAGAGATTCTTCTTGATTCCAGGTACATAGAATGCATCAACAAGTGTGAAGGAGCTGCCATTAGCAGGAGTGAGCACAATCTTTCCAACTCCCTGAACTGGATAAGAGGCGTTGTTGGCACAAGTGACTGAATTCCCATGAGGGACAGACTCGAGAGATGTGAACAATTCACGATGTGAGGTAATGTGCTTTGTAGCACCACTGTCGAAATACCACACATGTGAATCTGCAGCAACTGACAAGCATGCATCATGGACAACAGGATTGTAAGTGAACTCTGCACTAAAAGCCCATTCTGCATCAACATTAGCATTACAGTCTCCTTTCACAGAAGACTCAACAATGGCTGCATTTGTAGTGGAACCAACATTTGCAGTGGAACCACCCTCTTTCTTCTTAGCCTCTTTTGCCTTCAACTTAGGACACTGCTTGATCAAGTGATCATTAGCTTTACAATAATGGCAACGCATCTTCTTTTTGCCCTTATCACCAAAATTGCCAGACGAAGTGTTGCCAGCAGAAGAATTAGGAACAGTACTTTTGCCACTCGCAGTAGAACCATAAGAAGTGGATGCATTGATGTTACCACCCTTTCTTTGAGAAGCAATAAAATCCTGTTCAACTGCACGCTGCCTAGTCCTGTTTTTTCTAGAAAGTGACTCTTGCAACAGCAATGTGCATAATGCATCAAACTTGACAACTTCTGGATTTCCTTGGGTCATAAGTCTCCAAGTACTAGCAAAAGTTTGGTAAGAATCTGGTAAGGCATCAAGAACAGTCTGCACAAGGGAACTGTCTAAAATGACTTCACCTTCAGAAATAAGCTTCTCATTGATATCCTTGACACTAGCAAGGAAAGTTTCCATATCATCTTCCTCATGCATAATCTTCGACTCCAGCTCTTTACGCAGCAAAGCAATTTTAGCCTCATTGCGACTTGCATAAAGACCAGCCAAAATATCCCAAGCCTGTTTTGCAGATTTTGTTGAACGGATGTGAGGAAGAATGGTGCGCTTCACAGACAATGCAATTAATGCATGAGCCTATGCATCCTTAACATCCCAACGAGCTTGTTCTGTCGTAAGCAAAACAACTCTAACAGCAGCAAGACTTGCAACATCCTCAACATTGCCTACATCTTCAGAACTAGGACGTACATCAATGCCTTGCACAATGTTCCTGACGCCCTTTGACGCAAGAACATGTTGCATCATATAAGCCCACATAGGGTAGTTGTCCCCATCCAACCTGTGCTCAGCAGCAAACATCTTGAACACATCTGTGTTGTTGTTGTCAGCCATGGTAAATGATGCACCTGATGTGAAAATTTCCCAAAAACAGGAGAAATGGAGCGGGAACAACACGTGATATATAGCACAAACCGTAGAAGACTATAAGGCACCTGTTATGTAGAAAACGGCACTAACAAAAATACTGCACAAAATGACGAAATTGCCTGTGCAGACCTACCTGTAGTGGAAACGGAGGCCGAAATGAGCCCAAATCAAAAATTTGAGCAGTATTTGTCGACCTGCTCTGATGCCAATTGTTGGAATTAGGGTTGGAGAGAAACACACACAGCTTGGAGAAGACGAAGGAAGCTCAAGGAACACAATAGAGAGTGTATTACTTAGTGTGCAATGGAAAGATAGATAGCCCTAGAGTGATGGGCGTATATAAAATGCATGGGGGAAAAACCTCCTAAAGAGGGAAAAAATGCCCTAGCGGTCCTAGTGTGTTCACACACATCACTACCACATGTATATGGTAACAAAGTTGGTATACTGATTATCAGAGCCGTTAGTCAATAAAGATGGTTGCTATCGAACTTTTACCCGCCATTAGTATCTTGGTTTGCTTTGAGAAGAATGGTGTGGTTGAGTTTTATGGTTTTCAAAGAAGATAAGTGCTCCTTTTTCTTCCAAATTCGATATGTATTAGGTTCTTTGCTCAAAGATGCTTCTCTTTGTGATTTTGAGCTTTGGAACCATCTTTGGTATCGTAGATGATGTTTTGGGCACCCACATTTGAATCGGCTTGTCCTTAAGATGTGCCTTTGGTACCCAAATTTTCCTGACTCCTGGAATGCTAATTGTAGCATTTGCTTGTAGATGGGATGGAGAAGATTGATTGCTTCCTGGTTTGCTCTATTGGTAACCTCCTTTCCATTCCTCCCTGCTTGGTACAATTGGAAAAATGAGTTGTCCGCCTTTAGGTGATAGCTTGAGTTGATTGGTATCCCAATCTGGTACTACCTTGTACGTCCGCATGCATGAGATTCCAAGAATCATTGTCTCATTCATGTGTTCATCTGGTAAGCATACAAATTGATGAGGGCATGAACATCCATGTACTATCACACTTAAGTTGACTACTCCCAATGTTGGTGTTGGGTTCTTGTTGCATCTTTTAATAGTCGCTATTCCGGCTGTCGAAGATTTGACTTGTTGTTTTCTTGTACGTGAAATAGCTGATTGTATTTATTCGAGCTCCTATATCGACCAATGCATCTGTGCTATGATTGTTCAACTATACTTTGATGCGAAGGTCCATTCCATCTAACCATTCATCATCCGTTGACACTGCATCTTTTTGCAATTCCCATTGTTGGTCATCTATTTCTAGAGTGTTGATGGGAATAGGTATTTGTTGATGCTTGAGAGCAGCTTTTCGTTTGAGTACTCGAAGCCAAGATTCTTCTTGGGCCTCATCAATAACTTGCTATCGTTTTATCTTTCGTTGTTTTGTTGCATGCATTCTCTCTAGCAATTCATTGGTCATTAGGCAAAATTTGGATTCACAAAGGGGCCCTTTAAGGAGTTTGACTTTACCTCTCTCTACCAAAACGGGCGCATGGATAAATTTTTGCAAACAAACTCCAAAGTTGGTGGAGGTTTGACAGTTAGAATGTCCTTTTCAAGCTCTATCTACTGATATATAGCACGCCATGAGATTCCTCATATTTTAAAAGATTCTTTATTTTATTCACTTAGATTCCGACAGAGTTGTCACATCCTGGGTGAATCAAAAAAATAATCTTCTAAAATATGAGGAATCTCATGCCGTGCTATATATCAGTAGATAGAGCTTGAAGAGGACATTCTAACTGTCAAACCTCCGCCAACTTTGGAGTTTGTTTGCAAAAATTTATCCATGCGTCCGTTTTGGTAGAGAGAGGTAAAGTCAAACTCCTTAAAGGGTCCCCTTGTGAGTTCAAATTTTACCTAATGTAGTGACAAATTGTACTTTTTAAATGGCATCCACTAATCCAATTAGCCATTGGTTCACTATCTAGGATGGACAACTTAACTGCTCCACTTGGAGATACATCTTCAATGATAAACGGTCCGTTTTTCTTTTTCTTAAACTTGGGAATGTGTTGCTTAAGGGAATAGACTAAAACTAATTCTCCTTTTTTGAAGATTTTGGTAATTAGATGGGAATCAAAAAATTGTTTTTGTTTCCGCTTTTGTGCATAGATGTGACCTACAGTAGTTAGCCTTTGCTCATTAAGCTTTTCTAAATCTTCAAGTCTCTCTGACAATTCATGCCCAGTCCACTCAAGATCCTTAGCTACTCTTAGTGTCGGCAATAGAAATTCTATCGGCACTATGGCATCTAGACCATAAACAAGATTAAAGGGTGTAGCATTTAAAGCTGTTTTGAATGAAACTCGATTAGCCCATAAAGCAACATGGAGATTCATTTCTCAATTTGTCCGTCCTACACTAACCACTTTAGTCAATACCGAGCTAAGAATTTTATTTGTATGCTCAGCTTGTCCATTTGCTTGTAGGTGATAGGGAGCCGATTTGTTATGGATGACCATAAATTCATTAAGCAAATACTCAACTACCTCATTGAGGAAATGAGTTCCCCTATCATTGACAATTTCTATTGGCAGTTCATATCTTGTGAACACGTAGTCATATAAGAATGCGGTGGTATTTCTGACATCATTCTTTTGAGTTGCTTTAATTAGCCTCGGCCCACTTGGGCAAATAGTTCGTAGCTAGAATGATATATTGAGCTTGGGTTCTATAAGCAGGTGGCTGTATTGGCCCAAAAAATTCTATACCCCATTTTGCTAAAGCTCTAGCCCCCATCATTGGTCTTAAGGGCATGCTATCTAAACGGGTTGGCATTTTTGCTCGTTGATATGCATCACACCTTTGAACATATTCCTTGGTATCCGTAAAAGGTGTTGGCCACCATATGCCTACCATTAAGATTTCTCTTGGGGTGGTCTCACTAGAAAAGCGACCTCCAGCTAATCCAACATGTGCTTGTTCTATAATGGGAATATATTCATCTTCATTTGCACAAAGACGCAAATGTTGATCTTTACCCTCTCCGATACAATTGGTTTCCAATAAGAGCATAGTCTCTTGCTTCAGTTTCAATTACTCCTTGACAGTGTTTACTCATATCCTCAGGAAATGTTCAGTTTGATAAGTAAGTAACTAGATAGTTACTCCACTTAGGAACAAGTGGTATTTGAAACAATGTCACATGAGGTATGGGTGTTTGTTTCTGACATTGAGGGTAATTTTTCATCAAAGAATAAACATCACCTTTCATAGTTTGTCAAAATAATCCAAGTCTCAATATACGTCGCATAGTTTGATCTTCCGCAAAGTGAAGTCCTACTATGGCAGTATGTTCTTGACTTAGGTATTGGGTTTTCTCCTCACGATTAATACATAAAAGAAATATTCCATGTCGATTTCTTTTGTACAACCTTCCAGCTTGTAATTGATACATAGTCGATTGCTCAATTAATCCGATTGTAATAGCAAGTGGTATTTGCAAATCCACTTCAGCTATGGTCATCAATGATACCATGTTTTTCGACCATCGAGGTATCATCTCCACGGAAAACAGATATGTATCTGGTAGATCATCATCGACTCCCTTAGGTGGTTCTCCTGAAACAATCCTTGGCAAATCATCTGCTCTTTGATGAGTGGTGCCCTTTTTCACAACTACAGTGAAATTGAATTCCAAAATAATGATGAACCATCTCACTATTCTTCTTGTGCTCCATGGCTTGTTGACCAAGTACACTAAGGCTTGGTGGTCCACAAATAACACAAATTTGTTAGCTAATAGGTAATGTCTATACTTTTTTATGGCATAGATCATCCCTAGTATTTCCCTTTTGGTGGTGGTATAGTTTTTCTCTGCTATATTCAACTGTTGGCTAGCATAAGAAATAGGAAAATCAATTTTCCCATCTCCTAGTTGAGCTAGTATACACCCGATGGCAAAATTGGAAGCATCTACATTTATGTAGAATATCATATTCCAATCTGGTGCTTTCAATATTGGAGCTGAAGTGAGAGCTTACTTAAGATTCATGAAGGATATTTCACACTCATCAGTCCATTCAAAGTGTGTAATCAAGCTATACATGGGTTTTGTAATTATAGCGTACATGTAAATGAACTGACTGTAGTATCCATAATGTCCCATGAAGGCTTGAACCCCTTTGACTGTTGTCGGTCTAGGCAATTCAACAATAACATGAATTTTATCCATATCAGTAGCTATATGATTTTTAAACACTATATGTCCAAGAATTTTTCCTTGTCTTCCCATAAATGTGCACTTTTTAGGATTTAAGCAAATCCTATATGCTAGGAAATATGACGGAGCTAAGTAGATAATTGAGTAGATTACTTAATGGAGAGAGATAATTGACACACACAAGAGATTATAGAGGAGAGAGAGAGAGAGAGAGAGAGAGAGAGAGAGAGAGAGAGAGAACACACAATAACGTGGTTCACCCAATGTGGGCTACATCCATGGGAAAACAGCCACTTAATGGCTTTAGTACTTCAAACAAGAAGTAGGTTACAAAGGGATTATACCCTTAATTCACAGTGTGAAATGTGTGTATAAATGGCCTTCAATTATAGGCCAAAAGTTCTGCCCTCTCTCATGAGAGGCATCCATGTGTATCCGCCCTTGTGTAGATAAGTCCAAAGCAGACCCTCCAATCTGCCCATGTGTGGCCGCCCTTGAGAAGACAATTCCTCCTTTGAAATCAGTCATTGGCCATTGAATTTGTCCACCGGCCATTGACCATTAACTCTTGACCACCGGCCACTGGCCATTGAATACCGGCCATCGGCCTACTAGCCAAACGATCGGCCGTTTTCTGACCACTTTTCATCGGCCGTCCGGTCATAATATTCCGGCGAATCCAATCTCGAGCTTTGCTCGAGACTGGTCGTGAAAATTTTGGCTTCTGGCGATTGATTTTGTTTTCTGGCGAGTAATTTTTCTTCACGCACAATGACTTCTCCGCATAATGGAGGCCTTACAAATGTGTGTTTTTAATACAAAAAATTACAAGGGATACATCAGGCTCCATACTTAACAATCTCCCACGTGGAAACTGATTGCCAAACCAAACTGCTTTCCATCTTGGCTTCTTCTTAGCATCAAGCTAAATCGGATACCATTTTTTGGAGCTCTCATTGTAAAAACACTTATTATTTTGATAAATCGAGAATATTGTAACTCCTATTGAATCAACCTGTCATTACCCATCTTTAGTTAGATCTCCCAAATTATTAGTTTTGACCACCGAAAACCTTGGCTAGATATAAATCCAGTTTTTGTAATTTAATTTAAAGTTTTGGATAATAAATTACACAATGTGAGCTAATGGTGCTCACTTCCCTCCTTCTCACGGTTCCTACTCCCTCCCTGGTTGTGACATTGCATTCATGTTTGTTGCATTGCAACCGCAGGTAAGAGCTCTACGCATTGACGTAAATACTTCACGGTATTTCGTAGCTTTTGGCATCGCCGACCCGCAGCCTAATTTCATCATAAGGAGAAATTTATAGTTCAAAATAAAAAACTAAGCATAGGCAGGGTATTGGGGCATCATTGCTAATCATTTAGGTGCATTCTAGGTCGAAAACGACTAGGTCAAAAATCCATTGTTAATAATTGCAATTTTGGCACTTGGTCTAAAGTGGGATATGAGACCATAAGCATGTGTGCTTAGGTCTTATAAACATGTCCAAGAAGTTTTATTACGTTTGGATGTCATTTGATGCTGTAACGGATGTGATTTGTTTGTTCGATGAGCGACTGGCTTTTGGTGATTTCAGTCACTTGAGTGTAGCTTGAGTTAGATGAGATTTTTTTTAAAATTTTCTAAAAGATTGACAACCTCTTGTAGCCTCTATGCACTAGTCGAGTAAGATTCGTTCCATCGATTGACAATTTAATCATGGTACTCTCTAAATTTTGCAATAAGATAGGAGTGAGGCTAGACACCTGTCCCACATTTGGCGCCGCTGCCGAGGATCAAAGAGACCTAAACTAGGGAAAAATACGAGCGTCTTGTGAAGTTATCCTTTAACTTCCTCTAGGATCTCCTAGAGTAAAAACTTTCTTTTAGAAACCGCATAGCTTAAGATTGTCGTCTTTTGCTGTGTAGAGGTAGCTTGGAGGTAAGTTGTACTTGCCGAGTGCCTTTAGGATTGTAGGATTGTAGAACTAGATTAGGATTTTGAGAATGATTGATAGACGAGACAAGTCTTAAGATCAATGCTCAGGAAACCATAAAAAACAAGAAAACGAGTGTTTGCGGACACTTTCCACAACCCCATTGCATGAGAACCTAGGAGTAGGGTAAGTAGGATTCGAGGTGGATTTCAGAACATTGCTCTCTTCGAAAAAATCATTGTGAGTTGCTATTTGAAGTTGCAAAATTTCAGGTCTACGGCTAGAAATAGCACAAAAAGACTCCAAACCACTCGATCCGACTGGAGAGTATGCTTAAAAGTTGTATGAACCAGTGGGTAAGCTCAAGGACACATTGAGGTAAAAATTTCAAGAGTTTGTAAAAACTCAGATTATTTACTTTTTCTTGACATTCTATGCCAAATTAAGTTTTGACTTGATTCACAGGCTTAAAATAGCTCCTGAAAAGAGTGTCCATTGAAAAAGTGCAAAAAATTGTTCATTTGGGCATAAAGTAAATAATCACGATTATTTACTTTTAGCTCAAATTTGACCAAGGTTGATACCAGTGACTCATTGCATGTGTACAAACAACTTTTATAAAGGTGAAAAAGATTTGGATCACCAAGCTGACAAAAAACTGGGTAAAAACTAAAGTTGTATTGACTTTCGAGAACTTAAGTATAAATTGGGAAAAAAAATGTCCAAACTTGATGAAATTTGATTCATAGGCTTATATTGATGTGATAGACATGTGTACATGCTCAGTTGACCAAAAAGATATAAAAATTTGCCAGTTGTAAATAATCACGATTATTTACATCTGCCTCATTTTTCAACTTTTTTGACTAAGTTAGCATACCACTAGTTCTACCATGTTGTAATAAGCCCACAAACCAAATTTGGTAAGATTTGGATCATTGGATTGAAAATTGGGACCAAATTTGCAAAGTTAGTCTACGGCTAGAAAACTGATTACCATTTGACAAAAAGAAATCCAAACTTGATGAAACTTGGCTAGAGACCTTAAGTTGAAGTGCTTAACAGATCTGTGTCAAGATTGGAACGAAACTTGCAAAAAATTAGCTAGAGTTAATAATCGCGATTATTTACATTTGCTTCAAACATTGACAATCTTGCATATTTGAGCATACCACAAGGTCAATCATATCATGTAGACCACACAAATCAATTTTGGTGAAATTTGGATCACAAAAGTGAGATTTAAGCCAGATGCTTGAATCAGAGTCTGCGAACACGAAACAGTTGATAACTTGAATAGATTTTGTCCAAACGTATTGAAACTTGTCGAAGGACCTTAACAGGTTGTATACTTGGCAAACCAAGCCAAAAAGTGAAAAAATTTGACAAAAGTAAATAATCACGATTATTTACTATATATGGTCTTGCGCAGTACTTAACCCCAACCCGCCCTTTCCTTAACTACTCTCTGCCTTGTCTGAAGCCTCTACCTTCGATCGCCTCATGTGTTTTTTCTTAGATTTTTTTCCAGCAGATTCGCCAGCATCTACTGAAGATTCTTCTCAATTCAGATTTTTCTAAAATCATTAGGATATACTGGCTCATCTCTCTTGACGTTCAATGGAATCTTCAAGAGATTCTTTCAATCCTCAAGGAGCTTTGGCAAGGATGGTCACAACGAGTTGTCAAGAGTGGTTCCTCATCTTCTTGAAAACTATATGTAGCCATCCGTGCCGGCTCGGATGGCCACAAGCAATTCAGTAGAGATGGGCCACCATTTTTCTTCCAAAACCATTTTCTTTTTATTTTTATTTCTGAACCATTTGACTAGGCCTTGCATACTTACTGGCTCATTATTCATCAATGGATTCCCATGAGGTTCTTTCACTCCTCAGGGAGCTTCTCGCTTATCTTCAAGTGCTGATCATTTATTAAAAGAGCAAGGAGCGAGCGTTCAATGCAAGCTGTTTCAAGATGTATTATGTTGGCTTATACCACTCAGACAAACCCAACGTCGTTTCCTTCAATTTTCCCAATTCAATATATATAAAAAAACAATTTCAAAGACGGACTCACTACTCTTGCAACACTCCCAACATCTCTGACTCTAATTCCTACTGCCTTGAAGAGAAGATGGCCAATTGCATGCGTGAAGAGAGAGAGAGAGAGAGAGAGAGAGAGAGAGAGAGAGAGAGAGAGAGAGAGAGAGAGAGGTGCCGACTGCCATGCA
The DNA here is from genome assembly GCF_014529385.1 of Adiantum capillus-veneris. Classification (NCBI taxonomy): domain Eukaryota; kingdom Viridiplantae; phylum Streptophyta; class Polypodiopsida; order Polypodiales; family Pteridaceae; genus Adiantum; species Adiantum capillus-veneris. Next base: position 136,158,185 of record NC_140959.1, on the reverse strand, counting down.
ACTCCCACTTGCACATGAGAATCTTTGTTGATTCCATAAAAATTAAAGAATTTCTATAAATCATGGTCCTATACTTCAAGAGTATAAAATTCTAATGTGGAAGCAAGCATTCTAAAATTTTTATATAATTATAGCTTGTTCTATACTCATAATGAATGAGAGGTTAGAGAGAGGATAAGTTTTTAACATTGTATGAACAATCCCAAGAGACTTGAAAGATCAATGTGGCGTGGAGTTTTCAACTCAAGACTTGGTATTGAGAGAGAGAGAGAGAGAGAGAGAGAGAGAGAGAGAGAGAGAGAGAGAGAGTCATTCGACATGGATGGCTATACAAAATTCCATTTCAAGAGAAATGATCCCTTGTACATACAACATAGAACCCTTAGAAAATGGGCTTCTATAAAATCACACATTTTTTCCTTGAGAGAGAGAGAGAGAGAGAGAGGCATACGCCATTTTCCTTGGCCTCATGATCCCAAGTATGTATAAATATAGACATCAAATAAGGCCTATATGTACAACTAATTTGATGAAAGGTATATCAAGACATCATCAAGAGTAAGAAAATAGAAGGCATGTAATGAATTAGGCTAGGTTTCCTCCATGAGTTGGATGAAACTCTTGCACCCCTAGAAGCCTATTTTAAAAATGTGCCCTACACCGTTTACATGAGGTTGTAGCAAAGACAAAAATTGGGGATGAAAATAGGTTAAATTTCCACCTAGTGGACTATGCCACTTGATTATGATGCATAAGATCAACATCACAAACATAATGTAGCTGATGCTGATTAATGCAAATCTAGATAAACATGTTTTGTTACGTTTAATTGACCAAACTAATATTATACATCGATCATGCTCGCTATGTGGTGCTTTTAATGTGAATATGTTTAGTAAAATTTTCTCTATTTTGAGGGACCTTTTTGTAATTGAAGAAAGGGTTAGACTTTGTCTGACATGACTTTATCAAAGATTTGAATGAAATTAGTACATATATGGAGCATGATCGCATTCTCCCTTCCATTCCACTAGGGAGAATGTGATCATGCTCTATTTATGTATTCATTTCGTTCAAAGATTTGAATGAAACTAGTACATATATGGAGAATGATCACATTCTCCCTTCCACCCACTGACAATGTCCATCTCCACAATTTGTGCTCTCTTAATCCACACTATCCCTCTCTATTGTTCTTTCTCTTTCTCTCCCTTTTAGACATAATGATGCATCTCTCAAGCATATAATGATGAGCACTCTTATAGAATCACTCAATTGCATTATTCATCTATTTCTCCCACTATACCCTTTTGAGCTTAGTGTGTGTGTGTGTGTGTGCGTGCACGTGTTTATCTTTCCTTGAATGGCTTTATTTTTGGGGGAAAGGTGCTCAGTTTTTTCCTCGCTAAAAAATATTTGCTCGCCATTTGGTAAGACTCAAGAAAGAAAAGCTTGAAGAGCATAACACCACAGTGTTCACAGGTAGATTCAAGAGCAAAGAAGGACATCAGGTAGAACTGGAACTTCTACCAAAATAAGTCTATGATGTCACCGCAAAGCCGGAGACAAAAGAAGCCAACAGAAGGCTTGGGCTCAGAGAGTTTTACGAACAAGAGCCATGTGGAGAGGATTTCCAAACCTATCCCGGTGAACCCTTTGAGATGATCCCGACATGGCTTCAAGGGATGGCTTCCACAATTGCCTTAGATCTCCTTTCAGTGCTCTCTCGGCACTGAAGCTTTCCATTAGTCTTTCTAGTTGCGCCGCTTTTTGTGACTTGGTTTCTTTGATCAGCACTTGTAGACTTTCTTTCTTTCCTTTCTTTGACTCTGGCGGCTCTTCTAGCACGGTCTCTAACCGGCACTTCATCCTTGTGGCTACCCTGGGTGCCTTGGGTGGTTCTTCTTCCTTGTCTTTATTTAGATTTAGCCAATTATTTTGTGAGAGAGGTTCATGCCAGTTTCCCTTGGCATGCAATGCTCCATAGACAACTTTTGTTATCAGCTCATCAGGTACAATATAGGTGGGATTTCTGTTCCCCATCTTCACCAAATTGTCATGGATGTAAGCGGCATAATTTATCTCTTTTGGTTTGCCCTTCTGCATTGCCCAGATGAAAGTGGTGGCAATGGCTCCAGGTGGCATCCTGTACTTTTGTGGCCGCTTTGTACACATGTGGAAGTATTGGTTGTAGAGTTGGCTCATGATAGCCACTTTTGGGTTTGCAATATCTTCAAATGTGTAGTTGTTCTTATTTTCCGAGTAGACCTTGACTTCATCTCGCCTCTTTGTCACACTATCTCCTTTGTTTGAGATGTCAAATGTGGCTGCCACCACCCTCTCTATGATGACAATCATGGTATCTGGCTTGCCTTGCAGATCGATGACTCGGGCCACTCCATCTTCCTTGATTGTGGTTACAAAGATTCAAAGTAGTTGTGGAGATCCAGCTTCTCCAAGTACTCAATTCCTGCTCGCAAAGCTTCAAAGTAGTTGTGGAGATCCTGCTTCTCCAAGTACTCCCCCATCTTTCTCCCAAAAAATTCGTTGAGCTCTCGTGGTATCATGGGTAGCTCTACTGCATTTCCTTCAGGATCTTTGAATACTCCTTGGTAGATTCTCAGATAGATTCTCAGATCATTGGACTCTAGCAGATCATCTTGAATCCATGTGCTGGTGGGCGTCAGGGTTCCTTCTAGGATCACAAATGGCTCCACTTCTTCCAAGTAGTCTTTTATAGTCATTCTCTTCTTCTTTGCAGGTGATTTTGCGGCTGCCATGGATCCTGTTGCACTCAGTAGTCCGAAGTTAGCGTTTTTTCCATATTAGCTGATAAACTGAGTTCTAACGACCCAAATGACTTGAAAATTGAAAATAAAACTTAAAAGGAACTAGGGAAACTCTGCATTTTCCCATAGTAGCTTCTGGCTAAGAAATTATCATTTAGACATCCTACACGTAGGATGTCTACCTTCTCTGTTTTTGGTGAAACTTGGTAGGCTGGTGGCCCTTGACCTGTGCAACATGGCTATGTAATTGGAATTGGGTTTGGGCATCAAAAAGTGCAATTTTGGGCAGATTCAGGCTTTAGGCTCACAAATTGGGTAGGATGTCCTGAACATGTGGAAAATGATATTCAAATGGGTTGAAATTTGATATACAGGCTTCTTGCACCATGTAAATGGCTTCCATGAAGTCAGATCCTGCAAAGTAGGTCAAAATCACAATGGAGGCATCCTACGCGTAGGATGTCTTTTTTATCAAAATGGCTTGGTTGGTTCTGGGGATAGCCCTTAGCATGTGGAACATGGCCCTGGTCTTAGATTTTGATTTGGATAAGCATTGATGTTGTTAAGAGCATGTGTAGTGTTTTTAGGCTTAAAAGTGCATCTTGGAGGTGTTGGGGGCCAAATGTGATGGGAATGGCTTGAAATTTGATACATGAGCTTATGAAGGTGCTATAAAGAGATCTAGAACTAAAAAATACCAGCTCGAGGTGAGATAGGTCATTTAGACATCCTACGCGTAGGATGTCTATTTCATCAATTTTCACATCTGACCCCACAGTTAGCTTGGCAATGTGCTCATGAGTATATTGGGCAAGTTTCATGTGATTTGGACTAGTTTTGGTAGGTCTATGACCCATTATTGCCTCTATGCTCTGACTTTGCGTTTTTTGATGCACATGAGGTCAACTTTTGTCCAAATGTGATGAAACTTGGTGGCTAGCATTTACAGGCTATTCAGAAACTGTGTGTGATATGAGATGTCGAGTTTGGTCCCCAAATATGGCCTTGAGAGATCCTATGCGTAGGATGTCTCCTGATGAAATTTATTTCATAAGTGCTACTGGTGCCTGCCCTGAGCCCCACCGAGTCCCTTTTAAGCCCTATTTCAACAAAAAGTCAAATAGATAGAAAGAAACTCCTTGTTTGGCTTTCAGAGACTCTGAGACGTTTTCTGACTCTTCGAGTGCTTTTCGGTGATGAAATTTCTTGATGTTAGTCTCCATAGCTTCACGGTCCCTTGGGGATCCTTGCCATATGGTTTTTGTTGACTTTGGCTTCACCGGAGCTCCGTTTGGCAATTTGTCGCTCTGGAAGTACCGATGGTTGCGTTTACATGTTGTCGATGACTTGTGGTGGTCTACCAACATAGGACCTGGTTGTTGATGGTCTAGGAAAGCCGCTCGTGAAGTTTGGTGGCAAACGGACATGCGGTTTGGCCGTGAGAGCTATTTCACGCTTTGTGTGTCTGATGCCGTTTCTGAAGTTTAGTGCCGCTTCGGGTCGCCTTATGGCCATGTGGGATACATAGACTTGTCGAGCATGTCGAGATGCTCCTACCCATGAGTTTTGGTAGCATTTGGGCACCTTTCCATCGATTTACCATTTGGTGGCCTCTTGCAGGGCTCTAGAAGTTAGGGTTTTTTCCGATGGTTTTCTACCGCCTTTGGTCATTGAAAAGTGGTCTCCTATGCTAGGGTAAGCCGCTGATGAAGCCTCATTTCTTTTGGGTTAGCCGTTAGGTTGCCACTTCTACCTGTAGGTCTCTACTGCCCTCTTCCCGTGTGAACCCTATGCTAGTTTTCACGACAAAACATCAAACATACGCGAAAAGCTCAAGGTGGTGAGCCTACCTCTCATGTCTCGAGCCTGTCGGGTGGTCATGCACGTCGTAGAAGTCGCTGGAAGTCCGGTTTGCTCTAGGTGGCAAGAGCTCTCTCTCAAGAAGGAAATAATAGAAATGAGCTTTAACACTAGGTTGGTAACCTAACAGGACATAAAAGTGTCCTTTCAGGGTTTTGAAAAAAACCTCCAAAACTATAGTAGATCCACTCATTTTGTAAAATCCTTTCATGAGGTTATAGTTCAAGGCCTACTACACATGGGAAAAATAAGAAACTTGTAAAATTTCTCATCTTTTGGACACACCAAGCCTCCAAAGTTGATGGACCATTACATTTTCATCAAAACAGTCATTTCTTACGTTTTGTTGCATAAAAATAAGATTAGGGATTTTTGTAGGACTTGAGATAAATTCCCTAGTTAACTTCAATGGGTTGGTGATCAGAACATATGATTGCTTCTCACTCACTATTTTTTGTTTTGCCAAAAGAAATAGGTACAAAAAAGTTTAATTTTTACCATTCTACAAACCTATCATCAAAGTTTCTATAGCCACGCTCAATACAAATAATATATCATCAAACCTATTTTTTGTTTTGCCAAAAGAAATAGGTACAAAAAAGTTGAATTTTTACCATTCTGCAAACCTATCATCAAAGTTTCTATAGCCACGCTCAATACAAATAATATATCATCAAACCTATTTTTTGTTTTGCCAAAAGAAATAGGTACAAAAAAGTTGAATTTTTACCATTCTGCAAACCTATCATCAAAGTTTCTATAGCCACTCTCAATACAAATAATATATGCATGTTTTCTTAGTTTCCTATTATCCTTTAGGTTCATAAGGAGCCATGCAGCATGTCAAAAAAATAATACATCTCTTACCAAGGGGAATCTTGGGGACAAAGATGAAGTGCTAAATACAGCAAACATGAAAAAGCTGGGTTCAATATTATGAGTTGTAGAATCCCATAGAAGCTATTCAACATCTAGCCAAATTTGATCCTTATGACTGGATATGGTTACTACCTACAAAATGCATGTAGTTGTCACAATAAACTAACAATATTGAAAACGCTATACTTGATATACTAGAATGTTTTGTTTTGTTCTATAATTGAAAAAATAAACCATCGTTGTCTACTATGAAATATAGGGTATTAGGTGCCCCAAAACTCAAGGAATATTAGCTTTATGTTACAATATGCGACATAGAAAACCAAAACTGCATTTGGATATCATGAAAGCCACCAAAAAAATCATAGAAGAGCTAAAATTGGCTAAAAAACAGGATTTGACAATTTTTGTAATTTGGTCATAACTTACAACTTTAACATTTATTTATTCCTAGAAGCATCAGGACATGTTGAGGACTACTAAAGATAGTTCTCTAGCATTATAGAACTCACAAACATGAATTCTAGAGTGGTATAGTTGCAAAAAGTTGAAAAAGGCCAAAAACAGGACCCGTTTTTTCACACAGTTTAGGTTGTGAAATGTTGTGCAAGGACAAGGTTAAAGATGGAATTGATATTCCAAAAAAAAGTCGAGTTTTTTTCAGCTCATGAGACAAATTTCTAGAGAGATAGCACCTCAAAATCCATTTTGAAACTCTTGACATAATTCAAGGAAAATGGTCACTTAACAGGACATAAAAGTGTTTCATTACCAACCTAGTGCTAAATGAAGTGAAAACATCTTATAATGGGGGTCGCCAAACCACTTTCCATGAAATTTGACATGTGCTCCCAACTTCTTGTGAGATACGGTTTAGGCTCGAAAAATTCTTGATTTGGACTCCATTTGCCCAGTTTCCGAGAAATTTGACGTTTCGGACAAAATCTGTCCAAAACACGCTTTCCGCTCCATTCACATAATTGCACCCCCATTGTACCATAGTTTGTCCTATAGTCACTGATTATCCTCATATTTTTTGTTTTCATTATGACCATTTTTCACCTACTTTTTATTTTTGAAGTTTTTCTACCGATAATTTGTAAAATTAAAAAGAAAATAGAAAATTAAACCTAGAAAATTCCCAAAAATCATAATAACTCAAAAACATCACAGGAAAATATTATATACACTCACATGCAATTTTTATGGCCGGATTTCTCTGTTTTACCAATATTTTACCAAAAAAATGGCTATTTTTACCTATATACACACACCTAGGGGCTTGATTCGGTGTTTGGCTCTATATTCTTGTAGATTCATGCTTTATAAGGGCATATGTACTTGGTTAGTCCAAAAAATTTCACAATCAAATGACAACCCTCTAAAATAGTTGAAAAACATGCTCTTTTTACCATTGGGTCCGCATTTGAGAATGCCTCCCCCCCTCCTAGCCGGAGTCCTCCCAGACAATAAGTATCGCCTCGGTGTATGTTCCGTGCATGGGTTAAAAATTGTGCTAATGCTCGTTCGTGTAATGTGGCCCTATATGATGCATACTTGGTCAATGCATGGAAAAATCAATGTTGTGCAAGAGGAGGTAATAAGCAAAATGCTTATTGACATTCGACGTCGAGGTTTCTTGTTTGTTGTTGATTTGGTTGGCAGATTTTCTTTGCAAGTAAAAGTTGTGACTCTACAGCTCTTTGTTTGATCGTCTTTCTTGCAAAAGTCGCTTGGTTTTCCACTACTGTCGATATGGCCATGGTTGTCCCCTTGGAGAGAATTGTCGTGGCGGAATTGACCATAGTCTTTGTCTCTTTTGATTTCCATTTGTAGCTTTTTTTTGGAGGTTTTTGTAGGTCTATTTCTACTTCCGTGGTTGTCATTGTTGTGCTGCTAATTGGCACCCACATAGATCGGTTTGCCGGTTTCATATGTTGTGTGTGTCTGCATGCCGATGTTGCTTGTACTGAAGGGAGTTCCTATTTCTTTGGTTTCAGGATCCAAATGCGAGTCGCATTTAAGTTGTTACTGAGCATTCTCTGTGGGATCCATATCAGTTTTATTCCCTTGGTTTTTGGTTGAGCTGTGTGCTTCTGTTGACTTCTTCTGTTGTATTGTGGTTTGTCTGCCATGTCACCTCTATCCTTCCGCACCCATACTTGTTTGTTGCGTGTTGCTAACCTTGATCTTGGCACCGTGGTCTGTGTTGTTTTATGTTTGTAGTGAACATGGTTGGCAGTTCCCTGTTTGTTGGCCATCGGTATCGTGTTGTTCCTTAGTGGCACCCATCCTTTTGGTTCTTTATCTAGTGATTGTGTTGCTGCCATCTGGTTCTTCCAGGGTTGCTGAGCAAAGGCTACCACCTATAGTTCTTGTGCATGCTGAATTTTGACTGCATCTGCATTCCAATCTATCTGCACATTATACTCTTTTTGCCAAGGTTGTCCCAACAACATGGGGTGTTGTGTGCTTTCATCCTCAACCACATAAAACTTGTGTGGGTAAATATATTGATGTAGTTGTATATGCAATATAGTCTAGCCCACTATTTTTAGCAAATGTGAGGTACTACTTTCCAGCACTTGTAGAGCACGATGTAGTTGATCTTTGGGCTTGAGCTGTTTGTATAATTTGTAGGAGATCATATTTGCTTGAGCTCTAGAATCAAGCAATGCCATCGATTCAACTTAATTGCTACCCACTTTGACTCCAATTATTGGCTCCACTGTGTCTTCATCAAATTCGTTAGTTGAATAGCATTTATTCGCAACGATGATCCACATTGTTGTTGTTGTCGTAGAAGCCATCTTTTTGCAATGCGTTCTTTTGCTTCTACTTGGGCCTCTTCTCGTACCCTCTGTTTCTCTTTCATCCGTTGTTTTTCTTGATGGATTTGTTGAAGCATATCGTGTGGTAGTGGCAAATGATACTTTTTTAATCGACACCCACTAATCCAATTTGGCATTTCTTCTCCTGCTAATGTAGCAAGTTTGACAGCTCCACTTTGTGATAAGTCACTAATCACAAAGGGTCCCATCCCTCGCTTTTTAGGTTTCTTGGCATGTTGCTTCAAGGTATAAACAAGTACATAATCACCTGTTTTGATCTCTTTCGTGCACACATGCTTGTCAAAAAACTCTTTTTGTCTTCTCTTTTTAGCATAGATCAAAGCTACAGCTCTCAATCGAAGTTCATCTAGCTTTTCAAGATCATCCACTCTTGAAGAGAGCTCATGCCCTGTCCATTCTAAGCGTTTAGCTACTCGTAGAGTTGGAATTAAAAACTCTATGGGTAATATAGCGTTTAGACCAAAAAACATGTTGTACGGTGTTGTTCCTATTGATGTTTTGTAAGCTACCCTGTATGCCCATAGTGTTGAGTGTAAGTGCTGATCCCAGTCTGTCCTTGACTCTGATACAATTTTAGTCAGAACAGTGCACAGTGTTTTATTTGTAGCCTCAGCTTCTCCATTTGCCTGTGGATAATCTGGATCAGATATTCTATGTATGACCATGAATTCATCTAGCAGATATTCAATGACTTCATTAAGAAAATGTGTTCCTCGATCACTGACAATTTCTATTGATAATCCGTATCATACTGAAGCGGTCCGGGGCGGGCAACAAGAAGAGCAACCTCTAGACACCCTTCAAGGCTCCCGTGCTGCTCAATGGGGCTGGGGCACAACACAACACAAACCAAAACAAAAAACCCACAGCCAAATCCCAACTACACAAGGGGCACCACCTAGTTTAAGAGCGAACTAGGACGCAAAAGAGGAGAATCGTTAGAGTAACCCACAAACAAGCAAGGAGTTTACACTAACCCTAACACCAATGGAACACTCTCACACACTAAAACACGAGAGAGAGAGAGAGAGAGAGAGAGAGAGAGAGAGAGAGATGGTGCTCGGGCTGCTTTGAAGTGTATCGTTAATGATCAAGCAAACTTAAATATATATATGTAAGAAAGAGAGAGAAGGGGGAAGGGGGTGCTTGTTACACTAATGCCTTCTTACAAATCTGTCATGACCAATCAAAGTGAGATTAGTATTTGTTCAACATAGCCTGAGTAAATTACACCACAACACATCACAAGAAAAAAAGCCACCCCAATCACTGTCTTAAGGCCAGGGGAGTCCTCTCCACCCTGTCGCCCTCTTACAACATGTGGGATCTATGGCTAAATTGATAACAATACCCGGAGACAAGCTATCAAGAACTTAAATAAAACACCAAGACACTTACACATCATTATTGTCCATGACTTCGCGTTGGAAGAGAGACAAGGTATCCATGCTTAGTCCAAATTCACCCTCCTTGATTCAGCAAATGTTGGGCTTACTCTAGTAGGAGAAATGATAGATTTCCTACTCTCAATTTAGTGATCACTCTCTCTTACAATGGCATAGAGTTCCCTTGCTAATCACCCCTAATACAACACATACATATGCCTAATGCCAATGAGATTCCACTCAAGAGCTCCTTCTCAAGAGGTTGAGCTTGGCTTCTCAAGCTATAGCCTAGTGCTCTTTCTTCTCCCCCCTTTTTGTGCTAGCTACACCCTCCTTTTATAGCAATTTTGAAGGCTAGGGTTACTCCTCTAACCATGGTTGGATTAGATTTTCAGCAATTTATCTAATTTCTTTTGCTTGGAATTATCAAGAAGTTGGTCGGGAAAGAGAGAGGAGAGAAATGGAGGTGATAGGACTTTTCATAGTGGGTTAGTGTTAGTAGAGTTAGTATTAATTTACAAATGGAATTGGATATTTACAATGGGAGTATCCATGTAGGATACAAATAAAGAAGAAAAACTCTTAAGAGGTAAGAAAAGGTGGATTTCTTACAAGGTGGATGCTCCAAGTGTCTTGAGTAGGGCCAATTTTGACGCCTGTTGACGGTCCACTAGCTTTGACGGTACATTTTTTCTCCACTCTTGACCTTCCTTGAGAGATAAGGTAATTGAAGCTGAGCAATCAACCACCATGATGCTGTCTTTTAAGAGAAGAGGCTGAATTTTGTGGGTTTTTTGATAGATATGGGTAATTTGGAGGAGGAAAAATGAGACTTATAGGTGGTCAATTTTGGAATGGAATTGTGTGTGGGAGGTATGAGTTCACCATGGTTTCTCTTATTCTTCAAGGTTGAGGAGAAGGTGAGTAGGGTGTAGAGAGGAGTGGTGAGAGAGGTGGGGATGATGAGTGGAGAAGTGTGTGTGAAAGAGGAAAATGATAAAGTGGAAGAGAGAGTGTGGTTGCATAGCATGGGAAAACTGGGGTCCACTAATAAAATCATAGCTCACAGCTCGTAGCTCAAAAAAATATGAAAAACTTTGAGGCAAAAGTTCAGCCCACAAGCTACAACTTTTGTTTGTATCACCTTTTCAAATTCGGAGAGCAAGTAAACTTTAAAAATTCAGCAAAACCGACCGTTTTTTTCCACTGCACAAGGTCCTTGTGGGGTCCTTCTTTGGATGATTCTTTTGAATACCTCCAAGAGTGGGCCCTCCATAGTGCATGTATGCATGCCACCTACCCTTGACCTTATTTGGTAGGTCTATAATTGAAGATATTGTTGAGATCATGATATAAGTGAATAGTACAACTAAGAAAATCAAATATTGAGGGGTCTAAAAAATATGTACATGTCAAATATAAATAATATAAGTGGAAAAAATATAAAGGGGTCAAAAGAAATCTCTCTCATTATGAGGCTACCATAAAAAGATAAATATTTTTGGTGTTCTAATTTTTTAGAAAAAAAACAAAATAGATGTAGGAAGGGAAAAATCACAATAGTGAAAAAATATACACATAAATAAAACTAGTTTTTTTGGATTTTTGTTGGGGAGGAGTTACACCAAATATAAGAGAAGCTTACATGAAAATATTTCTATATGGAATAAAGAGTATGAAAAATGGTAAGAAAAATTGTGGTAATGGTGAGGCAATGTACAGAGCATAAATAACACACACCTAGGTAGAAATATTTAAATAAATACCAAAATAATTATGAAAAAATCATTTATTTAGGCCCTATATACAAAGAAATATTTACATACGCATGGGCCATAATATACTTATATTTTTATATTTTTTATTTTTTTGGCTCAACTAGCCCCATGACTAGCTAATTGAGGGTTTTTTATTTCAGTAGGGAGATATGGGAAAAGTCCCCTAACTCACACGCACCTATATACAGTGAAAGGGTGAGGGTAACCACAGTGTATGAGTGATTTGATAGGGTGAGATAACTCACTATGGCAATTACAGAGAGCCGAAAAAATGGCTATCATTAGCCCTCCCCCAGGATGATGGTATATTCATGTACCATCATAAAGAATCTTTTCCAAAGAGAGTGCTTCAAAGTCCTCGACAAGATCTTCATTGTTTGGCCCCTTGGAATTTTGGTTTGTGTTACACTCATGCTTCATGGAACAATACTTACATGGGATAGTTGCCTTTTGCTCTGGTAGATCCTTTGGTAGAAGGCGACTCAAGTAAGGCTTCAAGCAATAGCCGTTTACCTTCCTGGAGTGCTCTTTCCCATTCAAGTCCATAAGTTGATAGTAACTTGAATTGAAAGCCTTCTTGACTATGTATGGCCCCTGCCATCTTGTTTCAAATTTGGCATCAAAACGATTATCGAGTCGATTGTCATACCTTAGCACCAGATCTCCTTCATTGATGCCTTTGTCCTTCAGTTTCTTGTCAAGCTTCTCCTTTGTCTGTGTGGATTTCCTCTTATAGCACTCGTATGCTGCTTCTCTTTTCCACTCAAGCTCATCTAAGGTAAGAAGTCGATCCATCCATGCTTCTTGATCATCTTGTGCTGATTTGTCATGAAGTCGCATTGTTGGAATGTTTAGTTCAATTGGCTGTAAAGCCTCTTGACTATAGACCAAGTGAAATGGTGTGAACTCCGTGGCTTCCCTATATGTGGTTCGATACGCCCACAAGGCACCATCCAAGAAGTCATCCCACAACATTGTCTTGTTTTTCACCATCTTTCTAATGATGCCTGCAATGACACCATTAGATTTTTCTACCAAACCATTTGATTGGGGATAGTAGGGTGTACTGTGACGATGTAGAATGCGAAGTTCTTCACAGACTTCTGTGAGCAATCCCTTTCTAAACCCTGGACCATTATCAGAAACAATCTCCAAAGGTGTGCCAAATCTACAACAAATGTGAGTGTAGACGAATTTGCTCACTGTCCTCTCATTTACCTTTGCCACACTTTGTGCTTCCACCCACCTAGTCATATAGTCTACAGCCACTAGAATGTAGAGTTTACCATTTTTTGTCCTAGGCAGAGGACCCATAGCATCAATGCCCCACTTTTCAAAGGGTCCATTTGCAAGCACAATTTGCCTTGGACCATAAATCAATCTTCTATTCCCATTTACCTAACAATTGTGACAACTTTTACACCAATGTTGGACATCCACATGCAGACTTGGCCAAACATACCCCGAGAGCAAAATCTTCTTCACAGTTAATTCTTGGGAAAAATGACCACCACATGTCTCTTCATGCAAACCTTTTAGAATGGCTGGAATTTCCGCGATAGTTGGTACTCTTCTGCACACTTTATCCTTCCTTCTTTGATAGAGGGAGCCTTCTAGGAAGAGATACATGCTTGCCTTCTTCATGAGTCTCCTCTTCTGAGCTTTTGTGAAGTCTGGTGGAAACTCACCCTCCAAAATGTAGCCAATGATGGGAGCCAATGACTCCAATCCCTGGTACCTCGGTTGCTTCACAGCAGCCGCCACCATGATGACCTGCACTTCTTTCTTTACACATGCAACGGCTTGTTGTGCAAGTAAATCAGCATCTTCATTTTGTTTCCTAGGAATATGATATAATTGCACCTCCTCAAATTGAATAAATAGCCTACGGATGGTATGAACTTTGGCCCTTAGTCTTTCATTTTTGCATGCCCAAATGCCTAGAATCTGCTTCACAATGAGAAGTGCATCCCCTTTTACCATGAGACGTTGTATACCATGGCCAATGCATATTTTTAAACCATGAAGTAGTGTGTCATATTCTGCTTCATTGTTGCTAGCTGAACTTGGTAGATTGAACTTCTCTTTCATGACCACCTCTCCACTTGGGTTGAGCAACACTAGCCCTCCCCCTGCTTTTCCTGTGGCTCGACGAAAAGCTCCATCAAAGAACAAGGTAAAAGCATTAGGAATACTTTTTGGTGGTGGCAATGGTAGGGTCTTTACTTCAGGCACCTTAATTTCCTTCTCATGTACCCTATAAGTGAGAATCCCTGCCAATTGTGCACACACACTATCTTCTACCTTGAAAGAGTATTGAAACTCTTGCAAATCCATAATCCACTTTGAGATCCTAGTACTAAGATTCATTTGAGATGACACCCAAGGGAACAAATTCTCTGCGGTGAGGATTACAAAAGGTTTTGGGAGCAAGTAGGATCTAAACTTCCTTATCGCAAACATGAGAGAAAGCATCATGAGTTCTGCCTCCGTGTAGCCTCTCTCTAAAGCATTCATGACCCTACTAGCAAAGTAGATAGGCCGCATCCTGGTACTATAGGGATCTTGTTGTAGCAAAACTGCACCAATTGTTTCTTTCCCAGCACTAGAGCTAACAAAGAATGTGTATTCCCAACAAGGAGGCATGAGTGTTGGTAGCTCTGACAAAATGGCTTTAATGTTACAAAAGTACACTTCAAGCTCATCAGACCATGCAAATTCTACTTGTTGTGTCAACTTTTGCAAAGGGTGAAGTAACTCCGAGGCTAAGTGAATGAAGCGTGACATATACTTCGCCTTTTGAATGAATGAGATGACCTCCTTAAGACTCTTGGGTGATGGTAGCTCAATAAGAGCCTTTGCCTTTGAAGGATCCACTTCAATGCCTTTGTAAGAAACTTTATGACCAAGCAAGATTACTTCATCCTCACCTATATGGCACTTGTCGGGGTTGAGTTGACCTCCCATGTCGTAGAGCTTCTTTAAACCTTCTTCTACCCTTTGTAGATGCAATGATTTTGAGCTATAAATACAGAAATCATCAATGAACACCCTAATTGACTTTCCAAAGAATGCTTGAAACACCATGTTCATGAAACGTTGGAATGTTGCAGGAGCATTTGTCAGACCAAATGGCATGACTCTAAAAGCATAACAACCCCAAGGAGTGATAAAGGTTGTTTTCAATTGATCTTCCAATGCGATACCTATTTGAAAGTAGCATGAGTAGCCATCACACACAGTGTACTTCTCATGACCGGCTACCTCATTTAGTATCTCATCCTAAAATGGGAGGGGAAAGTGATCTCTTTTTGTTGCCTCATTGAGTGGACGGTAATCCACACACACCCTCCACTTTCCGTTTTTCTTAGGAGTGACAACAACGGGAGAGACCCACTCTGAATTCTCCACTGGATAAATGAAACCTGCTGCTAGAAGCTTTCTTACCTTCTTGAGTAAAGCCTGCTCCTTGATGACTCCTAGACTTCGTAGCTTCTGAGCCTTAGGTGTGGCCTCTGGCTTCAACTCAATTTTGTGTTGAACAACATCTACCCCACGCACGTCGGTGTAGTCTTTAGCAAAAAGCCTAGGAAACTTCCTTAGCACACATTTGAACTCCTCTCTTTCATCCTTTGTAAGTGTTGTTGATAGCATACCTTCTAGCATCCCTTCATCTTGAACACCTTCGTTCTCTTGAGGACCTACCTCCTCCAAGCCTTGACAAGAGGTCTCTTGGTTGCTTGGCTTAAACCTTACCCCCATGACTTCGATGGAAGACTCCTCTTCAGTAATGATGCCGCTACTTTCTTCTTCTGAAGTGCTATCGGTCCAACCTTCTTCCGTCTCACTTTGAGATGATTCTTCATGGAGCTCCTCTTGGCATTGCTCCTTCATATCAAAGACAACCTTCTTATGATTGTCATTCCTGCAAATTAATTTCCCACTCTCCCAATCCTGCAAAGCTCGCATTTTCATTAGCCATGGTCTTCCTAGGATAAGTGGATAACCACTTCCCTTGGTCGACATAACATAAAAATCCACCGCTTTCTTAATGCCAAAGGCCTCTACAAAGACATTTTTACAAATGCCTACACACCTAGCCTTGCTATTGTTTGCCATCTTGACTTTGATTTCAGGTGTCTCCTGGATGTGCATGCCTAGTCTTTGCATGAGTCCCTCTGTCATGATGCAAATTTGTGCACCCCCATCCACTAGACCTTTCCTAACCAATCTTCCTTTGATGTAACAGTCTAGCACCGGTGTAATGTCCTCATTCATTTCAGCTTGTGCAATTTTTACAACAGGCACACTCTCTTTTACCTTTCTCCTAGTGCTAACAGCCCTCGTTAAATCCCTCCTAACTTGTGGACATAATGCAAGAAATTGAGGCCATGAAATATCAGGACCCTTACCTCTCATGTCTTCCAACAAGTTGTACGGAGCCATACCATGTCCAAGAGGGAAGTCTTGGAGGTTGATACGACGTCGAGTCCTCTTGGTTTCCTTGGTCTCCTTTGCCTTTTTTCCTTGTCCATGGTCACTCTGTGATGTGACTCCTTCTTTCTCTTTACCTTTCCCTCGGCCACGCTTAATGCCATTGGCTTCCATGTCAACCTCATTTGAATTTGTCACCTCTACCACATGCACATTTGGATCTGGCAAAGGTGGAACTTCTTCTACCCCTTGTGGAGGTGGTCTTGGTCCATTTGGCCTTTGTAGAAGCCTTGGTTGTTGACCAGCTCCTTCTCCTGCATTCATCACTGGGTAATTCAAGTTAGGTCTCCCTGGCTCTCCACAGGGCCAAGGACAATTATACATCCCATGTCCAGACTCTCCGCAATTCCAACATTGCAAGACTCTCCTAGTTCGTGGCTCTCTCTCTTCTGACTTCTCTGCTTGTCCCTTTGGACCTACAGCTTGTGCAAGGTGAATTGACAGGCTGCTTAAAGATTCATTTAACTTCTCAATCACTTCAGCCGTTACCTCAGGAAGCTCCCTAGATGTTGATGCTTGTGACTTACCTTTGGGTCTAAGACCTTCTATTGGAACCTCTCCCCTTAAGCACTTGAGTTTCCTATACTTCTGAGCAGCCCTAGTTTCCGCTGCATCAAAAGTAGCAGGTGCACCCGCCTCAACTTTTACCTTAAGGTCAGGAAAGAGTCCGGCTATGAACCTCTCCTTCTTTAAAAATTCTGCACCATCACCAGGGTTAGCAACATTTCGTATCCATAGAGCCCAAAGACATAGAAACTCTTTCTTGTACAAGTAGTAGTCATCTAAGTCATTTTGCTTATGAGAAACAATGTCTTGCCATAGTTTTTGAGTGTTTTGGGGATCAAAGAAGTATTTCTTGAAACGATTCAAAACTTTTGTGTAATTCCCTTTAACTTCCTCAGGCAAAGAGTCAAACCAAGTGCTAGCATCTTTCCTAAGGACCACCTCAAACATTTCTACACGTTCTTGATCAGTTACTATCCTCTTGATACGGCAAGACATCTTGAAATTCGCTAGAAATAATTCTGCATCCACTCCAGGCTCTCCAAAGAAAAGAGGATATCCAGACATTTGGCGTTGGCTCTCCATTGAATTGATTTCAAAGTGACGTGTTTTTGTTTTTTCTTTCTTTAAAAGATTTACACAATAATATTTTCTAAATTGCAATCTATTCTACAACAAAATAAAAATATTCACATCAAATGACCTATGATAATCAATAAGAGGTAGAATGACAGGGTTTGGTGATGCGAGAATTTCTCCTACTCTTTGGGCACCAAACATGAATACCATACGTTGTTGAAAATGGATTTTTCTACTAATTGCAATGTTTACTCTAATGTGTGGAGTGAAATGAAAGGGAAAAACCTGTATTCCTGGGCCATTATCCATGGTCTATGCATGACCTAATTCTTCAAACAAAAAAAAAATATAGATGTCCAAACTAAGGTCGTACCTAATGAGAGGCAAAATAAAAGGATTTACTGATGCGTTTATCTCTACCAACCTAAGAGGACCTAAAATTCTACGAATGACTCGCTGAAATTGCAACTTAGTACTAACAATTATGTGTACCTTTTGCCTTGCTATGGGAATGAAGGGATCATACAAATTCTCGTGATTCATGCAAGCTACTTGATTATGCTAAAGGTTGAGCCTTCACAAAACATACACAAGCCGTTCCTCAGTGGGGGCACCAATTTGAAGCTGTCCGGGGCGGGCAACAAGAAGAGCAACCTCTAGACACCCTTCAAGGCTCCCGTGCTGCTCAATGGGGATGGGGCACAACACAACACAAACCAAAACAACAAACCCACAGCCAAATCCCAACTACACAAGGGGCACCACCTAGTTTAAGAGCGAACTAGGACGCAAAAGAGGAGAATCGTTAGAGCAACCCACAAACAAGCAAGGAATTTACACTAACCCTAACACCAATGGAACACTCTCACACACTAAAACAAGCGAAAGAGAGAGAGAGAGAGAGAGAGAGAGAGAGAGAGAGAGAGAGAGAGAGAGAGAGATGGTGCTCGGGCTGCTTTGAAGTGTATCGTTAATGATCAAGCAAACTTAAATATATATATGTAAGAAAGAGAGAGAAGGGGGAAGGGGGTGCTTGTTGCACTAATGCCTTCTTACAAATCTGTCATGACCAATCAAAGTGAGATTAGTATTTGTTCAACATAGCCTGAGTAAATTACACCACAACACATCACAAGAAAAAAAGCCACCCCAATCACTGTCTTAAGGCCAGGGGAGTCCTCTCCACCCTGTCGCCCTCTTACAACATGTGGGATTTATGGCTAAATTGATAACAATACCCGGAGACAAGCTATCAAGAACTTAAATAAAACACCAAGACACTTACACATCATTATTGTCCATGAATTCACGTTGGAAGAGAGACAAGGTATCCATGCTTAGTCCAAATTCACCCTCCTTGATTCAGCAAATGTTGGGCTTACTCTAGTAGGAGAAATGATAGATTTCCTGCTCTCAATTTAATGATCACTCTCTCTTACAATGGCATAGAGTTCCCTTGCTAATCACCCATAATACAACACATACATATGCCTAATGCCAATGAGATTCCACTCAAGAGCTCCTTCTCAAGAGGTTGAGCTTGGCTTCTCAAGCTATAGCCTAGTGCTCTTTCTTCTCCCCCCTTTTTGTGCTAGCTACACCCTCCTTTTATAGCAATTTTGAAGGCTAGGGTTACTCCTCTAACCATGGTTGGGTTAGATTTTTAGCAATTTATCTAATTTCTTTTGCTTGGAATTATCAAGAAGTTGGTGGGGAAAGAGAGAGGAGAGAAATGGAGGTGATAGGACTTTTCATAGTGGGTTAGTGTTAGTAGAGTTAGTATTAATTTACAAATGGAATTGGATATTTACAATGGGAGTATCCATGTAGGATACAAATAAGGAAGAAAAACTCTTAAGAGGTAAGAAAAGGTCGATTTCTTACAAGGTGGATGCTCCAAGTGTCTTGAGTAGGGCCAATTTTGATGCTTGTTGACGGTCCACTAGCTTTGACGGTACATTTTTTCTCCACTCTTGACCTTCCTTGAGAGATAAGGTAATTGAAGCTGAGCAATCAACCACCATGATGCTGTCTTTTAAGAGAAGAGGCTAAATTTTGTGGGTTTTTTGATAGATATGGGTAATTTGGAGGAGGAAAAATGAGACTAGGTGGTCAATTTTGGAATGGAATTGTGTGTGGGAGGTATGAGTTCACCATGGTTTCTCTTATTCTTCAAGGTTGAGGAGAAGGTGAGTAGGGTGCAGAGAGGAGTGGTGAGAGAGGTGGGGATGATGAGTGGAGAAGTGTGTGTGAAAGAGGAAAATGATAAAGTGGAAGAGAGAGTGTGGCTGCATAGCATGGGAAAACTAGGGTCCACTAATAAAATCATAGCTCACAGCTCGTAGCTCAAAAAAATATGAAAAACTTTGAGGCAAAAGTTCAGCCCACGAGCTACAACTTTTGTTTGTATCACTATTTCAAATTCGGAAAGCAAGTGAACTTTAAAAATTCAGCAAAACCGACCGTTTTTTTCCATTGCACAAGGTCCTTGTGGGGTCCTTCTTTGGATGATTGTTTTGAATACCTCCAAGAGTGGGCCCTCCATAGTGCATGTATGCATGCCACCTACCCTTGACCTTATTTGGTAGGTCTATAATTGAAGATATTGTTGAGATCATGATATAAGTGAATAGTACAACTAAGAAAATCAAATATTGAGGGGTCTAAAAAATATGTACATGTCAAATATAAATAATATAAGTGGAAAAAATATAAAGGGGTCAAAAGAAATCTCTCTCATTATGAGGCTACCATAAAAAGATAAATATTTTTGGTGTTCTAATTTTTTAGAAAAAAGCCAAAATAGATGTAGGGAGGGAAAAATCACAATAGTGAAAAAATATACACATAAATAAAACTAGTTTTTTTGGATTTTTGTTGGGGTGGAGTTACACCAAATATAAGAGAAGCTTACATGAAAATATTTCTATATGGAATAAAGAGTATGAAAAATGGTAAGAAAAATTGTGGTAATGGTGAGGCAATGTACAGAGCATAAATAACACACACCTAGGTAGAAATATTTAAATAAATACCAAAATAATTGTGAAAAAATCTTTTATTTAGGCCCTATATACAAAGAAATATTTACATACGCATGGGCCATAATATAATTATATTTTTATATTTTTTATTTTTTTGGCTCAACTAGCCCCATGACTAGCTAATTGAGGGTTTTTTATTTCAGTAAGGAGATATGGGAAAAGTCCCCTAACTCACACGCACCTATATACAGTGAAAGGGTGAGGGTAACCACAGTGTTTGAGTGATTTGATAGGGTGAGATAACTCACTATGGCAATTACAGAGAGCCGAAAAAACGGCTATCAATACAAATACATTCTCATACAAAAATTGTGCAGTAGTTCGTTTGTTTTCTTTTTGTGTTGCCTTGGCTTCCACCCATTTTGTGAGATAGTGCGTAGCCACAATGATATATTGGGTATGGGTGCGATATGCACGGGTGAAATAGGCCCCACAAAATCAATGCCCCATTTCGCAAATGCCCTTGCTCCCATCATTGGCCGTAGTGGCATCTCATCCCTCTTTATCGGCACCTTGGTGCGTTGACATGCGTCACAATGCTTTACAAACTCCTCAGCATCCATATGCAATGTAGGACACCATATTCCTGCGGTTAAGAGAATTTTTACCATCCTATCGCCTGAAAAATGGCCTCCACTTATTCCTCCATGTGCGTGTTCTAGAATCATCAGGTATTCACTTTCACTTGCACATATTCTAAGTTGATTGTCCTTTCCTCGCTTATAGAGTTTATTCCCAATTAAATTAAAGTCGCGAGCCTCCAACTCTATAGCCCTTTTCCGTGCTTTTGTTATGTTTTCAGGAAATGTCCTTGTGGTGAAGAAATCAATGATATATTGATTCCATGAAGGTGCAATGTTTACCTGAAACAATGTCGCGTGATCCACCGGTCGTTTGGCACTACATATAGTACAATTGTTAACATAAGCATGTGTGTCAGCATACATAGTTGGTCAAAAAACCCTAATTGTTTCAGTCGTTGGTGTGTTTTCATTGTTGAACAATGAAATGCACAATCCTGGACGTGTGCTTCTTCAAGATAACACTCGAATTCCTCCGGATTTATACATAATCGTAGAATTTGGTCCAAGCCTAGATGATACAGTCGTCTTGCAATCAACTAGAAGTTTTTTGTTTGTCGAATTGTTTGTTGTTTGGATCTGTCTTCCTTGTTATCAAATCTACCTCCAAAGGAAAGAATGCTAACAATTTCCTGAGACCATTTGGGTATCATTTCAATATTGAAAAGATAAGCATCAGGTATGTCATCGTCTACTCCTTCAGGAGCGTCCCTATTTTGCAGTCTTGAAAGATGATCGGTCCGTAGATGATTTTTACCCTTTTTGACCACCAATGTGAAATCAAACTCTAGCAATATAATAAACCAGCGTACAATTCTCCCAGTATTGCATGGTTTATTTACCAGATACAAAAGAGCTTGATGATCTGTGAAGAACACAAATTGTTTGCGAGCAAATAATGCCAAATTTCTTTCCCTAACCCCTCTCTTTCAATGGTTGTGTAGTTCTTCTCTGCACTATTTAACTATCGGCTTGCATAACAAACTGGGAAATCCATTGTTCTGTATCCAGGTTGAGCCAAAATACTCCTAATTGCATATGCAAATGCATCAATGTTGTTTGGCGGACGAAGCAACAAGCGACTGTTTCTAGAGAAGGATCATATTTTTATGAGAAACCATTTTAAAATTCTTTTGTAAGGGATCATCTCTAAGCCGACAACTTGTCAAAGATTTATGATTATTCTTCTGGGAGCAATTGTATATTAGAGAGCCAGTTAGAAGTTTAGGAGCTTTTGGCCGGACAAGCCACTTGTAAAGACCTAAACTATAAAGGTCATTCTTTTGTAAGTTGGAACATGATATTCTGGAGAAAAAACTAAGAAGACAGCGTACATTTGAGAGCTCCTTCCTGCTCCAACTTGTAATCTTCGCCATTGAGGCTACGGTAATCCAAATTCAGATTTGTTCATTGCATTGCGTTCCTCTTACCTTGCTCTTCCATTCAAGTGTCATCATTCAAAATTTGGTGTAGGTTTTCAACTACGAGTTTGAGGCCTTAAATCGCTGTTTTGAGTGTCTATATGCACATTTTATGTTGTTTTGACCCTAGGAGGGGCTTTAGGGACCCTAAAACGAGCCATTAGGATCATCTGTTTGGGCTGTTTTTGTTGACTTTGGGACGAACGATCGCGATCTTTGCACCTCTCCAGAATGCTATGACAGTGATAGGATATGTTCTTGATAGTCCCCTGTAGCTTCTCTTCAAGTTTCGTGCGATTCCGATATGATTTGCATGGTAAACGGGCATGATGACTATAGAGCTGTGTAGAAGGACATAGGCAAATTACTTGGCTTTAGTGCGCTTGATGTGCTTGTAGAGTAGTAGTTGCATCTCTTCGAGTTCACTTCATTAGGGTTGACATCCTAATGAGTTTCCATGCCTCATCCGAGTCGCTTCCCCTGTATCGATAATTGTATGTTGATGCTTGAGAGCTATGCTATGGACGTCCGTCGCGGCGACCCACAAACATCGGCGCCGTTGCCGGGAAAAGCACCTTAGGTGATGAGTGACCGAGTGCGCAGTTAGATTCCTTAAAATATATATATATATATATATACCAATCCACAAATCCATTTTACACCTCAGTTAGGTTGCTAGACAAGGGTTTAGAGCTTAGTGGAGTCTAGAGCCATGGACCGGCTAGATCCTCTCTTAGGAGATTTAGGGAGCTGTGAGTGAGAGTGTTAAAGCATTTTTGCTCTTCAATTTCTCTAATTCGATTGAGTACTGAAATCTCACCCGAAATCCATCGTGTTTGTTTTGTTTGATTCATTTCCTTATGTCTTTTCATTTCTGTACTTAGATGTAGGATAAGACAATCACATTCCAATCAGATTTGGGGCAAAAGTTAGAGTCGAGAAACCAGGAAACCATAACTTTGGCAAAAAAGCCATAAGACTCTGAAATTTTGAAAATCTGACCAAACAGGGTTGATATTGATTCAAATCACAAAGTGGTAGCTCAAAACACTAGGAAACACTTGTGAGAGGGAGCAGAAAAAATTTCATCAGATTTGGCCCATGTACTACGATCGCGATCGGTGTACCTCAGTGTCAGAATTGTACAAGATTTGACATGTGCCTTCCTGATAAGATTCTAAACAAGTTTGTCTAAAGTAACCACACCCAAAAACATCAAAAATCAAGGAAATCAGGCCACTTGGGGAAAACTAGCCTGACATACCCAGAAAATGCAAAATCTTGGCTTTTGGTGATCCAAATGAAAAAAGACTTGGGGATAGCCTTAAAACATCAGTGTCTACAAATATGTCAAATTTGGTCTAATTTGGGCTCAGAACTACGATCGCGATCGGTGTACCTAAGTGCCAGATTTTGTCCAGATTTCATATGTGGGATCCCCAGGTGTATACAAACATAAAAGTCTAAAGGACCTAGGGCCAGAAACCTCAAAATACCTGTCAAACCATCTGAATACAGATCCAAGTC
This sequence comes from Adiantum capillus-veneris, assembly GCF_014529385.1. Classification (NCBI taxonomy): domain Eukaryota; kingdom Viridiplantae; phylum Streptophyta; class Polypodiopsida; order Polypodiales; family Pteridaceae; genus Adiantum; species Adiantum capillus-veneris. Next base: position 136,134,492 of record NC_140959.1, on the reverse strand, counting down.
AAAAACTTCTAAACTGGCTTAGAAATTGACTTTCAGTAGACCAAAACACATCGAAACTGGGAAGGAACCATACAGAGGGATAGTCTGTACACAAGACAATCCCGGATATCTTCGAAATCCCGAATCAAGCACTAAAATCACATCAAACTGACAGATTCTAAGAAATAGACACTTCCAACCAAGAACTGATAAAAGCTTGACTTTTTAGAATCTGGTTACAAAAGTATCATAGAGGTAGCCTTAAAATAGCCTAGTGAACAAGTTGATGAAGTTTGGTCAAATTTGGGCCTAGAAGTACGATCGTAATCAATGTACCTTTGTCTTAGATCTAACTCATTTTTGACCTGTTCTTCATAGACCTAGACTATTTAAGATATTGAGGCGGTCCAGGGCGGGCAACAAGAAGAGCGGCCTCTAAACACCCTTCGAGGCTCCCGTGCTGCTCAATTGGGGTTGGGGCTGGGGCAAGCACAATCAGAGACAACAACAACCCACAGCCAGAAACCAAACAAGAAAAGGGACACCACCTAGTTGTAGAAGTGAACTAGGACGCACGTGATATCTCCTTGTACTCAAACGCACAAAGAGAGGGGAATGCAAGATAGCCACACACACCAAACACAAACATTCACCACGCCAGAGAGAGGTAAAGCGCACAAATCAACTTGAGCAACTCATTCTTAGCCTTAAAGACTAGATGCACACAAATCTTGATGAGAAATAGAGAGACAACACAAAACTTGACCTTGTTGCCAATATACAAATTGTCTTAGGGTCACGGGAGCCCTCTCACCGAGCACCCTCTTACAATTGACCTTTTAGGCAAACAAATCAACAAGCCCTCAAACCACCAAGCATGAAATGGAACAACAAACTTCAAGGACAATATACCTTCAACCACCTGATGAGCCAACTTATCAAGTCAATTTGGAGAGAAGAGTCGTAGCTGCAGCATACAATTGCACCCAAAACTATGAATCTTATTTATGGACAAGAGTAGGCTACAAGTGTGATTGCAGAGTATAGTATCACTCCACTCCTCTAGATGGCATAACTAACTTCAAGCTTCTCCATGCACCTATGTGTAGTGATGGAATAGAGCACTCACAATGCACACACTCTACACAACTAGGCTTGAAGAGTGGTGTGTTATGTGTTGAGAATGGTGTGGTGTAGTGTGATCATGTGATGATTTACAAGGGAGAGAAGGGCTCTATTTATAGGTTTTAGAAGCACCGATTAGGATTAGGCCTAATCAAGTTTATTTGAAGGAATAAAAGATTATGCATTTTATATTTATTTTTTAATGAGGGTGGGTCTCTCTTGTCCTTTGAGTCACATGGATGTGGGCTCAAGGGAAGAGAATTATCGAGGATGATAGGAGAGAGGATTGAGTGAATAATTTGGCAGTGCCTACTCTAGTAGAGGGTGCATTTTACAATAAGGTTAGTGGTTAGTAGTTAGTAATTATCACTACAAAATATTTACAAAATCATTCACCAAATGGTGAGATATATTATGAGAAAAGTTAGAGAAGGGATGAGCTTGTAAAAAGAGGTTGAAGCTTTGGAGAAGTTGACATTCACCTCTTTACAGCACCAGAAGAAGAAGCAGTCAGCATGGGGAAGTAGCGCGTGTCGATGAAGCTATGTTATCTTCAAACCTTGGAAAATTTATGATAAAAGCCTTCATTTTCAGAGGTTATCCTTGGATATTTGCTGATTTTTGAATTTCTTTACAAAGCTTAAGAGAGTATGGTAATATGGACATATATGTAGAGAGAAAGAGGGACACATAGGGTGTAGAAATAGAGGATGAAGGCTATGAAGGTGTGAGAGATGTGGAAATGGTGAAGAGGGTGAATTAGGACATGGGAGTTGCAGGTTTGGGAGTGGGAAGGAGAGGGAGGAGTGTGTGTGAAAGAGGAAAATGATAAAGTGGAAGAGGGAGTGTGGCTGCATAGCATGGGCAAACTGGGGTCCACCAATAAAATCATAGCTCACAACTCGTAGCTCAAAAAAATATGAAAAAAATTTGAGGTGAAATTTCAGCTCACGAGCTACAACTTTTGTTTGTATCACCTTTTCAAATCCGGGGAGCATGTGATCTTTAAAAATTCAGCAAAATCGAATGTTGTTTCCACTGCACATGGTCCTTGTGAGGTCCTTCTTTGGATGATTCTTTTGAATACCTCCAAGAGTGAGCTCCCCATGGTGCATGCATGCATTCCACATACCCTTGACCTTATTTGGTAGGTCTATAATTGAAGATATTGTTGAGATCATGATATAAATGAATAGTACAACTAAGAAAATCAAATATTGAGGGGTCTAAAAAATATGTACATACCAAATATAAATAATATAGGTGGAAAAAATATAAAGGGGTCAAAATAAATCTCTCTCATTATAAGTCTACCATAAAAAGATGAATATTTTTGGTGTTCTAATTTATGAGAGTAAAAGAGAATAGATGTAGGAAGGAAAAATCACAATAGTGAAAAAATATACACATAAATAAAACTAGTTTTTTTGGATTTTTGTTGGGATGGAGTTACACCAAAAATAAGATAAGCTTGCATGAAATTATTTTTATATGGAATAAAGAGTATGCAAAATGGTAAGAAAAAATATGTTAATGGTGAGTCAATGTACATAGCATAAATAACACACCATAGGTAGAAATATTTAAATAAATATCAAAATAATTATGAAAAATTATTTTATTTAGGCCCTATATACAATGAAATATTTACACACAAATGGGCCATAATATACTTATATTTTTTATTATATTTTTTGGCTCAACTAGCCCAATGACTAGCTAATTAAGGGTTTTTAAGAAAATATGGAGAAAGTTTCCTAACTCACACACGCCTATGTACAGTGAAATGGTAGGGATAACCAAAATGTTTGAGTGATTTGATAGGGTGAGGTAGCTTACTATGGCAATTATGGAAAGCCGAAAAACGGCTATCAATATCAGGAGTTGTCAAAACTCAAATTGGACATACTGTCAATAATCTGCAATCAAAATTGTGTTGAGATCATTGTGGAAGTGTTGAATCTGCTGATAGTTGGAATGATACAGTGATCTCATAGCCATCAAGTGTATTCATTTGCAGAGACCGATCAAGTAACAATCCATGTAGTCGCAGGAGTTGGAAGATCAATCCATCTCCAGATAAGAGGTTTGGATTCAGTCAGTAAGTCCCACTTTCTTCATGTTTTTGAGATCGGGAAAACAAATCAACACCAAACACCTAAATTTAGCGGATCAAGCAAGTGTTTTATCAACGGAGGAGAGTGTAAACCAAGGGATAGTACGACCGTTAGAGGCAATCCTTGAAGAAGGCTTCTCTGATACTTCTTCAGAGAGATGTTCCGAGTATTTCACAGAACACTTGGGACAATTAAAACTAAACGGAAGAGAAAACATGGCAGCAGGACCATCAGACCCCTCGGCCACATTAAAGCTATTGTTCATCAAGTATCAATATGACAACAAGCAAGGTGCCAAGATATACAAAGATGGAATGGACCGCTACTGTGTGAAAATAGAAGATAGACCAAGTGAGTTCAGGGACTTAGTGCCTTTGAGCTATAGCGGAGATAGGTACCTAGATGACGAGGGTATCATGTACTTGGTAGTCCTGAATCCTAACATTGTAGACAAGTGAAGATTGATGGGCACAAAAGCCAAAATAGACGAGGAACATGAGGAAAAGGCACCAACAATGAGCTTACCTAATGCGAGGTTAAGGCGAGAAAACAAAACGTTGAGAGTCACCACGGATAACGTCTACTTGGGGTTATACAAGTATAATAATGGAGAGCAAGATCTCTATTATAGATACGAGGAACCCTACGTCGGAGAAGACTTTATGTCTTCACCTACACAGAGGGAGCGAAAACGAAAACTGCCGCATACGACAAGTATGGAAGATGATACGCAACAATCGATAAAAAAGAGTTGGAAGGATATACGTACTTTGGGGGACCACTGCACCAGTATTATGTCACTCCAAGCCCACTAAGACCAGTACCTACAACTGTCGTGCCAGACCCGGTGACCACAGGTGGAGAGAGGACTCACGTAGCTGATTCTTTCAGTCGACCTCATTATTCGATGCCAAGCCCCATGGGAACGTTACATTCCAGAGAATCAATGGCTACGAATCAAGGTAGTGTGGTTCCTATCTCTACACATACGGCAATAGGTCTGACATTTGCATAACTAAATTTCATCGAATATTTAATTGGTTACTTTGTCGGTATTACAAATGTCAAGCCCTAGTAAGATTCTTCGCGCCGACATAGTTGAAGAAATTCAAGCATAATAAGCTATCTATTTAATGATAGCAAAAATCAAAAGAAAAGTAGGCAGAACAAAAAAGTGCTAACGACAAAAGCACCTGCCTTTCCTATGAACACATTTGCTTTGCACTAAGGTCAATTCGTTCGGGTAAGCTAACTGTGCGAGGGGGAAGTGTGGGGTTGGTAGCAATTAAATAATCAAAGGTTTGAATCCTGCCTCTCCCATCCCAATAAGTGGCAGTTCAAAAAAGCCTGCATCTTACTAAAACGTATTACTCTAACCATAGCACTTAAATAAACCAGTTCCCATGCTTCCCATTGTAGATAAATAATTGATGAGATATCTATAGTGAACCATAGGAATCGAATCGAGGAGGAATTCATGGATTCACTAAGAGGTGACCTTCCATCACTAGATGATGAAAGTCAAATGATAGAGGATGATGATGAAACATCAAGTGGATCAAAGACGAATAGGAAATATAGGTCGAGACAGGATAGGATTTATGAGTTTCCAGACCAAAAACCTAGTCGACAAGAGCGGTATAAATCCAAGAGAACAAGAAAATCAAGGGCGAATAAGCATAATCCGATGCCTCTTGTCAATGACAGAACGGGATATCTAAAGCTTGTCAAAGCTGAGGTCACTGGCCGCTTTATCAAAACTAAACCATGGAAAAACAACAAGAAGAACAGACACGAAAAGCGAACGACTAAGTCGCATAAAGGGGGGAAAACAGTGTCTGGAATGACCAAAACAGAGAGGAAAACGGAGTACAATAAGCTCAAGCAAACCCTTAGAGACATATCGACGACTGACTTGGAAACAAATGAGGACACGAATTCTGACAAGATGGATGCACCGTCCCATTATAAGAAGTATACCATACAAGATAGGAAAATCATAGTGCAACAACCAATGAGGGAATTGAAGGAACTGGGTACATCGTACGACGGTCTTGAGAAATCCAAACAAATAGATCTAGCGGAGCCGGGAGAAGATCCAAAACCTGCATATATTGCCATGGATCTTATTGAAGAAGAGGAAAGGCTTTTGGTAGCTACTCTTAAACAATATAGAGATGTGTTTGCATGGTCATACAAAGATCTTAAGGGGGTGGATCCAAGTATCTGTCAACACACAATACCCCTTAAGAATGACACCAAACCCAGCAGACAACGTCCCTATACTTACAATGAAACGTTTGCAAAAAAGATCAAGGAGAAGATAGATAAACTCAAAGAGCAGAGTTTATTTACGAAATTGAGCACACCGATTGGGTTTCACCGATTGTGGTGGTCTCAAAAAAAAATGGAAAATTAAGAGTGTGCGTCAATCTCAAGAAAGTAAACGCTGCTACAATTCGGGACAACTATCCCTACCCATTACTGATCATGTAATAGAAAGAGAGGCAGGAAAAGAGGCTTATAGTTTCTTAGATGGCTTTTCGGGTTACAACCAACTCGCAATAAAGCCAGAGGATCAGCACAAAATGGCTTTCGCAACTGAATGGGGTATGTTTGCATTCTGGGTAATTTGGCTTAACAAATGCACCAGCCATATTTCAGAGGCTGATGGGTCATGCTTTTAAAGAATATCTAAGACAGTTCTTAGAAATCTACATGGATGACTTGCACAAGCTGGAGAGAACAACATGGATTTTCCAATAAGTTACTCCAGTAGACAACTGAACAATGCAGAGAAGAATTACACAACAACTGAGAGGGAGGGTTTGAGTATGGTCTATGCGGTGAAAAACTTTAGACACTACTTACTTTCTAATAAATTTGTATTCTTCGTTGATCACCAAGCACTGATGTACTTAGTAAACAAACCTTGGAGTATGAGAAGTATTGTTCGATGGTTCATCATACTGCTTGAGTTTGAGTTCACGGTAGTAGTCAAAAAGGGAACTACACACCAAAGAGAGGATCATTTATCTAGAATGATGCATGGAGAAAACCATGTAGGGATTGATGATGATTTTCCAAATGCATATCTTTTCAACATAGAAATGGTTTCAAGATGGAGCGAGGATGTAATTCCTTTGCTGACTATCGGGTCATTGAATGTGACAAGACAACCATCTACCATTGCAGCATCTAGATCATTGGTACTGTTGGCGGGCAGGTTATACAAACAAGGATCGGATCAAATCCTTAGGATTTGTGTTGAATCGAGTGAACGGGAATTGTACCTAAACCAAGCTCATGTACAAACAATAGGGATTCACAATGGGCATGCACAGATGTATCAAAGATTGATGAGAACGGGTGTGTATTGGCCGAAAATGCAACATAGTGTTCATACGCATATCAAATCATGCGTTAGATGTACGCTTCAAAAGCCAATAGAGCACGTGACTCTATTCAGATTATCTTTAGCACCTCGATGGAGTAACTACATTGTTGAATACCTCACCACCAGGATACTGTGCCCTGAAGGGATGAGTAGATCACATATCAAAACAATCATGAAAGAGGCAGAAAACTATGTACTGATTGAGGACAATCTTTACAAGAGGGGAAAAGGCAATCAATTGAGAATGTGCGCGACTGAAGAGGAATACATTCCTATCTTAGAGCAAGAACACGGCGGACAAGCCGATGGACATTTCTCAGCTGCTGCTAACAAAACGGCCAAAGCAATTCTTATTGCAGGCATATGGTGGCCTACATTATTCATGGACGCTGAAGAGTTTGTGAAACGATGTGATGATTTCCAGAAAACAAAAATTCCTAGAGCACGAGATGATATGTCCTTGAGGCCAATGATGGGGACCAGAGTGTTTGCAAAATGGGGAATAGATTTTGTAGGACCGATAGCACCTCCGGGATATAAAACGCACGCTCAATACATTATTGTGGCAACAGATTATCTAACAAAATGGGTGGAAGCTAAAGAAACAACCAGAAATGATGCAAAAACGACAGCACAGTTTTTGTATGAGAACATTTGCACTAGATATGGCTTACCAATAGAGCTAGTGAGCGATAGAGGAACCCACTTCATCAATGAAGTGATCAAATTTCTATTGAATGAATTCATGGTAATTCATAGGAAGTCAGCTCCCTATCACCCACAAGCTAACGGCTAAGCAGAAAGTACGAATAAGATTTTGGTGACAATTCTCACCAAAATTGTTGGAGAATCGAGAGCTGACTGGGATCAAAAGCTACATTTAGCTTTATGGGCATATAGAGTAGCTCACAAAACATCAATCGGAACAACTCCATTCAACATGGTTTATGGAATTGAAGCATTTTGCCACTTGAATTTCTTATCCCCACGCCTTGGGTCGCTAAACAATTAGAATGGACTGGCCATGAATTATCCAATCAGGTAGATCTCCTGGAAAAACTGGATGAAACTAGATTGAGAGCTGTTGCATCAATCTACGCCCAGAAATGAAACATGAAATCATTCTTTGATCAACATGTTATCAGCAAGGAATTTGCTACTGGGGATTACGTCTTAATGTATACCCTGAAACAACATTCCCGGAAACTCAAAAAGCGAGGCAATGGACCCTATGTGATTCATGACATATCATCTAGCAGTGCCATTAAACTTGCGACATTAGAGGGAGAGGAAATTCCTAACTGGATTAGTGGTTGCTGACTAAAGAAATACAACCTACCATTGACCTCAGAGATGCTTGCCAAAATACACGCTGCAAAGGAGCGCAAGAACAAAGCAAAAGAGACAAAAGCTCAAGCATAGGAGGAGGCCAAAGTAAGGATTTTAAAACGAAAACAAAACTTACAACAACAAATTCTTCCTCAACCAGCAGATACGGCTCAAATTCCTTTTTCTATAATTCAAACTAATGAGCAATGGGAAATAGGAATAGATGTTCGCATCAATGTCAGACATCCGCATGGCAGATATCAACGAGCATTGGTTGACACAGGAGCAAGAGTCAATGTGGTCAACTTCTCCATTTATAGGATTCTTACAGATGAACCCCTAGTGCAATCCACATGTGATTTACAAGCCGCAAACGGAGCAACAATGCCAACATTGGGGATAGTAAACTTACCAATCAATATTGATGGAAATAGTTGTCCTCATCAATTTTTCGTAGTGAAAGACGGAGAACGTACAATGCAATCACTGAATGGTCAGAACAATGAGTTAATGTACACACACCACTTGAACACGTACATAATTCCATTCGCCAAAACAGATCACTCGTGGCCGAGTATCCCCATCAACAAAAAGCAACCAGCTCATCAGCCAAAAACACCACAAAAGGTTATTCGAAGAGTATGGATAAAGAAAATATTGATGCCCAACAAACCGAGCAAGATATGGCTACTAAAGACAAACTCCAGACGGAAGAAGCACCATCTCAAAGACCTTCACGAGTTACTCGAGAGTGGAAATGGCAACCAGAACTAGAGAGAACTAAAGATTCGACAATAGAGCTCAAAAGGAAACCCAAAACTCAAAACAAGAAGCCTGAACCTCCAAAATGGCACTGGAAATCTGTGAAAACTAAAGTCGAATCTCTAAAGATGCAACAAACTGCATACAAATGGGTTCCAAACATAGTTTCCATCACAACACCCACAATCAGGGAAAGAGCAATTTGACTGCAAGCTCTTCTGTTCCATACACATCGACCCTCGCCATCAAAAGCCACTGAAAACTACATTCAGTCCCCGCATCTTGCACAACACTTTGTTACCCAACGCATTGTCTCAAACATCAGAATAGGGCCACATTACACGGCCATGCATAGACACAGATTCAAAAACCCATGCACATGCACCCAACCTTCGTCCGGGATGACTCAGACAAGGAAGGGGAGAGTAATTTATGAATCTAGCAGCATTCAGGGCCATTAAGGGGTCCAGCGTGTATACATGTACATAATGTGTGTGTTATTTCATTATTTAGAGTTCAATTTTGAACATATTCTATTAAAACCTGGCAGGTTTAACGTTTTGTATCATCCGACCAGTATAATAATGAGCTGTAATGACAAAATACGGAGCATTGGGATGCTTCTAGAGAAAATACATGCTTAGGGGTGAGTATAATAATTTTGGCTAATTTTTGCCAGTTAATAAGTATTTTCAATTTATTTTGTTTGATTTTCGTTAATAAAACATCAAAAATTAAAAAAATATCGCTCATGAGTGTCGGAATCAAGTTCTGGAAGCAAATGCCAAAGTATCATGATAAGGTTATCAAGCATGGAAGATATGAAGCTAATCTGAAGATGTTGACTTTCAGCCTTAATGATCATGACTACATTTCGCCAAAATCGCATCAAATGGTCATACGACACCGGAATGACAAGCGGTTCGACCCACAAGTGGTATGCAGATTATATCGGGATCAAAGGTGAGGAAAATCAGCCCTATGTCACGAAAATCTCGGGAAGATATAGGTCAGGTAGGCCAAATTCTAGCTCATTGTTCATTTTCACATTTTGAGAGAGAAGAAGAGAGCGTCTTGACCTAGAGCGAGCTGCCACATTTCTACCTCGTACCGACGGTCAAAGCCAGCATTTCATACTAGATTTCACAGGTATGTTCCTTGTCAAGTAAAGATCAAGTCTATTACGCATGCAAGCGGGAATCATTACACAAACGGGCGAAGGGATCAAATCAAAGTCCGATCGGGTCAAATAGGTCAAGGGCCCTTAGAGGCATCCAAACAAAACTTTTTCCAAGCACAGAACACATCAATGTGCTCCCCACAAGGTCAGGAACAAATCCATATGATCAAATCACAGTTTGGTGGTGGTACACAGATCGCGATCGATGTACCTCACTGACAGAAGAATATGCAAAAAACCTCCCCTCAGCCTCGCCTACAATCTGCAGGTGTCAAAATTAATTTTGGCGTCTGTGGTACGATCGCGATCGGTGCCCCCAAATGCAGGTTTTGCAACTTTTGATTTGGCCTGGGTTTGGAACTCAATTAAAAATACACTCTCTTGAATTTTCAAGGAAAATGCACAAATTTTACTCATGGAATGGGCCTAATTTGTCAAACACAACCGAAACAGGAAAATTTGACCTACAACTACCAAAATCCGGTTAAAAATAATGATGGATAGTTTGAAGGGCATACCTGTCAGAACAGTTGTAAAAAACCTCGAATGGATCTCAGAATCTCCTACAAGTACAGATATAATCATTTCAGTCTCGAATGACCACACAAAGGGAGAATTGGGGCCGAACCAATGCCAAAGACCAAAAGGTGACTTAAAGATGCTCAAATATCACATGGGTATCCAAGGAATGCCTGAAAAATGCACAAGTCTGGAAATTCTCCCAAGACGGGGTATAAGTGACTGATCAAGTCAAAATCAGACAGTGGAGTAGGTTGCTGGTAGAAGCACATCATGGAAGCAGTGGAAGCTCTAAAACTAACTTCAACTAACTCCAGGCTCCAACCAAATTTCATCAGGAAAACCCAATATGGTTAGACTTAGTAAAATAAGGTCAAACACTGGAAAATTGCTCTAATTTGTTCATTTTAAGTCCAAACTTGGAAATAAATCATCAGTGGGCTAGGCAGGCATAGGGGTCCATGACCATCTAGTTTTCACCAAAAAAACTCAGGTACTACGATCGCGATCGGTGTACCTTAGCATCAGATTTTGACGAAAACCTAACAGATCCCTTGTATACATCTTGTTCAAGTCACCAACCAAGTTTCAAGCCATTTGGACATCAAAAACTCATGAAAAGACAAAGTCTAGTCCAAAACTCCCTTGTAACCCAGTGGGACCTATAAACTCAAAAGTGGTTCAAATGAAACACAGAGTGGAACAAAATGACCCTCCAACTATCAGAAACCCACTCATGTGATCAAATCTAATTTTGGCCTCTGTACTACGATCGCGATCGGTGTACCTCAGGTCCAAAATTGGCTCAGATTTTAATCAGTCATAGCTCTAGTCTTCCTAGTGCCAGTGGTGAAATATGGACAAGAATGGATGAAATTTGTTCAAGTTATGATCAATTTTAACTTTTGAACTGTTTTTTTTACTAAAAGTCTAAATGCGATTGATGGCGAAAGGAAAATCCTGACAGCTTGTGATTCTCCTGACACAAAATGCCTCTCCAAAAGAAAGAAAGGCAGTGGACAGCAGCACCATATGAAGTGGAGGATCTCGCTACAAATGAAAAGGCTCACATCTCGGATGAAACACTGGCTCAGATCCCTACCCACATATTCATCTCGAAGTTTAAGGATGCTAATGGTGACATGGTAAAGACAACTATCATGCCATGAGAGATATGGAACCTCCACCGAAGGCCGGAGGTAATAGAGGCATTGCGAGCTGTGCACTTGGAGCAATTTTTTAGATTACAGCCATGGGGAACAGATTACATGAGGGTCCACGAGATCATGAGCTCGATACAATATGATGGGCAGGCAATGCTCACGGACAAGGATGGATCGAAGGTGAAAGTAAAGATCACGAAAGAAATCATCAACGAAGCTTTGCATTTCCTCCGAGGGCAACACGATTTGCTGGCGAAGACAAAGTGACTGGATAATGAGAAGGCATTCGTCAAGGCAAAAGGAAACAAATACAAATACCGCGACATGATATATGGAGAGCTGGAATTGCCGATGAGATTGATCTCTCAGCATTTCAGAGTACAAAAGCCTCCTCGCTACACTGAGCCAATCCTGCACATTGTCGTGGTCATGGCTCCAGGGACAACCGAAAATAGAACCATTCGCTGCGACTACGGTTTTTACATTTTGGAAAACTTAATCGAAGCAAATTTGAAAAGCTCGGCAAAAAACAAAAGCTACATGAATGCAGGGTCGATGCTAACTTGAATAGCATACCAAGCTTTGGGAATGATTGAAGATCTGCCAGCTCTGCCATTTCTCAAACGACCCTGATTCAGAAAGCAAAGCTGGTTGCTCATTCAGTAAGGACGACCCTTGGTGCGTCATCGTCGCGCTCAGCAAAGGCCTCCAACAAAATCTCGAGTGATGAAGAAAAAACGGAGACAGATGAAGAAGGAAAATCTCAAGAGTCGAAAGACAAAGGGCCATCAAAGTTTGAAGAAAGCAAGGAGGAAGACTCCACAAAGCCGCTCGAGAGAAAAAGGAGGGAGAGAAGTGCAATAACGCAGTTGGACCTTCAAAAAGCATATGCAAAAGCTCAACAAAGAGTCGAGGAAAGAAGAACCAAGTTACGGGCTGACAGACAGGCTAGAGCGGCTGCAACACAACAAACACAAAAAAGAAGATTCGAGAAGGAAAGGCAAGAAAGAATAGAAAATGCAGCTTGCATACGGGCTGAGAAGCAAAGGTTAGAAGTAGAGAAAAAGGCTGCAGAAGTGGACATTTCTTCGCAGTCCACTGAAGGAACGAAGGAGAAAGATGTGTCTGATGAAACAAACCAAGCAGAGCAGCTAAAGAAGATCCAAAGAGAGAGGAATGTGGAAGCGCGACGGGCGACGGATGTGACCTGCGAAAGAATCATCAAGATTTTAAAGAAAAGAAAAGCAGAAGCATCTGCTTCGCAACAAGGGAAAGATGCTTCCAAAAAGAGGCATGTACGAGAAGAAGCAAGCCCACCTCCTCCCTCACCTAAATCATCGCCTCCTCCCTCGCCTAAATCATCGCCTCCTCCCTCGCCCAAATCACCACCTCCTCCCTCGCCGAGATCTCCTCCTCCTCCCCCTTCTCCATCGAACAAAAAACAGCCACCTCCTTCTCCTTCAACCTCGCAAAAGGAGTTTATACCTCCTACAGAAGCAATCGGATAACACGAAGCCTACCAGGCAGTTGCTGATTTTGATTACAAGCAAACTTCAAAGGAATTGGAAAGACAGTTCCAGTGCCAGCACGTGGTGCTGAGTGAAAGGGAAAGGCAGGTACAGGAGGCCCAACAAAAGCAAGCATCTGGGCAAGAGGAGTTAAAGAGCCTCAGGGCGCGATTAGAACTCACAACGGAGGAAAGAGACCTTGAGAGACAGCAGGCTTAATCTCTAATCAAAGATTTGGTGGACGTGAGGACAGATTTGACCGCCAAAGAAAAGGAATTCCAAGAGTTGACGACAAGAGTACAGAAAGAAACGGAGCAGCTTGCTTATGAGAGCACAAGAATTCAGAGACTTAACAGTTCATACAACACTGTCAAAAGCACTCTGACAACCTTGATGGCGAATCAGGAACCGACTGAAGCTTTGGTCTCCACATCTGACAATGCCACAGCAGTGAACACTATAGCGGCACTGAAATCGGAGCTAGAGCAAGAAAAGCTTCAAAGATAGCTGCTTGTATCAGGAATGGTGGCCCGGACGACGGCAAATGAGCAAAAGCTAAAAGAACTGGAGCAACAACAACTAGCTCAAGCAAGCGACGCATTAAAGACTCCGAAACAGATATGTGACACGCTGCTAAACAAAAAAGAAGATCTGATTTTTCAACAACAAATCAAAGCAAAAAAAGCCTAGAGTCAACCGCAACTGCTACCTGGCCAACAAGTGCCTGATTTGCCTGAAACATCACACCAAGGGCAACAGGAGCATGAATTTTTGAGCCGGATCTGGATATTAGAGATGAGCTCAATGAGAGCATTAAGGACATGCCAAAGGGGCCAGCAAAGGAGTACATGCTCTATGAAAAGAAGATAATGGAGTCAGCAGCCCTGGCCTACTTATAGCCAGAAGAGCAGGTGGAAGGGTTTGGCCATGAGTACCTCCCATTTCCTCTGCGACTCCATGAAGCGATTCTGTGGAAGGAAAAGATGCGGCCAGCCCTGCCACAAAACAAAGATGGGGGTTACGAAGGCATTGCACTAACAGTGGAAGAAGCCTAGATGCTCGTTGTACGACCACCCAAAGTGGAGGTAGAAGTGGTTGGACAAACGGCCACAGGATCTAACTAACTACCACAATGCTCCTCAGCATATACAAATAGATCCTACTTTCTGCCCAGTCCCTAGAAGACGCACATGGAAGGATTTTGCCACATGGAAAGGCTCGAGGCCGCAAAAACTGAATTACACGGTCTTGACGACTCAGAAGCCCCCTACAGTAGCCTACATGATCAACACACTGAACTCGACAATCACCTTGCTGCGGGATGTCCCCGACGTGGCATGTCAAATGCTAGTAAATATAGCTCGGATGATCGTCACCTGCATCCAGGTGTTTAACACTAGAATGGTAACCTAACAGGACATAAAAGTGTCCTTTCAGGGTTTTGGAAAAAAATTCCAAAACCATAGTAGATCCACTCATTTTGAAAAATCCTTTCATGAGCTTATAGTTCAAGAACTACTACATATGGAAAAAATGAGAAACTTGTAAGTTTTCTTATCCCTTGGTCACTGCAAGCCTCCAAAGTTGATGGACCAGTGCATTTTTCCCAAAACAACAATTTCTTACGGTTGATTGCATATAAATAAGAGTGGAGATTTTTGTAGGACGTGAGATAAAATGCCCCGTTAACTTCAATGGGTTGGTGATCAAAACATATGGTTGCTTTTACCTCACTAATTTTTTTTTCGGCAAAAAAATAGGTACAAAAAAGTTGCATTTTTGCCATTCTGCGGACCTATCATCAAAGTTTCTATAGTCACGCTCAATACAAATACTATATACATGTTTTCTTAGTTCCCTTTGGGCCTTTGGATTCAAAATGAGCCATGGAGAATGTCAAAAGGATAATGGATCTCTTACTAAGTGCAACCTTGGGGGCAATGATAAAGTGTTAAATACAGCAAACATGAAAAAACTGGGTTTAGCATTATGACCTCTAGAAACCCATAGAAACTACTCAATATCTAGCCAAGTTTATAGTCCATGATTAGATATGGTTACTACCTACAAAATACACACAATTGGCCTAAGAAACTAGCAATATTGAGAAAGTTATACTTGCTACTCTAAAATGTAGTGTATTCTTCAGCAACAATAAAAAAACTCAACCATCATCATATACTATGCTATATAGCATATTAGGTCCCCCAAAACTCAAGGAAGATTAGCTTTATGTTATACATTACACTTACACAATCAAAATTGAATTTGGATATCAAGAAAGCCACCAAAAAAATCATAAAAGTGCTAATTTTGGCCAAAACATAGGCTTATGCAGTTCTTGTAAGTTGGTCATAACTTTCAATTTTAACACTTAGCTTTCTCTACAAGCATCAAAACATGTTGAGAACTATGAAGGCCTAACCTATAGCCATCTAAACCTCACAAACATGAAGTTTAGAGTGGTATAGTTCCCAAAAATTGAAAAAAAAACCAAAAACAGGACCCGTTTTTTCACACAGTTTAGGTTCAAAAATGTTGTGCAAGAGTAAGGTTAATGGTGAGATCGATACTCCAAAAAAATTGCTAAGTTTTTTTCAGCTCATAAGGCAACTTTGTGGATATATAGCACCTAGAAATTCATTTTCATACTCTTCAAATAATTCAAGCAAAATGGCCACTTAGCAGGACACAAAAGTGTCCAAGGACATAAAAGTGTCCTGTTACCATTCTAGTGTTAAAGACACTCAAGGTGATGATCATCTGTGGAATCTGTTCTTGGAAGGACACAACGAAATCTGTTGGAATCTCTAGGATTCACCGCCACGACACATTTTGATGGCAATGTACTCCAAGCTAATGTACCTGCCCTCACACTACTTGCAGACATTCGAAGAGGCCTTCGTCACAGGATTCTTCAAAATTTCCTCACGGATTTTCCATCCTATGGCGAAGGACCTCAAGGCACGGTACGTAGCATACCAACACACATTGACTGAATCCATTCAGACAGCATCAAGAAGCCCTGGAAGCTGTCCTTCGATTAAGAAGCTTTTCAGCAACACTTGCTTCATTGGAGCCACATCAACGGCCAAAGCACTGAACATGCATGA
This sequence comes from Adiantum capillus-veneris, assembly GCF_014529385.1. NCBI lineage: Eukaryota > Viridiplantae > Streptophyta > Polypodiopsida > Polypodiales > Pteridaceae > Adiantum > Adiantum capillus-veneris. The sequence goes on along the minus strand of NC_140959.1, from coordinate 136,118,300 downwards.
GGGCGTGCAAGGATAAGGAAGGGGGGAGTGTTTGGCGGATGAAGAGACAAGCCACTGTTTCCAGAGAAGGATCATATTATAATGAGAAACCATTGTAAAATTCTTTTGTAAGGAAGCATCTCTAAGCCAAGAACTTGTCAAAGGATTTATGATTATTCTTCTGGGAGCAATTGTATATTAGAGAGCTAGTTAGAAGTTTAGGAGCTTTTGGCCAGACAAACCATTTGTAAAAACCTAAACTATAAAGGTCATTTTTTGTAAGTTGGAACATGATCTTTTGGAGGAAAAACTAAGGACAGCGTACGTTTGAGAGCTCCTTCCTGCTCCAACTTGTAATCTTCGCCATTGAGGCTACGGTAATCCAAATTCAAATTTGTTCATTGCATTGGGTTTCTCTTACCTTTCTCTTCCATTCAAGTGTAATCATTCAAGATTCGGTGTAGGTTTTCAACTACGAGTTTGAGGCCTTAAATCACTGTTTTGAGTGTCTATATGTGCGTTTTATGTTGTTTTGACCCTAGGAGGGGCTTTAGGGACCCTAAAACGACCCATTAGGATCATCTGTTTACTGTTTTTGCTGACTTTGGGACGAACGATCGCGATCTTTGTACCTCTCCAGAATGCTATGATAGTGATAGGATATATTCCTGATAGTCCATTGTAGCTTCCCTTCAAGTTTCGTGCGATTCCGATATGATTTTCATGGTAAACGGGCGTGATGACTGTAGAGCTGTGTAGAAGGACATAGGAAGATTACTTGGCTTTAGTGCGTTTGATGTGCTTGTAGAGTAGTAGTCACATCTCTTCGAGTTCACTTTATTAGGGTTGACATCCTAATGAGTTTTCATTCCTCATCCGAGTCGCTTCCCGTGTATCGATAATTGTATGTTGATGCTTGAGAGCTATGCTATGGACATCCGTCGCGGCGACCCGCAAACAAATGTGAACATGGAATATCTTTTCCTAATCTGGTGCTTTAAGTATTGGTGTTGATACAAGGTTTTCCTTCAGCTTTTGGAATGAAGTTTCACACTCCTTAGTCCAGTGGAAATTGACTATTAAGAGATACAGAGGTTGTGCAATGGCTGCATACATATATATGAATCTTCGATAATATCCGCAGTGTCCCATGAAGGATTGTACTTGTTTGGCATTAGTAGGCCTGGGCAAGTCTACTATGACTTTCATTTTGTCTAGGTCAGTGGCTATGCCATTTCTTGAGACAATATGTCATAAGATGCGGCCTTGCCTAACCATAAAAATGCACTTTCTCGGGTTAAGACAGATTCGATATGTTCTGCATTTCTCAAATACCTTTTGTAAATGTTCAATATGTTCTTCTCGTAGAAGAGAGTGTACACAGAGATCATCCATATATATTTCTAAGAATATTCTTAGGTATTCTTTGAATGCATGAGTCATTAACTTTTGAAAGTTAGCTGGGGCATTGGTTAAGCGAAAAGGCATAACTCTATATGCATATATTCCCCATTCTGTGGCAAACGTTGTTTTGTGTTGATCCTCTATTGCAATTGCCAGTTGGTTATACCCTGAAAACCCATCTAGAAAGGAATAAGCCCGTTTCCCAGCCACCCTCTCAAGTACATGTTCTGTGATAGGCAAGGGATAATTATCTCTTACGGTGCTTGCATTTACTTTTTTGAGGTTCACACACACTCGCAACTTTTCGTTCTTTTTGGGGACAACGACAATGGGTGACACCCAATCTGTATGTTCGATTTCATAGATGAATTCAAAATACATCAGCTTGTCAATCTCCTCTGTCATTCGTTTAGCAAATGTGTCATTATATGTGTAAGGACGCCGTTTGCTAGGTTTGGCATCTGATTTTAACGGTATTGTATGTTGGCATATCGATGGATCAACTCCTTTGAGGTCTTTGTAGGACCATGCAAACACATCTTTATACTTCTTGAGAAGTTGTGTTAGCAGTTCTTCTTCCTTAGGCTCTAAATCAGTTGCGATATAGACCGGCTAAGGCTCTTCACCTGGCACAGCAAGGTCTATCCGTTTTGCATTTTCCGGCCCATCGTAAGATTCGTGGTTTATTCTTTCCCTGACTAGTGGTGTCATTATGATTTTTCTGTCCTGGATGGTGAATTTTCGATAGTGGGATGGTACATTCATGTTTCCTTTTTCGGACTCCTCCTTACCATCACTTTCTCCCTCAGTAGTCCATACCTCTCGTAACGACCGTTTTAGTTCTTCGTATTTCTTTTTACGCTCCAGTTTGGTCCACTCTGGGTCTTTTGTTTTTTCTTGTTTTGATTGTTGAGATTTTTTTGATTTTGTTTCTGTTTTAGCTTTCTGTACTTGTTTTATTTCCTCTTGCATTTCTTCCCTTCGAACTTTTGAGAATCTGCTTGATATTTGGTCTTTTACACAATCCTCTGCTTTGACAAGCATTAGATAGTGAGTTTTATCTTTTATCCTAAGAATAGGGTTCTCTCTCATTTTTTTTTCTGCTCTTTTTTTCCTATAGCATTCCTGGCATATAGGGTGCTGATGATTGGCAAAATCATAAAACTTGATATTCACTGTTTTCTCCCCACGCTCGCTTGAGCTGTCTAAACACTCGTTATCTGCATCGTTATTTACCTCTAGATGCTCAGAGGAGTTATAAAACTCTTCTTGTTCTGGTGGTTCTAGAATCTCATCTCCTGTTGGTATAAGGCTTACCATGTAATAGGGTAGCACATCATAGCCGTCCTTATCGCAAAACTTTGTCGTTGGGCTGTCTGTAATGGTACAGACATCCAATGTTGCTAGTATGTGTTCCCATTCCAGAGGTTCTAAGGCATCTTCGAGAAAAGGTTCTGGAATATAATCCTTGTCCTCAATAGCTCTTTCTAAGACGCATTCCTCTCTTTTTAAGCTCCCACAATGTGAAGCTCCGCACATCCATAGCTCTTTTTTTTGCCCTAACCATGCTGGGAGTTCGGACCCTGCCAATGTAGCTAAATCAAACTCTTCCACTGGTGTCTGGTTCACATCTTTGTAACTATGGTCTTTTAGGTGTATTTTGGTTGTTGTCTCACCATGTCTGAGGTATATGTGGTCATAACCCCACTCCTGGACCATCTTTAATTGTCTCATGAATGGTCTTCCCAAGATGATCTCGTAATTGTTCTTTTGTCGAAATCGACTATTGCAAATGTATGCTCATACTCGATTCCACACGAGGTGAAAATTACTTTTTCTAAAAGTCCTAGAGGCTTTTCCATGGACCCATCTGCCAATTACAATGTCATTCTGGTAGCTCTCAAAGCCGGTTTTCCCCATTTTTTCCAGATTTCTTTGGTGGTGATAGCGACTCCTGCTCCACTGTTAAGAATTGCTTTGAAAACTACTCCTTGGAATTCTACTGGTAGTGTGGTATTTCCATCTTCTCCCTCGCAATATTCTCCAAACTTGTTCAAAGGTGCTGGCCTAGTGTTTAGTTGCGGCTTGTCCAATTCTCTGATCCCTTCTTGAAGTTTCGAGGTGGGGTCTTTTACTCCAAATTTTTCTAAGCATTTGCTTACGGTGGTCCACATGTTTGGTCGTAATCTCAGGAGTTCGGCTAATGTGATTGTGCATGCCACAGGGGTGGAAAATAACTCAATCACCCCTTGTGAATCCATCACTTTCTTAGAAGAAAATCTTTGAGATGGGATTGCTCTCACCTCAGACTTGGCTTCATACTCCCCTAGGTAAGAGGGTAGAGGTTTTAGCGAGTCTGGTTGACTGTTCCCCGAACTAATTGATCCCTGGTCTCCCCCTTGTGAATGCATATCAAAGTTCATTTGTGATCTTGCCTCAAATTCTTCAATAGGAGGTAAGATCTCATTTTTCTCTTTTCTCGTGCTATTCATTTGGTAGCTCACCCGGTTAGCTTCGTTGGCATCATGGATTTGCTTCCACAGATCATCAAGACCGTTACAATCTTTACCCATTTCTACCAATGTTTTAGGCTGGAACCCATCACTTGTCTCATCCGTTGTATTTGGCACTATGATGGGTTCTCTCCTAGACTCAGAGGCATTTGTGAGTCTCTCCTTTGTGTCTACTTGTTTCTCTAAAGTTGGTTTGATAGGGGTTGGAGTTGGTACTTCATGCCAACTTGCAGGTTTACCAAGCGGGTTTTCTATCAAGGATTGGGCTGTTTCAATCATCTTTTGACACATTTCCAACCTTTGTTTTCCTATTTTGGCATATGGATAAGTCATCCATCTTTGCTCTTGGGTTTGGTTGTTTTTTAGTCTGGCTTCGTAAGCTTTTAAAAGTGCGTCTAACTGCTCATTTACCTTTTCTGCCAACACTGATCCTCCTGATCCTGCACTTTTGGGTTCTGTTCTTTCCTTGGGTGCTATGGTTTCCTTAGTGTGTGAGCTTAGACTAGCTAGATCCTCTAACTGGTCTAATCTATCCTTCATGTGTTTTAACTCCTCGGATAGAGCCGTTTGCTCTCGTTCTCTCCTGGCTTTCATACACGCCTTTCTAGCTTTCCAAGTGCTCCTCTGATTTTTGATTTCTGAACTTGGGGCATCGGTTTTTGGCTCTTCAATTATACATTCGTCATTCTTTGAGCTTGGGCTTGTGTCATTGCCTGGATAGGTATTACTGTCTCGTTTTCGGACCCTCCACTGGAAGGCACTGCTTCTAGCATGTTCAAGGTAGTTTTGATCCTTTCCTCGGGTTCTTAGGGCAATCAGGAATCAAATGAGTAATTCCACACTCAGTGCAATATGCGTTGACCCTAATGATTTCCTCATGAGGACAGTCTCTTAGCCAATGGTCTCCACCACACTTGCAGCAGGGTCCCTTAGGCTGTTGAGGTGCTCCTTGAGCTCCTCTTTGTTGGTATGCATGTCTTTGTCCGCCCATGCCTCCGTTGGCTATGAACAAAAATGTTCGTTCATCCAAGCTATATCTTCCTTCTCCTACTGCCTGTGCAGCTATTGGTGGCCCTGCACTTCCCATCATGCTCCAAGGTTCTGGCGTTGGGGGTTCTTCCGGTGGATAATAGAAAGGATTTGCATCATATCCATTGGAATATTCGTAATATGCATGCATAGGCACCAAAGTCTTCTCTTCTGGTTCGGTTACGATTGGTGTGTATCTTATACCGAGTGGTCGTAATCTTGGTAGGGGTGGTTGTTGCCCCAACATTGGTTGTGGTCTTTCTACACCTACAGGTCCTGGTAGGTTGCTTGCTTGATACGTAGGCATCGGTGGAAGTTGAGGAGATGCTACCTGAGCTTGGGGAGCATAAGGTCGTTCTCTAACATATCCCTTGTTATAATAACATTCCTCCGTCACATGATTTGTCCATTTTTGTTCCTTTGGCTGTTTAGCCTGAGGTTTGGCATACAGGTTAATCTTTTTTAGCACTTCCTCTACAAGCTGCTCCTGGCTTACAACTACTTCTCCTTTCGGTGCTGTCTTTTAGCGGACTTTCTTCTACTTTCTTGTGAGGATGAATCGTCATCAAGATCCTTGAATTCACCCTCCTTGAAGACCGCACAATTGTCTACAAGGTAAAGAGCCTCCTTAGTTAACTCATTTAACGTCGTTCTCCTTTTCATATGTAAGTCCTTCTCGAGATCTGCATTTCTCAGTCCTTGAATAAATATAAGCATAAGTCTGGACTGAGTTGGCAGTTCTTCCACAGGGCAGAACTTAACATATCTTTTTAGTCGTAGGGTTGTCTTTCGCACAGATTCCCCTTGAATTTATGGATTTGTGAGACTGTATTATGAGCTACCCCCCTTTGTGAGAATTCCTCGATAAACTCGTCAAACACCTCCTCCATAGACTCAAAGTCTCTATGCTCCACAAAGTCAAACCAAGTAGCTGCATCCTCCTCTAGGGTTAGTCCAAACCCTACAAATTGGGTAGGGAAGTCTAACACCTCTTCAACTCTAATTACATGCACAAAGGCTGCTACATGATCTCTAGGATAGATCTTTGTTTCCCATGTATTTCTTGTTTACCCATTTTTGCACCTGGGAAGGTCTAATTCTACGCTCGTCTACAAATCTCATCATTGGTTCTCCTCGTCCTACTCGATATACCTCCTTTGGCCTTCGGTAGTGGGCGGGTTCCTCTCCCAGAGGTGCTCCTAAACCATAATTTCTGATGATTTTTGCAAGAGATGGTTCATCTCTTCGAACTCGTTCTATGGGTTGTCTTCCAGGCTCTGTTGACCCTTGAGTTTTTGGCTTACTCTCGCCTTGATACCATGAATAGAGTGGTGGTCTTCCAGGCTCTGTTGACCCTCGTGTGGCTGGATAACCATCTTGGTTATGGTCTTGTTCTAAAGTTGCACTCTGTCAAAGCCATGCCTACAATGATGACTGAGTTGCTGGTTGGTTTTGGTAGTTGAACGTCTCTTGTCGGGTAGAATGTGAGGTCACGTCGTACTCTTCTGAAAATGGATTTGTCGATTTACTAGGGGTCTAGGTGACCCTTAGCACTTCTTCGGGGGCATACGTTGATGCTTCTAGAACTGTTTCCTTTTCTACCTCCTCTAGGAGAATATGTTTGTATTCTCGCCTGTACCTATCAACAAAAATGATATCCTTTCCCATAGCAATTTCATAAGAGAATAAGTAAAGAACCTTGTCTTTTCTTAATTCATTTGGGTAGGGTTCTTTGCATTGAAAGTAAGAGACTACTCCCTCGCTCTGATGCTTGTAAATTCCCACATTCTCCTTATAAGTAGAGACCCTGGTTTTTTTCTTATCATACATAAAAAGAGCTCCGGGTCGATCAATGTTTGGAGGAGGTTCTTGAGTCTCGGAAACCATTTTTCCTTTTGCCACGTTATCTCCATATCTGTTGTAATCCTCAGGGTTACTAACTATCAAATAGTGGTTCCCCTTTTAATCTCGGAATCTATCTCCATCATCATAGACTCGAATTATCTCCAGTCTTTGAGCAAGTATTTCTTCTATAAAAATACACTTGTGTCCTCGATAGTCAAAATAAACTAGGGCTCCCCTCGAGTTTGTTCCTTCTAAGAAGATTATAGTGAACTTGGAATCGCTCAAAGCATTTTGGGAGGTGCTTCCTCCTGGCATTGGTCCTTCATCGGAGAAACCTCCTGGCTGTTGACTACCCATCATGAAGAAGGACTTATCGCGGATGAAGTGTCAGTATCACTACCCTCCTCAATGATCGATGCTAGTGGATCTAGCCTTGTCTGAGTTACACTCTCCTCAGTGGACACTAAGCTACCCTGATCACCTGCCACCTTTTGATCTATAAGAATGTGTCTTCTTGATCTTAAATTCATCAAACTTAGCAATGCAACTTATCACAAATCCAACCACTCACCTAGTAAAGGATCAATTTCCGCCCAATTTCTTGCTTTTTCGCTGAATATACATATACACAAGCGTTTAATTTCGGCAATCGAATCAAAGCATTTAACTGCTAGAGGTGGTCTTAGTAATGATTGGTATAACTGGAGGGTTAACCTCAGCCACTACTGTATTTTTTACACTTCCGATGTTCTTGATTAGGTATGCTAATTTGGAACTGTACTTCCCTCGGATGTTGTTCAATGTATCGGGAAAGTCTTAATTCCGTCTTTGCTCCGTCAAAAGGTCAAACAAGGTCCAAATTCACTTCTAAAAGAAGTTCTAGAACTCTTAAGTCAATTGGAACATCACTCTATTTCCTCTGTCAGCTTTTCTCTTCACTAAGCCCATGTAGACATCCTACACGTAGGATGTCTATCTGCTCTGTTTTGCCTGGAATTTGTACTATGGATTCCCCTTGATGTGCTGAGCCCACAGCTGTTTTTACTTTCTGATTTGGACACCTACAAGCTGGTCAATTGATCAGAAATCTGTTCCAGTAGCCTGATGTTGGTTTGACCAATCAAATCAACTCCAATTTGGACCAAAATAGACTAGGAGGCTTGCCTCAGGCTATACAACACCCTACTATGCCTATAGTTAGTTTTTGGCTTCAATTTCATGCATTAGACATTCTATGCGTAGCATGTCTAACTGCTCAAAATGGCTTCAAATGCAAAGCATAGACTCCCCTTAAGGTGCTTATCACTTTGGTATGCTCAAAATTAGGTTTGGAGTGCTAAATCACACAGAACACATCCTACTCGTAGAATGTCTATATGGAATGTTTGACTTCAAACTTGAGCCACAGCTTCCCCTTGATGTCAACAACCTAGTGCTATGCTTAGATTTTAGTTTGGATTTCAAAAGACCCCAATTTTACCTATTCTAGCTATTTTCAGTCAAAAATGCTAAAGTCTGTTTAAAACCCAATTTTCTCACCCAATTGAGATGAAACCTTTCTCAGGCACTCAATAAATCATGTAGATCATGCTCATGTAGCCATCCTATGGTTTTGGTCTTAAAATAATGCCTTGGCACAATTTGGGTAGGATGTCTGGCTCTTTCCTTTCTACTTGGCCTTATCCTGTGAAGATATGGTCAAACTTCCACTTTCCAGGTGAAAATAGGGTAAAACTTACCTTTTGAACACACTGGTCAACTTAGAATTTCAAAATTTCCACCAGATCACCCTGTAGACATCCTACGCGTAGAATGTCTCCTGGGTGAAAGCATGTTAACCTGTCATGCTTTTTCATGTCCCGGACAATGCTAACTAGCACAATTTTGACATATGCTAACTAGTACAATAACTTGAGCTACATCTCCAAGATCTATGACATATGATATATCAATAGAAAGCACTTGAAACAAGGAATCCAAATGTACAACCTCCGACAAATTTTGATATTATTTGTAAAAAATGTACCGGACACTCAACTTTTCGAAGATGTGCTAGCTTGAAACTGCTAACTAGCACAAAAAGCACGACAGGTTAACTGCTTTCACCCTCCTGGCTTAAAATTTAAATTTTTATTGATAGAAGTACTCCTGATGCTCTCCCGCTCTATCAAAAACACTCACAGAAACTTTTGAACTTCACTTCAGCTTCTAAACACTCTTTTCCGTCTTTTACAACCTTGTGATGAGCCTAACAGCAAATATAACATGCATGAAGTGCTCTAGATCATAAATCTTGATGTCCTACTTACCCTACTCCTACTCATCATGTGAGATGGTGATATTGGTGTCTCGGTTGCTTCCTGGCCTCTTCGGACTCCCAAGCTATCCTTTCACCGCCTCTACCAATCCAACTCCTACTCTCTACACTACAACTCAACTAATGCCTAAAACTATCTAAGTCTACCTAAGTCGAAGGATCTAGGCTAGACACTCGCTCCCTAGACTCCTCCTAAGACCTAGAGAGTCCTCCACCCTCTAATCCTATCTAAATGTAAAACAAGACTCTGGCAAGCCAGAGAATCCCTATCCTCAAGGACTACTCTCGGTCACCTACCTAGGGTTTTCCTCCCCGGCAGCGGCGCCAATGTTGGCGAATACACCGCGATGGACGTTAGCACAATGAGAACTCACCTAACAAGATTTGTCAGCTAAGGACGAAGCTCGACCTGCAGGCGCGTGGAAGCAAGCATAGGGTGTCAACCTACACTCGACTGACTCTCTACTACTTCCTACAGAGGTCTCTACCCAATGTCTAAGCTATAGCCATCAGGAGTGCATAAGAGGAGATTTCCTACAATGCTTCCAAGACCCAAATACCCATCAAACGTTCTCAAAACGCCATAGAACTTGAAGGAAACCCTATTAACACCAATAGGTTGCTCTCCCTAACGTCCATGAACCAAAATCCCAACCCTAAACACCTGGTGCAAAATCATGTAGGATGTCTGGTCAAAATTTGCAGGTCATCATTTCCAAAAACTAAAGTGCCTAATGTGTAGCTCTACTCAACACAAATGCATGGATATGCTGAAATGCAAAAACAGATAACGTATGATCACCGAATCACCAGATGTAGCTCATGGGTTGAGTTCGCAAAACCAGACCGTACACTCGCAACGTAGGTATTGGCGCATAGCTCTCGTCGGGGGCAACACGCTGCACTTCTCCGCACTCGATTCCGACCACTGATGCGCGTGTATCATCAAGATGAAACTCTCACTCTCTCTCGTACACAGTACGCTCACTCACAGACAGAAATTTTTTTAAAATGACAAAGGTTTTTTTCATTAAGGTCAAAAGTGGTATAAATACCTTACAATCTCAAACCCTAATGTTCCAATTTAACCATCTACTCAATCTAAATGTCAAAAATGGGATACAATCTAGAAGCTTCTACAAGCCCCACTATTTACAAAGATGAAATGTCGCTTTTTCTCAATTAAAGAATAATTACAAAAAATAATATTTTGCCGAGCAATCATTCTCCGTAGGGTGTGTCCAGCTGCTAACATAGAAGAAGGCTAGTCACACAGCCTCAAGGGCAAGAACAACCAGCCACCACGACGTAGCCGAGAGAGTCACAAGAGACTGTCAAGACATCTAGGCAGCTACTAGCAAGAAATGAAGACTGCAATCAAATGATGAGGTAATCCTGTAGGTCAACAAATATGCAAGGCAAATGCCGGATATGATGGAGTGACTCCAATCAGTAGCACTTAGCTAGAGCACAAAGGCTAAAGAACTAGAGATGGTGATTGACGCTCTCCAAGAAGAGCTAGAAGACAGATTAAATGTCATCACCGATCTACAAAAGTAAGTGCAAGAATTGAAAGCAGAAGCTGAACAACATCAGCTAGCAAGAGATAAACAACAAAGGGAGATGGAGGAGTTAGGTGAACTACTTATGAAGCTCACATATGCTTGCAAAGCCAAAGATGAATAACTGACAAAAGTTACCAACAAAATTCTAACTACAAGCATTCTACACAGGGTTCTTCACTTGGCGAACAAAGATTTTTGGGCCACTGATCTGCAACCTGACTTCGAGATTTGTAGGCTACTCAGCAGTGGAGCTTAAAAACAGAGTCACTATGTAGTTTTTGCAGGTTCCAAATAAAGAGAGAAAGACCAGATAAGAAAAATCTCTAAATGCACTTAAAGACCACCTCCCCAACCGCCGTCAACTCGAAGACTATTTCAGCCCATAAACCTGTGTCAAGGGACGACACAGGCGAGGAGGGGGGAATGTTAGTAGCAAGCTAACTTGGACACCATTTTTTGAAGCTCTCATTGTAAAAACACTTATTATTTTGATAAATCGAGAATATTATAACTCCTATTTTTTTGGATAAACTTTGTAATAGATGAGCCGGGGCTACAAGATTCCCGATTGTATCAACCTGTCATTACCCATCTTTAGTTAGAGCTCCTAGCTTATTAGTTTTGATCACCAAACACCTTGGCTAAGGTATAAAAGCCATTTTTTGTAAGTTAATCCAAGTTTTGGATAATGAAATACACAGCGTGAGCTAACAACGGTCATTTCTCTCCTTTTGGCGCTTCCTACTCCCTCCCCGGTTGTCACATTGCAGTCACATTTGTTGCATTGCAACTGCAGGTAAGATCTCTACGCATTGACGTAAACACTTCACCGTATTTCATAGCTTTTGGCGTAACTGAACCGCAGCCTAATTTCATCATAAGTAGGACTTTACACTTCAAAATCAAAAACTAAGCATAGACGGGGTTTTGGGGCATCATTGCTAAGCATTTAGGTGCATTCTGGGTCAAAAACGACTAGGTCAAAAATCCACTGCTGGTAATAATCGCGATTTTGGCACTTCGCCTAAAGTGGGATTTGAGACCATAAGCATGTGTGCTTAGGTCTTATAAACATGTCCTAGAAGTTTCATTACATTTGGATGTCATTTGATGCTGTAACGGTGATGGGATTTTGTTTGCCGATGAGTGATTAGCTTTTGGTGATTTCAGTCACTTAAGTGTAGCTTGAGTTAGATGCGAGTTGTTTGTTGTTTTCGGAGAGATTGACAACCTCTTGTAGCCTCTATGCACTAGTCGAGTCAGCTTTGTACCATGGATTGACAATTTAATCGTGGTTCTCGCTAAATCTGCAATAAGATAGGCATGAGGTTAGACACCCGTCCCACACTTCTTATCCTTGAATGCCAATTGAATATGAGAAAAAGCTCAACTTCTCCTTATTGACCACCTTTGTAAACATGTCTGCAGGATTTTCACTTGTATGCACCTTTCCTAGCTTTAGTTGTCCCTCTTCCAAAAGAGTGCGTATGAAGTGATATCTCACCTCAATGTGCTTTGTCCTTGAATGAATGGTTGAGTTCTTCGCAAGATGGATAGCGCTTCGGTTATCACTATACAAGACAAAATTCTCTTGTTTGAATCCAAGATCTTCTAAGAATTTGTGAAGCCACAAAATTTCATTGCTTGCCTGCGCCATTGCTACATACTCTGCTTCCGTGGTAGAAAGTGAGACCACTTTCTGCAGCTTTGAAGCCCAGCTTATTGTTGTGCCCCAACCGTAAAGACATAGCCAGTAGTGATCCTTCGAGTACCTTTGTCACTTGCCATATCTACATCAGCATACCCTTCTAGAAAAATATCAGTTCCTCCAAAATACAAAGCATTTGTTGTTGTCCCTTTTAGATATCTAAGTATCCACTTCACACCTTACAAGTGCTCTTTACCTGGGTTGTTCATGAACCTACTTCCAACTCCCACTGCATGTGCAATGGCTAGCCTTGTGTAGACCATAGCATACATAAGAGAATCTACCGCTGCATATGGAACTTTAGACATATAGGCTATCTCCTCTTGTGTCTTTGGACACATCTCCTTGGTTAGTTTAAAGTGACTAGCCAAAGGTGTAGAAAGCGTTTTTGCATTTTGCATTGCAAACCTTTCTAGTAACTTCTTGATGTAATCCTCTTGAGATAGCTTTATTGTCTTCTTTGTCCTGTCCCTTGATATATTCATACCAAGTATCCTCTTTGTAGCACCTAGATCTTTCACCGAAAAAGATTTAGAAAGATCCTCTTTTAGGTCTTTGATGTCCTGCATGTTAGCACTTGCAATTGGGGATTTTTTTTGTGCGAGCTTTCAGTTTCGAGATTTTACAATGGGAACTATTTTTTCAAGCTTTTGAACCCTAATTTTAAACAAATTATATCCTTAAGTATCACTGTGTAGCGAAAAAACTCAAAACCTCACAGTAAAATCATTCAACTACCAAACACTTTGTAGAAATATGGAAGCACAACAATGCTTATACAAAATGAAATTTTACAAAAAGCACCATTTGTGTGTGTTTACGAGCCTGCGCATAAAACTTGATTCGAATTTTTTTTGCAAGAGTCTCCTTTGTATGGAGACCTCTTCTTTAAAAAAATTGTACACCCTTTCTTGGGCTCCCACATGGGATATCCTTTACATAAACTCTTATTTCCACTACTTAAATGATTTTGTTATCTCACATAAATCAACACACAAGACAATGGTGTCAACATAATACAACTACATAGGAAAGCACAATCAAAGTCATCTTCACATCATGTGGCCATCATGTACCAAACAAACACAAAAGAAACATCCAAATGAAATGTATGGAGCACACCAAAATTCCATGTCAATGTCATATGGCAACCATGTACATCAAAATATAAATCAAAAAATCAAAATGTGTACTGTTAGAACAGTGTTTCCCCAATCAAGTGTGCATTCTCAATCAACATTTCACAGGTCCACATGGAATGTCTGTCAAACATCTTTCGTAGAGCACATCATCTAGCTCTAGACGCATGCAATGTCTCATATCTTCCACAAAAGCTTGATCCAAACCACCACACCTCGCAAACAAGTCCAAAACATAGTCCTGAGACTCAGTAAATGTTGCCAACAACCACCTAGTAATATAAAAAGTAAATTAGAAACATAATGCAAACACATATATACCATAACATTCACAAGTATAATAATTTAGACTAATCTTACCGAAAGAACAAAGAAGACCGCTCTGCCCCACCTCTAAGAATGACACCATCAATCTCAATGGGGAAGACTAGATCATCTATCATGTAGCTACAATCTGCTAGAAACAATCTTTTGGAAATTTTCTCCCCTGCCTCTCTATCATAGTGTGGCATGTGATGGCCAATACGATACCAAAGACACATGGTAATATCAAGTACCTGGATTAAAAATAAGTCAAATACCTTCATAGCTATAAAGTTTTTAGTTAGGACATAAAACTATGAAACTAAGTTTGTTATCTCACCGCCTCTCTAGTGAGTGGATGCCGATATGCATTCTTGTTACACATGAGGTTCCATGTACGTAACAACGCAAATCCTACCCTAGTAGCATCTGCAATAAAATGTCCAATATGCTTGGCCATGCACATGGTGACTAAAAAACCCTCATCTACCAAAAACACACGAGCCACATCCATGCACCCTATCACTAGACCCCTGGAAAATGTGTTTCCCTTGGGAACACTCATGCCCTCTACAAAAGTGAGTGTTGTTATGTAAGCAGAAAACCATAGTTAGTTGTAGGTATTACCCCAAAGAAAATTTACTTACCCAATGGAATAGGTCCTAGACCATCCACAAGTAAACTTGTAGGAAAATCCGCAAAGATAAGCCTAGCCACCTCACGACAAGGCACACTATCCTTGCTATATAAATTGGTATTTTGTGTCGTAGAAAATTTGTTGATGCTACAAGAAAAACAAACATTAATCATGTTCAAGAGCATAGAACAATGCAAGAAGATAATGCAAAGAAGTAAGCATTATGGAAATACAAGGGAAAACTTATCAATTTGTGATATATCCACAAGCAAAACATCAACAAGGGTTTGGTAATGGAACCCTACAAGCATTAATCAAATTAGATTTTAATTAGGAACTATGAACGACAGATTTTCTAACAATTTTTTTAAACTTACCAACTGATCGTGTGATCGGCCTTCTCTCCCAAGCCTCTTGCCCAAGTGAGGACTCTGCAACAAACGAAGTTGTGTGTGCTAATGAGGATGTAGTGGGCACATTAGAAGAGGGTGTCATATGGGGTATTGTGGTTGCCAAAGAGTACATGCCAAGCTCAGTAGATGGCACAATGGGAGGCATCGAAGAGGGAGTAGGTAATCTTGATATACTCGGAGGCTCCATGGTCTCTTTACCCTTCTTGAGTACATTGCTTGCTAGTGGAGTACCTTGAGAGCCACTCTCAATGGTGTTTTGAGTAACTCCAAGTGAAATGGGAGCGAGAGACTCTTCTTGTGTCTCCTCTAGCTACTCATCACTCTCTTTTTGAGACCCTTTATTCAGCAAACATACAACACAATATCACATAGATTAGCACTAAAGTAAGACATACAATCTCAAAAGAAAAGAGTGACAAGTGTATAAGTACTTACTCTCCCTTAATGTAAACTCTTGCTTTAGAATCACACCCAGTGGATAATCCAACCACCAAGGACAAACATTGGCTTCCCATGTTGTCAAATTCCTTTCAATTAGAAAGGGAGAGAACATTGTATTCTCATCACGCACATTAATACACTCTCTAGTGAATAACGGGGCTTCATTCAATTCATGCATCTCAACGCATTGTATGAACCATATACAAAATTTTAGGGCATCAAAAAATTTGAAAAGAACATACACACAATACTATAACAAATGACACATAATCCAAAAAAAAAGCCAGAGTCTCCTTTGTATGGAGTACACTTTTTCAAAATAAACCATATGCCCTGTCTTGGGCTCCCACAAGGGAACACTTTCAACATTGGATTTTTACACGCCCGTATGGTAAAAAAAAACCATCCACCCCATATTGGGCTTCCACAATGAATTTAAGGATTTTTTGTAAACAAAAAATTATATGTCACCAATCTCAATATGACCCACTATCACCTAACAATGGCAAACAAATGAAATGCTCTTATTTTGCAAAGAGTGCAAGTGAAAGATGCTAACTTGTAAATCACTCTCTTAGCCGACAACACAAGCTCCGGCATCTTCTTACTAGAGTCACAAGATTTCATTGCATCCATTAAAAAGATAAAATCTTGCACACATAGTAGAAATCAAAAAACATACCCGCTTGATCTTGTGTAAATTAGACATGTCTATATTCTATTAAAAACAACGGCGAAATATCTACCTATGCAAATTATTGCAACCTTTCAATCTTATTGCCATGCCAAATCTTTGAAACATGTACACTTCATGAGTGATGTTTGGCATGACATGTGCCCTAGAAATATTGCAGCAAAATATAAAACAACTAGTTAAACACAAACATTGTTAGCAAAAAAAGAGATCCAGCATGCAACTAACAAATTTACGCATTGGAAGTATCAAGTGCAAGAAGAAACTCTGCTTCTTTTGCTCTAGACAACTCAAGGAATTGGCAACGAACACTAACATGGTATTGACTATTGTCTGAATACTCTACCACAAAAACAATATTCACAATTTATAAAAACAAATCTTTTTAACAAAAGATTCGAAAAAGGCAAAAGGTCTCACTTTCTTTGATTCTTTTCCACCATGTTTTAAGCCTATGGTTGCCATCCCATACCAGAAATTTCTTTCCTTTGAGCTCCTGCCATTCTCTACCAAGTGCTCTCTCAAACTCAACATTTCTTTCCCGCCAAAGTGGTCTCCATTCCTCCATATCCACCGTGGTCATAGGAATTGTATCTCCTCTAGAATCCTCGACGGACACAAGAAAATGCCCCATAGTTTCTAAATACCCAGCAGAATCAAAAGAGGAAATGAGCCATTCTACATCATCTCTAGCAAACCTAACAGTCTCATGCACCATGAGACGACAAAGTGGAACAGGAGGAGGCAATGTCTTCTTCTTGACATAAAACTGACTTAGAACATCTTTCATCAAGCCAATAAAAATTTTCCTGCCTAGGTGTTTGGAATGCTTATTCTCATCATCCCCTTCCTGATCACTATCTTCTTCATTGTCATGAGGTTCTTCAATGTGAACATTGGTCTCTACATAAATAAAACACACAAACATTTAATTGTCCAAAAACATATACAATTAGGATTAGATAGTCCAAGGTATTTAAATTACAAAAAAATTTGACAGAGTTTCATTTGCACAAAGATAAATTTTTTAGAAAAATACCGCACACCCTAAATAGGGCTCTCACATGAGATTTAAGGACCTTTTCTCAAACATAAACAAAAACAATACTTAATATTTTCTCAGCAACTATCAATGGTATGTATAAAAAAATTATACACCCTTTCTTAATCATATACATTGTTGAGCACAACCAAAATTTCTCAACAAAAATCAAACATCCATAGAATTTAACCATCTATCATTGCAATTAAAATTATAACATACAACCATAATTTACCTGTGATCTTACATTGTTGGAGTCTTCATCAACCTGAGCCTCATCATCAATAAAAACACACCTTTTAAGAATCCTGTTCCTTTTACTATAGGGGGGGGGGGGTGTCTAAATTCCGGACTCATGATGATGCCTTCTGATTGATAGTTCCCTTTGGTATACAACCATATCTTAGCTTCATGCTCACTTGACGGTTGCTAAAAGGCGATATTGGAGGTTTTCTTTTCTTGCAATCCCTCTTTGGTGCCATTATCTACAAAACATAGTTATGTAGTTTTTAGTTCATATAAGACCAATAATTTGAAGTTAGGTACATATCAAATAAAGTAGACTACCCACAACTTGAAAAATATACTTTAGAATGTAGATTATAGTAAGTAACAGAGTATACCATATGATATATAGTAAATTGTATATAAAATTATTTGTAAGTACACAATATATATAGTACTATAGTACATAAAACGTACCTTGTGTTATATATATCTTATCAACTCTATGAAGTATTCTATCATAGAACTATATTAGATATATATACTCTATATATATTATCCACAATACACTCTATATAATATACTCTTTATAGTATATATCTACAATATATTATGTATATACTATTTACTCTCTAATTCTACTATATACTATCTAATTCTATTATATACCTTATATTATCTACAATACACTCTATATACTATATACTCTTTATAATAATTACTATATACTTTATATCATATATATCAATTACATTATAAACTCTAAATTATATATACATAATATATAGTATATACACTAAATACTATATATGCTACATACTATATAACCTCATAATAATATATTAGATTATGTACATTATTGTATATATATACAATATTTGCATTGAGACCGATTAGGTGTAAATAAATTATGGGATAAAGCACAATTGAAATTGCAAAGAAAAAGGGGGAGATAGAGCTCCCCCATCATCCGCACGTGCGCAGATGATAGGGGAGCTCTGTCTCCCCCTTTTTTTTGCCGAATCATGGAACCTAATGAGGGAATTCCCGCGGATGATGGGGGGGCTTTGTCCCCCCATTTTTTCGAGCATTGTTTGGGCTTATAGCAGATGAAATTCAACAATTTTAGCATTTCTCAACACATTTCAACATTCTCAATATGCTTGAAGCTTCAAAAAAGTCCGCCCACATCCCAAAAATGCGAAAAAGAGGGGGGTAGAGCCACCCCATCATCCGTGCGCATCCCCCCACAGCCCCGGAAATGCGAAAAAAGGAGGGTTTTTTTTTGCATTTTTTGGTCTTACTGCAGATCAACTTCAACAATTTTAGCATTTTTCAACACATTTCAACATTCTCAAAATGCTTATCCACAAACATCTAGTACCTACTCCCGTCTCTGCCCCCCCCATTTTTTTTGCATTTCTGGGCTGTGGGAAGACTGTCTAAAAGATTCAAGTGATGGGAGATATGAGAGATAGAGAGAGGACACCATAGCTTTGCACAATGGAATGTACCTATTGTGCGTGAGTAGCGGGCCAAACATCTGTTGAGCGCGAGTAGCAATGAAGACGAAGAGCTCGCAAGGCGAGCAAGTGAATGAACTCGGTAATGGAAAAAACTTCAACCCTAAGAGCCAGTCCACACTATGCCCAGAAAAAAACAATATTAGTTCATTGCTACTCATATATTAGCAATTATAGTAAATATAGGTATATATTATAGTATCAATATATTATAGGTATAGTAGTTAATATAATGTATGTAATATATAAATCTTGTATATTATAAAGTATAAAATATAGTGTACGTATATTGGTATATGATAATAATGTTACTTGTATATACAATATACAATAGTATTATATAATCACATAATTCATTATATGTTCAATATAATATGATATAATAACATATAATCTTATACGTTAAGTATATATTACGAACATAGTAATATTTTATTAGTATATTGTATCTTATATTATAGATACGTATAAATATATATAATAAGCATAAGATGTATGTTTGTAAACTATAATTATATAGAACATATACTTTATATCTTTACAATATAATATAGTACGTATAGTGAAGATAATGTATTATATATATGATTATATAGTGGGTATGGTTAAGATAATATATACTTTATATTTTATTCATGGTTTTATATTATTAAGTATATATTATAACTATAGCTATTACTATTTATTGAACCTGGTATATATTATAATTTTAGGTTATTATATATAGAACTATAATTATATATCTACACTATAGTTTATAGAGTTATACTTATATTTATACTTATACTTATAGTGATTATATTCATACTATTACATTAAGCAAGTATATGTAAAACTCTAAGTATATATTATAGGTATAAGTATAAGTAAGTTAGAGCTAGTAAGTATATCATAAGTATAAGTATATATCTATATATATTATCTACTATTATTCTATATTATGTACGTACTATATTCTATATTCTATATATACCATATATAAGTATAATTATATTACCTGGTTATAATATTAAGTATATATTATATGATTATAGTTTAAATATAAACTAAATGTATAGTATGTATATTATATAATATACCAATATATTGTATACTACAATAAAACTATATTGTTTTAGTATAGTTCTATATACTATATACTTAAATATCATATACTCTATATATACTATTCCATTTTAATTTTAATGTGCGTAATTGGGGACATATAAAACTATACTCTACACAATATATATACTCTATATATAATTTTTGAAACATCATATATTTTATATGTTAGATTCTATTTTTTAAATGAAAATATTTTGAAAACTCTAAAGGTTGACAGATGGATTTGATGAAATGCTAATTCAAATGAATCTTAATGGCTATGATTGTTCAAATCTTAAAGGCTGGATATCCCAAATCTACTTAGAATAGTTTTCAATGAACACATTAATTTCTTGTAGATGCATGCTCTTACTCTTTCTTTGTACCTTATACACATTTTCTTTCTTCTCTTTTCGTCATTCTATTTACCTGAAGTATTATTCCTTTGTGTCTGTCTCTAACATGACAACTACTACTACAGCTATGCTTTCATGGACAATTAATGGTGCTCAAATGGATTACAAAGTCTCATTACGAAATGGAGAGCTTTTGCTTAATGAATATTTTTTTCAAAGTTTGTTGCCTCCTTCTATTAAGTTTGAAAGCTTGCTAACAGTAGTTCAGACAAGGAGCTCAGAACCTAAGGTCAATTTTTTGCCAAGATGGGATCATGAAGATAAAAAAACATTACCTTCTTGACCATACTTTTTCCTCCTCTTACCACATTATTCATTTGAATGATTGTTTATGTAGCTGACAGTTTGGAAACAAATGAAGAAGTCGGTGATTCTTATGTGCTAGCTACACCATATATGTAACAAAAGATCGACCGTATCACATCTAAATGTTGATATTGATGAGGGTATAGACGCAGTTGTTTTAGAGAAACTGGAACTAACCAAGTCAACAGAGGCCTTTCAACACACACAATATGGGGTGCAGGATACAAGGTAGGATACATCTATCATTTCATGGATGAATGACAGAGTTAAATCGTGCAGGCTGTCTAAACTTTTAGAGATTTGTGCACCTCCCAAAAAGGTTGATGAGCTCCCAAATTTTTATAATGGCAATGTCTGTTTCAAGATTCCTCCAGTTCAAAACAATAAAAGGATGCTCGATATGGAGCAAAAGTATGACGGTCACCTTTGGTCTTGCCGAACATCGACAAACATGGCCATAGATTGCATTATGCGTTTGAGTTATTGTCTTGGAAGCCTTCAATGTTGCAGAGTGACATGCCCTTTTTACCTTGGTGAAAGGAGATACCATAATGCCTTCTTTCATGGACATTTGGATAGACAAATCAGCATGGTATATCCTCGTAGCGAAGGTAAATATGGAATAACCTGCCACTATTGTGACAAAATGGTCTCCTATTTAAATGTCTACAAGTGTATGATCTATTTTGTGATGCCAAAGGAAACAAGAAGAACACGTTTGGTGATCCATCTAGGTGTGCATGACCACAATGTACCGCCAGGAACTAGAAGGGTAGCTCTTGAAAAGGTACACAATCTTGTTAAGACAGTTTTAAAGATTGAGAAGGGGGGTCCTGAAAAAATATAAATGTTAGTTGCTTGTTAGATGCTATTCCAATCTTTAACTAGAGAAGATGATGTAGAAGCCACTAATGTACAGCTTGACCATTTCCTTGAGGAAATGATGCCCCTTGTTCAGAATAGGGGCTTGAAAAGTATTGTGTCAAATGAGAAAGCTAAACAGGGTCAATTTGTCGGTCATGGATATGACAATATACTATTGCTACAGAAACGATGTGTTTTTCCATTCTTTCATCGAAGTCGTTTTCTAGGACAAGGTGGGCCTGACGAGAAATGCTACATATTCAAAATGTCCACAAAAGGACCAGCTTATGGAGTTGAGGTAGTCAATAAATGAGGGGAGGAGGGAGGAGATTTGAGTAGTGGTTGGGTGCACTTTGATCATACTCATCGGATTGAGGATGGGCAACTATGTCGTGCTCGGTTTATGATCCTGGGTAAGTGAATTTATAAAAATATGACAGATAGAGTGTTTTGTTATAAGTTAACTTTTTAAACTTATTTGTTCTATGTGTATAGCATGAGAGAATTGCAGGCGATAGCAATATGTGAATGTAAAGAAGAAGATGAAGATACACAAATCTTGTTTTGGAGAAATTTAAACTCCGTTATGGAAAGTTGTGGGCATGAACCAGCAGACTTTGTTAGGTTTATGTCTGATGAGGCCGGGGCTAATTGGTTGGCAATACGAGTTGTATACAATGGAGGATGGCATAATGTAATGGAGGGGAGGGAGAGATCGTGTCTTTTCCATTGGGAACAGAGTATACACAAACACACAAGAAAACATGTCACTACAGATAGACAAATGCATCACATTGAAATGTGTAAAGCATGGCGCTTAGCAAAGACTACAAATGAGGCCTCCCATATAGCGTCCACAATACGATAATGGTGGGTGAAAATTGTGACATGGGATAATAAAAAGGCTTTAGAGAGGTGGTTTAATTGGTGGGAGCAACGGATTTCCCATTGGGGAAGCTCTGAGACAAAGGTATATTAGCCTACTTTTTTATTCCTATTAAATACATGAAAACCAAGATTTACATGTTTATGATTTTACTTGTTTTGTATTTATAGGTCGATAAGAGTCCATGGGAGAAAGCTCAAATGCCGAGCATAAACTTGTCAGAGAGAATCCATGCTAGTTGGCTGGCAGGTGAAGGTGGTAAATGTAAAATATTACTATATGATGCATGTGTCAGTGATGTTTTGAATGCATATACTCAATGCGCAAAAAAATTGGGATACACCAGAGGCAGATACATTAGAACGGGTCCTTCCATAGAAGCAATCATGGCCAGCTCCAAACACAAAGAATCTCCAAATCCAACTCAGTTTGCGAGTACCTTAAAAGGCTTGGCTTCTCGTAGTCCTCTGTATGAGGAGCCTTTGATGGAAGGTGACAACGAGATAGTACAAATGAGGAAGAAAAATAGTTCAGTCGGTACAAGCTCACATAAACCTGGATATGTAATGGAATCAAGACAGCGCAAAACCAGAGGGAGACCACGGAGTATACATTTTGATAGAGAGGATAATGAATAAGTATATGTTATCGCTAATAGTGAAGCAGGAGAGATCATTCCGGTGCAGTCTGTGGAGAACTCAGCAAGGTGTATTCAAGAGGTCAAAGTTTTCTACAAAGAGTGGGCTTTACAAAGGATGCCGGCCAACTACATCAGGAAATGTTTCAAAATGGTAGGGAAGAAAAGTTGTGGTAACAAATTACAGATCCGTCAAGTGGGAATGGTTGCTCCCTGTTTTTGGTATGAGAGAACTTTTAAAGACAAGAGAGCCACCTAGTGGATATGGTTCTGCAATTTTGAAGCTAGCCACACACAAAAAGTACAGAGACAAGTAAAATTCTCGCCAGACGTTCCTACTTTCTGGCAAGTGGATATTGAAACAAACAAATCAAAGGAAGAAAAAGACAGTTTGGTACAAAGTGGATTTGAATTTGCAAATTTTGCAACACCACTGCAACGCATAAACAACACAAATGCTGCTGTTACACAAGGACATGGTATTTTTAAAGAAGCACAAAAGAGATTGGAGTCTGTTACAAGTATGGTTGTAGCATTCTTGGATGAGAAACTAAAAAACGACCAACACAGTTTTTCGGGTATTGACAGAGAGTTGTTATGATGTACACATTAAGGTAGAGCCTAGTTGCACCTGTCCCAATTTTCAGAAGAGAATCTTCACATAAGGCATTTTTGGCATGTAAGCACATGTACTATGTGTATGTGCATATTCTAGGGTTTCAACCAAAATAGCACATGGTCATTCATCAACGTGCACTAACTCCCATAGACCTAGCATTTGTATTGGGGCAAATCTACAAGATAAAGCGTGTGGTGTAGTAAACCTAAATCTTGGAGAATGTCATGTAGAGGTATGCAGTCAGGGAGATTTCTCTTTTGTATTAGATGTGGAGTAGCTTTTCTAGACCTATGAGACTTTATTTGAATTCCTTTTTGAAAGAGAAGCATGCTTGGTGGTATCTACCTAGACAATTGTACAAGCTCAAAAACTATGGCTTTTGGAAACTTGTACATGTTTTTTGTGTGTATTGTTGAAAGAGACTCAAAATCTTTAGCCAAATTGTTGCAAGACGATAGATGTTTTTTGTTCCGTATAATATTCTTATCTCTTTGTTTTGAATTTATTTTTTGTGTCATTAGAAAAGGCTCTAAATCTAAAATCAAAAAGTCCGTAAAAATTGTTTCGATTGCAAAAGCTCAAAATTCAAAGATCGCAAATAAAATGCATCCCTTGCAATCGGCACGTCATCAACATACAATATTTGAATGATAACCCTCCCATCTCCCAAAGTCTTTGTGTAGACACAGTGATCCAAGTTGCATCTTGTGAATCCATCATCCAACATCCATCGATCGAATTTCAAGTACCATTGTCTTCATGCTTGCTTTAAACCTTTTACTTCCCCTTTGGTTGAAGCATTGAGAGAGGATTTTAATTGAGATGGGGCTCAACTCAAGGCTCCCACCAGACAAACCACTCCGTGAGGCCCTACACATGCATATTTCTTAGGGGCACCACCCTCTTTTATGGAGAAAGAAGGAAATCAAAACAAACCATATGCAATACACACACACACACTCACACCTTCCTTATGTGCTTCAACACAAAATTCCCTTGAACCATTCAAAACACACTCCTTAAGCAATCCCTTTGAACACTGCACAAACTCACATGCAAAGAGTGACCTTCACCATATTAGTGCTCATATACTTCTAAGAAAAGCAAGCACACAACCTCTTAGCAAAGCTCAAAACACCATAATGCACAAATACTTGACAACTCCTTTCCTTTCCCAAAAGAAGAGACTACTTACACACATAAGGCGGCATGCATAGAGAGCCCTTCTCCATCTATGCAGCCCAAAGACATACTTACACACAACATAAGGAGAGAAGCCAAGAAAATAGACACCATGGTGCACAAAAAATTTCTCAACAAAACAAGCAACCCAATGAGCACAAAATATGAGAAGCTGCCAAGATATGCTTACCAATTTTACACGCGTTTAGAGCAATAGTGTGACGACGACACCCCAATTGCAGCATTTTGTTCATCAAACCATGAGATAGATCATTCAACTTGATATCCTTGCTCTCATATAGAAGCTAAAATCCTTATTTAGGGATGAGTATGGTAAGAGAAATGTTTGCAAGAGAATGGTAGAAATAGCATATTGATGCTCTCTCTATGGCAACGCTTATGATAGCGAGCTTAGGAAATGGATAGGGAGACGAGAGGGGAGAGATATTAGGGCTTCCCTAACCTTAGAGGAGCTTATTTGCAGCAATGGAGTAGGTGTGTAGGTTTTTGTGCTTGCCAAAGGGTCTTTTTATAGCTGTACAAGACCTTTGGTTAGGTTAAACTTGACTAGGGTAGGTGATTAACCATATTTAGGTTCCCTTTTGACCATTCCTTCAATGATGAAAATAAGGGACTTATTTTCTCATCAAAAATATCCTTTTAATCCGTGGAGGCTCCATAAGGGTTGATAATGTATGTGGGCCCCACCATGATGTCCCTCCAGTGGCTCCTATAGAGTGTCCCCATCCTGTTTGTTGTGTTTCTGGAAGCATCTTGAGACGACCCCTCCACATACAAGTGGTTTTTAAATCCCCATTGGTATTTTAGATTGTTTAAGAATTCAAGAAAACTTTTCACGTTTGTGGTTTACCTGATTGTAACTTTGACCTGTAGTAATAGTGTCTGCAGCACCTTGTTTTCACCATAACTTTCAGTCTGTAACTCAGAATTGGGTGCTGTAAAAGGCAAAGTTGACCTTCTCAAAGTGTTTAAGTTGATTTTTTAGTGTTCCTCAAGTATATCCATGAGCTAAGGAGTTCAAGATGCATACAAAACACCTTTTGTACCAAGTCTCCTTGTAGGGGACCCTTTAGCATGCATCCAAGGTGTAGCATGCTTTTTTCAAAAGAGAATCCACCTTAAACAAATGAGGTAGGCTCCACTAAAGTTTCATTTATTGGGGATATACATTATATTTAAGATTTTTTGACCAACACAAGTAAATGATCCAAGAGTTGGGTCACATAGTGGTGGGGAAGGGAAGGCCTACAAGGTTAACCCTACCCTTGAGAGAAGATGGGTAAGATAAGTGCCCATAAATTATTTATTTACAAACTATGGGATGTAAATAGCTATTTAAATTAGTAAAGGTGATTAGTTAAAAGAATATGCAGTAAAAAAATTAGGAGAGTAGAATTAAGTTTACTATTTACATTTAGCATGAAGAGAGAAATATGATGTAAATGCATAAAGATCAAAGAAGGGTAAGGTGTTTGTACGGAAAAAGGCTATTACGGAAAGAGAGAATGAACACTAGGTTAAAACTTTGATAAAAAATATATACATTTGAGTAGAAATGTAGTGCAAATGCAAAGTTATCATTTAACGCTACTCATATTATCCCTCCCCCTTCATCTAGGATCATTCATGCTCCTAGATGAAACAAAAGAGTTTTTTCCTTTTTTTCTTTTTTTTCTTTTTTTCTTTTTTTTCCAAAAAAAGGAGGAGTGATATGCACTCTTTTACTCCATTAGACCTGCTTTTCATTACCTCAATCCCATAAATGGGAGATGGGAGGGTTGCCTTGGGTATGTTCAGATTCCAAGGCTGGTTCTTCTTTGCACATCAAAGCTTTCAAAATAGGTGGAGCATTTGCCAAGCCTAAGGGAGCCATTCCAATTTGGAGCTTAAACGATGTAGATAGATGACTTCCTATCAACGGATTGATACGTTGAATGTAGGGCTTTAATCTCCATCCATTGACTTTGGTCTTTTGGAGTTTTCCTCATAAATCTGCTAATCTGTAACTACCATTCCCAAACTTTTTTTTAATCATGAAAGGTCCCTCCCATCTTTGAATTTTTTTTTTCTCAAGTCGAGTATCAAGTCGGTTATCATAGCGAAGAACCAACATACCTTCCTTCAATCCTTTCCCCTTGAGCTTCTTGTTGATTTTGTCCCTTTGGCTTGTGGCTTGGGCAATGTAATAGTCGATGGACTCTTCTCTATCAAGCTCAAGTCGTTGAAGATCTAAAATTCTTTCCTGCAAAGCTTCTTTTGGCCTCTTTGCTCCCCCTGAGAGAATGCGTAGGCTTGCAAGCTCCACCTCAATAGGAAGGAGTGCCTCCTGTCCATATACCAAATGAAAAGGAGTGAATTGAGTGGATACCTTGAAAGATGTTCTGTATGCCCATAGAGATGCAGTCAAATGATGATCCCAGTCCTTTGGTTGATCTGCAACCTGCTTAGAAATGATCTTACATATCATTCCATTCACCTTTTCAACCAACCCATTGCACTGAGGGAGTAAGGTGTAGAATGCAAATGTTTGACTTTTAACTTTGCCAAAATATTATCTAGGAGCTCTACTCTAAACCCTCGACCACGATCTCAAAATCTCTAATGGTGTGCCGAATCTACTGCATATGTGATTAAAGATAAATTTTGATACTTCCTTGACTGTAATTCGTGTTGTACTTGCTGCCTCCGCCCATCGTGTCATGTAATCTACTCCCACGATGATGAAGACCTTCCCGGTAGATGTGGGAGGTGAGGGGCCTATTGCATCCACACCCCACTTCTCAAAAGGACCATACGAAATTATTGTAACTCGAGTCTCGTAAGTGAGTCGTCGATCTCCAGGAATCTGACAACCTTTGCATGACTTACACCAATGCTAGACATCACGATGTAGACTTGACCAAACAAACCCTGCTTGCAAAATCTTCCTGTTTGTAATATCATGAGAAAACTGACCCCCACAGACATCATCATGGCATGAAAAGAGGATTCTCTCTATTTCTTGAATAGAGGGCACCCTTCTAAGCACCAAATCTTTCCCTTTATGATACAAATCTTCTCCTATGAGTTGGTAAGGAGTTGCCTTTTTTACCAACCTATGCCTTTGCACTTTATCCAAGTGTTTAGGGCACTCACCAGTTTGGAGGAAAAATATGATGTCCTTCAATTCCTCTTGGCCTTGGTACTTTGGTTCGTAGAGCTTCACACCTCCCACCATGATTTGAAGTTTCTCATTGGCGAGAGAATCTACTTCCTTGTTGAGGGCTCTCACCACATGTTGTACCTGTGTAGCTTCACAGTTCTTTATCAAACCCTTCACCTGTCTAAGCCACTCCACTAGAGTAGGGTTCTTGCACTTCCATATCCCTTGGATTTGCCTAATAACTAGTAAGGAATCACCTCTTATTATAAGTCTTTCAATGCCAAGTTTTCTGCATTCTTCAAGCCCCAACTTTAAGGTGACATACTCAGCCTCATTATTAGAATGAACATTTTCCAAGGTGATACCTTTCTTAACAAGAACTTCCCTTTGTGGACTTAGAATAAGAACCCCCCCTGCTGCCTGATCGTGTTGTTGTCGGTAAGCTCCATCAAAGCACAAAATGTGTGCGTTTTCCATCTCCTCCTCATTATTTTGTGGTGTAGCTTTGTTTCCTGCCTTTGGTGACTCTTTCCTTTCTCTCACTTTGTATGTGAGAATGTCTGCAAGACCTGCCCTTGTGCTATCTTCCACACGAAAAGTGTATTCGAACTCTTGAAGTTCTAGAACCCATTTGGCTATCCTAGATGAGAGGCTCATGTGTTGCACAACATATGGTAAATTTTTTTCCATGGTGAGAATGACAAATGGTGCAGGTAAGAGATATGATCGGAACTTTCTTACTGCAAACATAATTGTGAATACCACCTTCTCCATATCGGTGTAGCCCTTCTCTGCAACGGTCATGACTTTGCTTGCAAAGATAATTGTGAATACCACCTTCTCCATATCGGTGTAGCCCTTCTCTACAGCAGTCATGAATTTGCTTGCAAAGTATAATGGCCTCATGTAGCATGTTTTTGGGTCTTTTTTCATGAGAACTACACCGATGGCCTCCATTCCTACACTTGGCATTTTGAGCGGGATGAAAACACACACAGCGCCTCTATAACGACCCAACACACACTCTTGAAAGGATATACACACACTCTATGGGGCACCACTCGGCTTACACAACACACCTGGCCGAGACAGGGAACACACCTCTGGAGTGAGAGGAGAGAGACTATCCACTTGCCCACTCCACACAGACACACACACACACACACCCGAAAAAAATCATCTCAAAAGAGGAGAATTTCTGATGTTTAGATACAATTGAACTTGGGCCAACACCAATGGGGCAAATAGCTCACACAATATTGAAGAAATACAACAGATACAACCACAAAGTTAAGCAGAGGCTTCACTCACCGGAGAAGATTACACAAAAAAATAGTGAGTAATTTGGCAAAATGGACAGCGCCATCGCGTCCGGAACAGCCCAAAACCCTAGTCTACAATGTCAAAGTGCTCAAATCCGACCTCGGATGAGCAGTTTACCGCCAAAACAGGCTCCGAAAACCCCAAAAACACACCTGCGGATGTTCCTCCTCTCTTCTCCACATTTTTTCTGGTCTTATCTCTGTTTTTCAGTTCCCACACTTAGCTTTTTTAGTTGGGCACCCTTGGCCTTTTAGATGACCTCAAACGGACCCCGAACAGGCCAAAAATTGACCTCGCAGTGCACAGTTGTTACATTTTTGCATCATCCGCACACGTAACACTCAGTTTTTCCAAATAATGCATCCCGCAACCACGTGAAGTGGACCCAAAAATTGGTCCTCGTGATGACCTTTCTGCATAAGTATCACGAGAAAACACCCACGTCGTGTCCATACTTCTCCGCGTGCAAGTATTGACCCCGTTCGACCTCCTGACGCCACTCGATGCCATCTGACGCACCTGCTTATCTCATGTCGTCGGCCCGCGGATAGCTTCCTCGAGAAGTTTTACGTGCTATAAACTCCTCATTATTGTATAAAAAACATACTGAACTGGTGATAGTGAAAATCGATGCACTATGTACATGCTGTCCTCCCTGTACACATGTGGGCCCCACGTAACCACCTGGCTCTGGAAAATGGGCAATCCTTTATTCAATGCACCATGCATGTGTATATACATATGCAAAATCCCTTGCTCCAAAAAACTCCTCACATAATTTGCCCATCCCCTAGCCTACTAGAGCATTCATGCTCAGCAGCAGCAACACTAGTAGATGCTCATTCCACCTGGATCAAAAGGCCAAAGGCATATCGCCTGATTCACAAGAAGCATCATAACACCACACCTACATTTGTCAACAATCAACCAAAATGCACCATAGGCATATCCAACTAACATATCCGCCTTGTCTGGAGTTCCAAAAGCATAAATATTGCATGCCACATTCAACCCAACCAATAGAGACAACTCAAGTGACTCATCACCTGGCATCTTGGCTTCACCAGCCATAGCAACAACTTGCAAATATTGCACCCAAGTAGCTAAAAGCATTGTGTGAAGGTAAAGTTGGTGATATCCAAAGCACAAAAGTATCCCCGCGGCACACATATCCCTAGCATAGGCATCCATATATCTGAGATTGGACTCATATATGCCAAACCCCTTCTCATCATCATAAGCATACTCATCATCACACATAACTTCATCCACATCATAATCATGGCTAGCACCACTATCCATAGCTTCTAGCATGGGTTCATCAGTCTCCAAGAATACAGATCCCTGCTCTAAACCACAATCATGCTCACAAATCGGTTCAATCACTGCACATACATCAAAATATGGCTTCAAAACAGGCTCCACATCCAACAAATCCACAAAATGGCTCCCAACCTTGCCCTCTTCCGGCCCCTAATTTCCAAGGAACTAGTATCCAAAGATACGTGCTCATCATCAATAACCTCGACCTCACACTCACACCCAGAATCACAAGGTACACAAGTAGCCAATGCATCCTCTTCAAGATTTTTCAATCCTCTATCCAAAGCATTACTCACCTCTTTAGGCTCTTCCATAAACCTGTCAACCTGCAAGACCTCTTTACGCTTCACAATAGACCTTGGGAAGAAACGAGAAACATCATAGGATAGGCTACTTTTCACCTGCTTAGGCTTAACTTCATCTTCCATGTCAAATCCATCTTGCACATGTATACCTGTACTGATACCATGTTCCTTAAGACGCTTAAACTTCCATTCCTTGTGCTTTGCAATGCATATTGAATCTTCAAAAGACTCGGGCCTCTTCAACTCAACCTCGAACCGCAACCAAGGTGACAAACCATCAACAAAAAAACTTTTCTTCAATGAACAAGGGGGGGTCTCATCCTTAAGAGCAACACACCAACGAGTCCATAAATCTATAAAACCTTGTACATAGGCATCAACACCTTGACAAGAACCTTGCTTAAGAGAATTGAGCTCATTCCATACTGCATTTGCATCTTCAAAAACCTGGAAACGCTCTAAAAAAGCTTCTATAAACTTGTCAAGACTCAAACCATAAGAAGAAGCCACTGCTTCTTTAGCTTCCAAATCCATGAACCAAACACGAGCCTCATCTTTCAAAAGCAATCCAAATAGCCTCAAAATCTTGTCCTCATCACACATATTGTTGCTTATGCATGCCACCTCGACTTGCTCCAGAAAGTCTTCCGCATCTTCACCACTTCTTCCATGAAATTCCGGATAAGAGAAAGCCATGTCTACCCAAGTTACAATGCTTTGAGAACCCCTTCGAACACACGTGCAAGAACCCAAGACTTTTGACTACCCAATCCCCATAAACTTCAATGGAGCTCAGCTTTAGATAAGGACAAACACATGCACATCAAATGAGTTTTCATAGTTAATCATCGGAATTACAACAGGCAAAGGACATTCCAGTATCTCCCTTAATCTTCTTAGCCCGAACATAACGACTATGCACTGCTGGAGAAAGATCTTCCTGGACACATGAACATTTATCTGGATTCTTTGAGTTAAATGAAAAAGAGTGAATTGAGGTCCATTTTGATCATCCATTATAGACAACCATGAAGCTCCCAAGAAAGCACACCTGTCTTATCCTCTGATTTTGCCAAAATTTCAGCAACAGAACATCATAAATGCCTTAAAGACCAAAAGACCAGCCATCATAACTTGAAAATTTTTTGACAGAGTTTCCCCAGAAGTAGAGCAGTGAGAACCCAAAATATAGACTATATATGTATGCATAAACTGTCAACAATAGAACCCGAGCATCAAGTAGGAATCACTAGTATATAGCCTATGGCGAGGTCACCAAAAGGGTGCTCCAGCTACCTGTATCACCGAAAGGATCTCCACATTTGAGAATCCCCCAGCTCAATAAAAACCTCACGCTATCGACCCTCACACGAAGGCTAATGCAAATCGCGTATAGTCGAGTCTCAGAAATGACTATCTTCCAGACCAAGTCTCAGAAATGGCTAGGACTGCCAAATACAACCAAGTATGGCTCCACAAATGCGTACAAAGACAGTTTCCACAAGTAACGTACAATCCGGCAGACAATTCACTCAAATAGGCGCCAAGTGATGCATACCCACAACAACTGCAAGTGACATCATTGCTAGTATGTCAATGTACTCCAGCTACTTGTACCTGTGTGAATCACCTGTACCTGTACCTATCCCTGTAACCTGTAACCTGTAACATGTAATCTGCAACCTGCAACCTGTCTTCCCGAATCTCGAAGCTTGAAGCTCGAAGCAGAAGGTACTCGAAGAAGATCCTCAGTGGGGGCGCCAAAAGAATGTGAGCGGAATGGAAACACACACAACGCCTCTATAAAGACCCGACACACACTCTTGGAAAGATACACACACACACACACACACACACTATGGGGCACCACTCGGCTTACACAACCACCTGGCCGAGACAGGAAACACACCTATGGAGTGAGAGGAGAGAGACTATCCACTTGCCCACTCCACACAGACACACACACACACACACCCCCAAAAAAACTCAGCTCAAAAGAGGAGAATTTCTGATGTTTAGATAAAATTGAGCTTGGGCCAACACCAATGGGGCAAATAGCTCACACAATATTGAAGAAATACATCAGATACAACCACAAAGTTAAGTAGAGGCTTCACTCACCGGAGAAGATTACACAGAAAAATAGCAGAAAAAAAGTGAGGAATTTGGAAAAATGGACAGCGCCATCGCTTCCGGAACGGCCCAAAACCCTAGTTTACAATGTCAAAGTGCTCAAATCCGACCTCGGATGAGCAGTTTACGGCCAAAACAGGCTCCGAAAACCCAAAAAACACACCTACGGCTGTTCCTCCTCTCTTCTCCACGTTTTTTCTAGTCTTCTCTCTGTTTTTCAGTTCCCACACTTAGATTTTTTATCTGGGCACCCTTGGCCTTTTAGATGACCTCAAACGGACCCTGAACAGGTCAAAAACTGACCTCGCAGTGCATAGTTGTCACCTTTTTGCATCATCCGCACACCTAGCACTGAGTTTTTCCAAATAATGCATCCCACAACCACGTGAAGTGGCCCCAAAAAGTGGTCCTCATGATGACCTTTCTGCATAAGTATCACAAGAAAACACCCACGTCGTGTCCATACTTCTCCGCGTGCAAGTATTGACCCCGTTCGACCTCCTGACGCCACGTGATGCCATCTGACGCACCTGCTTACCTCATGTCGTCGGCCCGCGTATAGCTTCCTCGAGAAGTTTTACGCGCTATAAACTCCTCATTATTGTAGAAAAAACATACTGGTACTGGTGATAGTGAAAATCGATGCACTATGTACATGCTGTCCTCCCTGTACACATGTGGGCCCCACGTAACCACCTGGCTCTGGAAAATGGGCAATCCTTTATTCAATGCACCATGCATGTGTATATACATATGCGCAATTCTTTGATCCAAAAAACTCATGATAGCGTGATGTAATATGTATCCTTTGGATTTGGTGGCATTATTGTTGGAAGAGAGTTGAGAATACCCTTTACTTCAGTGAAGCATAATTTGTGTTCCTCTCTCCATTCAAATGTGGGTTTGTTTGCTAGCTTGTGCAAAGGTGCAATAGCTTCCGCTAGAAGGTGAATGAAATGAGACATGTACCTTACTTTGTGGTTGAAAGTCATGAGCTCCTTGGTTGTCGTTTGTGGTTGTAGTGACAAGAGAGCATTTACTTTTGATGGATCCACTTGAATTCCTTGCAAAGAAACCACATGACCTAGCAGCACCACTTGTGACTCTGCAATGTGACACTTCTCAGGATTAAGCTGTCCCCCAAATTGATGAAGACTCCTAAGCCCCTCCTCAACTTTTTGGCAATGAAGTCTTTGGCTACTATAGATACAGAAGTCATCCATAAAAACCCTAATTGACTTTCCAAAGAAGGGCTGAAAGACAAGAGTTGTAAACCTTATAAAGGTACTAGGAGCATTTGTGAGCCCAAATGGCATCACTCTATAGGAAAAGCAACCCCAAGGTGTGATGAAAGTGGTTTTTAAATGATCTTCTTCTGCTATTCTGATTTGAAAATACCCTGAATACCCATCACACACTGTGTAACATTCATAGCCGGCTACTTCGTTTAAGATTTCATCTTGGAAAGGAAGAGGAAAATGATCCCTCTTTGTTGCAGCGTTGAGCGGTTTGTAGTCAACACAGACCCTCCATTTTCCGTTCATTTTAGGGGTTACTACAATTGGGGACACCCACTCAGAGTTAGACACAGGGTAAATGAAACCAGCTTTGAGGAGTCGGTTAACCTCTGTCAAAAGTGCCTCTTGTTGTATTTTTCCTAGGCGCCTTAGCTTTTGAGCCACAGGTTTAGTACTTGGTTTTAATTCTATGCTATGCTCTATAACATCCACACCTCTAATTTGTGAGTAATCAGTGATAAACAAATTGGGATACCTATTGAGCATATCGATGTAGAACCGCTTCTCCTCAGGGGTAAGATCTTTTGCAAGCATCCTCTCAAAGTCTTCAAAGTGCTTGTGGTCACCTTTGTCATCCTTTGTTTGCTCCTTTGTTGGATCAACCTCTATTGATGGAGTTTTTGACGTGTTGAAGATGATTCCCATTACCTCCAAATATGATTCTTCTTCGCTATTGTATGTAGTGGTTGAACTTTCCTCGTCGCTTGAGCCAAAACTCTCTTCACTTTCTTCATCAACCGTGGTCTCAAAGTTGATGTTGAGATGCTTTCCTTCATGCCAATCGTATACTACATGTTGCCCCTTTTTTAGAATCAATTGTCCTCGTCCCCATTTTTGATCTGCATTCACAGCAATGAGCCAAGGCCTCCCTAGGATGATGGGATAGCCCTCCCCCTTGGCCGGCATAACATACATGTCCACACGTGCATCTATATTACATACAGAAACTTTTACATTCTTGATGATCCCTAGGCACTTCACACTTGCATTGTTGGCCAGCCTAGCTTGAAAATTAGAGGATTTAGTGATTTCAAGCCCTAGTCTATTCATGGCTCTTTCCGTGATCACACACATTTGTGCTCCACCATCAACATACACATTGGATACCTTCCTACCCCTTACATAAGCATCTACAATAGGTTCCACATCTTGTTGTGGCTTTGAAGTGAATGCCTTTATTGTCACCTTTTCTTTCTTTCTTGGGAGTCTTGTGCTTACAAGTTTGGACCAGTGCCTTCTCACCTTGGGTGATAGATGTAGGAGTTGAGGCCAAGAAATATTGGGCTTTTGAGTTTGCAGATCTTCTAAGATGTTGTAGGGTTCCATATTCTTTCCTAATGGAAAATCATTGATGCCGATCTCCCTTCGCCTTGATCTCTGCTTCTTGTCTCCTTCCTCCTTCTTTGACTTTTTCTTCCTCTCCTTCCTTGCAGGTTCTGACTCTTCATTCCTTGTGTCTTCATCCTTGTTGTGTGCTCTTGTGCGCTTTTTTGCTCGCATAACATCAAAATGTATAGGGCTCACCTCTATCTCCTCTTCCAGCTTTATGACGTTTACTCCTCTCTCTTCCTCCACTGGTGGGATAGGAGGGATGTTTTCCACTAGAGGTGGTGGTGGTCGACGAAGAATTTGTGGGGCTTGAGCATGCTCTTGCTGCACCATGAGCGAAGGGGGTCTAGGAGGGTATATGTCCCCTAGAAGACTTTGAGGGTGAGGAAAATTATACATGCCATGACCAACTTCATTGCAATTCCAGCATCTCAACTCTTGTGCTTGACGTCGTTGATTGCGATTCCCTTCTCTTGGTTGTCGTTGTTGAGGTAGGCCCTGCACTAGATTCAAGGTGAGAATCTCTAGTTGTTGAGTTAATCTTTGCAAGATCTCTTGTTGTGATCCTTCCCCTATTTGTGAAGTTTGGGCAAGAAAGCCCCTAACTTGTGCTCCCATGCTTGGTGAAGAATCCCTCTGAATGACTTCATTTAGGTCTCTTGTTCTATGTGCTTGAAAATTTAACTTCTTGAATTTGACCATGGCCACCTCACGTGCTTCCTCAAATGTTGATGGGAATATTAACTCTACCTTGGTCTTAAAAATTGGATACAAGCCAGCCATGAACCTATCTTTCTTTAGAAAGTTTGGTGCACCACTTTGGTTTTGTAAGTTAGCCTCCCATCTATACCATAGGTTAAGGAAAACGGCCTCATAAGATGGGTAGTCTTCAAGGAATACCTGTTTATGTTGAAGTAGACACTTCCAAAGACCCTCTGGAGTATCTCCTTGCCCAAATTTGGCAAGAAAACTTGCATGTCGCCTCTCCCAATTCGTTTTGTTTTGAGGTTGCAAGGCCTCGTACCATGCCTTAGCCTCCCCTTTGAGAATGAGTGGAAAAGCACGCAACTTTACCTCTTCTTGATCTCTCCCAGAGATGAGGTTTGCCATCTCCAAATGATCCAAAAATTCTTGTGTATCCTCACCATTTTTAGAATGAAAGGTAGGAAAAGGGCTTGACATTTTTACAATACAAGGAGGCTTGTGTACCACAAAGTTTTGACTACAATGAGTGATCACATCAAAATGAAAATATATACATCAAGTGTTAGTTCATAATTTATCATAGGAAAAATAAAATGGTTGATTGAGACATTAATTTCATTAAGGCGAGTGGGTCCAAAAATTCTCCTAATGGTTGCTTGAAATCTAAATTTTGTAGCAATTATGATGTGCACAGATTGACGAGCTATTGGTGTAAAAGGAGAAGCAACTCCAGGCTGGTTCATGTGACAATGTGTTCTCCTTTTTCTTTCTCTTGAAGAAAGTTTCCTTTTGAGTGGATCGCTATCTAGGCGCCTCTTGTCCCTGCCTCAAAACCAAATACAAACATGGACATCAAATGAATCATCATAATTAATGAATGGAAGCATGATGGGATTTGGAGATGCCAAGATTTCACCAAGTCTTTCTGCTCCAAACATAAAAACAATGCGTTGCTGGTAAAAAAAATTGCGATCTACACAAATGTTAATTCTGATGCGTTGTGCAATATGAAAAGCATAACGTGCAACTCTATTGTTCATGAGGAGAATGGAAGGCAATTAGGAAAGTTTCTCAGTGGGGGCACCACTTTTATAACAACGGATTTTTGAGATGGGGCTCAACTCAAGGCTCCCACCAGACAAACCACTCCGTGAGGCCCTACACATGCATAATTCTTAGGGGCACCACCCTCTTTTATGGAGAAAGAAGGAAACCAAAACAAACCATATGCAATACACACACACACACACACACACACACACACCTTCCTTATGTGCTTCAACACAAAATGCCCTTCAACCATTCAACACACACTCCTTAAGCAATCCCTTTGAAAACTGCACAAACTCACATGCAAAGAGTGACCTTCACCATATAAGTGCTCATATACTTCTAAGAAAAGCCAGCACACAACCTCTTAGAAAAGCTCAAAACACCATAATGCACAAATACTTGACAACTCCTTTCCTTTCCCAAAAGAAGAGACTACTTACACACATAAGGCGGCATGCATAGAGAGCCCTTCTCCATCTATGCAGCCCAAAGACTTACTTACACACAACATAAGGAGAGAAGCCAAGCAAATAGAAACCATTGTGCACAAAAAACTTTATCAACAAAACAAGCAACCCAATGAGCACAAAATATGAGAAGCTGCCAAGATATGCTTACCAATTTTACACGCGTTTAGAGCAATAGTGTGATGACGACATCCCAATTGCAGCAATTTGCTGATCAAACCATGAGATAGATCATTGAACTTGATACCCTTGCTCTCATATAGAAGCTAAAATCCTTATTTAGGGATGAGTATGGTAAGAGAGATGTTTGCAAGAGAATGGTAGCAATAGCATATTGATGCTCTCTCTATGGCAACGCTTATGATAGCGAGCGTAGGAAATGGATAGGGAGACGAGAGGGGAGAGAGATTAGGGCTTCCCTAACCTTAGAGGAGCTTATTTGCATCAATGGAGTAGGTGTGTATGTTTTTGTGCTTGCCAAAGGGCCTTTTTATAGCTGTACAAGACCTTGGGTTAGGTTAAACTTGACTAGGGTAGGTGATTAACCACAGTTAGGTTCCCTTTTGACCATTCCTTCAATTATGCAAATAAGGGACTTATTTTCTCATTAAAAATAGCCTTTTAATTCGTGGAGGCTCCATAAGGGTTGATAATGTATGTGGGCCCCACCATGATGTCCCTCCAGTGGCTCCTATAGAGTGTCCCCATCCTGTTTGTTGTGTTTCTGGAAGCATCTTGAGCCGACCCCTCCACATGCAAGTGGTTTTTAACTCCCCATTGGTATTTTAGAATTTTGAAGAAGTCAAGAAAACTTTTCACCTTTGTGGTTTACCTGATTGTAACTTTGACCTGTAGTAACAGTGTCCGCAACACCTTGTTTTCACCATAACTTTCAGTCTGTAACTCATAATTGGATGCTGTAAAAGGAAAATTTGACCTTCTCAAAGTGTTTAAGTTGATTTTGGAGTGTTCCTCAAGTATATCCACGAGCTAAGGAGTTCAAGATACATCCAAAAAACCTTTTGCACCAAGTCTCCTTGTAGGGGACCCTTTAGCATGCATCCAAGGTGTAGCATGCTTTTTTCAAAAGAGAATCCACCTTAAACAAATGAGGTAGGCTCCAATAAAGTTTGATTTATTGGGGATATACATTATATTTAAGATTTTTTGACCAACACAAGTAAATGATCCAAGAGTTGGGTCACATAGTGGTGGGGAAGGGAAGGCCTACAAGGTTAACCCTACCCTTGAGAGAAGATGGGTAAGATAAGTGCCCATAAATTATTTATTTACAAACTATGGGATGTAAATAGCTATTTAAATTAGTAAAGGTAATTAGTTAAAAGAATATGCATTAAAAAAATTAGGAGAGTAGAATTAAGTTTACTATTTACATTTAGCATGAAGAGAGAAATATGATGTAAATGCATAAAGATCAAAGAAGGGTAAGGTGTTTGTATGGAAAAAGGCTATTACGGAAAGAGAGAATGAACACTAGGTTCAAAATGTTGAGATGTAGAGAGAAAGAGAGAGAGACGAGACAAGGGACACACAATATACGCTCCCAAAGACTGATTCATGTTGAGGACAAGATACAAATATATGGGTGAGACCAAGTTCAGTAGAGTGAGCCATATATAGCTCCAACACCCCCACTCAAACAAAGGTCTCTAGCTTTGGATGAAAAAACCCTTGGGGAGTTCAAGTGAAAAACCCAAGTCCCTATACAATGTGAAATATGAACCAGCGGTGATGATGTGAAAGTGAATTGTGCATCTATGTACAAATATTCAAGTGACTTAGATATCACAAGGTGCAAATGTGGAGTGTGCATATTGCATGGTACCTAAGAGATTACAATGTCATATGTACAAAGCTATTACAATAGCAAAGAAGTTAATCTAGAAAGAGTGAGGCCGAAGCAACTCCAAGCTCCGAGCGCAAGAGGATGAAACGTGACTCATTGAGGCCTTTGGTCAAAATTTCTGCAATCATCTGGTCACTTGGACAGTGTTCACCATAATGGTTCCTTTGCGTACTTCATACCTGACATAATGATAACGGACAACAAGGTGCTTTGAATTATTATGTTGAACATAGTCTTTTGCAAGACTAATAGTACTTTGGTTGTCACACCGCAAGGGTGTGCTAGAAAGAGGGGAGTGACCAATATCAACCAGCATTTGTCAAAGCCAAATGAACTCACGAGCTGCAAGTGATGCCGCAACATATTCTGACTCAGTCGTAGAAACTGCAACACAACGTTGTTTCTTGCTGGTCCAAGAAACAAGACAACCATTTATAAAGACGCAATTTCCACTAGTAGATCGCATAGATAAATGTGAGCTTGCCCAGTCTGCATTTGTGTAACCCAAAAGACAAAGAGATTGCATAGAATCCGATGTGAGTTGTCGTCGATAAACTAAACCAAAATCTGTAGTGCCTTTCAAGTATTTCAATACACGCTTTGCAACATACCAATGCTTAAGATAAGGACATGCAAGATGTTGTCCAAGATAATTAGCAGCAAACAGAATATCAGGACGAGTGTTCATGCCAACAAACTGAAGACATCCAATCAAGTTAGCATAAGGTTGATTTGTGACAAGTTGACCGCCATTGTCAGAAGTATTCTTCGTAGAGCTCGCAAGAC
Organism: Adiantum capillus-veneris; assembly: GCF_014529385.1. Taxonomy (NCBI): domain Eukaryota; kingdom Viridiplantae; phylum Streptophyta; class Polypodiopsida; order Polypodiales; family Pteridaceae; genus Adiantum; species Adiantum capillus-veneris. The sequence continues at coordinate 136,077,775 of NC_140959.1, read as the reverse complement.
AAGGTGTGTTGGTTGAATGTGCAGATTCCATACCAAATTTTTGAATAGTATCTGCAATAAACTTTGATTGTCAAAGGAATAAAATACCTTTTGTACGGTTCCGTTGGATTTGAATGCCAAGACAAGAGTGAATCTCTCCAAGATCCACCATATCGAATGCAGAAGATAATAACTTTTTCACTTGCTAAAGAAATCCCAAATCATTGGAAACAAGGATGGTATCATCCACATAAAGATCAAGAATCACATAACTGCTACCTTGGCGTTTTATGTATAATTTGGGGTATGACGAGCAAGATATGAATCCTTTAGAGGTGAGAAAAAGATCAAATTTTGTATACCAGGCTCGCGAAGCTTGTTTGAGACCATATAGTGCCTTATGGAGTTGAGCAACAAGGTCTTCTTTACCTGGAATAACAAACCCTTCTGGTTGTTCCATATAAATTTTCTCTTCCAAGTCACCATTAAGAAAAGCAGTTCGCACATCCATTTGATGAGCTTCTAAATCAAATTGAACAGCAAATGCCAATAAAACTCGAACACTTGTAATGCGAACAACTGGTGAAAAAGTCTCTTGATAATCAACACTAGCTACTTGGGAGTAACCTTTTGCAACTAAACGCTCCTTGAACTTGTCAAAAGATCCATTTGCTTTTACTTTTGTCTTATACACCCACTTACATTTAATAGCTGTACGACTAGGAGGTAATTCAATTAGTATCCATGTACCTTTAGAGATAAGAGAATCGTACTCTGCTTCCATAGCCTCTTGCCATTGATCCTTTTGTGGTGAAGAGATAGCTTCATCATAAGTAACGGGATCTTCAGAAGTAGAAAAAGCATTATGAGCAATATCGTCATTATAAACATGACATGAGCCATGTTCAAAATCAATAGGCAGATCAACAAAAATATCAATATCATCATTGGCAACATTTGGAATGGATGGTTCTGAAGAGGAAAGTTGCTCTATAGGAAAAGTTTCATCTTCTGAAAGAAATGGAAAAGACTGAAGCAATGATTTAGTATCATCAGAATCATCCATGGACAATGAGCCTCCCATAAGCTGTTCGTTAAAAGTAGCATCACGATTCACAATTACTTTCTTAGAGGAACGGTCATAGAATTTGTAGCCTTTGGAAGTGTCAGAATATCCAATAAAAATAACTTTAAGACCAGGAGCATCAAGCTTTGTTCGTGTTTCTTTGGGAACATGAATATAAGCAATACATCCAAAGGTTCAAAAATGAGATACAGAAGGAATGTCACCTGTCCATGCTGTGATGGGTATCTTACCAGAGGGTGCAGTAGTAGGAAGATGATTCTGAATAAATGCTGCTTTCAAAGTAGCTTCAGCCCAGAAAACACGAGATAAGCCAGAATGAATCAGCATACATCTTACAACATTGAGAATAGTGCGATTCTTTCGTTCAGCAACACCATTCTGTTGAGGCGAATATGGAATAGTGTGTTCATGATGAATTCCACTGTCAGCATAGTAACTCACAAACTCTCGAGAAACATATTCGCCTCCATTGTCACTACGAAGCTTCTTAAGGCGACGACCAGTTTGAAGTTCCGCAACCTTGTGGAATTTTTTGAAAACAGATAAGGCTTCAGATTTTTGTCTAAGTAGAAACACAGTCGTATACCTTGAGAAATCATCATGAAATTAAGAAGTAGCGATATTGTGATCTCGAAGAAGGTAGAGGTCCACATATATCAGTATGAACAAGATCCAATATGTCATGAGAATGAGTTGTATTTGAAAGAGGAAAGGGTTTACGATTGTGTTTCCCAAGAGCACAAAATTCACAAATTCCCATATGGGGATGGGCTTTAAGATCCATGCCATGAACAAGATCACGACGTTGAAGATCAAGGAGTTTTGAGAAATCAACATGAACAAAACGGTGATGCCATACTTTGCAATCATGATCACCTAGAGCAGTGACAATATTTGCTACAGCATCGTTGAGAGAGAGTTCAAACAAATTACCGTTTCGAGGAGCAATGGCTATAGTCTATCCATCTTTCTCAATTCGGCATTTGGTATGATCAAATCCAACAAACAGACCAAGATCAACAAGTCTAGCAACTGAAAGAAGATTACGTTGAAGATCTGGTACATGTAATACTCCTCGCAAAATTCGAGTGGAAGAAGATAAGGTACCAAGATATAAGTCTCCAATACCCTTTACTTGTCAAGTAGTATCATCAGCAAGATAAACAACACGTTGAACTCGCAGTGGATGATAGTTATGGAGCCACTTAGACTGATATGTCATATTTCCTGTAGCACCAGAATCGACAATAAAAAGTGATCCATCATGTACATGAAGTATTCTGTTTGGAGCAACTGAACATAGGACGCAGCTTGTTTCTGGTACATGTTGTTTCGATGTTCAGTAGCATATGCTCTATTCCGATCTGTGTCGAATCGACGCTTATAGCATATATGAGTGGGATGTTCAGATCGTCCACAATATTCACAAGAAAAAGAAGAAGAGTCTCTAGATAAACGTCGTTGTTTTGTGGTAATATTGTGTTCTTCATTATATTGACGTGCCCACCAATCATCTTCAGTATAGCCATTTTTGTTGCAGTAAGAACATTGCTTATTAGGAAATTTGAGACGAGAGAAAATATTACCGCGACGGCCACCTCTGCGGTTTTCTCGTTGAAATGGACGCCTTCGAGCATAAAAATCACGTTCCATCTGTTGTGACTCAGTCTCCTCTTGTGAAATCATAGCTGTATCGTGACGAGCATTCCGACGTTCTTGACGTTGAGAGTATTCAATTAAAGACATGCAAGCTTGGTTGAAATCAAGACCATCTTTATTAGAGAGAATAGTAACAATGTTATCATAAGAAGAGTCCTTCACCGTATCAAGGAGAAGTGTAATCAGTTGCTTTTGTGGAACAGGATCACCGATAGCAGCATTAATAATAGATTTGAAAGATTCAATATGTCCTGTCATGGCAGTACCAACTTCATATTGTAACTTGTTAAGCAACCCTCTCAAATAAAGTATTTCTGTAACAGATTTCTTCTGAAAGTTTGCAATAAGGTACTTCCATACGTCGTGGGAAGTAGGCAGTTCATACATATCAAGCAAAAGGGAATCAGTAAGAGCAGAAAGAATATACCGACGAGCTGCTTTATCACGTCGTTGCCAATCTGTATAGGCAACATTCCAATCTTCAAATATAGGTCCTTCAGTGATAAGAACGTTATCATTATCCGTATCAACAGGCTGAGGCGGACAAACATGATTTCCAAGAACAACATCGGAGAGTTCATCGCCTTCAAGAATTAACAACATCTTTGCTTTCCAGCCTGGTCCTTGACCTTGGAAAGGAGGAACAGAACGTTGGCTAGAAGGAAATCCATTGACGAGAATATTCATAGCCATATCTTGTTGCGAGAAGACGTATAAGATAAGATCGCAGAATCTGTACACCATATATAGTGAAGGCCGCAATTGAGAATGAGAGAGATATGAGTACTGCATTCTGTCAACGATAAATGTAAGAAGGATGCTCAAGGAACGTCCAAAGATGTGAGAGACGTCACCCAAAAAAGGCAGGGTAAAGGAGACGTTAATAATAAACGAGTCCTCAAAATAGAGTGGTGTGAGATGCAAGATTGACGGCCACAATACGAATAGAAAAAAACTAAATCTTCTCGAAAAAGTTAACGCCAAAATAAGAAAAACGATCGCAGACGCTTCACGAAGAAGTAGGACGAAGAAAGCTGCGTCCAGCTCTATTATAGTAAAAACAACATAACTTTCTGTTCCGAACTCTGATTGACGCAAACCTAGAACTCAAATCGAAGAGCTCGAGGAGACGAACAAGTTTAGGATGAAAAGTGCCCATTGCGCTACGCTCCATTGCGCTTTTCCCATTTCTCCAAATTTTGAGCAGAACAGCAAGAAAAATTGAGATGAAGTTCAGGGTGTCATTAACAAGAAAATGTAATCAACGATTAGATTGATTAGAAATAAACGCCACATAAAACACTAATCATATTCTTTTTAACACAAAACAACCACAGTTAACAAGAATCAACGCTCAAAAATAAAATTTGTAACAATTTTGAATCTTACATACGAATCGCATACACATACTGTTGTCACCATGAATTGAATCAGCGTGTGATCGTTACCGCTCTGATACCATGTTGAGATGTAGAGATAAAGAGAGAGAGACAAGACAAGAGACACACCATATACGCTCCCAAAGAGTGATTCATATTGAGGACAAGATACAAATATATAGGTGAGACCAAGTTCAATAGAGTGAGCCATATATAGCTCCAACAAAAAATTTGATAAAAAATATATACATTTGAGTAGAAATGTAGTGCAAATGCAAGGTTACCGTTTAACGCTACTCAGCATGTAAATTTCCTCCTCTAAGTCACCATGAGGGAATGCCGTATTTACATCGATTTGCTTAAGATTTAGATCATGAGCAGCCACAAGGCTTAAGATAAGCCTAATTGAGTTCATTTTTACAATAGGAGAAAATATTTCATTGATGTCAATACCTTTCTTTTGAGAAAACCCTTTTACCACAAGCCTAGACTTGTACCTTTTCTTTGCACCTTCTTCTTCCTTCAGCTTATACACCAATTTTTTTTGAAGTGCCTGCTTACCTTTAGGAAACTCAACTAACTCCCATATTTGGTTGCAATGTAATGAGTCTATCTCCACTTGCATGCTCTTCATCCATTCTTCTTTGGATTCGTGTTACATAGATTCTTCGTATTATTCCGGCTCTCCAGAATCTGAGATCAAGAGATGGTTGAAGTAAGGAATGAACCTTTTTGGAGGTCTACTTGCTCTTGTACATCTTCGGAGAATAGGTTGAGGCTCCTCATTTTGTTGACGTTGTTGCACATTGTCACCGTTTGCAGTCCTTGAGTCTTCATTGTCCTCAAGCTCCATATACTCATAACCTACTTCTTTTGTTTGTTTTCTTTCCAAGTAATCTTTGTACATATTTTGTTCGTTAAAAATTACATCCCTATACCCAAAGTCACCCTCTCCATAGCCAATGAAGAAACACTTTTTGGACTTTGCATGTAGCTTTGATCTTAGGCTTCTATCTATGTGCATGAAAGTTTCACACCCAAACACTTTGAGAAATGAATAATTCACCAACTTACCTATCCATGCCTCTTTTGGAACTACACCATCCAATCCCGTTGAGGGTGATCGATTGATTAAGTATACATACGTACTTACAGCTTCCGCCCAAAGCTCAAGCGGTAGGCCTGCACATAGCTGCATGCTTTGTGCTCGCTCCATGATTATCCTATTCATCCTTTCTGAAATCCCATTTTGTTGAGGTTTTCTTGGTGTTGTCTTTTGCCTCCAAATGCCATTGCTAGCACAAAAGCTTTCAAAAGCTTGACTGCAATATTCGCCTCCATTGTCGGATCTGAGGCATTTAACCTTCGTACTTGATTCATTCTCCGCAGAGGATTTCCACCTTGGAAATATGGAAAACACATCGGATTTATTCTTAATTACATAAACCCATGTTTTCCTAGTCGCATCCTCTATGAATACTACATAGTACAATGAGCCACCAAGTGATGGTGTGCTTGCAGGACCCCAAACATCAGAATGAACCAACTCAAGTTTTTTATTTTTTCTTTCATTTCTGATTTTTAAAATTTTACCCTCTTTTGTTTACCATAAACACAATCTTCACAGAGCTTTAAGTCCACTTATTTCAAACCTAGTAGAAGCTTCTTTGTTTGAAGGATCTGCATTCCTTCGGCACTCATATGGCCAAGCCGACAGTACCACACCGCACTATCATATCCAATCCCGTAAGGAGTACCTTGGTATTTGGTTTGTTCCACCTCCTCAGGAGTCATCATAAAAAATATATTGTTATAACAATCCCTAAATAGGTAGGTTGGTAGATCTGTTGATCCCTTATCTTGGATTTTGAAGATATAAATGATCTTCATGGGCGTTAGCTATCCGGATTTGGCATGAGAAGTCCATGGAAGATCTTTGAAGTTTCTATCCTCCCAACAATAGACTCCGATCCTAGGATTATCCGTGCTAAGCAATTTCAAAGGCGTCAAATCAACTTGATGGTATCTCTCAACTTCTAAAGTTGGTGGTCTTTCTTTGCTACCATATCTCAAATTATGGTATTTACCTCTAATCCCGATTTGTCTATCACGTCAGGGTTTTCAACTTGTAAATACTGAGTTCCGTTTCTATCCATGTATATTTTTTCCTTGTTTGTAAGGCCTAATTTTGTCTTCGAACTCTATGTCATGTTCATCAATGTGAATGGCATACTCTTCATTAGGATCCAGGTAAATTTAAGCTCCATCATGATTAGTCTTATAAAAAGAGAGTATGTTCTTATATCGCACTGTCGTTCCAGTTTCTAAAGGAGTTGAATAGGAAGACATTTCAGACGCTGAATTTGAAAAAGTGTCTGAGACTTCTTCAAAGATAGTGTGTAAGTGATCTCCTTGATTAACACTTTCTTCGGTGGATACTCTACTAGTGATCTCTCCAAATATGCCTTGATTTTCTAGTATAAAACCAGATCTAAGGTTCATATAGACTCGTGAAGCCCTGGATAGAGTACTTACCATCAGATTGACTTGTCAACTTCTTCCACTTGACTTGATTGCAAACTACTGTCAAGCTTTCAATTCCTTGTCTGCAACCTAATTCTTGTATCAATTTTAATCAAATTAGCTATTCTTTCACAACCATTGTATAGCTTTTGCTAACTATTGTGACTGGTCTATGTGTATCTCTTCAGATTGAGCTAAGTGAGTCAGCAATCGAGACTTTCAGATTCCACTTTAGCAAAAAGCCAAAGGACTAATTTGCAACCTGGAGACTGAGTGAACTGTACCAATTTGGATCTGATTGAACCCAAAATTGCCCGATGGCCTTGTATTATGTTGGTCTAACATTGTACAAGTTTAAAAATCAAAACTGGTGTCTTTGTGTACAATAGTAAATAATCGCGATTATTTACTTTTCTCAGCTTTTTGCACTTTTTAGCTTGATTTCCCAAGTATGCAACTAGTTAAGGTCTCTGGACAAGTTTCACCAAGTTTGAACAAAATTTGTTCAAGTTACCAATTGTTTCATGTCTGTAGACTCAATTTTCAAGAATCTGGCTTAAGTCTCACTTTTGTGATCCAAATTTTATCAAAATTGATTGTGTGGTCTACTTGATATGCTCAACCTTGTGGTATACTCAAATGTGCAAGAATATCAATTTTTGTAGCAGATGTAAATAATCGCGATCATTTACTCCAGCGATTTTTTAACAAGTTTTTGCAACAATCTTGACATAGATCTATTAACACTAGAATGGTAACCTAACAATCTTGACACAGATCTGTTAACACTAGAATGGTAACCTAACAAGACATAAAAGTGTCCTTTCAGGGTTTTGGGAAAAAACTCCAAAACCATAGTAGATCCACTCATTTAGAAAAATGCTTTCATGAGCTTATATTTCAATAACTACTACATATGGAAAAAATGAGAAACTTGTAATTTTTCTCATCCCTTGGTCACTACAAGCCTCCAAAGTTGATGGACCAATGTTTTTTGCCCAAAAAAACAATTTCTTACGGTTGATTGCATATAAATAAGAGTGGGGATTTTTGTAGGACATGAGATAAAATGCCCCGTTCACTTCAATGGGTTGGTGACCAAAAAATATGGTTGCTTTTACCTCACTAATTTTTTTTTGGGCAAAAACATAGGTACAAGAAAGTTGCATTTTTGCCATTCTGCAGACCTATCATCAAAGTTTCTATAGTCACGCTCAATTATGATACTATATACATGTTTTCTTAGTTACCTTTGGGCCTTTGGATTCACAAGGAGCCATGGAGCATGTCAAAAGGATAATGGATCTCTTACAATTGGAACCTTGCGCACAATGATAAAGTGCTAAATAAAGCAAATATGAAAAAACTGGGTTTAGCATTATGATCTCTAGAAACCCATAGAAACTACTCAATATCTAGCCAAGTTTGTAGTCTATGATTAGATATGGTTACTACGTACAAAATACACACAATTGGCCTAAGGAACTAGAAATATTGAGAAAGTTATACTTGCTACTCTAAATGTAGCGTATTCTTCAGCAACAATAAAAAAACTCAACCATCATCATATACTATGCTATATAGCATATTAGGTCCCCCAAAAATCAAGGAATATTAGCTTTATGTTATACATTACACTTACACAATCAAAATTGAATTTGGATATCAAGAAAGCCACCAAAAAAATCATAAAAGTGCTAATTTTGGCCAAAAAACAGGATTATGCAATTCTTGTAAATTGGTCATAACCTTCAATTTTAACACCTAGCTCTCCCTACAAGCATCAAAACATGTTGAGAACTTTGAAGGCCTAACCTCTAGCCATCTAAACCTCACAAACATGAAGTTTAGAGTGGTATAGTTGCCAGAAGTTGAAAAAAGCCAAAAACAGGACCCGTTTTTTCACACAGTTTAGGTTCAAAAATGTTGTGCAAGAGTAAGGTTAATGGTGAGATCGATACTCCAAAAAAAATGCTAAGTTTTTTTCAGCTCATATGGCAACTTTGTGGATTTATAGCACCTAGAAATTCATTTTCATACTCTTCAAATAATTCAAGCAAAATTGTCACTTAACAGGACACAAAAGTGTCCAAGGACATAAAAGTGTCCTGTTACCATTCTAGTGTCATCAAGTTTGGTAATTTTTTGCTCAAATGGTCATCAGTTTTGTATTTGTAGACTAACTTTACAAATTTGGCCACAATTTTCAATCCAATGATCCAAATTTGGTTTGTGAGCTTAATGTAGCATGATAAAGCTAGTGGTATGCAGACTTGGTAAAAAAAGTTAAAAAATGGAACATATGTAAATAATTGTGATTATTTACTTTTGACAAACTTTTGCATCTTTTTTTATCAACTGAGCATGTACACATGTTTATCACATCAATATAAGCCTATAAGTCAAGTTTCATTGAGTTTGAATAATTTTTTTCTCAAGTTCTCGAAGTCAGTACAGAATTTAGGTTTTTTCCAACTTTTGGTCAATCGGTGATCCAAGCTCTATTGGCCTTTACAAAAGTTGTTTGTACACAAGCATAGAGTTTTTGGTATCAACCTTGGTCAATTTTGAGCTGAAAGTAAATAATCGTGATATTTTACACTTTTGAGCCTAAAATGAACACTTTTCTGAACTTTTTCAGTGAATAGCCTTTTCATAATCTATTTTAAGCCTCTGAGTCAAGTCAAAACTTAATTTGACCTAAAATTTCAAGAAAAAATAAATAATTTGAGTTTTTGTAAACTCTTGAAGTTTTTACCTCAATGTGTCCTTGAGCTTACCCACTAGTTCATACAACTTTCAAAGCATACTCTCCAGTCGGATTGAGTGATTGACAGTCTTCTGGTGCTATTTCTAGCCGTAGATCGAAAATTTTGGAACTTCACATAACAACTCACAATTGATTCTTTTGGAAAGAGTAATGTTCTGAAATCCACCTCGGATTCTACTTACCCTACTCTGAGGTTCTACTACAATGGGGTTGTGGAAAGTGTCTACAAACACTCGTTTTCTTGTTTTTTATGGTTTTTTGAGCCTTGATCTTAAAACTTGTCTCATCCATCAACCATTCTCAAAAGCCTAATCTAATCCTACAATCATGAATGCACTTAGCAAGTATGATTACTTCCAAGCTACCTCTACACAGCAAAAGATGACAATCTTAAGCTATGCGGTTTTAATAAGAAAGTTTTTTACTCTAGGAGATCCTAGAGGAAGTTAAAGGATAACTTCACAAGACGCTGGTGTTTTTCCCTAGTTTATGTCTCTTTGATACCCGGTAGCGGTGCCAAATATGGGACGGCTATCTAACCTCAATCCTATCTTATTGCAGACATAACAAGCACCACGAATATAATTATCAATCCATGGAACAAAGCTGACTCGACTAGTGCATAGAGGCTACAAGAGGTTGTCAATCTCTTGGAAAACAAAAAAAAACTTTCATATAACTCAAGCTACACTCAAATGACTGAAATCACCAAAAGCCAATCGCTCATCATCGACAAACAAATCACATCCGTTACAACATCAATGACATCGTGTTGGGAGGCGTTGTAGCAACGACCTAATTGCAACCCACACAAAACTATCAATCCATGGATCGGCAACCCGGCTAGGGCTTGGAGGCATGAGCATCATAGGATGCATCGAAATAGAGGATTCAAGAGAATACCTCACCAATGCAAGTAGAGATTAGCCATGGCAAGACTAACTCTAATCATACTCTAATCATTAATCAATCAACTCCTACACACATGAAGCCCATCAAAGTCCGACTTGCCAATCTTATGGAGTCACAAGGACACAGTCAACACAAGCATCCATGATCAAAGCACACACTAATTGCATTGAAGTTGGATTTCCCAATCATCACATGCCAACCAAGGTACTCTAATTACATCACACACAAGTGGCATTGAGCTCAAGGCTCTTAAACCTTTACACACTTAAGCACACAATTAGGCACAAACTCTAATGACATGACCAAGAGTGCACACGCACTACCCTAATAAAGAGAATTAGAGAATGCATCAACTAATTGAAATACTTATGGAAGAAGAGAGTTAAGATCAAAGCAAGTAGTTACCTCTCTCAAATATAGAATAATGAGAGTGTAAAACTACTTCATGACAAAATGAAATGTAGAGAAGATAAGACTAATGAGTAAAATAGGGATTAGATTAATCAAGAAGAGCTTACTCTAATTACAATGGATTAGTACTAGCCTCTTAATCATGGATATTAAGCTCAAGGCTAGGCCATCCATAGAGTGAACACTCAAGAGAGAGAGAGCTCTCAAAAGTGGATACTCAAGAATGAAGCCTCCTTGCATAAATGCTTCCTTTTAAAGTCTTTCACCACAATTTCTTCTACTATGGATATAAGTTTGAGCCCTCTAGCTAGCATATACAACTTTGGAACTCCCAATGAGCCGAAGACTTATATAAAGTGAGTTGGAAATATTATGCACAACCATAGCATATCTTCCACTTGATGCATAGCCGGTGTAGCCTATGTTAGCTGCTGTTAATATCCCCCCCCTTCCTATTTTGGCGCACGTTCTCATGTGCCGATGAAGCAAAACACGGTGACATGCTCGAAAGCAAGTCCATGGAAGAAATGTTGAGCTGGAAAACATAACAAAAAGTAATGAGCATCAAAGGCCAACAAGGATAAAAACATGAAGTATAATGTGTAAAGAAAGAGGATGAAAGAGAGCTACACAAGACAAGCACAAAGCACACAGAGATGGAAAGCTTCTTCTTGTTCTCACAGAAAAGAGAGTACAAAATGACTAAGTGCTAAAACTGAAAAGTAGCACATATGTACATGCGGTCACTAAGTGTGAACTCACTAGAAGCGTACTAGGCTGACACTATAAGTGTAGTCTAGCTGTAGAATCACTGGCAGAGATCCTCTGTGTCGGTCACCTAATGCCCCAGTGAGTAAATGCCATAAGCGGCCAAGACCCGTAGTGGATGCCAGCTCAAGATGTAGAGCTCGACATGTCAACACTCCCCCTCGAGCTGTGCATGTCGCAGAGTCCAAGCATAGTCCGGAAACGGTGAAGCCTATCAGCTCCAAGGGCCTTGGTAAAGATATCCGCTATCTGCTCCTCTGTGCTGACGTAGACCAAGTCGATGTCGCCCGCCAACACTCGCTCTCGAACGTAGTGGTAATGGACCTCTATGTGTTTGGTCCTAGCATGGAACACTGGGTTCCTAGCCAATTGCATGCTCCTGAGGTTGTCACAATGGATGAAAATCTATTGTTCCACCTGTACTCCCAGGTCCTCAAGTAATGTGCATAGCCAAGCTACCTCGCACTCCGCAACTGTTGCACCTCTGTACTCGGCCTCTGTGCTCGATAAAGCAACCGTAGGTTGCTTTTTGCTGCTCCAAGTAACAGCAGCACTCCCAAAAGACAACATGAAGCCACTCGTAGATCTCCTATCAACAATGCTACCTGCCCAATCTGCATCTGTATACCCATACAATGCTAATGACACATCTGCTGCATAGAACAATGCGTAGTGAAGAGTCTGTTGCACATACCAAAGTGTGCATCGTACTCCATCCAAATGTGGCTTCCTTTGAAGCTGCACGAACTGGCTCTCCAAGCCTACTGTGTAGCTCAAGTCTGGCCTCGTGATAGTCAAGTAGATTAGACTACCCACAATCTTCCTGTACATCTTGACATCCTCAACAACGTCACCCTTCTCTGCACTCATGCAGCTTTGCATTCACATCCAAGGGAATAGAAATTGGTTTACAATCAGCCATAACATACTTTGACAACATGTCTAAAGCATATTATCTCTGTGACAGCCATACACCCTCTGAAGTCCTGATCACCTCAATGCCAAGAAAGTAGCGCAACTCGCCCAAATCTTTCATTTCAAACTCCTGTTTGAGAAGACCCTTCACATGGTCAATCTCCATAGCATTGTCACCCACAATAATAAGGTCATCTACATATATGGTAATGACCACAATCCCCACATCACTCTCACGTACATAGAGTGAATGATCAGCATGAGCTCTCCTAAACCCAATACTGACAAGATACTTGGCAATCCTCTCATACCATGCTCTAGAGCCCTGCTTCAAATCATACAAAGCTTTGAGAAGCCTGCATACATAATCTAGGTAACCTGGATCTACATAACCAGGTGGGTGATCCATATACACTTGCTCTTGCAACTCACCATTCGAGAAGGCATTCTTTACATCCATTTGATGCATAATCCATCCTCTAGATGTAGCCACTTCTATGACAGCTCTCACAGTCATCATCTTTGCCATTGGAGCAAAGGTCTCCTCATAGTCTATGCCATACATCTGTGCATAACCCTTTGCGACCAGCCTTGCCTGGTGACGCTCAATGGTACCATCAGCCTTATGCTTGGTTTTATACACCCATTTACAGCCAATATATTTCTTGCCACCTAGCAATGGCACCAACTCCCATGGGTCGTTTTCTTCCAATGCAACCATCTCTCCATTCATTGCATCATCCCAATGCACATTTCCAACTGCATCCTCAAAACATGTGGGCTCCACATCCTGTATCACCTTAGCCATGTAGGCTTGGTGATGCGCTAGATACCCATCATAAGTCAATTTCTGAACTGGATTTCTGACTCTGTTAGATCTGCGCGGTCCTGGGTCACTCCTTTTCCCTCTAGCATCTTCTTGTACTTTCCTTACACCAGGTGTCCTGACAGCCGGAATTCCAAATTCCTCATCAAGACTTTTTTCAAAACCATTTGAATCCATGTCTACATGTGAAAAACTTGATGATGCATCAGCCATAAAGGGAGGTTCATCAACCTTTTCCTTTCCTTTTCGTGATACATTCCCTGTACCTACTGGTGGAGTAACCTGCGTACGTAGTCTACCATTCCATGACTTCTCAATAGAGCCACGAGAAGAGGACTCTTGTGGTCCACTCAAAACCTATGACTGTGGCCTCACATTTTGTACAACCACGTCATCTTTTACATAAGCCCCAATTGTGCCATGTGCATTATTGTACCAGCTGCTCATCTCATCAAAGACTACATCTCTGCTCACTCGTAATTCCCATGTAGTAGAATTTTAGCACCTGTACCCCTTTTGTTCAAGGGAATATCCCACAAGAATACATTTCTCTGCTTTAGGATCCAATTTCCTACGCAAATCATCTGGTACATGCACGTAAGCTATGCAGCCAAACACTTTCAAATGTACCAAATCAGGCTTTGTAACTGTAAACTTTTCCTCAGGTGTTACATCATGCACCGCAGTTGTAGGTGTCCTGTTCATAATATACACACCTGTATTTACAGCTTCAGCCCAAAAATGATGAGGCATGTTCATCTCATTCATCAATGCATGTGCAACCTCTGCAATGTGCCTGTTTTTCCTTTCTGCGACCCCATTCTGCTGTGGAGTATATCTGCATGTAAACTGTCTACGTATACCATGCATTCGAAGGAAATCTGAAAAATCGTTGGAGAAGTACTCTCCCCCTCCATCTGACCTCAATGTCTTGATTTTCATATCTGTTTCCTTCTCAATCATGACTTTGAAGTCCTAAAAGTGACCAAACACTTCACTTTTGTTACGCATGAAGTAGACCCATACTTTCCTTGTATGGTCATCAATGAAAGAGACATAATACCTGCAACCACTACAAGAGGCTATTCATATTAGCGACGCTCACACAGCGACGCTCAAAAAAAAATTCCACCACCGCAGCGGCTTCTGATTGAGCATCTTCTCTGATCTCCTCCATTGATGCCGTTGTGATTGGCACATGGTAGCCTTCATACGTCCTTGCACTACGAGGGGCTACCTCTCTGACGTACCACCAGTTTGATGTAGACTTTGTAGGATGAAATATTACCTGCCAGAGCCACATAACTTACATGAGAGCTTTCAAGCACATAACTTGTAAAAGGGGGATGTTAACTATTTACATACTTACTTGTTCACAATGCTTGGGTAGTACGAAAGTGTCTCTTAGGTCAGTCCATTTCTTAGTAGAATCCACCTCAAGAAAACCAGACTCTCCTCTACGCACAGTAGCGTTGCGACCCTCCATGATTATCTTGAACCATTGCACGTCGAACAAGTCGACAAAAAATCCTCTGTAATCGATCCTCAAAATCTCTTGCAGCGTGCCGAAGTAAGTGAGTTCCGCCACCACAGGATCTGCATCAGAGGAACGTCGTCGACTAGACTGTTCAAATTTTGCCATGATTCCACAATCTTGAGTAAAACGCTTTTTGTCGATTCGTTCCACCCTAAAATGTCGACCTTTACACCATGCTGCTGTGTATGACTTATACTACAATGAACAAAGATTATGAGTGGCCGTTCAAACGTTTATAAATAAAGTCACTTGCTAGTCGTACATTGCAAACTTACCTTGGTCGCGCAACCCCGAGAGTACTCCCACTCTTCCTCAGTCACTTCGTCACCGCATTGTTGTGCGCTTTTCAATTGGTTGTGCAACCATCTTAAGCTCATGAAGGTTGGTAGGCTCTCCAGAATCGCTGGATAGTGCATCGGTGGTCGTCTTCCCCGTCTCCACTCGATTCGTGCCCTTTGTCGCTCTTGCTTTGCATCCTCATATTGTGAAATCCACGGGGGAATGTTGTAGTTGACGATGACAACGGGCCATACACTGTAAGATGTTGATCTTTGACCAAATGGATTTATGCCATCCATAGCGAGGCCTAAGCGCAAATTTCGAGCTTCCCTGGCAAAATCTGACCATGTTCCATCTATATGTTTCCAGGCTACGCAATCTGCAGGAATTCGTAGCACACCATCCGAAGATTTATTCTCCTCATGCCATGATGCTAGGGCGGCCATGGACTTACATTCGAAGAAATGATTGATACGAGGAAGCAGAGGGAAATGTCGCAAAACCTTTTGTGGAATTTTTGTCCCGTGGAGATCTACTCGATATCTTTCGGAATCACATTTCAGACACTTCTCCATGTCTATGTATTCCCCTCTGAAAAGAATGCAGTCATTAGGACAAGCGTGGATAGAATTGTAATCCATCCCCAAGTTTCGCAAAATCTTTCTTGCTTCATCTCGGGAATCTGGCATCACATTGTCAGCTCGTAGTATGTGCTCTTTCAGCAATCTACACAACATAAAAATATGATACAGTCGTGTAAAAATCTATCCGATCATTATACATTTAGAGTTTTATTAAAGTAAACTAATTGTAATAGATCACCTGAAAAGCGTTGTGACGCTAGTGTCGCTCCATCCAAACTTTGTCTGCATGTTGAGAAGAACCAGGAGTGCTTTCAATCTAGACATACGTGCTCCATTATACAATGGCGTATCGGCTTCACTTTTCATATCATCATAGATAAGCCTTTCTGAATCCATGATCGTCTCGATCATTTCATCAATCCTGGGCTCAAACATTGCCTCGTTGGGAATGTGCTCTGCATGATCATCCCCCGAGCTGTCAGAGGCTACATCTTGTGGCCTCACATATGCTGCTTGACCAAAGCGCCTGCGAACACATCTATTGGGTTGCAAGATTGTTGCTTGTTGGCTAGCGTCAGAGTCCGACGAGTTATAATTGGCAACAATTCGATCTATAATAGATGGATCGAACTCGCCAAATTCGCGAACGTGCTGCAAAGAAACACGTCTTGTCCGTCGCACAGCATGCTTGCATTGATTACAAGGACATAAGACCCTCGTTGAGAGATAGGTGTTTCGGTTGGACGGTCCCACATCCTCGTCACTACTCATAATGAGGATAAAAAACTTATAACCTGGACAACAAATTTAATATTCTATTGGCATTCTTCGTCTTATCTCTCTCTCTCTCTCTGTCTCTCTCTCTCTCTCTCACTCTCTTTACCTCACATTCTCTAGTCATGTCCAATCCCCGCACACCTCGGTCTAGAGGTGCACAGAGATCAGAACCACCGGGTTATAATCTCGTCTTTATTGGTCAATACCTATATTTGTGGGTACAAGAAATCTACACACCCACGTCTACATGATACTGCATGTAGTGGACAAAACCCCTTTGCCTCTTCTCTAGCTGTAGCACTTCACAACATCTTAACATCTTTTCACAGTAGATCTTTTCACTGTTCGTCTAACTCTAAACCCTAAACCGTAAGTAATTCTTGCGTGGACTCGATCTAACGTAAATAAGCGTAAATCTAAATAAACGTAAATCTAACTAAAAATAAACCTAAATCTAATTTAATTTAAGTCTACATCTAACCTAATCTTTAACGTCTTTTGGGATAGTTTCCTACGACGTTAAAACTCTCTTCTTCTTGTGTGTGTGTGTGTGTGTGTGTGTGTGTGTGTGTGTGTGTGTGTGTGTGTGTGTGTGTGGGTAAACCTAAATAAACCTAAGTCTAATCTAATATAACATAAATCTAAATCTAACGTAAATTATGTTATATTAAAAACAAAGAACTAAACTAACAGGGATTATAAGAACCTTAAAACTGATTTAACACATAATTTTTCACATAACTCGGCAAGAGTTGGCATTCTCATCACTAAAGATGTGAGAGTTAACTTCCGGCGGTGACGCTGCCTCATCTCCATCCACATCTGACGACAGCAATTGGCCCTTTAGACTGTTCTTGCTCTTGTTACTAACTTTGAAGTTGCTGTTGAATGACTAGAGGTTGTCTAGATGGTCATTGTGTCGGGGATGTAGTGACTCTTGCCGCCCTGAAGATCCACCTTCTTCCCTATCTTCTGAAGACATTTCACCAGTACTTTTGGATCGACGGAGCCCACCATGAGTGAAGGCAGTAATACCCTATATTCCATTGAGGTCTTTCTTCACCCGCTTCATGCAGGCATCGCAGTCTATGGATACCTAAATCTAATCTAATATAACATAAATCTAAATCTAGCGTAAATAAACGTAAATCTAGTTAAAAATAAACCTAAATCTAATTTACTGTAAGTCTACATATAACCTAATCTATAACGTCTTTTAAGATAGTTTCCTACGACGTTACAACTCTCTTCTTCTTGTGTGTGTGCGCGTGTGTGGATGTGTGTGCCAATAAAAAGAGATAAATGGTATAACCTTTCTATCACCCATGCCAAGTATGATAGATTGATTATGCCATTTCCCTCTTGAATAATAGGTCTTGAGTTCAACTCCTCGTCGACTAGATCTTTAGGTCTTTTAATTTTAATTAGTTTCCTACGACGTTAAATTAGTTTCTCTCTCTTTCTCTCTCAATGTGTGTGCGTTTTTTTGGATCGTATGCATGTTTTCTCTCTCTTTTCCTCTCTCAATGTGTGCGTTTTTTGTTTATGCATGTTCTCTCTCTCTTTTCCTCTCTCAATGCGTGCGTTTTTTGTTTATGCATGCTCTCTCTCTCTTTTCCTCTCTCAATGTGTATGTGCATTATTTGTTTATGTATGTGTGTGTGCGTTTTTGTTTTTGTTTGTACTCTCTCTCTCTCTCTCTCTCTCTCTCAAAAACACTATGTGTGTGTGTGTATGTGTGTGTGTGAGAGAGAGAGAGAGGGAGAGAGAAAGAGGGGAAGGGAACATGAGAATGAGGAGAGGGAAGGAGCATACCTGGCTCTCCTTCCTCTCCTCGTGTGTGTGTGTGTGTGTGTGGAGAAGAAAAAGAGAGAGAGAGAGAGAGAGAGAGGGGGGGGGGAGAGCGTTACCTGCTCCTTGCTTGAGGGCGCCGAAAAACTCAGATCTGAGATCTGAGTTTTTGGGCGCGCTCGGTTATTTTTTTAGCCCAGCCGTCGTCGCTATGAGCGTCGCAAATTTACAAAGAAAGTTGCGACACTCATAGCGACGCTCATAACGACGCCGCCAGACGAGCATCAAGATGCTACTACTCTATATGGGGTGCATGCAGAGGAGCTACAAAATGAAACAGAGGATATGTGTTTAAACGGAGAGCTCTATATAGATATAAGAAGTTATGCTGAGTTATGCGAGGATCAGAGAGAGATCTCTTAAAGCCACAAATATTGTATTTGAACAATTTTGCTCCGTGTTGTAAAAGCTCTGGCTCTCTAAGTACCTTCCATGGTGTATAACGCTCTTTTCTACTCGCGCTCACATCTTTTGATTGAAAATTCTGAGTTTTCGACTTGCCTCTTCTATCACTCAATTCATTGCGTCATTGTATTTATATGCGTCATTACGTCATTGTATTTAATGGTCTTTGCGTCATTGTCTACTCTATTCATTCAATATTAAGTTTAAATATTCGTGTGTTTAATGCAGGTATGGATGATGAGGAGTTTCTTTCTTCTTTGTCACCGCAGCAGAGACAATGGTACGTGGAGAGTCATCGCTCTGGCGCATCATCGCGCGTTCCTACTCCATCCGCATCTCCCTCTCTTTCGGAGCATTCGGCGCGCTCCGAAGCTTTGGCGTCGACGAGACGAGCTTCACACTCGTCTAGACACCGGCGCTCTAGTGGTGGCGGTGGCGGTTGTTGTGGGGATTCCGCCACCGATGCCTCCACACCGCGTCGTGTTCGACGAGGCTCTTTACCCTCCCCTTCTTTGCCCGCCCCCACACCAGCCACAGCATCGCCATCTACGCCAGGTTTTGCACGGCTGACTGTTCCTAGAAGCTACACACCTCTACCTACTCCTCCAGGAGCCACCCCACTCGACACTCCTCGCTTCGGGGCCCAGACGCCGGTGGAGACACCTGACATCGACACACCGCTAGAGACCACTGCCGGAAACCCAGGTTCACGCGTCACCGGCCAGAGGACTTGCCTTACTCCATCGACTTCAGCGGCAGCATCATCATGGATGATGACGACAAGAAGGTGATCTCGCGCATGCGTGGTCTTTGCTCTCAGCTATTTAGACACTACATACTAAACAAATGGAGTGAAGTACTAAGTGATTTAAAAAACAGAGTCATCAGCATACTTCATGATGAGTTTCCCGTTCCAACACGGGATCAACGCTTCAATGAAGACCTGATGAAGATTCGAATGCGCGAATACTGCAAACACAAGCGTTCCGAAGTGCAAAAAGCAATCAAGAATGGGTGGAACAGGCCAGATTGGCTGGCCAAAGAAGATTGGAAGAATGCGAAGAAAGCAGCGCGCGAGAATCCCGACAAGTGGAAGCAACAAAAGGATGCAGCCAGAGCGTGAGTAGAGGCAGGGAGCTCGCACCACTTGGGGAGCGATGGATGGGCATCATTTGAGGCCGATTTTGTAAGTGTTTTCACATTGCTCTTTATGTTCGATAGTTTAGGGTTTATGAGTTTTTTAATTCTAACATAATGAAATCTTTGTATGTTTTGACAGTGGTCGATGACAGGACGTGATCCCACACCGTACGAGCGCGAGTATGCAGGCAGGAAGGGCTTAAACGCCCTGATGGACATTCTCAGTTCTCACGGCGGCATGGTTAGTATTAGGGTTTACTCTTTTTTATTTTTTGTATTGTTTTATAAATGTCGTTATATGTTTATACTTACTGAAAGCTGTCTTATTGTCTTTTTTTGCAGAATCCGACAGATACGCCGCTTGGACGCGATGAGACGTCTGACTAGACGACGTCAGTTTAGCCGTAGCTAGATAGCATTAGTTTAGGGTTTCTCATAGCTTATGTATCATGAGACGGATTTTATACGTCTTTTTGAACCATGTATATTATTACATTTGTCACCGCAGTTCCTTTTGCCAATCAATTCTTTATGCCTATGATGTTGTACAATTGTCATTATTACACTTGCCAATCAATGCATTTTGCCTATGATGTATACAATTGTCAATTTTGCAAACAATGCGTCTTGTGGGTGACTATTTTGGGTCTATTATCTACCCTTGCACTTTTTTTATATGGGGTATCAAGTACAATACGGTTGATGGGTTGAATGCCCTGCCACCAAAAAAAATTCTCTCGGGCGTCGCTATAACCGTCGCTATTTATGGCTCTGTAGCATCGCTATGAGTGTCGCTATAGTTTTCAGTGTAAACGTCGATATAACCGTCGCTATGAGTGTCTCTATATGGCGACGCTTATAGCGACGCATATAGCGACGCTCTCGTAGCGACGCTCGTAGCGACGGTTTTAGCGACGCCGGGGGTTATAAAAACCCAATGTATTTCCGTCGCTAACAGCGTCACACGAGCACACAACCTCTTGTAGTGAACCATGTATACTTGCAGTATCGGTTGGACCCCAAACATCTGTGTGCACCACCTCAAGTGGCCTTTTACATACATTGCGCTCATGTGGAAATGAGCCCTTTGACTGTTTTCCAAACTGGCATGCTCCACACACTTTATGCATACCATCCACCTTGAATTTGGGCAAACCTTTTACAATCTATTTTGATTGCATGCTGCGCAATCTCTGCTCATTGACATGGCCAATGCGTTTGTGCCAAATGTCAACATCAGCCACAACACCTGTGCCCTATGCAAATAATGCAGCTTTTACCTCAGGCATTTCTACATTCAGCGTAAACATTCTGCCCACACATTTGCCCTCTGTGATCAGCTTATAGCCATTCTGGAAATCTTCTACATAACAGCCATTCGGATTGAAACGAACCTGCAAACCCTGCTCAACCATTTGTCCAACAGAAACAAGATTCTTTGTAATGTTTGGGACATGAAGTACATCTGCTAAGTACTTTGATTTCCCACTCTTTGTATTTAGAGGTATGTCCCCTACATGAGCAATGGGGTGAGCTATGTCATCTCTTTTCTGCACATAGCCTGACACATCTGGTTTGCGCATATCTCTAAACCACTCTCCACGAGACGTCATGTGATTAGAGGCACGTGAATCCACATACCAAACATCATCTTGGGTGGAATTCTTTGCAGTCATTGTATTCATTACATGCTGCATAACAAACATGCGCTTGTTTTTGCTATCATCTGCATCTCTACTAGTAGATGCATAGTTGTCCTGTTCTCTCTTTCCACTTGCTTTTCCCTTTGGACAGTCACGTGACATGTGACCTCTTTCACAACAAGTACAACATATTTTGCTATCTACAGTATGTTGCTGCCTACTTGATCTTGCACCACGACCTCTTTGACTCCCCCTGCCTTGAGACTGGTTTCCCCTGCCACCTGTATTGTTTTGATTTGATTGACCTTCTTGAAATTGGCCCCTACAGCCCCTTGGGCCTCGACCACGACCTCTACCTCTACCTCTGTTGGAGTTAGAATAGAAGGCCTGTTCAGAATTATTTCTGCCATGAGAAGAAGATGTGTCAAGGTTCTTCTCCTCAAGTATAAGCATAAAAATCAAATCTTGGAACACGGGGATGTCGTCTCTTGTATTCATGGAAGACCTGAAATGTACATACTCATCTCCTAGACCATCCAAGCATGCACGGACAATGTCATCGTCTTCCACTGAGACTTTAATAGATCCAAGAGCCTCGATGATACTCTTGATCTTCAAAGCATAATCATTGATGGAGAGGTTGTTCCTCTTAACCTGATTTAACTCCGACTTTAGTTGAAGCTTCCTGGCCTTGGTGTTCACCTCGAACACTCTACCTAAGTTTTTCCATGCAATGGCGGGGGTTTCAGCATCCTGTAGATAGCCCATTATGCCATCTGTGATGCTCATAGAAAGCCAATACATCACTTTGCTCTGGCCTTGTTGCCAGTCCCTCAAAGCTTTCCTTTGTTCTGCTGTAGCATTTGCCTCAGGAATCTTTGGTTCCTTTTCATTGTCTCCTTCTACATAGTCCCAATAACCTTTTCCTTTTAGGAAATTTGTTATTCTGAACTTCCATGTAGGGTAGTTATTTTTCTCAAGCTTCTCAGTAACAATCTAACTGAAACCATCAGACATCTTGAAGCAGTAAGACAAAATAGCTGCAATCTGCAAAAACGTGCAAATCTGTTGAACCTGATATCGTGGTACCTGTAACGCTTTCTACACTCAACGAGTGTCCACAATCAAGCGTACATACAACCACTGTACTTGTACAGTAAATCTCTGTATACTGCACTTTGGAGACCTATTCAGAAACTTTTTCCGCTGTGCGGGGCGCCTTCGGCATCTGGTCGTGGATTGCGAACGAAGGGATTGTGATGCTCTTGCTCTCTTAGCCTCTCTTGCCTGCACCAAGCTCTGATACCATGTAAAGAAAGAGGATGAAAGAGAGCTACACAAGACAAGCACAAACCACACAGAGATGGAAAGCTTCTTCTTGTTCTCACAGAAAAGAGAGTACAAAATGACTAAGTGCTAAAACTGAAAAGTAGCACATATGTACATGCGGTCACTAAGTGTGAACTCGCTAGAAGCGTACTAGGCTGGCACTATAAGTGTAGTCCAGCTGTAGAATCATTGGCAGAGATCCTTCGTGTCGGTCACCTAACGCGCCAGTGAGTAAATGCCGTAAGCGGACAAGACCCGTAGTGGATGCCAGCTCAAGATGTAGAGCTCGACATCTCAACACAATGAACAGTCATGCAAAGTGATTTTTTTTGCTTCTAAAATATGGATGAATCATAGTCAAAAACTAAACAACATAAAGCAAAAAAACGTTTAAACTATCATAGAGATTAAACCACTTGAAATTTCAGTTTTATGCATGAAACACAAGCAATCTGCAAGTTCATAAACCTACTAGCCTAAAAACTCTGTCACCAATCTTAATAAATCATTTAAGTCTATCATGTCTATGGGCTATAAAAATCTCCTAATCTATTAGTACATTGTCAAAGCTTTTTGAAGCTCATGGAAGTTTGTTTTTGTCATTCGTTGAAAAAAGTAAAGCAGAATACAAGGCTACCACCCCAAGGCAAGTCTAGGTGTGACTCTCGGCTCCTTGAACCCTCAACCTCAAGAAGGTGTTCCAAAAGCCTACTAGCCTACTAAGGTGACGACTAACCTTATCAGCCCATGGCATCGTTTAAATGCCTTGCTAAGCGAGCCAAGGTGATTCCCCTCACCTTCCAAATGCCAATGAGGCACTAGGCCTCACAAGACACAACATAACATAGAAATTTTCTTTTTCATGTGTCTAGTAGCATTTTTGCTACTTATTCTTAGCACTTTTTTACTTCATTGTTTCATTTTTTTAGCACTTTTTTATTTCTTTCAAGATGATATGCTAATGGCAATTGGACTAAAGGACTAGAGCCTAATCATAGCCCTGGGTCATGTTAAAAATCAATAGAGTATTAAGACTATCACTACGAGTCTAGGACTAATGAGAAATGAACCTACATTAACCTAAGGTCAAGGTCAATTACCTATGATTCGCACACACAAAACCAAGTTTTTTTGATGAGTTAATATTCACAAAGCAAAGTGTTGAAACTTTAGTATGCGTAGCTTTTGACATGAAAGAACCGTAGCTTAGAAGCAAACATTACTTAAGCCAAGCATAGAGAGTGGAGAGATGAACAAAAGAGCAAAATCATGGAAGGATTACACCTATTCATGCTCTTTGAGCATACTTGAGCAAGCATCCACTTCATAGAGAAGTCTCTTGATCTTTTTATTTCAATCCAAGCTGATTTGTAGCTAAGTGTAAACACAAGCTACAAAAAGCCTTCTATTGAAATCCAAAAGCACACAAAAAAAAACATTAATGAAAACCTAAGCTAGGGTTGTGCATACCCGAAGTTTCCAAAGGGGAAAAAACCCAAGGGAGAAAAGTGCCTTTGGTTATACACATGATGCTCTTTGATAGTAAATTTATGCATACACAACAACCATGAGAGATAAAATGCTTCTACATAAGCACATTTTGCAATTTTTACAATCTCTCATGCATGATTCAAAGTTTATTAATTGTTGGCTCACTTGCAATATGGAATTTAAAACAAGCCAAGAGCTGAAAATTAATGAAAATTTGATGAAATGAAGTGGCTCTTGAAAGACAAATTTTACATTTTTAAAGATTTCCAAAAAAGTTGGCTAACAACTAGCTCAAATGAAGTTTTACAATTTTTAGAGCAATCTATGAGCTAGACATGACTGCAACTTGATGAAAAGAAAATGAATGGCTCTCAATAGCCAAATTTTGTACTTGAAAGTTCTAAAAAAAGCTGGGTAAACACTAGCTCAAATGAAAAGAAATTCACTTTAGACCAAGCCATGAGCTAGCATGTATACAACTTTTAATCCAAAGAAATGGAATGGCTCTAATTAGACAAGTTTTGCAATATATTGCAATGATGACCCCTTCTTGGATCAATGAAAGTTCTTGTTTCCCACAACCCTTCAAAATAAAGCTCAATTGTAGTGCATGAACGCATTTTTCAATCAAAGTAAGCACTAAAAAATGCACGATCAATACCACAACCCCAAAAGTTTAATGCTCACTCTTGGCTATCAAACATGCTCAATTTTAGTGCTTTGCAATCATTTTTCATTCAAGTCGAGCACTAAAATATACAAGCAGTATCAAATCCAAATTTTAATGCACACTGTGCTCTAATTAAGCATCAATTTGGTGACAATGTAGATTAGGATGAATCCACATGCATGCCAAAAAATATTTCTTTTTTCTTTTTTAGTGCAAAAAATTCAATCAACATAAGCACTAAAAACTCATTGTCAATCACAATCCCAGCATTTTGAATGCCTTCCATGCACCAAATATCCATGAATCATCAGAAGGGATGGCATACAATTGATGGTTATATGCTTGCTTGTACATTTCATACATGGCATACATAGGAAAGAGAGACAAAAAGCATATGATGACATAAATTTCATTTTTGCAAAGGTAATCCACCCAAATTTTGTATCATTGACTAATACTTCTGCACAAGAGATCATTAGTCAATACATAAAAGCATTTGGCATTCAAAACATGCACTAAAAGAGTCGTAAGCATCAACAATCTAGTGCAATCCATGAAAAGAACCGCAATCCATGACATAATAGATGCACCGATATGTGCTCAGTAGAAACTTTTTACATATGAAACAAGAAGAGAGAGAGAGAGAGAGAGAGAGAGAGAGAGAGAGAGAGAGAGAGAGAGAGTCAATGAACAATGCAAATGAGCATCTCACTCTCATGCACCAACTGTAGTGCACACAAACGAATCCTCAAATTTATCATGAGTGGTCATTCTAGGCTAACATACATAGTCTCTAGTACAATTGACTCCGACCAATGTGTGATAATGGTGGACTTTACAATGTACATAGCTAAACATTGCAGCTTTCCCTCACTCTGTCAATAAAAGCTTGTCCTTGCTAGTCCTCGCTTTGAAATAGATCAATAATAAGTGTATGAATGCATTCATCACTAAAATCAAGCTCTAAGAGAGATTTAAACTTGAGATGCATTCATCCATAAAAAAATTATCATTCAGGACACATCATTCGTCGCTCATGAAAATGGACCCTAACAGCAGCAAAAAAAAAACCATGAAACAATGCATCATCTCAATGAGTCTCTTGTATGGACAAAATCTTGCTCATGAATCCCTCTTTTTCTTATTAGGCCCAAGATGAAAACATGAGTGAGAACCGCTCCCAATAAAATAATGAGGAAATATTGTTTTATGCTTGGCTTGGCCACCTACAGGCAAAAGATAGAGATATTCGGTTGTGTTGTGTCATGTATCCAATCTCTACTGAATGTGCCGATACAGATCCTGGGCAGTTGGTCTGATGCGTCTATTTGGTTCAACTCTTGGTCTCCTGGTAGTTGGTCCTGTTCTGAGTCCTTCAAACCGATCTGTGGGAAATAGTGACTCATGTAGCCCTAGATTGGCCTTAGTGTCACCCGGTTTTCTGCATGATAATGTGGTTTCTGGTTTCTTAACGTTACTCACAGATGATCTCTCATGGTGTTCATCTCTTGGAATTGTTTCTACCTCCTCAAGAGTCATCATAACAAATTTATTGCTATAACAATCCCTAAACAGGTAGGTTGGTAGGTATGTTGATCCATTATCCTTGATCTTGAAGATATAGATGATCTTCATGGTTGTCAATTGTCCTCATTTGGCATGCGCAGTCCACAGGAGATCTTTGACATTTCTATCCTCCCAACAATAGAATCCGATCCTAGGATTATCAGTACTAAGCCGTTTCAAGGGATTCAATCAACTTGCTCGTATCCCTCGAATTCTACAGTTGGTGGTCCTTCTTTTGCATCCATATCTGGAATGATGGTGTTTACTTCTAAACCCCATTTGTCTATCATGTCAAGGTGTTTGACTTGTAAATACTGAGTTCCATTTCGATCCATGTACATTTTTCCTTCTTTGTTTTCCCTAATCTCTTCTTCGAACTCAATACCATGGTCATCAATGCGAATGGTGTACTCTTTGTCAGGATCCAGGTAAACCTGAGCTCCATGGTGATTAGTCTTATAAAAAGAGAGCATATGCTTATAGCGCATTGTCCTTCTGGTTTTCGAGTGAGTCAAATAGGAAGACATTTCAGATGTCGAATAAGAAAAAGTATCTAAGACTTCCTCGGGGATAGTGTGTAAGGAATTTCCTTGATTCATGCTTTGTTCAGTGGATACTCTACTGGAGATTTCTCCAAGTATGCTCTGTCTTCCTAGTACACGACTAGATCTAAGGCTCATATAGAGTTATGAAGCCCTGGATAGAGTACTTACCTTTGGATTGACTTGTTGTCAATTTCTTCCACTTGATTGGATTGAACTTCTGTCAAGCTACCAATTCCTCCTCTGCAATCTAATTCTTCTACAAATTTGCTCAAGTTAGCTATTCTTTCACAATGACAGTATAATTTTTGCTAGCTATTGTGATTGGTCTATGTGTATCACTGCAAATCGAGCTACTTGAGTCAACCGCTGCAATTTTAAAACTCGACTTTGGTAAAAATCAAAGGACTAATCTGCAACTCAAAAGCTGAGTGAACATGTACCAATTTGGATCCGATTGAACCCAAACATTCCCGATGGCCTTGTATTATGTTGGTATAACATTGTACAAGTGTAATGGCTATTGCCCGCACAAGAGCAATAGGCATTACGGGAATGATTACCCGCAACTACATTATATGAACATCAACACATAGAATGACGATAGAAGACAGTACACAGTACATAGGCCCAGAACACCGCTTTCTTCATTCATGTGTGATCCAGACACACAGTTACAACAATAGATGCCATGAATATCATAGAGATTGGTTTGGGTTACATCAGAAGACAGGTATGCCCCTCCATATACAACCACTGCTCCAACGCAGATCGAGAATGGTGCACACACTCCTTTCCCATGATATCCTGTGAAGAACTGCTGCCACGGCCGTCGCATACCGCATGACTCCTGATACGCAGTGTCCAAACCTCCGCAGGACCGCATATGCGGCTAATGCCGTAACACCTGGCATGCACAGTGGATTGCGCGAACCCATACGCAGCCCCTCCGGTTGGAAGGTTTCGGTTGCTGCTCTTTGACCTGTTCTGGTGAAGAGGAAATATCAATGTAGCCAAAGCCTCTAAAATATGCAGTATGTGCCCGATAGACCTCATCCAAAAGGTGTGGATCTATCTCAGTATGTTCCGGCCAAGGAGCCCGAGGAATAAACTACAATGGCAAAGAAATAGATTGCGGCGCCTGTGGCAAAGGAGCAAGAGGCGTATGCAAAGGGTAATAGCGAGAAAGGTATCTATTAAGAGCAGACCAAAATGGAGGGCAAGGGGGTAGACTGAGAGAGAAATAATGAGCCAAGGTCTCCACCCAAAAACAGACCCTGCGCCGCTCCTTACGAAATCGACGAATCATTTTCTGCAAACGAGATACATGAGCTTGGGCTTCAGCACAATCCTCTGTAGCGTGCGCCCAATCAGCAACATCAAAACCCTCGGGAACAACACTCTTACCTCTGTTAGTATTGGATCACTCAGGTTGCTGCACCACAACATGCTGAGTGGGTGGCTGTGCTCTCACCTCAGCAGATAAGCGTGTGCTCCAGCTTTGTAGTTAATTGTCCAAAAACACACAAGATCCTGTTGCATCTCCACTGCATTCATACTGATCATTACATCACCACGGTGCGAGGCTAAGTATGAGGCAAGGCTATGCTGCGTTCTCAATTGAAGGACTTCCTCTTGAATAGAAGCCAAAAACGTAGCATTAGCCCCCCCGAAGCATTTGTATTTCTGCATCCTGCTGACGAGCTCTTGCAGTCAGATCTTCATTTTGGTTGGTCAACTCGGCAATGCGAGTCTACGAGGCTGCTACTTGCAGTTCTAGCTCATTAACTCTTCCCTCTGTGGCGGGGGTTGGCCAGGCCGCATGAATAGACTCTGCAAGTCTACTCAAAAAAGTGCCGCACGCCTGTATTTGGTCAACAAGGTTTACTGCCATAGCCTCCCATGGTAGCACTGCGGGAAGAGTACCTCCCGTCGAGGCAGCCACATTGGTAGTTCCAGAAGTTTCCGGTTGTGAGAGAACGTTCGCAGCCGGAGAGCCCGTCCTCAGCGGGCTAGCACTTGCCACTCTCTCCTGCATTCGGCGGCGCCGGCGTTCCATCGCAGAATCCTCCGACCCAGGAGATGCAGTTGCCGGAGGTGGTGTAGAAAATTGCTGCTCCTCCTTGCCGTGCTTGCGGGTTGCTGATCCTGCGCCTGCAATGGCCATGTCTTGGGCTACAGAGGATACCACTGTCGTCGAAGGCCCCGAAAAATCCCCAGTGCCAACATTCTGCTGCTGTGTTTCCCTCCCAACAGGAACTGCCAAACTTTGCGTTTGCGACAGAGGAGCAACAGTCCCTTAGACCACCAATCAATCATCTTCAAAGTGGCATAGAGGACGCAGAGCGAGAGGAAAAACTTCCCTTAAGGGAAAAATGAGTGTGAGCAGTTGGCCAACTTTTGTATTGGTTGGGGTATTTCGCCCCAACTGTGCCATCACTCTTTGGCATTCAGCCAACAGTCTTTCTCTGACAACTGCTGCCCAAGACACTAGCCCAAAGTTGGCCGAATGCAAAACATTTCTTGCTCTGGTCGAGATGGTAAAGGTTTTGGCTTGTAGCCAAATTGCCTTGAGAAACCATTGATACGCATCCCTGGTTGCTACATCTGAAAACCTTGAAAGCTTATATTCACCTTTTACTTTCAAACCAAACTCCTGCTCGACATCTGCACAGCAGGAATCACATGAGATGCGTGCACCATGCCATCGTTGGGTAAACAACAACACCTAGAGATCCTTTCGGCTGTCAGCCAAATCTGTTGATTATTCAGTACCACAATATCTCTAGCAGCCAGTTGCTCAATCAAACCTGCTGCCTGCGGGTGAATAGGTATCCCTTGCCAGTCCAAGTTGGCGAACACGCGTAGCCGCAAGTCTTGCAACGAGGCGTCCAATCGTCGAAGCGCTTTGTAATTTTTTCTATCTGCGCCTCAAACGCACGTTCTTGCTGAATAACATCCTCCAATGATCCAGGACTTGGAAGAACCTGGTGTTGCTCCCCTATTCCTGTTAGAGTTCTTGAAACCCCCACCAAGTTTCCTTTCGGAACCAGAGAAATATCCGCAAGATATAAAGAGACCAAATCCGGATTAGCTTTTAGAAATTGCTCCTCTTCATCCTCTTCTAATCCTTCCACCATATTTATTGTTTCTGCTATCACCGGCCATGCTGCCTGAACTGGTTGTCTGTATGTTCCCAACATCACCCGCTTTTTCCTTCTACTCTTCTTTACTGTAAGCATATTTGCTTCCCAATTATGCTTTACCCTCGCCTGTCGTAACCAGGGTCTCCCCAAGATAATGTGATAATCCTGATTATGATCTTCAATATTCAAGACTACTAAGGAAACAGCAAAGGATAAGCCCGCCACATCCAAGACAATGCCCCGAAGTAAACCCAATGCTTGCAGTCTTCTTTGATCTGCCATGCAGACTACAAAGGGTATAGGCTCTCAATCACTCAGGCGAAAACGCTCACAAGCTGCTTGTGTAATAATGTTTACTCCCGCTCCTCCATCCAATAGTACCTTGTCAATGTATGTTCCATGGTATCTAATTGAAAGCTCCGGAATGTGGGTATCTGTGATCCTATTTGTCGGCAATGGGGCTGAATCATCCTCCTCGCTTTCAAATTTCTTGATGGCGACCTCCCTCAGCTCTATGGACGTTTGTTGCAGCAATGCATTATGAAAATTAGGGACCAGTTTCAGCAATCAACCCAGAGGTACTTGTATTGGCGACGTGAGGACCTCTTTCCAAACTCAATTCCAATCCTCTTCGTCTCTAATATCATCCTTATTTTCAGCTTTTCCTTCCTTTATTTCTAGGCCCATAGTCGATGGTCCTGATGGCTTCACTGGTGGTACGGATTGTGGAAACCAGGACACAGTCTTTTCCGCACTTCTTCCTGAGCCGTCCAATCCGAAATCTTTACATCGGGTGTTGGAACCACATTTTTACCCGATCGCATGATTAATGAAACCAGTAGATCAAACTCCTCCAATCCTTCAGTCTGAACCATAGACACACTAGGCCATTTCCCTGCAGCGCGTTCTTGCTTCTTCCGATTGTATTCCATAGCTTCAGTACACTCGGATCGCCAGTGTCTATCCTCCAAACAGAAAAGGCATGTCTTGGGGCGATTAGGATCTCGGCCACCTCTTTCGCGACCTCCTCCTCCCCCTTGACCCCGTCCTCCTGCTTGAGCTTGCAAAGGCGTCTCTGATGTATGAGCATGAGCCATCGCCACAGCAGACTCTTGTCCCTGCCCTATTTGTGGTTGTTGCCAGGTAGAAGAGTCTCCGCGACTCCGACGACCCCGGCCGTTGAAATAGCATTCCACTGTATTATGAGTATTGGTCGTGCAAATCGCATACCACTTATGATTCATTACGCACTCCTGAGCAGCATGTCTTGGATTCCGACATTGGGTACACCATAGTTCCTTCAGACTTTTAGCCACTGCAGCCGATTCCGACGATCCGGATGAAACACCTTTCCCGTGACGCTGAGATTTTTTCTGAGGTGTCTCTTTCGATTCTTTCCCCAAATCGTTGTTGCCTGAGTCTGAGGAATCTGATACTGTGAATTCCGACTCTGAACTATCACTGCCACTATCTTACGACTTCCGAAGAGATTTCTTCCTGTCTTTTTTCTTTGATTTCTTTGGAGATTCCGTATCCTCTAAAGCTTCTCCTGCTACTACAGCCCTAGCAATTACATTATCCAGTGGAGTAATTACCTTATCCACTATTGCCATAGCCATTCTGAGATTCTTGTTGAGCCCCCCAAAATAATAATCATTCAGTACTTCGTCTGCGGGCCTTTGTGCCTGAGGTACCCTCTGCAAATGCATCCGAAATTTTGTAGCGTAATCCTCCACTGGAAATGACTTCTGCCGCAGCGTTCTAAGCTTTTCTAAATGTTGAGGGACTGTATTTTTTGTTCGAAACCTTCGTAGAAACGCTGTGGATCCGTCAACATATGTTTGAAAATGATCATCAGGGTATTCAGATAACCATTTCATAGCTTTCCCCGAAAGAGTAGATTCAAACACTGATTGTTGATGGAGAGGAATCACCACCCCAGGATGATTCAATCCATCATCTTTATTAAATTGGCCCAAATGTGTATCAGGGTCTTCGCTCGAAAGAACTCGAAACCGAATATACTTAATCTGAGGATGAGCCATCACCCCTTGCCCAACTGTACCTCTTCCTGGAAAAAGCTGACGAGCACTAGGAGGTGCAGACAGTGGCGGAGACACCCCCAGACTGCATACCGGAGACGGTGGTGGAGTGACCTGTGTTGGGGAGGGTGAACGTACGACAGGAGGACATGACTGACTGCGTGGAGTATGCCTCGCTCATCGCAACGGCCTACACGCACCGGGCTGGGTAATGGAGATACAAATTCCTCAATCTGCGGTGAAGAAAAAACAAATTCATCCGAACCGCCTCTCCTCCGACGTCTTCCTACAATTGTAACGACAGGGTTAGGAGGACCCTGTGACCTAGTGCGCATGCATATTCATCGCATGTCATCCATCACGCATCGTGGTTGCCAGATGTAATGGCTATTGCCTGCACAGGAGCAATAGGCATAACGAGAATGATTACCCATAACTACATTATATGAACATCAACACATAGAATGACGATAGAAGACAGTACATAGTACACAGGCCCATAACGCCGCTTGCTTCATTCATGTGTGATCCAAACACAGAGTTACAACAATAGATGCCATGAATATCATAGAGATTGGTTTGGGTTACATCAAAAGACAGGTATGCCCCTCCATATACAACCGCTGCTCCAACGCAGATCGGGAACGATGCACACACTCCTATCCCATGATATCCTATGAAGAACTGCCGCCACAGCCGCTGCATACCGCATGACTCCTGATCCGCAGTGTCCAGACCTCCGTAGGACCGCAGGACCGCATGTGCGGCTAATGCCGTAACAACAAGTTCAAGAGTTAAAATTGATGTCTATGTGTTGAAGTAGTAAATAATCGTGATTATTTACTTTTGTCAGTTTTTTGCACTTTTTGGCTTGATTTGCCAAGTGTACAACCTGTTTAGATCCTTGGACAAGTTTCAACAAGTTTGAAAAAAATATGTTCAAGTTTATCAACTGTTTCATGTCCGCAGACTCTGATTTCAAGAATCTGGCTTAAGTCTCACTTTTGTGATCCAAATTTCAGCAAAATTCATTTGTGTGGTCTACTTGATATGCTTGACCTTGTGGTATGCCCAAATATGCAAGATTGTCAATTTTTGAAGCAGATGTAAATAATCGCGATTATTTACTCTAGCTAATTTTTGCAAGTTTTTTTCCCCAATGTTGACATAGATCTGTTAAGCACTTCAACTTAAGGTCTCTAGCCAAATTTATCAAGTTTGGACTATTTTTTCTCAAATGGTCATCAATTTTTTGTCCGTAGACTGACTTTGCAAATGTGGTCACAATTTCCAATCCAATGATCCAAATCTTATGAAATTTGGTTTGTGGGCTTATTACAACATGGTAAAACCAGTGGTATGCTAACTTGGTCAAAAAAGTTGAAAAATGAGGAAGATGTAAATAATTGTAATTATTTACAATTACAACTGGTAACTTTTTGCATCTTTTTGGTCAAATCAGCATGTACTTATCTTTATCACATCAATACAAGCCTATGAATCAAATTTCACCAAGTTTAGACTATTTTTTCCCAATTTACACTCAAGTTTCAAAAAGTCAGTACAAACTTTATTTTTTCCATTTTTTTGCCAGTTTGGTGATCCAAATCTTTTGCGCCTTTACAAAAGTTGTTCGTACACATGCAATAAGTCCTTGGTATCAACCTTAGTCAAATTTGAGTTGAAAGTAAATAGTTGCGATTATTTACTTTATGCCCAAAATGAACAATTTTTTGGACTTTTTTCATGGACAATCTTTTCATGAGTTGTTTTAAGCCTATGAATCAAGTCAAAGCTTCATTTGGCCCAAAATGTCAAAAAAAAGTAAATAATCTGAGGTTTTGCAAACTCTTGAAATTTTTACCTCAAAGTGTCCTTGAACTTACTCACTGGTGCATACAACTTTTAAGCATACTCTCCATTCAAATTGAGTGGTTTGGAGTCTTTTTGTGCTACTTTTAGTCATAGACCTGAAATTTTGCACTTCAAATAACAACTCACAATGATTCTTTCGGAGAGAGCAATGTCCTGAAATCCACCTCGGATCCTACTTACCCTACTCCTAGGTTCTCATGCAATGGGGTTGTGGAAAGTGTCCACAAACACTCATTTTCTTGTTTTTTATGGTTTCTTGAGTATTGATCTTAAGACTTGTCTCGTCTATCAACCATTCTCAAAATCCTAATCTAATCCTATAATCCTAAAGGCACTCGACAAGTACGATTACTTCCAAGCTACCTCTACACAGCAAAAGACGACAATCTTAAGCTATCCGGTTTCTAAAAGAAAGTTTTTACTCTAGGAGATCCTAGAGGAAGTTAAAGGATAACTTCACAACACGTTGATGTTTTTTCATAGTTTAGGTCTCTTCAATCCCTGGTAGCAGCGCCAAATGTGGGACGCGTGTCTGACCTTACTATCCTATCTATTGCAGTTTTAGCGAGAACCATGATTAAATTGTCAATCCATGGAACGAAGCTGACTCGATTAGTGCATAGAGGCTAAAAGAGGTTGTCAATCTCTAGAAAAAAAACTAATAACTTTCATCTAACTCAAGCTACACTCAAGTGACTGAAATCACCAAAAGCCAATCGCTCTTCGGCAAACAAATTACATCCGTTACAGCATCAAATGACATCCAAATGTAACAAAACTTCTAGGACATGTTTATAGGACCTAATCACACATGCTTATGATCTCAAACCCCACTTTAGGTCAAGTACCAAAATCGTGATTATTAACAGCAGTGAAATTTTGACCTAGTCGTTTTCGACCTAGAATGCACCTAAATGCTTAGCAATGATGCCCCAATACCCCGCCTATGCTTACTTTTTGGTTTTGAAGTGTAAATTCCTACTTATGATGAAATTAGGCAACGGTCGATGTCGCCAAAAGCTACGAAATACTGTGATGTGTTTACGTCAATTCGTAGAGCTGTTACCTGCGGTTGCAATGCAACAAATGTGATTGCAATGTGACAATTGGGGAGGGAGTAGAAAGCGCGAGAAGGAGAGAAGTGAGTGCCATTAGCTCACACTGTGTATTTCATTATCCAAAACTTACAAAAATTGGCTTTTATACCTTAGCCAAGGTTTTTGGTGGTCAAAACTAATAATTTTGGAACTCTAACTAAGGATAGGTAATGATAGGTTGATAAAATCTGGAAACTTGTAGCCCCGGCTCATCAATTACAAGGTTTATCCAAAAAATGGTATTTGTGGTATCCGTGTTAGCTTGCTGCTAACAGGGAGGTGCTGGCCGGGGCCCGGGTCATGGTAATTTCTAGAACAGAAGCCTAAACTATTATACTTGTGGCAAGTATGGGCATTTTGCGGCTCACTGTCTAGAAACACCTACTACTGTGACTACTGAGGCGAAGGCCCCAGAGCCAATTCTTGTACGGGAAGTTACACGTAGCAAAGGGGTGGTCATTGAGGAAATTCTAGATGAGCCGGCAAAACCAGACAGTCCTAAAAGTAGCAAATGGGCTCAGCAGAGAGAAGTGTGAAAGGCAAAGAGGAAAGAAAAGGTAGTTGATGAATGGCAGGAGCAGAGAGAACTAGCGGCTAAGATCATAGAAGATTTAGCCAAGAAGCTTCCAGAGCAGCCATAAAGTTCTAATGCCCAGGTCATTCACAAGATACCGGCCCAGTCTTTTGAGAAAGCATAAGCAGATCAGTCAGGGTCTGGACTTCTTGAGACTATGTTGGCTACAGCTCAAGGATTGATGGAGGAATTAGGGAATGTTAAATGAGATAAAATTGCAATAGAAAACACTAAAAGAAGCACCATGGATACCAGACAAGAGGAATGGAATTGTGCAGATACTCTCGACTCTTCAAGTTCTGACAATAACTCTGATCAAGAGAGAGAAGGAATTCATTTCAAGATTTGTGATAGAATTCAAAAACTCACGATTGAACTAGATGATATTAGAAAAAAATTGCCTGAAGCAGCGAAATTCATCAGACGATAAGAAAGGTTGAAGCGGAGGCCAGAGCAATTGAGTTGGCTACTGTCAAAGATGATGAAGTGCCGGTGATCCAGGTAGACTACAAGGTTAGGAAACAGTGGGAGCCACTATCTGGTGTCATACTGGATGAAAGAGCAGCAGTAAATATCATGGGGACACACCTTTAACAAAGGATGGGTATCACAAACCTGAAACCAACACCTTTCAAAGTTCGAATGGCAGATCATCGAGTTGTGTAGGCAACTGGGATGATAGAGAGTATGCACATAAGGGTGGGCAAAGAAAAGTTCAAGACGAGCTTCCTAGTACTAGATGTGCAAGGCGCATATGGGATGCTACTAGGATGCCCATGGTTACGCACAACACAGGCTGTTCACGACACTACAACACTTCGCGCAAAAATCGGCGCAGGTATCCACAAAATAAAGTTAGTTTTAAAACTACAAAGCGTTGATTTAGGCCTCAGAAGAGATGCCGGTATCGTAACATCGGAATGAGCATCGGTATACTTAACTTCAGAATAATCCTTTAAATAGCATCGGAATAGACTACAAAATAAGCACCGGTATTCTATAGTATATTCCAACGCTTCTTTAGAAGTCTGTACCGACGCTCATACCGTAGTCTGTACCTACGACCAAACCTGTATTTTTTTTTTGGACAGAGAGGGCTAGGAACTAACGCTGCATGTACTACAGCAAAAGAAAACAGGCCTCTATAGCCAAAGGAAGAGTGCAAAAGCAACCGCACTCCACCTACAAGCTGACGCTAAAGAGCGAGTGTATGGCAATTAGCAAAATTGTATGAATAACATAACCTGTTTGCCATACCATAACTTGTTACCATAATTAAAACATAAGTCAAAAATTGTAAAACCATAAACATGACCTGTTTTCCATACCATAACAATTACCATAACTTGCTTGTCGTACCATTACCATAACATCCATACCATCATTGCACAACCATAACCATAACCATCACATGATTGCTATACCATCATAGCAAAACCATAACCATCACATGATTGCCATACCATCATTGCACAACCATAACCATAACCATCACATGATTGCTATACTATCATAGCAAAACCATAACCATCACATGATTTCCATATCATCATTGCACAACCATAACCATAACCATCACATGATTGCCATACCATCATAGCAAAACCATAATCTTAAGTTGACTCTCAAACCTCAACCATAACATCTATGCCATACTATAAACATAAACATAAAACATAAACATAAGCACTACAAAATTGTACATATGCAAACAATCACTAAGTGAGAAGACCCTCATGGTAATGCCTCCCAGTTGATTTCCTCTCCCTCCTCCTGCAGTTGGGTCAAAAGGGCCACAAGTCCATGTTTGTACCCATACTTCTCTTCTCGGCGTGTCAGAAGGCGCTCACGACAACTTCATGAAAAATTATGGTTTAATCATTAGAAAAATTTTCAAATAACATATATATTATGAATACTTTAAACCATAAATATAATACTTACAAACTCATGTCGAAGTGTATCGTAGCCTCCACTCCCAAGATGTGATGCTCCAGCAAACTCCAAACGTGCTCTGGCTGCATCTCTCTACTGCTAAAATCTATCAGGATTGTCTTGTGTCTCTCGTGCAATCCCCGCCCACTCCTCTGCGTCCAACCATGCCGGCTTGGGACTTCCGCATTGTACATGTCTCTCGTCTCTAACAGATGGTGTGACATTGTGGCATCGCCACGCTCAAAATCCAGTTGTTCGAGACTGGATCGTACCCCTCTCTTGGCCTGTATGCTCTCTGAATGGCCTCGACGATGTAATTCTTTCTCTCAAGGTCGAGGTTATCCCAAACCTCCATCACATAGTGACCAAACTAAATCGTACAGAGCTCTCAAATCCTCTGACGCATGGCCTTTCCAACCCTATCTGCCAAAACACTCCCATCCTTGCTCTTGTACACCTTGCTAGGATCATTCTCATGTGATCCCCAAGGTGTATGAGGTGTGCCGATCGGTAAACTATCTACTGAAGAGAGTGGTGGATGCTCTCTTGATGGTGTGGACGCATCGGTAGAACCACTACCAGAGCAACCACCGCCTCCAGAACGACGCCTACCTTGTCTTGAGGATGAACCACCCGTCGGTGTAGGGGACGCACGAGTCCTAGGCGTAGGGGGCACACTAGACTGAGGTTTGGGGCCGCTCGGTGTACGGACCACACTAGTCCCGGGCATACGGTCAGCCATAGTAGGTCTAGAGGGACTGATACCCAAAGGTGTTGTGCCATCGTGATCTGCTCTGGTGTGAACTGAGACAAAAACGAGCCCATCTGCTGGGGTGAAATGTAGGCCAGAGTGACAAAAAAACTAAAACTAGGAGAGTATGGCTCATCGTCATCGGCCATGGCTAATCATACACAAATAGCACCCACAAAATACGTTAGTTTACGTAAGAAATGCTTAATCAATACAAATAACAAATCAACAAAACTGCTACACAAATGACAACATCTAAAGTGTATCGTAGACTAATAAAAAGAGCTTTACAAAAGGGTTCCTAGCAAAAGTCATTAGTTAATCTCTCATCCTCTATCAGATCTGATGCACCAAAGATGTCTATCTCAATCTGTACTTCTGCATCTTTATCATTGAACTCTACTTCTTTGTCACTCTCCGCATCAGCTTCAGTGTTTGACACCTCATCTCTAGCTTCAGACAATTGCTCAATGCTAACATCCACCTCAAAATCTAAACTTAAAGTTGGAGTCGGTCTTGCGCTTTGTTCATGAATCACCTCTTCGACCTCAACATCCAATCCTTCACACACTTGCTTGCTACGTGGAGAAACTTGAACGACATAGAGCCAAGAGGGTTTAGACAGATCATTCTCATCATTTTTTGTCCATAGTGGATCGTGTACGAACACAACTTGTTCACAATGTTGCTAAAGTACGACTGTATCCCGCACATATGTCCACACCCGCCTAGAGTTCATTTGAATCAATCCACTCTTGCCTTTATGCACAGTTGCATTAGGGCCACTAGTAATAACTTTGAACCACTTGACATCAAAGATAAACATGTCAAACTTTCTAAATCTAATCTTCAAGATTTTTTGGATGTAGCCAAAGTATTCAAGCTGGCTAGTCTATGTATTCTCATCCCTAGCACTACTCCTACTTTCTTGGATGAAGCTTGCCCTAACACCAATATCAAAATTAACCCTTTGTTCGTAAATCTGTTGCATTCTGAAGTGCTTCCCATGCGACCACAAAGCTCCATATTTGTGAT
Organism: Adiantum capillus-veneris; assembly: GCF_014529385.1. NCBI lineage: Eukaryota > Viridiplantae > Streptophyta > Polypodiopsida > Polypodiales > Pteridaceae > Adiantum > Adiantum capillus-veneris. The sequence continues at coordinate 136,038,277 of NC_140959.1, read as the reverse complement.
ACTGCAGCCACAAAATTGAAACATACTAAAAGTTAGTAAAGCAAACTAATCTTTATGTGGAGCTCGAAAAGTAAGTTGTGAAATATACATGCCAATTGCAACCCCTTGACATCTCCTCTTTATCTTCAATAATCAACACTCCATTCCTGTTTGCCTCTGAGAATGTTGCATCTAACCACCGCCCAGTTGAAAAGTTAGACAATTTTTTAAGATGATCTGGAAAAGGAAGGTTTCTAGTCACACGGTTGCGCTTGAATTGAAGGCGATCTGTCAAACGTTGTTGCTTTTCCCCTTCATACCTCTCTAGCCACTTTTGCATGATGTCTGAGTTGAGAAGGCAAAATCTCATAACCTTTTCTTGCATTGTAATGTCCATCTTCCTAACGATGCCTTGTCTCTGCGGCTCATCCCCTATCACCTTGACGTGGACCTCAGTAGTCCACATTCGGGGCATCTCTGGCTCAACTGAGACAAAAAATTCACTGATGAGGACAAGAGACTCTCGTACAAGCCATCCTTTGGCCATGCTACCCTCAGGGCGTACCCTTTGATGAACAAACCCCTTTAAAGTCTTCATAAATCTCTCCAAGCAGAACATCCACCTGCTATGGACCACCCCAACAACTACAACTTCATAACCACATACACAAGTACATGCATTTGGATGGTAAGAATGTTTGTTGAAAGTACTTCTCCACCATGCACACTGCTTCAATAGCATTTAAGCGTGTTGCATCGATGTTGTCTTCTCTTATCCCTTTTGAACTGATCCAACGTACCAACTTACTGATTTTGTAGATTATTCTTCTAATGTCATCTATCCAACAACGCTTTATGGAAATTGGTAATATGAACTGTAAAAATTTATGCCAATCGTGGGAATTAAGACCTCTGAGATTGTAATCTCTCGTAAAAGCCGTTTTCAAACATCGCATACACCCTGTGGGAGTGTTGAATGAAGATATAGTCTTCTTCACTTGTTGCTCTTCTGCACAACTCAGAACCCATGGACCTTTTGGTATAGACCACTTTCCATTGGGTTTAAGTCGAGGCCACATATCTGGCATTCGACCCACAGCCTACAGGTCGTCTCTTTGGGCCTTGCTCTCTCTTTTTCCAGTGATGGTGCTCGAGATAATCTCCCCCACATTCTTGAAGATGTGCATTGGGTCGAGAAAATGATTAATCAGCAGGTCACTCCAGTACGGGAGATCATGGAAAATACAAAGTCTTTTCATTCCAGGTGGCATCCAATTTCCCCTCTCTAGCCACATGTTTTTCCAATCGCTCACTTTTAGTGGATGCATGTCATGTTTGCATATGTTTGGTCTACTTAGCTCATGTCCTTCAGGCAAAAATCTACCATGCTCCTTGTAAACTGTCTTGCTCAAATGCTCAGAGCGGCGGAAGCCAAGTCGAGGGGGCATGTGATTCCCTTCTGGCAAGATTTGCTCATTCAACAACCTGTCGTTACATGAACAAGTCAGCCCTTTAGTCACTTTATATGAACTATAATTTGCACTTTACCATGCTTAAGATAAAATATGTTTACCTGAAAAGCTCTGCGAGACTGAGGCGTTAGACCAATCGTAGATAGACTGCAAATTAAGCATTGCCAACGCGGTACAGAGAACTGAGATTTTTGCACCAGTGTAGAGCGGCATGCGTGCAAGACTTTGCATCATCTCACCCTCTTCATCGTTGCTATCATGCCGTTGATATGAACGGGATGGATGAGGTTGTTCCACAGTACTGCGTTCAATGTTGTTGCCTTCTATGTTGGAATCCATGTCAAAAAACTGGGCGAACATCCGCTCCATCTCTACTTCTTGAAATGCCGCTTTAGGTATTAGTTGGGAGGACTCAGTCGATGGCTGCTCGTTTGAAAATCGTCTTCTCTGGGATGAAGTTGGAGCAATATCTACTTGCGGAATTTGACCTTCAATCTCTAGACCATGAGATTGATAACGCAGGTCTTGTACTTGCTCTATCGGAAAGAGACCGTGATTGCGTATGTGTTGGTCATAAATTTTTTGTTTCCAAAAGATCTGATGCTTGCAATGCACACAAGGACACTCCATCCTATTGTCCATACTTTATCTACCAATGATGCAACAAATAATTAAAACACTCTAGTTGTTATAACTACACACTACTAAGTACATGACAATCTTTAACAACCTCACATTCTCTAGCTAGGCCCGATCCCGCACACCTCGGTCTAGAGGTGCGCGGAGATTAGGACCACAAGGTAATAATCTCATCTTTATTGGTCAATGACTATATATTAAAGTTCTTGAAGTCTGTGTGCACTTTTGAAGTCCATTTGCGTTTTTTCAACTATTTTCTGCTAGCTCTAACAACCTCACATTCTCTAGCCAGGCCCGATCCCCGCACACCTCGGTCTAGAGGTGCAAGGAGATTAGGACCACAGGGTAATAATCTCGTCTTTATTGGTCAATGACTATATATTAAGGTTCTTGAAGTCTGCATGCACTTTTGAAGTCTAATTGTGTTTTTTTACTATTAATTTGATGCTATCTCTAACCTAACCTATAATCTAACCTAACCTAACTTATAACCTAAACCTAACCTATAACCTAATCTAACCAAAGTTTGTTTGCGTTTTTTGAAGTACACGATTAATCTTCAAAGTCTAATTGCATTTTTCCTACTATTAATTTGACACTAGCTCTAACCTAACCTATAATCGTTATGCCTAACCTATAATCTAACCTAACCTAAAACCTATACCTAACCTAACTTATAACCTAAACCTAACCTATAACCTAATCTAACTGAAGTCCGTTTACGTTTTTAGAAGTACACGAGTCATCTTCGAAGTCCGTTTGTATTTTTTCTACTATTAATTTGTCGCTAGCTCTAACCTAACGTATAATCTCACCTAACCTATAACCTAAACCTAACCTAACCTAACCTAACATAAAAACAACACAATGGTGAGGTGTTTAGAAAAAAGACAAGCCATACAGTTTGCCCACAATGCATACGCAATATGGGCAAGCTTTATGGCATGCCAATTTGACAACCTGCTCACCGTTGTGTTGTTTTTAGGGTTGCGAAGCGATTTTATGGCTTGAAAACTGCTCGCAGACATAAAGACAACACAATGGAAAGCCATTGGCAATATGGCAAGCCATAGAGCTTTCCCACAAGGCATATGCCTTGTGGGAAAGCTTTATGGCTTGCCGTATTGCCAAATGCATCTCCATTGTGTTGTTTTTAGGGACACGAGACAATTTTAGGCTTGAAAATTTCTCGCAAACATATAGACGACACAATGGCCAACCGTTGGCAATACAACAAGCCATACAACTTTCCCAAAATGCTATGAATTGTGGGCAAGCTCTATGGCTTTATGTTTTACCAAACGGATCTCCATTGTGTTGTTTTTAGGGCTGCTTAGCTATTTTAGGGCTTGAAAACCACTTGCGGACATAAAAACAACACAATAACAAGTTGTTGGCAACATGGAAAGCCATAGAGGTTTCCCTCAATGCATATGCCTTGTGGGTAAGCTTTATGCCTTGCCGTATAACCAAACGGATCGCCATTGTGTTGTTTTTAGGGACATGAGGCAATTTTAGCGCTTGAAAATCGATCGGAAACATATAAACAACACCATGGTGAGCCGTTTGGCAATACTGCAAGCCATAAAGCTTGCCCACAATGCATATGCATTGTTAGCAAGAGCTATGGATTTCCGTATTGCCGAAAGGCTTGCCATTGTGTTGTTTTTGGGACCACTTAGCTATTTTAGGATTTGAAACCGCTTGCAGACATATAGAAAACACAATGGCGAGCCATTTGGCAATATGTCAAGCCATAGAGCTTGCCCACAACGCATATGCATTGTGGGCAAGCTCTATGGCTTGCCGTATTGCCAAATGGCTCGCCATGGTGTTATTTTTAGGGCCGCTTAGATATTTTAGGACTTGAAAACCACTCACGGACATATAACAACACAATGGCAAGCCGTTGGCAATACAGACAGCCATATAGATTGCCCACAATGCATATGTGTTGTGGGTAAGCTTTATGGCTTGCCGTATTGACAAACGGATCGCCATTGTGTTGCTTTTAATATGTGTTGTGGGTAAGATTTATGGCTTGCCGTATTGTCGAACGTAGCTTAACCTAACCTAATTTCGTGTAGCTTAACCTAACCTAACCTAACCTAACCTAAACATAGCTAAACCTAACATTGGTTAGCTTAGCCTAACCTAGCATATAAGGTAACCTAACCTACCTTAATGTAGCTTAACCTAACCAAACCTAATATAACTTAGCCTAATGTAGCTTAACTTAATCTAACCTAACGTATAAGGTAACCTAACCTAACCTAACAACGTAGCTTAACTTAACGTTACCTAATGTATAAGATAACCCAACCTAACCTAATATAACTTAACTTATAACCTAAACTTAACCTAAAACATAAACCCCATCAATTGCATAATTTCAAAAACGACATAATTCAAAACAACATTTCTTCAAAACAAGATTTTTTCATAAATCAAAACAAAAATTTTTCATAATTAAAAATGAAACTTCACATCACAAACCCCAAAGCATTGAAAGTTTAAAGCATGAAATTTTCTTTTATTAATATACAAAGTAATTTAAATAAATTTAACATGCATTTTAAGGCACGAGCACTAACATTCGTTCTATTATAGCAATGAAAGTTGTAAAAGTCCTGGAACCTACAAAAATGCACACACAAACACAAAGCTAAACCCTAAACCCTAAATCTACAAGTAAACATGGAAGCAATCTCACCTTAGTGTTATGCGCTAACCCATAAGCAAGATTAGCACTTCCGACGACTTGTTTCGCACCAGATCTGTGAGAGATGGGGAAGAAGAGAGATTCAGAAAACGCACAAGAACAAGAGAAATGCATAGAGAAAGTCTGCGGTTTCGTTTTTGCAGGTGCCATCGGTACAGAAATCGGCATAGGCGTCGAAACATCTGTCAAAACAAGCGTCGAAAAGTCCATGCACGCTGAGGTCAAAACAAGCGAGGGAACATACGTCAAAAAATTGAAAATCAAATTTTAAAAAAGAAATTAGTCCCTCCATACACACACACACATATAGCGACGCCCGCCAGTGACACTGGTAATGTGGCACCAGAATTTAAGTGACCTCTTGTAGTGGACTATGCCAATCAGACTCTCACAATACAAGGTGCCAGTAGAAAAATTCAGATTCAGAAAAACAACACTAGGAGCTGAGACAAGAAGAATTTTGCCAAAAGTATAAGGTGAAGAAAATTGAGAGGATGCTGGTGGCAATGAATATTTTTCCATTAACCAAAATAGATCTCAACACAGTATTATTGGACAAAGATTAGGTTGAAAAGCAAAAGAAGCAATTTCCAAATCAGTTCACTGAACTAAATTATGGGGAATGACCCAGTTCAGCTAACTGGAAGGCTAGAAGAACCAGCTGATTCCAGTACGCCAGCGACTTCTGAACAAGCACACTTTGGAGAAGTTACTGAAAATCAGAATAGCATTTTAGAGCTCAAAGAACCGTCTTGGGATTATGCTAGGGAGTCAACCAAAAGAAAGGGTGGTGGACCTAATTGGTTGCTTCCAAATGATCAAGAAATAGAGGAATGGAATCTGGGTTTGGAGGAAAATCCTAGATTGATCAAAGTCAACAAACATCTGAATCCAATAATGAAAGAGAAGGCCCGACACATGTTCCAAAAGTACAAAGATGTGTTCGCATGGGAACATACTGATCTCAAGGGAGTAGATCCAGAGGTATGTCAACATCGAATACCATTAAAACCAGATGCCAAACCAGTGCGGTTCCAATGATACAGAATGAATTCAAATTATGCTAAGAAGGTCAAGGAAGAGATCGATAACCTTCTGAAGGTTGGGCTCATTACTGAAGTGGCCAGTAGTGACTAGTTATTTCCTATTGTGGTGGTGCCCAAGAAGAATGGAAAGCTTAGAATTTGTGTGAATTATCGGAAGCTGAATGCTCAGACTATCAAGGATCCCTTTCCATTACCAGTTACGAACATGCTGCTTGAAAAAATTACAGGTAATGAGATGTATAGCTTTATGGATGGTTATAATGGTTATAACCAGTTACAGATTTCTCATGAGGACTAGAGTAAAACTACTTTTATTACTAAGTGGGGAGCATTCATGTACCTAGTTATGATGTTCGGTCTTTGCAATGCTCCAACAACTTTCCAACGATGTATGATGGAAATATTTAGTGAATTTCTCCACCGATTCCTTGCTATATTTATGGATGACTTCATTTAAATCCATTCAAATCTGTTTTCTTCATCTAGAAAGGACAACTACTAGGACAAGCAGTGTCCAGAAATGGATAGAAATGGCCAATGACAAGATTCAGTGTTTCCAACAGGCTAAGGTGCCCGGAAATGCATTAGAGCTAAGTTCTTTCTTGGGATATATCAATTTCTATAGAAGATTTGTGCACCGGTTTTCTTCCCAGGCATTACCTTTGTATGAGCTCACAAAGAAGAACAACAAGTTTAGTTGGACTGTTGAATGTGAGGAGAGTTGTCAGAGTCTGAAGAATGCTATTATCAGTAAGCTAGTAATTAGACAACCGAATTGGGATGTCATTTTTCATGTACATGTAGACGCTTCAGGATTGGCAATGGGAGCAATAATAGCTCAGCCAGAAGGGAGAATTTATTATCCAATGTATTTTTCTAGTCGAAGATTCAGTCAGGCTGAACAAGGATATACCACTACTAAAAGAGAAGCCCTAGGAATGGTTTTTAGTGCTACTAAATTTTGACACTATTTGCAGGGCAATCTATTTCATTTTTATGTGGATCATCAGGCATTATTATTCTTGATTAATAAAGTCATTATTCAAGGAAGACTGATAAGATGGATAATGGTCCTGATGGAATTTGAGTTTTGCATTTTTAATAAGCCCGGTAAAACACATTGTGGTGTTGATTTCCTGTCCAAGAGTACGGATGGCTACTCAAAGGCATCCTTGAGAGATGAGACAATGGATGCAAAACTATTTCACATGATAGCTGAAGAAACAACAGATCCAACGTTGTATGATGTATATCAGTTCCTGTCTAAGAGAGGATTGCTAGAAACTGGACTCAGAATCAAAAGAATGGTCTGATTATTAAGAGTTTGAAGTTCACCATCATTGGCGAATTACTCTACAAACTAGGAGTAGATGGGGTTCTTTGAAGATGTGTGCCTATGGAAGGGAGAATGCAAGTTATTTCAGAGGCACATGATGGGGATTCTGGAGGACATTTCTCCACTGATATAACTTACAAGAAGGTTTTGCAGGCTAGATTGTGGTGGTAAACTGTAATATCCGATGTTAGAAGATTTTGTAAAACATGTGATACATGCCAAAGAATGGACAGACCCATAGAAGCAGATATGACTCCTCTAACTCCAATCCAGCCACCACTGGGAGTTTTATGAAATGGGGTCTGGATTTCATTGGTCCATTCAAGAAAATTAATCCTAGAAAGAATCGGTATATATTGATGGCCACTTTTTATGCCACCAAATGGGTGGAAGCTAAGGCTCTTCCGAACAAGACGACAAAGTCCACTGCTATGTTCTTATTTGAAAATATTATTTGCCGTTATGGATGTCCTGTGGAGATTGTGTCTGCTCAAGGGACACACTTTATAAATGATACTATGGACATTCTAATGGAAATGCTCTCAATAAAACATCAAAAGTCTACACCATATGATCCTAGATGCAATGGGCAAGCAGAGAGAAGTAACAAAACTATCAAGACCATTCTCTCTAAGATTGTGCAGAAGGAGCTACACCAATGGGATTTGAAGCTCTAGATTGCTCTCTGGGCATATAGGACGGCTTATAAGGTAACCACTAGAGTAGCACCATTTAGAATGGTGTATGTCGTGCCTATAGAATTTGTGATTGCCAGTCTCAGGATGGCAATAGAGTATGGATTGGATTTTAATCACAATCTTAAACAAGACTGGAGGAGTTAACACAGCTGGATGAGTTAAGATAGAGGGCTATGCTGGAACAAGAAATTGTTCAGCAAAGAAGGAAACACTGGCATGATAAACGTATTAAAGTTAGGGATTTTCAGAAAGAAGATTTGGTTCTGCTCTATCAATCTAAACTGGTTCCTAAGAAACCAAACTTAAAGATAGCTTGGGCTGGTCCATATGAAGTCGATTGGGTGTTTTCCAATGGTACCGTAAGGTTGAAAGATCTATCTGGGTTACTGCTGCTAGGTGTGTATAATGGCACCAAAATTAGGCTATATTATTCAAATCACAAAGAGACTTCTAGGGATAATGATACTGGTATTCTAGGAAATGAAGGCCAGGAAAATTTAGAATCAGTTATTTTAAGCCTTTTCCATGTACAACCAGTACCAGAGCCAGTCAAAGGGTCAGAAAAGTCTCAACACGACAAAACTATGTCAGTAGAAGAATCAATGAAGTGTCAGATCGAGTATCAATTTTTATGGGAAAATGGGCCAGTCAGACCGTCTGTGATAATCATTTCAAGGAACATGGAGAGTATTAGCCAATGCATGTATGCCACGTCATTGGTGGTCCACAACACTCTAGGAACGGTAAGTAGTGGAGCTTTTATGGTGCAAACGCGTATAACAGAAATTCTAGTAGGCATTTTTTCTCATAAGTCTCCTGTTGTTACATATTCGCTATCTCCAAGCTCTAAAGCTTCTTCACTACAACCACGAACTTCTTCATCCAAAGCACCTATTGATTGCTGTCTATATTTACCAGACACACCTGGATATGGATTTGAATATTTGAATATTTGGGTAAATCTTCTTCTTCTTCTTCTACAGGGTCATCGTCTTCACCTTGTATGGGCAGAAGGAAAATGTCGGAGAATATGCAGGACACTATAGACAAAACTTTAGAACTTATCACCTCTATCAAAGCTTCTCTACCACTTATTCCCCATAGTAAGATACAATGGTATGTGTTTATCAAGCAAGCAAAAGTGTTGCTGCGAACTGTGGGATTTGCATGTGGTTGTGCAAGCCACAAAAATCGAGTTAAACACAACCATAATTAAGCAGGTTCTTGATTCCTTCAATGTTGATGAAGGCAACGCGCTGTAGTGTATGGTAGGAAAGTGTCAGCAACTCTGAATGACATTGCTTATGCTCTCAGGATGCCAAATGAGTCGAAGCGGACTTTTGCAACTACAAAACAGATAAGTGCAGCTCTAAAGGAAGATGACGTAGCCAAGAAAAAAAGTAAGGCCAGTGCACAAGGAGTTGAGTAGAAGGTCAAGACATCCCCGTTGCTTACCGGTTTGTGGATGAAGGTTTGAGTCTGAAAAATAATACACATGTGTCTCATAAAAATTGTTTGTTATGTTGCTTGCAAAGAGACTAGATGCCACAGCTTCTATCAGCTTACGTCAGATTCTATCTCATAATGTGCTTCAACATACTGCCAAGTTGAAGTCTCAGACTGTTTTTAAAGCCTGGTATGTCTGGCAGTTTCTTTACTTGGCAACTTCACCTGATGCTCATGACCAGGTAGTACGGATGGTTTGGAGTCAGAAACCCATCCTAGTGACTAACAATCCTGACTTATCATCAGATGAAGAAGCCCTAGGGACTTAGTTGGCTCTCACTAGACCGAAGAGAAAGGCCACACCACGGGTGGAAGCTGGTAGTTCCAAGATACCGAAAACTACATTGGCCAAAAGTAGTGCTTTCTTGAAGCAGCTAGAAAGTAAGGTTAAAACTGTGCTTATCGAAAAATCTTCAGCTGGCAAGATTTCAGTTGGTCAGATAGAACAGCTTCTAGCAAAGATTACTATTGGGACCAGCCAGCAAGCGAGACAGAATCCAGGAAGCACCAGTGTTGGAAAAGACCAACCAAACAGGACCAATGTTGAGCAGCTGGCAGTCCATACTGATAAGGAAAAAGGTCCCGCACCTGCTAGTCCAATCAGTAAAGTTCTTATTCCTTTCAGCGAATTGGCCTTGACCTTAACCAAAAAGGACAGATTACAACAGCTCTACAGAGTCACCCTCTCACAGTACGATTAGTTCTGCACAAACCTGACTTTACCACATTACCATATATGGCTCCTGTTACAGTTTACGAGCGAGTTGCCTCTGACCCAACGACAATGATGGATGGTTTCTTAATGCTTATCCAGTCATCCTGGAATACAATTGTCAATGCTTTGGGACAGATGACGGATGCTTCAACATCTATTGATCAAGTGAATAAGTTAAGAAGAAAAACTGAGGAATAGTGAGCAGCAAGTCAAGAAGTTGAAACAGGAATGCTTATCCAGTCATCCTAGAATACAATTGTCAATGCTTTGGGACAGATGACGGATGCTTCAACATCTATTGATCAAGTGAATAAGTTAAGAAGAAAAACTGAGGAATAGTGAGCAGCAAGTCAAGAAGTTGAAACAGGATATAGGGGCACAATCCTTGCGGCATAGTGTTCTTTAAAATCAGTCAACCAGGACAATTCAAACATTGGAAAGTAAGCTGTTAAAGCTTGAGTTTGAGATGAGGCAATTAAATGAAAGAAAGGCAAAGGATGAGAGAGCTGGTGACAGATTTGAGACTATGATGAGGATGAAGAGAGTTGATTTCAACACATTGCTGACTAGCCACACTGCATTAAAAGCCTCTTTAATAGAAAGATACATATACAATAACTTGGTAGATATTCTGAATCTAGAAGACAATGCCATTTTCAATATGGATAATCTAAAGGCACTCATGGAAACAATGGAGAGTGATTTGCGGGATAAGCTTTCAAAATATAATAGTTCTTTGGAAAATCAAGCTATTCTAGACTACATGGATAAACATAATAACCTTGATGAGGATTCTGATAAAGTAGAAGAGATGGATGCAGAGAGGAAGGGCGAAACAACAGATCAACATGATGATGATGATAATGACTCTCCTCCGTCTCCACCTTCAGGATCTGGTGTTGGTGGATCAACTGCCACCACAGGGGGCAGTCAGCCCAATACAGGCCAACAAGACCACTACAAGGATCAGCAAAGGGGACTGATGATCAGTAACCAGGGAACACTGAAGGCTCCCTAGTACACCAATCATAGCATAGTTTAGATATGAAAGAAAAAGCTAAATCCGTGACTGAGACTTTGAAGGGTGATGAGCAACATTCATTACAGCTCATCACACCGAACAAGAGGCCAAGACATTAGCAAGCTCCTATTACTAGGATGTATCTAGAGGATGATGTTCTTCTTTCTGATTTGGATAGTTTTGAGAAACTATATTTCGGCGCCAGAGAAATGATCCAGCATTGGAACTCAGCCGCTTTCTATGATCAGGAGTTGTGCCAATTACCGGAGCATCCTAGCAGAATTCAGCTCCTAGAGAGAGTACCTGAATGGGCACTAACCTCTGATGATAAGTTGGTCAATCCACACTAGCAGTGCCAGTCTATTGCAGACTGTCACTCCCTAGCCATTGAATTAGAGCTCCTGCTTGGGAACATGCTTACATATAAATGTATGAAGGAAGTTAGGAGTCAACTGAAAGAATTTTTGCTTCAAATGCAAATTGCTAGAGGAGTGTTGGACCAGAGGGTACAAGATATTATTGAAGATCAGGATTCTAGAAGTAAAGGAACGCGGACTCAAATGATAGTAGGGTAACAGGCAACTACTCTCTGAAGACTTGTTCAGTTGGTTCGAGTCACCAGGAGAACTATGTTGTTCTAAACATTCTAGAGTTTGTACCTGATTACCTAGTTCTCTTGTATGCATTGCCTACTAGAGAGACTGAGCTGCCTAGGATCAGTGTGAAGAATATCTCTAGGGAACCAACCCTCCACAAAACAAACTTTGGCCCGAAAGTACCTGCATGGTCTAACTAATTAACAGTGAGTATTACTGAAGTGAGAATCACTATTGACAAATATTTGCAGAGTCTAAAGTTTTATACAGATAGCCATCAATAAGGTCCAGCAAGTCAAGACCAATTGGAAGTACAATCAGTTAACCAATTGGAGAGTTGGAAGGCTAGCCTAAATAAGGAATGACAGACCAAGATTTTGAGATAAAAGGTTTAAATTGATATTTGTGTGTTAAGGAATTGGCGTATTTAAGATCAGTAAAGAAATCTCCAAAAAGACAGAGATCACAAGGATTACAAGGGAGTGGTCGCTATTGCACGGGCAAATATCCAGAGAATTATAAAGAAGATTGAGCAAGGTGCACAGCGATACGAAGTGATGGTTCCCGATCCTACCTCAAGTCTGATGGAAGAAGTTAAAGTGGAGAATCAGGCGAATCGAGGGTAGCAACCATTGCTCAACAATGGGTACTTACAGTTCAAGATTTATCTGAGCAAATGCAAGAGTTGCGTTTAAGTGTTATGGACAGAGACCATGCAAGGATAGGAAGAGGTAGGGCTAGGCAACTGCATGGCAGGTGCTATAATTGTAGAGAGGAGGGACACTATGCTCTAGATTTCCCTCATCTGCCGAGGAAAAGGGGTGGTATGTATCCTTTGTTTGGTCGAGGAAAGGGTCAGGCACAATTTAATCATGAAAGGGAGCAGCAAGGAATCAAAAACCAAGTACAAGCAGCTCCATCAGGTAATGATGAAGTGCAAAGGGTTAATATTATTTGTGTTGACAAGCAGGAGGTTGATATTATGGCCAACAAAAGAGCAAGAGGTGAAAGAGAGACCAAGACGGAACGTGAAACTAGAGCAACGAAGGGTAAAGAGAAGGTGAATGAAGGTCAAGAGCAGCCAGAGCCAAACCAGAGAAGACGAAGACGGAGGATCACACATAATGATTTTTTTTGGGGCGCGGTAATCCTGAATATGATCTAGTAAGAGATGTTCAAAATCAAAAAGCTAACATCACTTTTGGGTAGCTGCTTGCATTAAACCCTCAATTAAGAAGGCAGTGGTCAACCACTATCAGTATGAGTCTTCCCCAAGTAGGAGGAAATGTGTATACGATACAGAATCTAGCCTTGAGGGTGGGGATTTCGATCGATGTTCTTCCAGTGGTGGAAGTTTTGCTTGAAAAGAGAAGAAGCATGTGCAAGCATATATTGATGGTGGTGCCCAGGTCTATGTGATCATAGAATTTGATATAAGGGATATTGTTATTAAAGCTATCGTCAGGTCCAATGTGCAAATGAGGATGGCCAACCATGCCAAAGCTTGGTGTTTAGGAGTGGCACATGATGTGAAGGTAAAGGTCATGGGAATTGAATGCTCAATTGATTTTTTTGTCATGAAAGCAGGTGAAAAAGCTTATCCAATTATATTGGGGAGGCCATCGTTGTTGGAAATTGGGGCCAAGCAAGATTGGTAGAAGGGGGTATTTACCCTGCCGGACCGAGAGAATGGAGGGTAGATCGTGCTTGACCTAAAGATTAAGGAGAGCCGCTTTCATCCAGCAACCGGGGGTGATAACAGGGATTCTAGCACTAGTTACGAATATGAAACCGAGTTGAGTTATGATGAAGGGCCCACCAGTGTCGAAGAGGAAGAGCGTGATGAAGACTTATTGAAGTTGTATACATATTCGATCGGGTTTGTCACGTTTCTTTTGGATGTTATCTCAATATGTTTATCCTCTTCAAAAAAAGGCTCAGCAGGTGCACGGATTTCAATGGGATGATGAAGCTCAAGAAGCATTTGACAAAGTGAAAGGTATTCTATGTGAGATACCTACGGTATGCCCTCCCAACCAAGAGGATGACTTCTATATTTCTACGACGGTGAGTACGGTGGCCATTGGAGCAGTATTTTTACAAAAGGTGGGGAGAAGCTACAAGCCTATTTACTTGAGAGCAGGGTAATAAGTCCAGGAGAGGAGGCAGGTGGAGGTGTGGTCATTCAAGATCCACATGGCACAATCGTTTTTTCAAATCTTACGACTTGGAAAGGTGCATACCAACAATGAGGCGGAGTATCTTACTTTACATCTGGGTCTAAAGGAGTGTATTGAGTTTTGCATATCAAGGTTAGTAGTAAAAGGCGATGCTCTATTGGTTATCAAGCAGCTTTTGGGCCAATGGCAGGTAAAGTGGGATTCTCTCAAGAATTGGTTTTTTTCTATATAGAAGCTATTGAAGTTTTTAAAGAGGTGCAGTTCAAACATGTTAGAGGGAAAAGAACCAGGAAGTAGATCGGTTGGCTAGCAGTTGTGTTCAAACTCATGTGTTAACACTAGGTTGGTAATGGGACACTTTTATGTCCTGTTAAGTGACCATTTTCCTTGAATTATGTCAAGAGTTTTAAAATGGATTTTGAGGTGCTATCTATCTAGAAATTTGTCTCATGAGCTGAAAAAAACTTGACATTTTTTTGGAATATCAATTCCATCTTTAACCTTGTCCTTGCACAACATTTCACAACCTAAACTGTGTGAAAAAACGGGTCATGTTTTTGGATTTTTTCAACTTTTTGCAACTATACCACTCTAGAATTCATGTTTGTGAGGTCTACAATGCTAGAGAACTATCTTTAGTAGTCCTCAACATGTCCTGATGCTTCTAGGGAGAAATAAATGTTAAAGTTGTAAGTTATGCCCAAATTACAAAAATTGTCAAATCCTGTTTTTTAGCCAATTTTAGCTCTTCTATGATTTTTTTGGTGGCTTTCATGATATCCAAATGAAGTTTTGATTTTCTATGTCGCATATTGTAACATAAAGCTAATATTCCTTGAGTTTTGGGGCACCTAATACCCTATTTTACATAGTAGACAACGATGGTTGATTTTTTCAATTATAGAAGAAAACAAAACATTCAAGTATATCAAGTATAGCTTTTTCAATATTGTTAGTTTCTTGTGACAACTACATGAATTTTGTAGGTAGTAGCCATATCTAGTCATAAGGATCAAATTTGGCTAGATATTGAATAGTTTCTATGGGATTCTACAACTCATAATGTTGAACCCAGGTTTTTCATGTTTGTTGTATTTAGCACTTCATCTTTGTCCCCAAGATTCCCCTTGGTAAGAGATGTATTATTCTTTTGACATGCTCCATGGCTCCTTATGAACCTAAAGGAAAATAGGGAACTAAGAAAACATGCATATATTATTTGTATTGAGCGTGGCTATAGAAACTTTGATGATAGGTTTGTAGAATGGTAAAAATTCAACTTTTTTGTACCTATTTCTTTTGGCAAAACAAAAAATAGTGAGTGAGAAGCAATCATATGTTCTGATCACCAACCCGTTGAAGTTAACTAGGGAATTTATCTCAAGTCCTACAAAAATCCCTAATCTTATTTTTATGCAACAAAACATAAGAAATGACTGTTTTGATGAAAATGTATTGGTCCATCAGCTTTGGAGGCTTGGTGTGACCAAAAGATGAGAAATTTTACAAGTTTCTTATTTTTTCCAAGTGTAGTAGGCCTTGAACTATAACCTCATGAAAGGATTTTACAAAATGAGTGGATCTACTATGGTTTTGGAGGTTTTTTTCAAAACCCTGAAAGGACACTTTTATGTCTTGTTAGGTTACCAACCTAGTGTTAAGTTTGTATGTGGCACCGGCTACTTATGCAGGTACAAAAACTTTAAAAGACATTGATGATGTCTTGAGCACATGTCAATGTTCTGAAGGGATTTCCAAGATACAAAAGAGGAGGATTGTTCAAAGAGCTTGAAAGTTCATTCTGGTAGGTGAAGATCTTATGATGCACGGTCGAGATGGGGTGCTACGTTGAATCCTTTACAAGGAGGAGATTGATATAATATTGGAGCATTTCCACGAAGACAACAGACATCAAGGTAAGGATCAGGTCTTGTTTTGTATTTTAAGAAGCAGGTTTTGGTGGCCTTCTATTGTGCGAGATGTGCACTATTGGTGCAAAGACATGTCATCAGTGCCAAGTAATGGGTGAAAGACGAATGGTAGCCAAGCAACAAGGGGCTATCATAGCACACGATGCTTTTGAAAAGTGGGATTTGGATGCTATTGGTCCATTGCCCAAGTCATCCGGCGGGAGAGAGTATATTGTGGTGACCATAGATTACCTCACCTGGGGGTGGAGGCTAAAGCGGTAAAAGAGGTAAATGCTCATACTGTTGCCCAATTTGTTTTTGATTGCATATGATTCCATTTTGGAGTACCTTGGGTGCTTATATCTGATCGAGGACAAGGATTCATAAGTAAGTTGGTGTGCACATTAGTAGAGAAGTTAGGTATTCAACATCGATTTTCATCTCCATACTATCCACAGTGCAATGGTTTGGTGGAAAGTGCCAATGGACACACAAGGGCAAGGCCGGGCTAGGCAATGTGGAAAGGGATTCCAACTAGGGAAAAGGGCCAGGGGCCAGGCTATATAGTGGGTGGTTAGGAGGTGGAATCCTAGGTTCTAGTTCCCCCTGTCTTACACTAGTATCAGAGCTCAGGGAGGGAGCAGCCATGGAGAAGGGGAAGAAGCATGGCCTTCTCTGCCGTTCTCTCTCTCTCTCTCTCTCTCTCTCTCTCTCTCTCTCTCTCTCTCTCTCTCTCTCTCTCTCTCTCTCTCTCTCTCTCTCTCTCTCTCTCTCTCTCTCTCCTCTCTCTCTCTCTCTCTCTCTATCTCACTCATGAAGCATGCAACGAAGAAGCATGGCCTTCTCTCCTGTTCTCTCTCTCCCTCGATTTTAGCAGCAAGCTGTTCCCTGCATGGTCTTGCATATCATGCAAGACGTGGTGTTCACGGTATGTGGATGAGGCACACGGTGTGCATAAGCTCTTGACAAGCGGGGCGACAAAGACAGGAGCCTTGTGCAAGCACCCCTAGCAGAGGGAAGCGAGGCAGGTTGGCCACCTCCAAAAGCATCGTAGATGGGATCTATGGGTTCTCCCTTCCCTTCTCCATCTTGTTCGACACTACGGCCGCCCCGGGTTTGGATGGGCTCTGCAACGCACGATCACCATTCCTTTTCCTGCGCAGACGGTAGAGAACGCCATCGCTTCAGAGCTTTTTAGTTTTCACACAGAAATTCCCTAAGGCCTTTGGCCTTGGGAAATTAAAAAATAACGAAGGGAGGGTGCCCACGGGCTCATCCACCCCCCCATTTTCACCTCTTTGTTTACGCTCCACGGCACCATACCAAGCGACTGTATGGGGACGGAGCAGTACGGATCTTCAACATGCAGATTTTTTTTGTAAATTCACAACACTTATCAAGTGAGTGCGAATTTCGGTTGCAATGGATTTCTCAAATGCAAGGCAGTCGACACACTGATGCCTTTCCCACAACACTCCGCAAGAGGCAAGAAACATGCAAGGCATGCAAAGTACATCGATCATGAAAGCGACCAGCTTGCCATAGGATTGGAAGATTCGTCCAAATGCCACTGCATAAATTTGACATGCAAGGGAGGTATGCATCTCAATATGGTTAACAATTTTTGTATTTGACTAAAGTTTCAGGCAAAACATGCATGAATGGTTAACAAATGGTTAATGGTCGCGAGGTTGCTACCAATTGGTATTGTCATCCAATTGCATTCAAGAAAGTACATACCATGCCTAGAATTGGTATGGTACAGATGTTGGCATGGCTGACTTCTTTTTTTTTCATTTACGATTTGTTTCTGCCATTATGATAAATGTTTATATGCCTTGGGTACATCATTTTGCTTGACAAAGCCACAAATTGGTGGGAATTCCTTTCGCTATACCACCATCATAAGCTACACAATGGTGCTTCCATCATGTTTTCACAATGGAACAAGGCTCCAACAAGGCAAACTTACCTAACAAGGGGGAAGCAAGGATTCCAGAAGGAGGGCTCCATATCTACATATAGATCAAGGACAATGTAATCAAGCCAAGTAGGTACAGAGTACACATTTTGCAAGTGTTTCTGCTTTTGAGTGCATGGGGCCAATTCAACAAGGTCAATTATCAAAAAATGCTTGACAAGGTCGACTTTCTTTTGCTCTGTAAATTGGCAAGAATATCTGTTCGCTATGAGCATAGAAGTATTTATGTGAAGCACGGCTTTCATATTTGCTCAATTTTGTATTGAGACTTCGCATGTTTGGCATATGCTATATATGAGCATACCAACTTGGAAGGGATTTAACACTATGATTTCTTGATATTTCACTGCATACCAGATGGGTGTGCATGCCATATGAGAGTGTATATGATACACGTGACAACTCTCTCTTGCTCGTTCGAACTGGCTATGAACCGGATTCGACCTTCACAAGTTAAAGACATCTTAACCCTAAACTATGTTATGATTTTCTTCATTTTTCATGCTTATGCATTTCCATCATAAAGGATTGTCAATTAGGAAAAGCAAAGAACCTTGCCAGTTACACGTGAAGCAAGGATTCTACCTCGTGCTAAGATATTGCCTCTTGAGTAGACGTCAAGGGAATTGGCACCCACGGTGTGGGCACTGGCAACCATTGGAATATCTCCTCATAGCTTCCCTACCAGTACGGACGGTGCAAGGAACTTATGATTTTGGCTTTTATGTTGGGGTCGTCATTGTATCCAAGGGCAATCAATTCTGCATGCAAGTTATGCTAGCGAGGTGGATTGAATTCTACCGCTTCATGCATTACGCTTCCGCAATCACACTAGTAACTCTATCAAAAACAAGAGGCAAGGTGCCACTGCTAATTCATTCTCATACAATCACGAGCCTTGCAAGGGAGGTAGGCCAGGATGTATATGTGTTTTTTTCCTGTTGCCTCTCTCGATGAGAGCGTCATACAGATAGACTATTGTATGCTGATAGGATAAGCTACTAATCAGGCATAAGATGCCTAAGACCACACATTCTGGGCACACACTCTAAAAATTTAAGGAAAGTTCCTCAGCCCAGCATGCTCTTCTTCTCTCTCTTTTTCTTATTTCTCTCACGAATAATGAAAACTTTCTAAGAAGCTTTTGACACATGTTTTGTTGGGGAATCATCTTGATCCAAGGTGCTCCAACTCTCAGCTAGAAATTGGCCAAGATGCCATTCACATTAGTTTTCATCGCTTTATCGATTGAACACTAATTGTTGTACGAGCCAGGAGCCACACACAGGCTGGCTAAGAGCCATTGTCTGATTTTGGGTAGGACCCAACTATTGGCATTCCTTGGGCGATTGTTCTTATGCTCAAACAGATCTACCCAATAAAGTATACATCGAATACATCGAAGTTCATGGACGAGCAAGAATCTTGTCACTTTGGAGGTTTAGGGTTTCATTTTTGCACTATATGTTTCTAGTGCGACGCTCAAATTGAGTTTTCGATACTCTTGCACTTACATAAGCTGATCTATACCATGCACTCTAAAGACAACAAACAATGGAGACATCATGGCTGTTGATACGAGCTAGGCATCTCACTTGTGTGGATTTATTGCTCTCTCTATAGCACTACGAGTGTCTATGGCATCACAGTTTTGGGGTACGTCCCAGCGGGTGCTCACTAAATCACCCCATAGTCATGGAGGATCACAATTTCATCTATTCTTATTATACTTTCAAGGAAATAATTCCGCAATATACCATGCGTTAGCATCTGAATTCAGCTTCTCAAGTTGATTCCAATCATTCTGTACACGGTTGCCTATGTTGGTTATCGTAACCTGCTAGTCGAGCAATTTCTACAAAGGATCTTACCAAGGGGTTTGACTATGTAGATTCTAATCACAGGGTTTGGATTGCAAAGGCAACACACAGTTTTTCCAGTACAAGGTGGCTTGTTTTTTCACAAGTGGACGACGTGCTCCTCTGTATTTGAATATGGGTAAGTGAACATTCAGTTCAATCTCCAGGTACGCATCGATTGATTTGGTGTTATTCCAATTTTTAGTATGTATTGCTTGGTTTCTTTTCAAGTCGTTTAAATAAACTTGAATATTTTAGGGCCATGCCAAGGGCATGTCAAAACGTGTATTTTGGGCAGTAGTGTCCAATGTACATTATGCTATTATGAATCCACTTGTAGGATTCAATTTGGCACATGTTGTGACATGATATACAACATGGTCTAGGGATTCAAGGAGTTCGGTTTAGCCAGTGTGGAGCAATGAATGAGGGTCCCTCTCACTCTTGTCGTAGCTTGTTTAGAGTTACCTCCACACACAAGTACATCATGTACTTGAAGGATGTTCTTGTTTAGACATTCTTACATGAGACATATTCCACATGTGGAGAATATGAGTCTCTGGACTGACACTGGCGCCATTATTTCAATTATGTGTCACGACAAAGTCCCTAGGTGCTGGTCAAATATTTTTTCTAGACCATTTTCAGCACGATGTATCAGGAGCAATTTCAGTGGCCATAAATTGTTGGATACTTAGAATGACTTGTTCACGTACAAGTGCTACTAAAAAACATTATATATGGTTGTTTATACATATAGCACGGCTCTAAGTTGTTAATGAAAAAGTTTCATTGTTTGTATCTAGAAGTGATTAATGTTTCACTTTCTATTATGGTTCAGACGTTTCAGCAAGGCTGGCACAAGATTGCAACTGGAAGTATTTAGTTTCTTTTCATACCTATTTACATTCCTTTTTAATGTGTGCTAGGTGCATCACATTTGCCATAAGTATTGGCAAGGTTCACCATGGATATACAGGTTCGGATGCACACTAGGTGTTATGGGCCCTAGTGTTTAGCAAAGACTGATTTGGAATGGCATGCATATTCCTCAACTTGTTGCTTATGAAGCATTTTTGCACTCTATGTGCAGTATCTCAATGAGTTTACTTTTCGGTCTACCAATCACCAATAGAGGTCATGGCTTGATTTGGATGTTTGTGGATTTTTTCAAGTTAACCACGAGGGTTATTACGGACATGGTTGATTCCTCAACAATGTTATACACTATTGTGATTCCCCATTTACCAGTCGTCTGGGAAGAGTGTCTGTAAACCGTGGGGGAAACACACCTTAGTACTGTTAGTATCCAAGGGGATAAACAGATTACAAAATGTAATCTTGGGCTAAAGGATATGCAAAGTGCATACATTAGCACCAAGCAATCCAATTATTTATTGCTTTTCTTGGAGTTTACTTACTATCAGTTAACGCATGTTGCAACTAGGTAGTCTCTTCATGTATAAGTCAGGTTCTCAATTTTGAACACTCCTTAGGGTGGGGTTGTTTACTAATGATGAACTTGGAAAACAAGTCAATGAATTACACTTGGCTGATGAGTCATGTTAGCAAGTTACTTTCATGGAAAGTGAAAAGAGGTACTCTTTAGGGTACATCTTTGTGTGATAACTCGTTTTGCATACTCATTTGTGTTCTAAATGGAGTCTACACAGTATGATTGGATAGGAATCGGTAACCCAAGATGGTTGCAAATGGGGACAACAATGTGAAAAATCAAGATGTTACTCTTGGTTTCATTGAACCTCTTGCTAAACCGTGTTCCAGTCAACGAAATAGCTAGATCCATGAAGGATGCCACTTGGGAAAACATTAATGTTCTTAAGAAGAAGTTCCCCATTTTTGTTTTCGAGGATGAAAACTCTTCTTTAAAGGGGGAGTAATCTCAGGACAACGGCAAGGCCGGACTAAACAAGGGCAAGGCCGGGCTAGGCAGTGTGGAAAGGGAGTCCAACTAGGGCAAAGGGCCAGGGGCCAGGCTATATAGTGGGCAGTTGGGAGGTGGACTCCTAGGTTCTAGTTCCCCCTGTCTTACATAGATAGTCAATATGCTTACTAAGTACATCTACCAGTAGGTTGAAGAGTGGGAATCTAACCTTGAAAAATGTTTGTGGGCCTAGAGGACTTTGTACAACGTGGCTACCAACTTTATTGCTTATGAGTTGGTCTATGGAAAGGAAGCAGTATTGCCCGTGCATGTGTAGTTAGGGGTGCTCAAAGGTTTGTGGTGGATTGATAAATCTCATCAAGATGTTTTGCAAAAAGATAAGATTACGAGTCTTGAAACTTTGAAGATGGATCATGAGGCGGCAACGGATTTCTATGTGAAGCAGCGGGAGAAAAGAGTGGCAAAGTTCAATCAACATTTTCCAAAAAAACTGATTGAAAAGGGTGATCCAAAGATGAAGTACAAGAAAAAAAATCAAAAATAAATGGACAGGGCCTTATAAGGTCCATCAAGATTTTCCCAATGGTACATATGCATTGATGAGGATGGATGGTCACCTTCTCAAGAACATGGTCAATGATGTGCATCTCAACCTCTATTTCAATAGGGAGGTGGTGTCAGTAGTGCATCAGGTTCTAATGGAGGGGGTTGGGAAACCAACCTAAGCAGGCTTCTCATATGCTAGGAATAAAACTATGTACATACAACTATTTTTTTTAAAGTTTTCTCATGGTGTTCTCAGTGTTTGCAGTTTGTAGTGGAATAAATATCTTTTTTAGTTGAGCATAAATGCTCAACTAGGGGTGGGCAATGATGGTGTAGTCAAAGTTGGTCGATCATAGAAGATGGCATGGGCTTGTATGTGCAGGCTAGCAGAAGCTAGAGCAGTTAGAGAGATCACGAGCTGATAGGTAGTAGCGGAGATGTATGGCTGATGCGGTTTAAAGGCCAAGAAAGGCTCTAGAGGGGGCTAATTTGGGGAGTAGGTGAAGGAGGTTCAAGGTGTATTATTTGGGCCTAGAAATGTAGAGGTTGAGGTGTTGAAGGAGCAGGTCTAGATGGCTCATCAAACAGAGCTATGGAGCCCAAGATATTGGAGTTTGAAGGTGTAGTGCATTGTAGATCCTTGCCTCGCACGGCAGCTAGGGACAGGTGTCCCAAGTGGATGTCAATGTATAGGCACGTAGTGTTGGAGCTGTGGAGCATACCAGTCTTTTTAGATTGCAAATCCGAGCTATGGATTGCAAGTTATGGCTAGTTGAAGTTTTGTCGGAGGCCGGGTCGTTGGTGCCCACCTAACCGCATGGGCCACCGTGCCATCTGGTGTTTTTTAGGACCTCAACAAAGTTTGAAAAGGTGCTATGCAATGTAGGGAGCTAGTAGGAAATGACTGCTCCTCCAATGGAGCTTGGAGCGGAAAGATATAGAAGTTGGGAATCGGGGTGCAATTGATCGGAGTTTTAGAAAGTCAGTACAAACTTTAGTTTTTACCCAGTCTTTTGCCAGTTTTGTGATCCAAATCTTTTGTGCCTTTACAAAAGTTGTTTGTACACATGCAATGAGTCAATGGTATGAACCTTGGTCAAATCTGAGCTGAAAGATAATAATCGCAATTATTAGCTTCAGGCTTGAAATGAACCAATTTTTACACTTTTTCAAGGACAATCCTTTTATGAGTTATTTTAAGCCTATGAATCAAGTCAAAACTTAATTTGGCCTAAAATGTCAAGAAAAAATAAATAATCTGAGTTTTGGCCAACTCTTGAAATTTTTACCTCAAAGTGTCCTTGAGCTTACCCACTGGTTCATACAACTTTTAAGCTTACTCTCCAGTCGGATTGAGTGGTTTGGAGTCTTTTCGTGCTATTTCTAGCCGTAGACCTGAATTTCTGTAACTTCAAATACAACTCACAATGATTCTTTCGGAGAGAGCAATGTTCTGAAATCCACCTCGGATCCTACTTACCTGTTCTTATGCAATGGGGTTGTGGAAAGTGTCCACAAACACTCGTTTTCTTGTTTTTTATGATTTCCTGAGCATTGATCTTAAGACTTGTCTCGTCTATCAATCATCCTCAAAATCCTAATCCAGTTCTACAATACTACAATCTTAAAGGCACTTGACAAGTACGATTACTTCCAAGTTACCTCTACAAAGCAAAAGACGACAATCTTAGGCTATGCGGTTTTTGTTTCTAACTCTAGGAGATCCTAGAGGAAGTTAAAGGATAACTTCAAAAGACGCTCATGTTTTTACCTAGTTTACGTCTCTTCGATCCCCAGTAGAGCGGCGCCAAATGTGGGACGCGTGTCTAACCTCACTATCCTATCGTATTGCAGTTTTAGCAAGAGCCACGATTAAATTGTCAATCCATGGGACGAAGCTAACTTGACTAGTGCATAGAGGCTACAAGAGGTTGTCAATCTCTTGGACACTATAACATATGCGCGGTATTATCGCTCACATTACCGCACAAAAACAAAGAAATTTGTAATATGAAATTTCCCGTATGCGGAAAATACTGCGGCAACACTTGCGGTAATGGTCTAACGGTAACATGCGCGGTAATGGCTGCGGCTATATTTCTGCGCCTATTATCGCGTTATTTACTGCAGAAATACCCGCGAAAGTTACCGCACATACTTTATTACCGCGTTATTTACTGCAGAAATACCCGCGACAATTACCGCACATACTTTATCGCTAGCATTACCGCAGACGGGTTTATTATAAAAAAAAAACAGATGACCGTTTGGATTGTCCTTTGCAGGACCATCCAAAAGGTCATCTATTTTTTTATTTATTTAAGATATTTTACAAAATTATTATTAATTACAACAAAATATCACAATTGGACAATACATTGAGCCAAAAAAAGATTGATAATTTCATTTACATAAGTGGAATTACAGTTGGGGAAGGTATTAAGCCAAAAAATGATAGGTATTGCATTTACATAAAGGGCAAAAAAAGCCCGCGCGTACAAAATAGAGTATGGTCATGTGGGATAGGGCAAGCGAGGCCCGCGTATACAAAATAGAGGATGCTCATGGGGGAGATGGCGGCATTTCGCGTAGAACTCCTTGACTCTGCAAAACCAGAAAAAGAAACAATTAACACTTTGTTATTTAATATTTGATATAAAATCAACAATTTGATAATTTAAATAAGATTAAACTTACATGTTGCAGACTTCTGCACGCATTTTCGAACTCCTCTCGAGAGATCATTTGATTTTCAAACAACCAACACCAAGTTTGATACTCGGTATTGTTCTCTCTATATCTCTGCACATCTCTGATCGGGCGACTCATGGTAATGTTATACTGACAAAAAATAGCAACCAATTAATTAAATGAAAAACATTAGATTTTTTACAATAATACTAATATTTTTACTTACATATTTGTCTTTCCAAGCGGTTTTTCCTCCCGAACCATAATGCGTAGGAGTCTGATGGGATCTGGCCTCAACTTGACGCGTATACATCCTCGCACCCGTTGCCCTTTCATCCTCTTTCTCTTCCATAGCTATCTCCCACTCCACATCATGGAAATTTCCTGGCCGATAGCTATGCTCTGCAGACTCCATTGTCTTCTTTGCAGCTCCCCTCACACTAGATTTTTTGTTCTTGAGAAATGTTTTGACATGCTCTTGCAACCATTGCCTTGAGAATTGTTTCCCCTCATGGTTGGGGAAACGCATGTGCATGGTTGTCTCTATATATGTGAGGTTGTAGGGATCTTGCTGATCAAATTTGAGAAAACAATTGATGTATGTGGAGTGGATTAATTGGTTGACGTGTGTGCGGAATCTCCTACCCTGTGTTGTCCCGAGATCCACCATACCTCCTCTATGAACCTGGTAGTATAACCCGCGAGCATCTGGTGAAGGCATGTCATGGTCCTCATCTTCTGCTGAAGCAAGGAGCGGTGACTATGGAGGAGAATCTGTAGCACTTTCCCCCCCCCTTAAAACAACAACTAGCTCCGCTCCCTCGTTGAGATCGACCCGCGCTAGCACACGAGCTGCCCTGGCGCTGACTGCCAGAAGAGCGCCAACGTGAATCTGGGGCAGAAGGTGGGATAGGTGATGGATAGGTAGACGCCCGTGGCATTGGACCCTGTGGCATCGCCCTGTCGTATCCTGCCTCCTTCACATTGTAGATATGCTCCCCCTATCAATGGAGTGCAACCGTTCCATTGGAACATGGCTGATTGGGCAAAGCATTGGGAGGAGCATCATGGTACCTCACCGCCTCCCAATGGGTTGCCAAAGGGTATGTCGAGGTACTCAATCTTCTTGTCGCTCCCTATTGGGCTTCGTTGAAAATTCAGCACTTATTGGACCCTATGCATGTATTCAAAAATGTTGGGCAAGCTATATGGGATCACATAATTGGCAAGAAGGATTCATTGGGTGCTAGGGAAGATTTAAGAGCCATGAGACGTCTCCCCCCTTCAGCCACGCCCCGCATGGGGGAGTGGGGAAAGATGATTCTCCCAAAAGCACCGTGGATACTGTCAAAGGCAGACCAAGAGCGAACAAAGCAAGTTATTGCATCCATCAGAACTCCAACGGGATATACGCAGTCACTCAAAGGTGCTTTCACAAAAACCAAAAAGGGTGGCTCCACTCAATTGTATGGATTGAAATCCCATGATTGGCATAAAATACTTCAGGTAAGAGTAGAACAGTTTGTGCTGTCTATGTGTCCTTGTATATAGGTTGACATTCACTAAGATGTTTTATTTTTTGTAGTTTATACTTCCCATAACTATTAGTGGTTATGGGGACACTAAGGTGAAGGCTGTAATATTCAAAGTGGGTGAGATTGTGAGGTAATGAGTTTTTTTCAAGTACTATATCATGTTGTGCATGCAAGAACAATGGAATTTTTTTCATGTACTATATCATTTGTGCCTTGTAGATTTGTGAGCTCCAAGGAGATAGAAGTAGAAGCCATACCAGTAGCCCATCAGCTAGCAATAGAGGTAGTGTGTACTATTGAGGATGCATTCCCACGTACAATCCTTGTTAGCCAAATACACCTATCGCTTCACCTTGTTGAGGAGATTGCCATTTCTGGGGTGGTTCACTCTAGATGGATGTTCTTCTTGGAGAGATTCTTGAAGACTTTAAAGGATTTTGTTAGATTGAGGTCACAACCCGAGGTATACAAAATCAATACAATATAGATAGCATTTATACGCTATGGAGTTACTAATAAAAAATATATGGTTTTAATGTTTTCAGGCGAGCATGGCAGATGGTTGGGTGGTGCAAGAGGTATTTTTGTATGCATGTCTCACAGTATCTCATCACAATGGATCCATCATTGCCTCGTCTGTGGAGTGAAGAAGAGGATCCTAGGAAGCACTCAACCATTCCCAGTGGAAAAGGCTCACTCTTGGTCATGGATAGAGAGTTTCATGCCATAGTCAACAACTACTCAATGCCACTATCATGACCAAATGGGTCAATATGTACTCGGAAGCCCGTGCAACTAGAGAAAGGGATAGAGATGCATGGAAGAGGTCCCATGGAGGTAGACGTGCACCTCCTTTTCCTAAAGAGCTTGCAAAATATCCTGATTTGATTCAAGTAGAGTGGATCCATAATGCCATGACCAATGCCAAAGAACAAGGAGAACAAATAATCCCTAAAGAATGGGAGTATGTGCGAGGATGCTTGCGCAAGGTGAGTGTGTATATGTTATGTATGGATGTATGAAAATCACTTAATGAAATGCGATGTAACCTCTTATGCATTGTGATTGTAGGCTCTCATTTTCAACTCCATTTGGTCCGAAGGCCGACATTTTTGCACCCACAAGATAGATGAGCGTCGGACCACTAATGATTGTGGCGTGATGGGAAACTTTGACACAACAACAGATGAGGTCATATATTGTGGTACTATAGAGAGAATAATCAAAGTGGATTTCAGATCTTTTCACAAATTCCTCTTTGAGTGCCGATGGTTTGCGGGTGAGGTCAAAAGACATGAAAATGGGCTCATTATGGTGGATTCCACCCAATTCCATCGGGAAAAACTGACAACTTGGTGTATCCTAGTAGTTGCGAGCAGGTAATTTAGGCTATGTGTAATTAACTTAAATTAAAAATTTAATATATGAATATCTTCTTATTCTTTGTGTGTGACGTACAGGTCTTTTATGTGCCATGCATATATAAAAGAAGACTTTGGTATGTCATTCCAGTCACGCCACAAGGTAGATCTATCTTTGCAGAGACGGACATTGAGCCAATAATTGATCCCATCATACCATCACCACAAGATGCAGAGGAAGATGTAGTAGAAGTTGAAGAAGGTCAGCCAAGCCTTGCAAATAGTCATCTTGAGGAGGAGGAAAAGGGAGAAAGCGATGATGATTCTACAGGAGGTGATGGAGAGGAGGAAGAATCTCTAAACTTGTTTATTGATTTGAATACTATGGGTCTAAATATGGATCCTAGTGCTTGTAGAGATCTTATACAAGATGAGAATTAATAAAACTCTCCATTCTTTCACTTGGTGTAGTATATGATTAATTTGCAAATGTTTCGTTATGTGCTTATGAATAGTATTTGTAATGGTTTTGTTGTCAGTTCAATGATTTATGTATAGAATTTTTAGAGTGAAAGAGAGATTAAGTGAAGTGAGCAAGCATTCTGGAGAGTGTAGGAGCTGTAGTGTGTAAATACATTTTGAGTTGCATTGGATTTAAATGGTAACCCACGGTGGGAGAGGGAGGGGAAAGGGGGTCTATGGCTTTAGCGGTAATGGGCACTGCAATATTCGCGGAAATGCACGCGGTAATACAGGCGGTAAAATGCCTCTTGAACAACAAAAGGATTTCTCTCTCCTCATTTTGAATTCCTCTCTCTTGTTTTGCGGTAATGGCCCGCGGTAAACACCACGATCTCTCATAGTGGAAAAACAACTAACAACTCGCATCTAACTCAAGCTACACTCAACTGACTGAAATCACCAAAAGCCACTCGCTCATCGACAAATAAATCACATCCGTTACAGCATCAAATAACATCCAAACGTAACGAAACATCTAGGCCAAGTTTATAAGACCTAAGAACACATGCTTATGGTCTCAAACTCCACTTTAGGTCAAGTTCCAAAATTCTACCCATTGTAAATATATCATTAACTTTCTAGTGATTACTAACACTAACCACTAACATACTAACACAAAATAGCCATTGACCTAGCCATAAAAGACACCTCACCTCGAGACATGTGCATAGTAACTCTCTCTCTCTCTCTCTCTCTCTCTCTCTCCTTCCTTAAAACTCTACTTTCACCTTATCTACTATCAATAATGCTCTCTTTTGAGTCCACATCCATGACTCAAGCAAACAAAGAAGACCCATAATGTTTTGATATTCAGAAAAAATCATAATCCTGATTTATTAGCTTGTAAATTAGGATTTTCAATAATCTTAATGATGGGTCTCCAGCCCATAAATAGGACCCTCTCCTTCTTGTAAAACAACCGGAAATATCTCACACAATACCCCAACACTCTATGCGTGAGGAGAGACTTAGGCGTAGCAACCACTTTGTGAGCTTCACTCTTGGTGTGAGAGAAGCTTTCAAACTACACATTGCAAGTGAGAGAGCGTGAGCTTAAAGTCTCAAAGCCACTATTGTATATGTTCCTCCATCATCAATAAATTGAGGTTTGGTGCATCAAAGGCGTGAGTTGATGTTCAGATCTTCATCCTTCCACTTGTGCGATACGGTTTACTTAATTCAAGGTGACTTGTGTATTTTGAGTTTCTATCGTTTGATCTTCTTTTAGATTGTGTTTTAGTGTGCTTTCATTGTCAATTTTGTGTCCATTATAAGAGGGTATTGTGGTGAGAGGTCTCCCACACCCTAAGATAGTGTGTGTTGGCAATGTTTAGCATTCACTAAGCATTGAATTTGTTTTGTACAAGCTTTATGATAGCATCATAAAAAACCATCTCCATTTGCAAGTCAAAAATAAGCTATTACACAAGATCCATAACTCTCTCTCTTCCCTTTGCTCTAGCTCTCTCTGGTCCATTTTGTGTGTGTCTTGATGTGAGGTTTCTTGTGTGTGTTTTCTGGCGCATCTTCTTGGTTGTGACAAAATCTCTCTTGCGTCCTAGTTCGCATACCATAACTAGGTGGTGCCCCTATCTTGTTTGGGTTTGGCTGTCGGTTTGTTTTGTGGCGCATCTTCTTGGTTGTGACAAAATCTCTCTTGCGTCCTGGTTCGCATACCATAACTAGGTGGTGCCCCTATCTTGTTTGGGTTTGGCTGCCGATTTGTTGTTGTGTTGTGCTTGTGGTTTTCCCAGCCCGAATTGAGAAGCATGGGAACCTTGAGGGGTGTTTAGAGGTCGCCTCTGTTGTTGCCCGCCCCGGACCGCCTCAATTTTCACTACAAGAGGTTGTGTGCTCTTGTGACGCTGTTAGCGACGGAAATACACTGGGTTTTTATAACCCCCGGCGTCGCTACGAGCGTCGCTACGAGAGCGTGGCTATATGCGTCGCTATAGGCGTCGCTATATAGCGACGTTTACACAGAAGACTATAGCGACGCTACAGAGCCATAAATAGCGACGCTTATAGCGACGCCCGAGAGAATTGTTTTTTGGTGGCAGGGCATTGAATGCCCTGCCACCCATCAACCATATTGTACTTGATTCACTTTTTAAAAAAAGTGCAAGGGTAGATAATAGACCCAAAATAGTCACCCACAAGACGCATTGTTTGCAAAATTGACAATTGTACACATCATAGGCAAACTGAATTGATTGGCAAATGTAATAATGACAATTGTACAACATCATAGGCATAAAGAATTGATTGGCAAAAGGAACTGCGGTGACAAATGTAATAATATACATGGTTCAAAAAGACGTATAAAATCCGTCTCATGATACATAAGCTATGAGAAACCCTAAACTAATGCTATCTAGCTACGGCTAAACTGACGTCGTCTAGTCAGACGTCTCATTGCGTCCAAGCGGCGTATCTGTCGGATTCTGCAAAAAAAGACAATAAGACAGCTTTCAGTAAGTATAAACATATAACGACATTTATAAAACAATACAAAAAATAAAAAAGAGTAAACCCTAATACTAACCATGCCGCCGCGAGAACTGAGAATGTCCATCAGGGCGTTTAAGCCCTTCCTGCCTGCGTACTCACGCTCGTACGGTGTGGGATCACGTCCTGTCATCGACCACTGTCAAAACATACAAAGATTTCATTATGTTAGGATTAAAAAACTCATAAACCCTAAACTATCGAACATAAAGAGCAATGTGAAAACACTTACAAAATCGGCCTCAAATGATGCCCATCCACCGCTCCCCAAGTGGTGCGAGCTCCCTGCCTCTACTCGCGCTCTGGCTGCATCCTTTTGTTGCTTCCACTTGTCGGGATTCTCGCGCGCTGCTTTCTTCGCATTCTTCCAATCTTCTTTGGCCAGCCAATCTGGCCTGTTCCACCCATTCTTGATTGCTTTTTGCACTTCGGAACGCTTGTGTTTGCAGTATTCGCGCATTCGAATCTTCATCAGGTCTTCATTGAAGCGCTGATCCCGTGCTGGAACGGGAAACTCATCATGAAGTATGCTGATGACTCTGTTTTTTAAATCACTTGGTACTTCACTCCATTTGTTTAGTATGTAGTGTCTAAACAGCTGAGAGCAAACACCACGCATGCGCGAGATCACCTTCTTGCCGTCATCATCCATGATGATGCCGCCGCTGATGTCGACGGAGTAAGGCAAGCCCTCTGGCCGGTGACGCGTGAACCTGGGTGTCCCGGCAGGGGTTTCTAGCGGCGTGTTGATGGGGGTACGGACGTCAGGTGTCTCCACTGGTGTATGGGCCCCGAAGCGAGGAGTGTCGAGTGGGGTGGCTCCTGGCGGAGTAGGTAGAGGTGTGTAGCTTCTAGGAACAGTCAGCCGTGCAAAACCTGGCGTAGATGGCGATGCTGTGGCTGGTGTGGGGGCGGGCAAAGAAGGGGAGGGTAAAGAGCCTCATCGAACACGAGGCGGTGTGGAGGCATCGGTGGCGGAATCCCCACAACAACCGCCACTGCCACCACTAGAGCGCCGGTGTCTAGACGAGTGTGAAGCTCGTCTCGTCGACGCCGAAGCTTCGGAGCGCGCCGAATGCTCCAAAAGAGAGGGAGATGCGGATGGAGTAGGAACGCGCGATGATGCGCCAGAGCGATGACGCTCCACGTACCACTGTCTCTGCTGCGGTGACAAAGAAGAAAGAAACTCCTCATCATCCATACCTGCATTAAACCCACGAATATTTAAACTTAATATTGAATGAATAGAGTAGACAATGACGCAAAGACCATTAAATACAGTGACGTAATGATGCATATAAATACAATGACGCAATGAATTGAGTGATAGAAGAGGCAAGTCGAAAACTCAGAATTTTCAATCAAAAGATGTGAGCGCGAGTAGAAAAGAGCGTTATACACCATGGAAGGTACTTAGAGAGCCAGAGCTTTTACAACACGGAGCAAAATTGTTCAAATACAATATTTGTGGCTTTAAGAGATCTCTCTCTTATCCTCTCATAACTCAACATAACTTCCTATATCTATATAGAGCTCTCCGTTTAAACACATATCCTCTGTTTCATTTTGTAGCTCCTCTACATGCATCCCATATAGAGTAGTAGCATCTTGATGCTCGTCTGGCACCACCGCAGCGGCTTCTGATTGAGCAGCTTCTCTGATCTCCTCCATTGATGTCATTGTGATTGGCACATGGTAGCCTTCATACGTCCTTGCACTACGAGGGGCTACCTCTATGACGTACCACTAGTTTGATGTAGACTTTGTAGGATGAAATATTACCTGCCAGAGCCACATAACTTACATGAGAGCTTTCAAGCACATAACTTGTAAAAGAGGGATGTTAACTATTTACATACTTACTTGTTCACAATGCTCGGGTAGTACGAAAGTGTCTCTTAGGCCAGTCCATTTCTTAGTAGAATCCACCTCAAGAAAACCAGACTCTCCTCTATGCACAGTAGCGTCGCGACCCTCCCTGATTATCTTGAACCATTGCACGTTGAACAAGTCGACAAAAAATCCTCTGTAATCGATCCTCAAAATCTCTTGCAGCGTGCCGAAGTAAGTGAGTTCCGCCACCACAGGATCTGCATCAGAGGAACGTCGTCGACTAGACTGTTCAAATTTTGCCATGATTCCACAATCTTGAGTAAAACGCTTTTTGTCGATTCGTTCCACCCTAAAATGTCGACCTTTACACCATGCTGCTGTGTATGACTTATACTACAACGAACAAAGATTATGAGTGGCCGTTCAAACGTTTATAAATAAAGTCACTTGCTAGTCGTACATTGCAAACTTACCTTGGTCGCGCAACCCCGAGAGTACTCCCACTCTTCTTCAGTCACTTCGTCACCGCATTGTTGTACGCTTTTCAATTGGTTGTGCAACCATCTTAAGCTCATGAAGGTTGGTAGGCTCTCCAGAACCGCTGGATAGTGCATCGGTGGTCGTCTTCCCCGTCTCCACTCGATTCGTGCCCTTTGTCGCTCTTGCTTTGCATCCTCATATTGTGAAATCCACTTTTGCATCACTCGATTGTGAAGCATGCAAAATCGGTTGATTTTAGCCTCTAGATTCGTGCCCTTTGTCGCTCTTGCCAATCCACAATTGTTGTAGCTCTTCCAATAGTGGACGAAGATACATATCCATATTCCCCACTTTATATCGCCCTGGCACAATCAAGCTTAGCCATAGGTGCCCCTTCTTCGTAGTCAACCACGGGGGAATGTTGTAGTTGACGATGACAACGGGCCATACACTGTAAGATGTTGATCTTTGACCAAATGGATTTACGCCATCCATAGCCAGGCCTAAGCGCAAATTTCGAGCTTCCCTGGCAAAATCCGACCATGTTCCATCTATATGTTTCCACGCTACGCAATCTGCAGGAATTCGTAGCACACCATCCGAAGATTTATTCTCCTCATGCCATGATGCTAGGGCGGCCATGGACTTACATTCGAAGAAATGCTTGATGCGAGGAAGCAGAGGGAAATGTCGCAAAACCTTTTGTGGAATTTTTGTCCCGTGGAGATCTACTCGATATCTTTCGGAATCACATTTCGGACACTTCTCCATGTCTATGTATTCCCCTCTGAAAAGAATGCAGTCATTAGGACAAGCGTGGATAGAATTGTAATCCATCCCCAAGTTTCGCAAAATCTTTCTTGCTTCATCTCGGGAATCTGGCATCACATTGTCAGCTCGTAGTATGTGCTCTTTCAGCAATCTACACAACATAAAAATATGATACAGTCGTGTAAAAATCTATCAGATCATTATACATTTAGAGTTTTATTAAAGTAAACTAATTGTAATAGATCACCTGAAAAGCGCTGTGACGCTAGTGTCACTCCATCCAAACTTTGCCTGCATGTTGAGAAGAACCAGGAGTGCTTTCAATCTAGACATATGTGCTCCATTATACAATGGCGTATCGGCTTCACTTTTCATATCATCATAGATAAGCCTTTCTGAATCCATGATCGTCTCGATCATTTCATCAATCTCGGGCTCAAACATTGCCTCGTTGCGAATGTGCTCTGCATGATCATCCCCTGAGCTGTCAGAGGCTACATCTTGTGGCCTCACATATGCTGCTTGACCAAAGTGCCTGTGAACACGTCTATTGGGTTGCAAGATTGCTGCTTGTTGGCCAATGTCAGAGTCCGACGAGTTATAATTGGCAACAACTCGATCTATAATAGATGGATCGAACTCGCCAAATTCACGAACGTGCTACAAAGAAACACGTCTTGTCCGTCGCACAGCATGCTTGCATTGATTACAACGACGGTCCCACATCCTCGTCGCTACTCTTAATGAGGATAAAAAACATATAGCCTGGACAACAAATTTAATATTCTATTGGCATTCTTCGTCTTATCTCTCTCTCTCTCTCTCTCTCGCTCTCTCTCTCTCTCTCTCTCTTCACTTCACATTCTCTAGTCATGTCCAATCCCCGCACACCTCGGTCTAGAGGTGCACAGAGATCAGAACCACCGGGTTATAATCTCGTCTTTATTGGTCAATACCTATATTTGTGGGTACAAGAAATCTACACACCGACGTCTACATGATACTGCATGTAGTGGACAAAACCCCTTTGCCTCTTCTGTAGCTGTAGCACTTGACAGCATCTTAACATCTTTTCACAGTAGATCTTTTCACTGTTCGTCTAACTCTAAACCCTAAACCGTAAGTAATTCTTGCGTGGACTCGATCTAACGTAAATAAGCATAAATCTAAATAAACGTAAATCTAACTAAAAATAAGCCTAAATCTAATTTAACGTAAGTCTACATCTAGCCTAATCTTTAACGTCTTTTGGGATAGTTTCCTACGACGTTAAAACTCTCTTCTTCTTGTGTGTGTGTGTGTGTGTGTGTGTGGGTAAACCTAAATAAACCTAAGTCTAATCTAATATAACATAAATCTAAATCTAACGTAAATTATGTTATATTAAAAACAAAGAACTAAACTAACAGGGATTATAAGAACCTTAAAACTGATTTAACACATAATTTTTCACATAACTCGGCAAGAGTTGGCATTCTCATCACTAAAGATGTGAGAGTTAACTTCCGACGGTGACGCTGCCTCATCTCCATCCACATCTGACGACAGCAATTGGCCCTTTAGACCGTTCTTGCTCTTGTTACTAACTTTGAAGTTGTTGTTGAATGACTAGAGGTTGTCTAGATGGTCATTGTGTCGGGGATGTAGTGACTCTTGCCGCCCTGAAGATCCACCTTCTTCCCTATCTTCTGAAGACATTTCACCAGTACTTTTGGATCGACGGAGCCCACCATGAGTGAAGGCAGCAATACCCTATATTCCATTGAGGGCTTTCTTCACCCGCTTCATGCAGGCATCGCAGTCTATGGAGACCTAAATCTAATCTAATATAACGTAAATCTAAATCTAGCGTAAATAAACGTAAATCTAGTTAAAAATAAACCTAAATCTAATTTAATGTAAGTCTACATATAACCTAATCTTTAACGTCTTTTAAGATAGTTTTCTACGACGTTATAACTCTCTTCTTCTTGTGTGTGTGCGCGTGTGTGGATGTGTGTGCCAATAAAAAGAGATAAATGGTATAACCTTTCTATCACCCATGCCAAGTATGATAGATTGATTATGCCATTTCCCTCTTGAATAATAGGTCTTGAGTTCAACTCCTCATCGGCTAGATCTTTAGTTCTTTTAATTTTAATTAGTTTTCTACGACGTTAAATTAGTTTCTCTCTCTTTCTCTCTCAATGTGTGTGCGTTTTTTTGGATCGTATGCATGTTTTCTCTCTCTTTTCCTCTCTCAATGTGTGCGTTTTTTGTTTATGCATGTTCTCTCTCTCTTTTCCTCTCTCAATGCGTGCGTTTTTTGTTTATGCATGCTCTCTCTCTTTTTTTCTCTCTTAATGTGTGTGTGCATTCTTTGTTTATGTATGTGTGTGTGCGTTTTTGTTTTTGTTTGTACTCTCTCTCTCTCTCTCTCAAAAACACTATGTGTGTGTGTGTGTATGTGTGTGTGTGAGAGAGAGAGAGAGGGAGAGAGAAAGAGGGGAAGGGAACATGAGAATGAGGAGAGGGAAGGAGCATACCTGGCTCTCCTTCCTCTCCTCGTGTCTGTGTGTGTGTGTGTGGAGAAGAAAAAGAGAGAGAGAGGGAGAGGGAGAGAGAAAGAGGGGAAGGGAACATGAGAATGAGGAGAGGGAAGGAGCATACGTGGCTCTCCTTCCTCTCCTCGTGTGTGTGTGTGTGTGTGTGTGTGGAGAAGAAAAAGAGAGAGAGAGAGAGTGAGGGAGAGCGTTACCTGCTCCTTGCTTGAGGGCGCCGAAAAACTCAGATTTGAGATCTGAGTTTTTGGGCACGCTCGGTTATTTTTTTAGCCCAGCCGGCGTCGCTATGGGCGTCGCAAATTTACAAAGAAATTTGCGAGGCTCATAGCGACGGCGGGATTTTTTTTTTTGAGCGTCGCTAATATGAATAGCCTCTTGTAGTGTTTGGTGCCCCCATGGAGGAGGGTTTGTGCATATTTTGTGTAGGCTCAACCATTAGCATAATCAAGTAGCTTTCATGAATTACGATAATTTGTATGATTATTTTATTCCCATTGCAAGGCAAAAAGGGTGCACATAATTGTTAGTACTAAGTTGCAATATCAACTAGTAATTCGTAGAGTTTTGGGCCCTCTTAGGTTGGTTGAGATAAACGCTTCAGTAAATCCTTTTATTTTGCCTCTCATTAGGTACGACCTTAGTTTGGACCCCTATATTTTTGTTTTGTTTTAAGAATTAGGTCATGCATAGACCATGGATAATGTCCCAGGAATAGAAGTTTTTCCCTTCCATTTCACTACAGACATTAGAATAAACGTTGTAATTAGTAGAAAGATCCATTTTCAATAACCTATGGTGTTCATGTTTGGTGCCCAAAGAGTAGGAGAAATTCTTGCGTCACCCAGCCATGTCATCCCGCGTCTTGTTGACTATCATAGATCATTTGATGTGCATATTTTATTTTGTTGTAGAATAGATTGGAATTTAGAAAACATTATTGTGTAAATCATTTTAAGAAAGAAAAACAAAAACATGTCGTCACTTTGAAATTGATTCAAAGTGACTTTGAAATTGATTCAAAGTGACTTTGAAATTGATTCAATGGAGGCCCAACGCCAAATGTGCGGATATCCTCTTTTCTTTGGAGAGCCTGGAGAGGATGCATAATTATTTTTAGCAAATTTTTAAAGATGTCTTGACCTATCAAGAGGATAGTAACTGATCAAGAACGCATAGAAATGTTTCACGTGGTCCTTAGGAAAGATGCTAGTACTTGGTTTGACTCTATGCCTGAGGAAGTTAAGGGTAATTACACAGAAGTTGTGCATCATTTCAAGAGATACTTCTTTGATCCCCAAAACACTCAAAAGCTATGGCAAGACATTGTTTCTCACAAATAAAAAGACTTAGATGACTACTACATATACAAACAAGAGTTTCTACGTCTTTGGGCTGTATGGATGAGAAATGTTGCTAACCCTGGTGATGGTGCATAGTTCCTAAAGAAGGACAGGTTCATATCCGGTCTCTTTCCCACACTCAAGATAAAAGTTGAGGCAGGTGTACCTACTACCTTTGATGCAGCTGAAACTAGGGCTGTTGAGAAGTATAGAAAACTCAAGTGCCTAAGGGGAGAGGTTCCAATAGAGGGTCCTAGACCTAAGGGAAAATTGCAAGCATCAACATCTAGAGAGATTCATGAGGTAACGGTGGAGGTAATTGAAAAGTTAAATGAATCCTTGAGCAACTTGTCATTCCACCTTGCACAAGATGTAGGTCCAAAGGGACAAGCAAAGAAGTCTGAAGAGCGAGATCCACGACCTAGGAGATTCTTGCAATGTTGGAATTGCAAAGAGTTTGGGACATGGAATGCATAATTGTCCTTGGCACTGTGGGAAACCAGGGAGACCTAACTTGAATTATCCAATGATGAATGCAGGTGAAGGAACTAGTCAACAAAGACGGTTTCTACAAAGGCCAAATGGAGCAAGACCACCTCCACGAGGATTGAAAAGAGTTCCACTTTTGCCAGACCCAAATGTGCATGTGGTAGAGGTGACAAATTCCAATGAGGTGGACATGGAAGCAAATGGCATTAAGCGTGGCCATGGAAAAGGTAAGGAGAAAGAAGGAGTCACCTCACAAGGTGATCATGGACGAGAAAAGAAGGCAAAGGAGACCAAGGAAACCAAGAGGACTCGACATCATATCAACCTCCAAGACTTCCCTCTTGGAAATGGTATGGCTCGGTACAACTTGTTGGAAGACATGAGAGGTAAGGGTCCTAATATCTCATGGCCTCAATTTCTTACATTATGTCCACAAGTTAGGAGGGGTTTAACAAGGGCAGTTAGCACTAGGAGAAAGGTAAAAGAGAGTGTGCCTGTTGTAAAAAATGAACAAGCTGAAATGAATGAGGACATTACACCGGTGCTAGACTGTTACATCAAAGGAAGATTGGTTAGGAAAGGTCAAGTGGATGGGGGTGCACAAATTTGCATCATGATAGAGGGACTCATGCAAAGACTAGGCATACACATCCATGAGACACCTGAAATCAAAGTCAAGATGGCAAACAATAGCAAGGCTAGCTAGGTGTGTAGGCATTTGTAAAAATGTTTTTGTGGAGGTCTTTGGCATTAAGAAGGCGGTGGATTTTTATGTTATGTCGACCAAAGGAAGTGGCTATCCATTTATCCTTGGAAGACCATGGCTAATGAAAATGCGAGCTTTGCAGGATTGGGGGAGTGGGAAGTTAATTTGTAGGAATGACAATCATAAGAAGGTTGTCTTTGACATGAAGGAGCAACGCCAAGAGGAGCTCCATGAAGAATCATCTCAAAGTAAGACGGAAGAAGATTGGACCGGTAACACTTCAAAAGAAGAAAGTAGCGGCAGTATTACTGAAGAGGAGTCTTCCATCGAATTCATGGGGGTAAGGTTCAAGCCAACCAACCAGGAGACCTCTTGTCAAGGTTTGGAGGAGGTAGGTTCCCAAGAGAACCAAAATGTGGAAGATAAAGGAATGTTAGAAGGTATGTTTTCTACAACACTTACACAGGATGAAAGAGAAGAGTTCAAAGGTGTGTTAAGGAAATTTCCTAAGCTTTTTTCTAAATACTACACCGACGTGCATGGAGTAGATGATGTTCAACACAAAATCAAGCTAAAGCCAGAGGCCAAACCTAAAGCTCAAAAGCTACGAAGGCTAGGAGTCATCAAGGAGCAGGCTTTACTTAAGGAGGTAACAAAGCTTCTAGCAACAACATGTTTTATTTATCCAGTGGACAATTTGGAGTGGGTCTCTCCCAAGAAAAATGGCAAGTGGAGGGTATGTGTGCATTACCGTTCATTCAATGAGGCAACAAAAAGGGATCACTTTAATCCCCTCCATTTCAAGATGAGATACTAAATGAGGTAGCTGGTCATGAGAAGTACATCCTGTGTGATGGATACTCGGGGGTGAAAGCATGTTAACCTGTCGTGCTTTTTGTGCTAGTTTGTAAGGTCCCCAACCCGCCTATACCGAGATCGGGATGGGATCCTTGGCAGGTCTCTAGGTCTAATAAAAATCGGAGTCTCTAAACACGAAAAATCCAAGGAATAGACCTTTACCATTGACAATGGCTTGGGTCTATAGCCTTAGAAGAAGACCTAGTCCTGTCTCGCAGCGGAAACGGGACAACGTAGTGAAAGTTAAAAAAAACTATTTCGGCCCTATAACTGTCACAATTGGGCTAAGGTATTCTCAACCAACGCTTTTTTCCCTCTAGCATATGTGAGGGCACAGCCGCTGGTGGATTCCTCGTCCAAGTGAAGAAGTTTCTAAACGTTTTAGTGCACAGGGATGGATAGTTACCTGACTAATCAGGTCCACCTGTCCATGATTGACAACCTTAGTCAATCCCCACTTGCCACCCGGCACTCACACGTGATTCATTTATCTTACTATCACATTGTTTTTGCTACATCCGGGAGCGCGGAGAGAAATAGTACAGTGCAAGCCATAAACAAGCAAACTTGTATAGCTGGCAACCATCTTTGCACATACTCCAAGTCGTACGCGATAAGAGAGAGATAGAGAGTGGGGGAGAGAGAAAGAAGTATGCAGGCGCACCTCCTAGAGCGGAGTGCTACGCCGGCACGGCGAGAGGGAAGAGAGGAGAGGAGAAGAACAACGCAAACACTGGGTGCAATCTCCCCCGTGCAAGAGTGACCATTTCCCTCTTGCACGTATTTCATTTATAGATTTCTTGAATGGTCAAATTGAGTACAAACTGGCCGGCCAGACATAATTTGGCCAAAGCTCATAAAGAGCACTTGAATAATCAAATATACATAAAATGTAATATCCTTCTGCATAATCCATTATCTGCTGATGCTTTTGCCACCTGTCAGCTGCAATAGATAATAAAATATCAATTCTATAACATACCTCTCCGTTGAAAAGCAACTGTCCTCAGTTGCGAAGATAAAAATATGCAAACAGTACTTGTCAAAAAACAATGATTAGAAATTTGTATCAAATAGTAAAAAATTCAAAAAATTAGACAATGTTGCTTATGCCTGCCGTCATCCAT
This sequence comes from Adiantum capillus-veneris, assembly GCF_014529385.1. NCBI lineage: Eukaryota > Viridiplantae > Streptophyta > Polypodiopsida > Polypodiales > Pteridaceae > Adiantum > Adiantum capillus-veneris. The sequence goes on along the minus strand of NC_140959.1, from coordinate 135,997,401 downwards.
ATACTACCTATTCTAGTGTCCCATACCACTAGAATAAGCAGTATATGTCATACCCTGATGAATCAGGATATCATTGGTCACGCTCATCATCAATCTCATAATGTCAAGTCTCATCACAAAAACACTGCTAAATAATCACCAGATACCAAATCCCAATCCAATTCCAATTCCACAATATAAGTCTAAATCCAAATCACTTTCATTATGTACCCGGGTAACAAAGTCATACCAATTACAGTGGTGGCCAGCCACTGTAGCATGATTTTGTGATCGGTGTTGCCTCATCCGGCGAGTCTACACCAATAGAACGTGCTGCCTAGATTGGCGAACCTGCACTAATGCTGCCTATATCGGCGGATCTGCATTTACCATTGTGAATGTGCAATTTGTCAGTGTGCTGCCTAAATCGGCGGATCTACACCAAGGTGAGCATTTACACTGCCTAAATCGGCGTATCTGTGTGCATGTGACCAATGGACTAGACAATACATAAAAAACAAAACATTGACTACCTGTGTGACACCACATTGGATTATAGTTGAGTAGCAGAGTACTTACAAATTTTTGTTCACTATTCGAGAGCACCTTAACTCATATAAGCAACAGCATAGCTTAATGATAAATCAGCTCAAGAAAAATTCCTTTCATTATAATTAGAAGTGATGACCTTAGTAGCAGTGTCTGAGTATTCATGTTAGAGCACAATGCAAAGAAATGAAATATGAAAAGAGGAATGACATATTTGATGTACATACCCGAAGGGTAAACTGTATTTGAATATATAGACCATTGTTGGTATGTGGATGAGGTACAAGTGCTGCAACTCCCGTTTTACCCCAAAGTATACCAATAGATCCAAAATGTTTTAGCATGGGGTTAATAATTGGCTAGGAACTTGCAATGACAACTACAAAAGGGATTAGTATACAATCGAGACAAACGTGAGAAAACTGAACGGAAAGAAAATGTTGACTTTAAATAGCATAGATCAACTAGTGCCACTAACCAAAAACAAATACAAGAATAAAGTGCATGTTTTTGCACGGCAACTTGTGCTCAGGCAGTTGTGAAGCACTTAATTTTGGTTTAAAGTTTCATAAAAAAACTATTGTTAATTAAATGACCATGTTCAACTAGAATGAGCAAAGGTGCTCCAGGTAAGCGTCAATTGTGAGGGTGGTAATGCCCTGTGTGTTGTCCCGGTACGAGGTAGACGCGTGTTCTCGAATGTATTACTATTATTTTTATTGCAAATAGTGAATTATTATACATTGCGTAATTGTCCAAAAATCTAACATTATTGACGTCCATTACCAAAACATAACAATAGGGATGTGACGGGGGGCTGTGAAGAGAGAGAGAAATAAAATGAAATGTTATCGTAATCGTCTTTAAAATGCCAAAATTACCTAAGAACACAAAGTGAGAAAATCCTTGTGAATCTAATCCTCAATGTCCGATGCGTCTATGTCATCGACTATCAACCAAGAGGGAATGAAAGGAAATGTTATATTAACAGTCTTAAAAAGACCACAATTATAATCCTTGTGGATCTAATCTAATGCCTAGGTACAAAATAAAATGTCGTAAAGCAAAAGACTGGAAAAATCATCATGAGCATCGTCAATGCGTGAGCATACTTGACAACGGACATTGTGACCTAGTTGTGATGATGCCTTTGAGTGTCTCCAGCTTGCCCACCATATGGCTGAGAGCAAGGGAGAACAGTACTACGTTTCTAGGCAATGAATGACGATCGTGAGACACCATGTCATTTTTTTTATTTTTTTGGGTTAAATTTTCACAATAAATGTCTACAAGTATGTAGCTATGCTTTCAAATCAAATTGTGTTCAAGATTTATGGGCTACACGAGCCATTAGGGTGAAGTTTGAAGGTAAATTTCAATTATTGATACGACTTGTAATTCGGGTTTTGTTTTTCAAGCTCTACGAGAAAAAATGAGTTATCAGGGCAACCATTATGCCAAGTAAGATAATATGAAGAAAACCCTCATTTAAAAACAACATATATCAAAGATATTGGTCGCATGATAGGTATAATTTATTACCAAGATAATGCTAACGATCATTTAAAAAAGAAAACATGAAAGACACGATTCGTCATCATGCAAATTGCTCCAAATTCAATGGGTAAGTCTGACATGTCCTTAAAGACCCATCAAGACATCATCAATATACTACTCAGCATCCAGCCATAAGTCTATGTGTTCCTAAAGATCCGTTAATAGAAAACGGGAATACAATGGGGTGGAGGCCAGTGCCATATATACAAATAAGGAGCGTTATTGAACTGCACCATATGTATATAAAACCGCTTCATCCTTCGAGGGACACGAACTCATCATAACAAAAATACCCTGGTCCAGTTTCATGGTCCAGTTTGCTCGTCATTGGGTAGCTTTGCAAGCCTACGGGATCTATGCAATTTGGCTACCAACTCATGGCCTCATAGAAGTGACCTCAGAATGGTGGCTCCTCTCCGTGGAATGCCATGCATGGTACTCTGTGCGTCCTTCTCCTCTGCAGCTTCCCGAAATCTCCTCTGCATCTTCCCTATTCCGGTTCTCATCCTTGTGTTGTGCCGGCCTCGTTCCCTCATCCTCTCCCTTACGATTCCTTGAGACTAAGCACATTGTCGCAGAGAGTTGGTCCAAAATGCTGCCATGGAGGTTCCCGTTCCAGGAAAATAGGGATTTGATGACACCCAAAGGTGTTCTTATTACTGCAGAGGCAACGACATCAGTGGATGAGGCGATTATATTGGGGGTCCAATACAGGCTGACCATTGACGAGATTGGGAAGGCGGTTGGAATGCCCGGCGCGATGCAAGAGAGGGAGGGTGGATGAAGCAAGTCCACTCCAAGAATGATTTGGAGAGAATTATGAGTGGCAGCGCCTCTGCATGGTAAGTGGGTAGGTCTTCGGTAGGTGCAAGCCAAGGGCTGCATGCAGAGAGTAGAGAGAGAACTAGGGTGACCGATGTGTACTGCTGTAACGAGGGGCAGAGAAAGAGAGAGAGTGAGTCGGGCTGCAGGGCTGAAAAGCCTACGTCTGTGTGTGTGTGATAGAGAGAGAGAGAGAGACAGTTGAGAGAGAGAAAGTAGGCAATTTCGGGCGGCTACTGTATATAAGGGATACCGAGAGAGTAAGAGATGTTGATGGCTTGTGCTCCAATCAACTGCAGCGAGCCATGAACTGCAGTGGCAGCTCGTGAGACACGGAGGCATGCATCGTGGGTGGAAGTGCCTGGTGGAGAGATAACTCAGTTGTGGCTGCTGGGAAAACTGGAGCTGCGAATACGTATAAGAGACGGGAGGCTATGCCGCTGCATGGATATTAATAGGTGGCTGTGAGTGAGTACAGGCACCATGCAGATATGTGCGGTTGTGCATGGTACTAAGGATAGGGGAAAAAGTTCGAGTAGATGCATGTGAGGTGTCGGATAAACAGCGTTGGCGGCTGCTCCTTCTCCTACTCCTTCTGACTGGCCTTTCCGATCCTGAGCTCCTCTTCTTCTTATACAGTTTTGTTTGCTTTACCACAGTGCTAGTTTCCTCATGTTCCATCCTATTACCGGATGGGGATGTGTCTGCTATCGGACTATACACACAGACATATCGCTGCTAGCCAGTGCCCAATATCCATGTTGCTGCCTGACGATTGAGTTGTGTGTGTCTGTAGAGGCCCTGTGTAGTTTACCATGGGCTCAATGCTGCCATGATAGAGATGACCTTCCAGCTTGCGTGCTGGCCGCCACAAATAATGTACAATTCATTTTTTTTTTTGAATTACTCTGAATCTGTGGGTATTAGTGTGGGTTCGCACCACAATCGACAGCTTAGGTCGGCTACTCCTTTAAGAACATAGGATGAGTTCATTGCACACAAAATAACTCTACATAGCCTTATCGGATCATATATCCTCAAAGCTTAAGGATCAAAGTGATCGTGATTAAGGGAATTGCAAAAGACGCTTTTTTTTCTCATTCTTCTATTTCTTTACAGCTCCTCTAGCGCAATAGGCAGGCATGGTCACTTTGACGAGTTCACAATGTCTTTGTCCCCTTCCTACCGGCAATAGACAAACTAATAATAAAATATTGAACCTCATTCCAACCTCCTATTATGTCTCATGCTATGTACTCTATAAGCAAGTGTATTATACACGATTAAGAATTAATGTAAACAATTATCCTACCAAGCTTGCTAATTAAAAATTTGGTTTGTTTGTACACATTCAACTTATAATTTAAAAAGATTTGCATTATAAGCATCTTTTCCCACAAAACATACACCTACATCCGTATATATTGAATGAAAAAGTTCAAATAACTTAGCTGTATTCATCGCTGCACTTGTTCTCTGGGTATCCATGCTTCCTTAGCAGTAATTACTAATTCCAGGAGAGTTTCCAGTGCTCTGATACAACTACTACAGTCGGGAGCGCGGAGAGAAATAGTACACTGCAAGCCATAAACAAGCAAAACTGTATACCTGGCAACCATCTTTGCACATACTCCAAGTCGTACGCGATAAGAGAGAGACAGAGAGTGGGAGAGAGAGAAAGAAGCGCGTAGGCGCACCTCCTAGAGCGGAGTGCTACACCGGCACGGCGAGAGGGAAGAGAGGAGAGGAGAAGAACAACGCAAACACTGGGTGCAATCTCCCCCCGTGCAAGAGTGACCATTTCCCTCTTGCACGTATTTCATTTATAGATTTCTTGAATGGTCAAATTGAGTACAAACTGGCCGGCCAGACATAATTTGGCCAAAGCTCATAAAGAACACTTGAATAATCAAATATACATAAAATGTAATATCCTTCTGCATAATCCATTATCTGCTGATGCTTTTGCCACCTGTCAGCTGCAATAGATAATAAAATATCAATTCTATAACAGTTTTAAACATTTTAAATAACTGGTTTCTTTTAACGTTCCATCACAATAATTCCTTGAAGACAGCATTGAAAGCATTCTTTTAGAAAACATACATCTTTAAACTTAAGACAGGGTACTGTCAATCAAAACATTATCCATAATAACCATGACCAGTACTCTTCTTGTCTCAAGACCACCTAAGGGTGAAAAACGGCACCCATTCCTTATTCAAATCCGGAGTGGATAAACCCCCACCCAAGGTTCCGGGTGCCCATACACCAAACCAGTTGCCCATACAACCGGGCGGCTCCCCTAGGATAAAAACGGTATCCTAACTTATGTAGAAACATCAAGACATGACACGGAGTATAAACTCATCGTTCATGGGGGTAACCAACTTATCCGTGGCTAGAAAGCCAATCATTATCATCAAAATATTCCAAGGAGTGGGAGGTGTCTTGAGACAAGCTGTCTTAAGGATGATCAAACATATCTTTCCTAATTCAACCAATTTTAATCCAAACAATTCTTTCCTACATTATAAACAAATGCACGCTGGAAGTTACCTTCCATTTTCAGCCAGTTTATCCTTCTTACATATGCAATGCTAACTTATAAAAGAACTTAAACTAATTAAAGACTTAATTGAATAATGGGACACCCACCTGGGATTGATTGGCCATCTGCTGCTATGCTGGTGCCTGAAGATCTCCTCCGTAGGCCTACTACTAAGCCCGGCTTCATCGTCGTGCGACGCTCTAGTTTGTTTTGGAGCTACTTCCTCATTATCAGATGTAGGATTTTCTTGGGTTCTTTTTGGTGCCATAACTTCTTATCTTTATAAAAAGGACGTCTAATCATTAGGTAAATAATTCAAAATCTAAACTTAACCTTTGTATTCAATCGTAACCCATCCAAGGTTAAATTTATAGTCTTAATTGATAAATTCTTGACCTAGTAATTTCTTATTTGTCTATATAAGCATGATAACTTCTTCCACCACTTCCTTAAGGGTTTTCTAAGCTCTCCTAAATTTCTTATAATTTTCTATATCTTTTTCCTAATTTTCCTATCAACTTTTAAGCTAATAATCTACTTATTTTGGGCTCAATATTTATTGTATTTAATTTCTCTTGAATATTTCATTTCCACAACTTGATATCATAGGTTTACACTTACTATAATTTTCCTAAAAACTTTTGATCACAAAGTCTATTTATTTTAATTAATCATTCACTAAAAATAGGACTTTTGATCAATTATAATTTTCTAACCTCACCAATCAACTATGGTATAACTACCACAATTAGATAAGGATATTTTTGACCTCTGGTAATTATCTTATTATTTTATAACTTAACTATATAATTTCCATCTTCAATTTTTAGCTAAAATTAGGATAATTTGACTTAGATAAATATCTATACTACATTTTGGCATAATTATCACGGCCTCTTTATCCTATAATATATCTATGATAAATAGGATGTAATCATACAGCATGATTTACTAATTTCCCTCTTTAGTTTTTAGCTAAAATTAGTGTAATTTGAGTTAGATAAATATCTATACTACTTTTCTAACCTTGGCATAATTATCATGTCCTCTTTACCGTATAATATAGCTCTAAAAAATAGCATGTAATCATATAGCATGATTTACTAATTTCCCTCTTTATGTTTTAGCTAAAAATAGTGTAATTTGACTTACATAAATATCTATAATATTTTTTTGACCTTGGCATAATTATCACGGAATCTTTACCCTATAATATAGCTCTGAAAAATAGAATTTAATCATATAGCATGATTTACTAATTTCCCTCTTTAATTTACACCTAAAAATAGCGTAATTCCACTAAGATAATTAGTTAAACTAATTATCTGATATTAGCATAATTATCACAGGCTACCCAACATCTAATCAATTCAAGTTGAACCTATTTACTAATTTCCCTTATTTAAATTGCTCAAAAAATAGAGTAATTCTGTCTAATTAATTGGCTAAATTAATTATATGAGCTTATCCTAATTATCATGGGTTCTTTAATACCTAATTAACCACTAATAAATATATCATAGCAATTGAAATCAATTTACTAATTTCCCCCATTTAAATTTCTCAATAAACAGAGTAATTCTGCCTAAGTAATTAGCTAGATTAATTATCTGAGCTTCTTCTAATTATCACGGGTTCCTTAACACCTAATTAACCACTGATAAATATATCACAGTAATTGAATTCAATTTACTAATTTCCCCTATTTACATTTCTCAAAAAATAGAGTATTTCTGCTAAAGAAATTAGCTAGATTAATTTTCTGAGATTCTCCTAATTATCATACGTTTCTTTATACCTAATTAACCACTGATAAATATATCACAGCAATTGATATGAATTTACTCATTTCCCCCATTTAAATTGCTAAAAAAAAAGAGTATTTCTGCTAAAGAAATTAGCTAGATTAGTTTTCTGAGCTTCTCTTAATTATCACAAGCTCTTAAACATCTAATTAACGACTAATAATTATATCATAGCATTTGAATTTCATTTACTAATTTCCCCTATTTAAATGTTTCAAACAATAGAGTAATTATGCCTAATTAATTAGCTAGATTATTTATCTGAGCTTATCCTAATTATCCCGCTTTTATTAACACCCAATTAACCATTGATAAATATATCATAGCAATTAAAATCAATTTACTAATTTCCCCTATTTAAATTGCACAAAAACTAGAGTACTTCTGCCTAATTAATTAGCTAGATTGATTATCTGATCTTCTCCTAATTATCACGGGTTTATTAACACCCAATTAACTACTAATAAATATATCACAGCAATTAAAATCAATTTACTAATTTCCTCTATTTAAATTTCTCAAAAAACAGAGTAATTCTGCCTATTTAATTAGCTAGATTAATTACCTAAGCTTCTCCTAATTATCACAAGTTCCTTAACACTTAGTTAACCACTGATAAATATATTATAGCAATTGAAATCAATTTACTAATTTCCCCTATTTAAATTTCTCAGAAAACAGAGTAATTCTACCTAATTAATTAGCTAGATTAAATTTATGAGATTCTTCTAATTATCACAGCTAATTAACCACTGATAAATATATCACAACATTTGAATTCTATTTACTAATTTCCCCTATTTAAATTACTCAAAAAATGGTATTTTAGCTAAAGTAATTAGCTAGATTAATTTTCTGAGCTTCTCCTAATTATCATGGGTTTAGGTTCTTGAACACCTAATTAACCATTGATAAATATATCACAACATTTGAAATTGATTTACTAATTTTCCCTATTAAAATAGCTAAAAAAACAGAGTAATTATGTCTAATTAATTAGGAAAACCTCCTCAAAAAATTATAGGATGATTTTCCTAGATTAATAATTGTCTAATGCATCTCTGATAATTACTTCAACTTAATATAATCTTAATTAATATATTTACCATTAATTCATGGTTAATTTGGCTAATTTCAGCCCTATTATAATAGGATAATTAATTAGCTTAGTATTACTAAGCTTAATTCTAATAATCAACAGAGATTAATTAATTAAGAGAGGTTTGAGGAGCATACTTAAGCCTAATCTCTGATTTATTAACAAATATATTAATCTAACCTTGCTAATTAAGAAGGATTAGGCTAATTACCATTAGGGTTAATCAATTAGAGATTAATCTCTAATGATTTCTGCGTAGTGTCCTCTCCAGATGAGAGAGGGAGTATCAAGGCTCCGAGTCTCTGTAAAATGTGAAGCTAGGGGTCCTACTTATAGTTTTCTAGCACTCTTAAGCTCTCACAGGCTTAAAAAAGCACTTGCTTGCAGTTCAAGCAGCCCCCTACAGGTCAGAAAAAGACCCTTGCTGCTAAATGAGTCCCTGGCAGGTCAGTGATGACCCTCCCATTACCTGCCAGCTTTTAAAATATCAATTATGCTATATTTTGACCTATTTTTTCTTAATTGGTAAATATCTAGGAGGAATTTAATAAAGTCTATGCTTAAATGATTATTGCAACCCTTCAATTTTACCTATTTTACTCAATTCATAGTGTAAACTTCCAGGGGTCATAACTATGCCAGTTTTTATCGGAATCCAATTATGAAAATTTCTAGCCCGGGTTTGCTATGCTTAAGATTCCAAAAATACCAATATTTGCCATGGTCGGACAATTCTACATTGCTTTTTCAATAATCATATCAGTTTGATTAAGCTTTATAAAACCTTTAAGGTTTTAGAAACTGGAAACCTTACATTGTTAGCAGTTTCAAGTTAGCACATCTTCGAAAAGTTGGGCGTCTGGTAAATTTTTTACAAATAATATCAAAATTTGTCGGAGGTTGTACATTTGGATTCCTTGTTTCAAGTGCTTTCTATTGATATATCATATGTCATAGATCTTGGAGATGTAGCTCAAGTTATTGTGCTAGTTAGCATTGTTCGGGACATGAAAAAGCATGACAAGTTAACATGCTTTCACCCTCGGGTTACTTTTAAATAGGTATCGCATTGGAGGATCAATTGAAAACAACCTTTATCACTCCTTGGGGTTCTTATGCTTTCAGAGTCATGCCATTTGGCCTGACAAATGCTCCTGCAACCTTCCAACGCTTCATGAACATGGTGTTTCAAGCATTCTTTGGAAAGTCCATTAGAGTTTTTATTGATGATTTTTGCATTTATAGCTCAAAACCATTGCATATGCAAAAGTTAGAAGAGGGTTTGAAGAAACTTTAAGACATGGGAGGTCAACTCAACCCCGACAAGTGCCACATAGGTGAGGATGAAGTGACGCTTGGTCATAAAGTTTCTAGCAAAGGCATCGAGGTGGATCCTTCAAAGTCAAAGGCTCTTATTGAGTTACCGTCACCGAAGAGTCTTAAGGAGGTAATCTCATTCATTCAAAAGGTGAAGTATTTGTCACGCTTCATTCACTTAGCCTCGGAGTAACTTCACCCTTTGCAAAAGTTTACACAACAAGTCAAGTTTGTTTCGTCTGATGAGCTTGAAGAATATTTTTGTAACATCAAAGTCATTCTGTCAGAGCTACCAACACTTATGCCTCCTTGTTGGAAGTACACATTCTTTGGTAGCTCTAGTGTTGGGAAAGAAACAATTAGTGCTGTTTTGCTACAACAAGATCCCCACAATACCCGGATGCGACCCGTCTACTTTGCTAGTGGGGTCATGAATGCTTTGGAGAGAGGCTACATAGAGGCAGAACTCATGATCCTTTCTCTCATGTTTGTGGTGAGGAAGTTTAGATCCTACTTGCTACCAAAACCTTCTGTAGTTCTCACTCCAGAAAATTTGTTCCCTTGGGTGTCATCTCAAATGAATCTTAGTACTAGGATCTCAAAGTGGATTATGGAGTTGCAAGAGTTCCAATACTCTTTCAAGTTAGAAGAGAGTATGCGTGCACAATTGGCAGGGATTCTCACTTATAGGGTACATGAAAAGGAGATTAAGGTTCTTGAAGTAAAGACCCTTTTGTTTCTTTGTGCAAGGTGAAATCCCAGTAATACAGTACAAAATTCACCCGAGATCACCTAATTGGATGCCGAGGGAAGGGAGTCAGGAATTGAGTTGTGGAAAAGAAATAATCAAGGGAAACCAAAATTGCCAGTAGGCTGTTCATATGTGGTTCCTATAGCAGACTATGTGAGGGATAGTCCGCTTGTTATTCAAGGGATTAAGACATATCTTGAATCCTAGAAAACATGGACTCTACCAAAGGGAAATGAGCACAATTCTACAAAATACATGGAGCCAGTTATTATTTATTGGCAAAAAGTAATTACTGAGCTTGAACAACCAACCAATAAACAAATTGGTGAATATACATCATTTTGGCCAAAGACTACAGGGAGTCATTGAATGCAACAGATAGAGGAAGGCACAAATGAGTTTCAAGGATATGAAGAATTGAATGATCACTATGTTGGTCCTCAAAGTACAAGGCCACAGGAAGCTTTTAGGCCTCAAATTGATGTAAGAAAAGGGGATTTTGTTCTTGTGAGACCCGCAGATCCAGAATATCTGATATGGCTAGGAGTTGCAGAGTCAGATGTTGATGTAGACAGCTCATCTCCTAACTAAAAGAAAGTTTACATTCAATATTGGGCACCAAAACATCGGAAAAAAAATCCCACAATCCAAGAACAACATGAGGATTGTTGGAAAAAGAATTGGTGCTGCAATCTTGTTGACCCAAAGCGTTGGGAGTGTGTTGATGCAGTTGTGTGGTCATGGACTCCAAGGGGTGAAAGACTTGCAGAAGCAATTAAAATCCCATCCAATGTTGTGGAGAAAGCACAAGCTAGCTCAATAGGAGAAACTGAATAGCATTTCATTTTCATATATTGTTTGTCTTGCTATTCGTTTCTATGTATGTTTTATAAAGTATCAATTAACACCAACATGTAAATTTATTTTGTATGGGACAAAAAAAGGTGTTTTTCAACACCACCTTTCTTGAGAATCTATCTCTTTGTCTAATGTAGCACAAGTCCTAAAGACAAGTCCCAAAATAAATGAAATTTTCCCAAATCAAATGGGAAATAGGAATCCATAGGCATTGAAATCAGCCTCAAAGTTGTGGAATTTTCCAATTTCATCTAAAAGAGTGTTCTTTGACACAAATGATGATGAAGCCACGTACTACGAGACTATTGAAAGGATACTAAAGGTCAATTTTATAACCTTTCATAAATTCATCTTTGAGTTGTAGTGGTTTGCAAATGTGTTTAGACGTCTTGAGAATGGAATCTACATGGTGGACTCTAGTGTGCATCACACATGGAGTTATGACAATTTAGTTTTTCTACACAATTGTAAGCAGGTGAGTGATTACCTTCTTTACCCTTATTTGCTTTTGTGATTAATTATACCAATGTTACTCACTTTGAGCTTCTCTTCTATGGGTCATCTATATCCCAACAATCCACCAACCAAAACTTTGGTTCATAGTTCACGTAACACCTGGGGGGAGAACCATTTTTTCCATTAATGATGTGGAGACCACTATCGATCCTCTCCCAGCTACTACTTTGGATGAGGGGAAGACAGAGGAGAGAGAGATCGATGATTCAAGTCCAACGACCGCCAATCTTAGCAAGGATAATTACCATGACGATGTTGATGATGAGATAGAGGATGAAATATTCAAAGATGATGAAGCCCAAACATACACAAACGACGATTTTATTTATCTCTTTATCGATTTAGGAGCCATGGGATTATAATTGGATAATCATTTGGATAATCACTTCTTGTATAGATCTTTTGGAAGATGATTCATAAACATTTTGTATACTTTAAGTTATGAAATCTTTGTGTTGTGTCATCCATTGATCTCTTTCATCTCTCTCTCTCTCTCTCTCTCTCTCTCTCTCTCTCTCTTCCCATAGCCATTTTTTCATGCTTTAATATCAAACTTTTTTCCTAAAATTTCAAATAATGTTATTTAATTTTTATTCACAAGGAAAACAAAGGGAAACACCAAAACTTGGATGTTTAAGCACTACAGTGGGAATGGGTAATAAGTGCAGCAATTAAAGTGGTAATTGTTGCAATAATATATGCAATAATAAGCGCGGCAATATCCGTAATAATATTTGCAATATTGAAAAGGCCTCCCCGCCCCCCTCTCTCTTTTTTGGCCAGTCCATTTTGGACTCTCTCTCTATAAAACGTCGTAAAAGGTCGCGATAAGTTTTTTGAAATTTTCATGGTATTAGAAGCCATGTGTAACATTTTTGTGTGTGTGTGTGTCATTGATACGTGGGGGGGTCCACCTTTCAAAAATATCTATAGCATGTGCATTCAAGAGGTATTTATAAAACCCCTCTACACACACACTTCATCATAAACTAAAAGACCCCTCTTCCTTCATAAACTTGTAATTTTTTTTCAATTTTTCATTTTTTTACCCCCCTTGTACATGTAATCTATAACTCTTTGGTATATAAAAGACCCCTCCGGGTGAACTCACTTGCGCCACTTGCATATTTTAAGGTGGACCCCCCAGGCATTGATAAAAGAAAGGAGTGTGTGTGAGAAGAATGCATACAAAGCAAGGTCCATGTGACAAGCTTGTATAAGGAAGCCCTTTGTATTCACAATTCTATCAAATGCAATCACTATGTTCTCTTTTTAACATTAATGGCTCGTTTTGTCTATCCACCCTAAAACTTTCATACTACCGACTCTAGAAAATATCTTCGGCTTTGTCACCCTTTTCCATGGAATACTATTCCTATAAGGTGAGTTTGAATGCTTACCAAGTTCCCCCATGCTCATCTCGAATTTCCCTTTCATGCTCTCTGATCTCAAGAACCATAATCAGCTCAAAACTTTGATTTGTCTTTGCTTCAGGTACTTGATGTAGCTCCATCTCCTAAAGATACCCACAAAAATACTTTGGTACACATTTACCATCAAAACGTTCCATTTTATTCACCATTTCTTGAAGGTTTTTGGTTGACAAAATCTCCATTCTTTCTGCATCTTAGTGCTACTACATAAACATAGTAAAGACTTGAAACATTTTCATTGTGGTAGGATCAAACCGCACCCCTCTTGTTGCTCCATATCTTTAAATATTTTGTGTTGAGACCTTGAATGAAGCTTTCTAACCCTCACCCTAGCCTGCTTTGCATCCAGTTCACCAAAAATGTGTCAAGAAGTGCAGAATGAGGCTAGGAAAGCATGCGACCTATGATTTTGAGGGTTAGAAGCAAAATCAAGAGAGACGCAAAACCTTTGAAGCTCAAGAAACACTCAGAAAGATAAAAAGTCCATTGAGGAAATCATCAATGTAGAAAACAACCAATATCAACTTAAACTCTTATGTGTGTGATGATTTGGTATAGCCTCGTTCCTAATTGCTCACATACAATGCTTCTTCGCCCTGTTAAATACCCTAAATTTATGCTTCAATTTTTTGTGATGGGAGCTTCAAATCTTCATTAGAAAATCCCAAGAGATTATTTGAAGAAGGGAAACTCCTAATTGGTGGCCTCATAGCCTCAAACACAAGGTGGAAATAGCACAAAACGGCCACCTTTCCTTGGAACTTGCAGTATTTCCTTTGTTAGATGTCCAAAAGAGCTCATTGTTGGTGTTGGAGCCCCATTTGTCCAACTGTTTGTAATGAGGCCATCTTGTAAAGAATATCAAATTCCCATTTTATGTCAAAGACGTCTTATCATTTTGATCCATTCGTCTGGGTTATGTAAAGATTAATCAGTTAGTCAAGACTCAGATTTGTTCCCACTTTGTAATAATGAGTAAGAGAACCCCATGTACATTTTTTAGCTAAGGTGACTAGAGTATAAAAGTCACCTTAGAAACATTTTTGAATAACATTTTTTGAATATTAATCCTGTGTCATATGAGTCTGAGAGAGAGAGAGAGAGAGAGAGAGAGAGAGAGAGAGAGAGAGAGAGAGAGAGAGAGAGAGAGAGAGATATAGATAGATTTTATTATCGTCCTCGGAGGTCAAATATGACCTATGGGACCAAAGTTACATGTGATGTAGTATGTGTATGGCTGATGAGTGACTCTCAATGCTCCAAAATTGTAGTGATGAGAGTCGCAATGGAGAGCCCACACTTTGGCTGGGAGAGGAAAGTGTGTAGGTCTAAGTTATGGCTGAAAATGTGAGAGAAGCAAGTTCGGATGTGATCAAAAGATGAGCACTCTAGTAGTGTGTGGTACTCAGACTCTCGAACTTGTAGTGAGCATAATGTGCACAATCAATTTGACTCTTCTCCATTGCCCCAACGCCCTATCTCGCATCGAAGGAAATGGGAGCTAAGCCGAATTGCTGCGATAGTGCGTATCGCGGACAAGGGAATAGGCTCAAGCATGTAAGTGTGAGTACAGTTTCCTCTCTCAGTGAAGAACATGGTTTTGTAGTTGGGGGCAATATAGGTGGTGTAATGTATGAAGCGTGACCCACCGGATTTCTCCCAAGCCATAATACATTGGCATTGTAGAAAAGCTTCATTCACTTGAGAGTCAATTGAAGCATCATGTAGCAAGTGTAATGCATCCCATCTCCCAAACCACTTCTTTATGTCTTGCATCCATCCCGTGCTCAAGATCTTGCTTTTATGCGTCTTTTGAACTTTTTTGCTTGCTTCCCATGCAATTGTAGGAAGTCGATGTGAGGGGTTTTGACGCATCTTTATCATGTACTCTCCACAACCCTTTCCATGTCCATAACCTGGAAGAGATCCCGACTCAAGAAGTAGGATGTTTATAGGTAGTTTGTGTCTTAACTTGGAGAGAAGTTTGTAAGAAAACGCTTTTGGACATTCTCAAACTCTTTCCAAGTAGACTTTGAGATGCTCCCGCCCCCACTTTCAACATAAAAAAGAACCGGGTGTCAAATGCATCAAAAAGATACTTCTTGAGAACCCAACACTTGATGTTTCCCGCATTACACATGTTCTCAAACGCATAATATGCTCTCTTTCCTGCTTCCAAATGACTCATAGCACATTCATGCCACTTGTGATTGGATGGAACCTCAAGGCCAAGGTACTTAAAGATCTCAACAACTTCAAGTGTCTCGTTGTTGTACACAATGCATGGCTTCTCCTTATGGTTGGTTTTTACAAGCATAACCTTTGTTTTGGATTCATTTACAATCAGCCCACTATGCAAGCAAAAGTTCTCAAGGACAACCATAAGCTTTTGTGCATCTTCTAAAGTGTGTGCTAGAAGCACTACATCATCCGCATACAACAAAAGCATGGTTACCGCATTGCAAATAGTGACCTCTTCAATGCCTTCTTCTTGCATAAAGTCAAGTACCATTTGTTCCAATTGATCGATGCATAGACCAAAGAGAGTTGGTGACAATGGACATCCTTGTTTAACCCCAATAGTGCTTACAAAAATTTCTGAAATTTCTCTTCCCATGCGCAATTGACAAATCACCTTCTCATAGATTCGAGAAACCGCAAGCATAAACTCACTTGGAGTTCTTCCATCCTTCTCCACAAATTGTTACGTGGAATCATATCAAATGCTTTCTTAAAGTGCACAAAACAACAATACAATCGCTTGCCTTTCAACCGACTTTCCTCCATGAGAACACGAAGAGTGACAAGATGATCAATGGTGCTATGGCATCGACGAAAACCCGCTTGTCCCTTTGCACGCTTGTCATTCTCTTCAGCCCAATCACTCAATTTCATCTCCATTATGCACCCAAACAACTTTGCCATAAGAGACCCAATCATTATAGTCCGGTAGTTGCTTACATTCTTTACATCCCCTCCTTTATGCAAAGGCTTAACCCAATTAGTACTCCAATCATAAGGCATACCATGTTGAAGTGCAAGGTTGAACATATCACACATCCACTCATGGGTAAAATCTCCCGTCCATTTGATCATCCCCGGCTTGATACCTTGAAGATCTCCCGCTTTGCGAGTGGCCAACTTTTCAAGCCCACCGCATACATCCTCAATAGTAAAAAAAGACGGCATACATGGGAGTGAACCATAAAATGGCATTTTTTCAGTATTATCTTGCTCATATAATTGCCTACAATGTGTATACATATCCACTAGACTTAAGTTACCAAAATTCTCAACCCGCTTGCCTCTCAAGTTTCTCCAAAATCTTCCACATGCATGTGCCTTTTCTTGGACTTGAAATTCTTGTTGCTTTACTTCCCATCTTCTTCTCTTCTTTTGAATCAATGCCTTGTATGTATGCAAATGACTTTGATAGTGAGGCGGTCCGGGGCGGGCAACAAGAGAGGCGACCTCTAAACACCCCTCAAGGCTCCCGTGCTGCTCAATTGGGGCTGGGGCAACCACAAGCACAACACAACAACAAACCCACAGCCAAACCCAAACAAGATAGGGGCACCACCTAGTTATGGTATGCGAACTAGGACGCAAGAGAGAGTTTGGCACAACCAAGAAGATGCACCACACCACACACACAAGCAACCTCACACCAAGACACACATGAAATGGACCAGAGAGAGCTAGAGCAAAGAGAAGAGAGAGAGGAAAGGATCTTGCGTAATACCTTATTTATGACTTGCAAATTGAGATGGTTCGTTATGATGCTATCGTAGAACTTGTACAAAACTCACTCAATGC
The DNA here is from genome assembly GCF_014529385.1 of Adiantum capillus-veneris. NCBI lineage: Eukaryota > Viridiplantae > Streptophyta > Polypodiopsida > Polypodiales > Pteridaceae > Adiantum > Adiantum capillus-veneris. Next base: position 135,980,348 of record NC_140959.1, on the reverse strand, counting down.
TTAGTGATTGCTAAACATTGCCAAAACACACACACACTGTCTTAGGGTGTGGGAGACCTCTCACCACAATACCCTCTTACAATGGACACAAAACTGGCAATGAAAAACACACTAAAAAACTTTCTAGAATCAAGATCAACCGATAAAAAACTCAAAATACACAAGTCACCTTGAATTCACCAAACTGTATTGCACAAATGGAAGGACGAAGATTTTAACGTCGAATCGCGTCTTTGATGCACCAAACCTCAATTTATTGATGATGAAGGAGCATATACAATAGTGGTTTTGAGATTTGTGGAACTCGCGCTCTCTCACTTGCAATGTGTAGCTTGAAAGCTTCTCTCACACCAAGAGTGAAGCTCACAAGTGGTTGCTACACCTAAGTCTCTCCTCACGCATAGAGTGTTGGGGTGCTATGTGAGATATTGGAGGTTGTTTTACAAGAAGGAGAGGGGCCTATTTATAGGCTGGAGACCCCTCATAAATATTATTGGAAATCCTAATTTACAAGCTAACAAATCAGGATTATGATTTTTTTGAATATCAAAACATTGTGGGCCTTCTTTGTCTGCTTGAGTCATGGGTGTGGGGTCAAAAGAGAGCATTATTGATGGTGAATAAGGTGAAAGTAGAGTTTTAAGGAAAAGGAGAGAGAGAGAGAGAGAGAGAGAGAGAGAGAGAGAGTGACTATACACATGTCTTGAGGTGAGGTGTCTTTTATGGTTAGGTCAATGCTATTTTGTGTTAGTATGTTAGTGGTTAGTGTTAGTAATCACTAGAAAGTTAATGATATATTTACAATGGGTAGAATGAGGTGGATGGTTGAATGAAGTGAGCAAATCCTTGTGATGGTGAAGCTTGAAGAAGTTTTGGACTTACTTGTGTAGGTTCTCAAAATGACTATCGATCTTCTTCTTCGTCTTCCCTTCTTTACGCCACCACCGCCAAGGTTGATTATCGTGATGAAAATGGTAATTCCGTTGATGAGATCTCTTGATTTGCAGAGGTTAATCATGGTACACATGCTGAATTTATGTATATATATAAGGGGTAAGATGGAATTGTACTTTGGAAGTAATAGAGAGAGGCATAGAGATGGTGTATGTACATGGAGAGCTCATATGAGAGCTATGGAAGTAAGTGGGGAGGTTAATGGTGAAGAAGGTGAGAGAAACCATTGAAGGTGCAGGTTTGAGTGAGGGATTGAGAGGAATGTGTGTGTGTGTAGAAGTGTGGAAAGAGGTGAGAGAAGACTATAGGCTACTTGTGAGAAAAGTGGGCAGACTGGGGTCCACTCAAAAAATCATATCTTATCGCTGGTAGCTCCAAAAATTATGAAAAAATTTGAGGTGATTATTCAAAGCGTGGGCTACATTTTCTCATTTGACCACCGCTCCAAATTTGGAGTGGAGATGGATATTAAAAATCCCACCAAAAGACCTGTTTTTTCTTCACAAAAAGTCTTCAGTGGCCCCCTCCTTTGTTGAATTTGTACAATGCATCCAAGAGTGAGCCCCTCCTTTGTTATATCATAATACAAAGCATCCAAGTTGCCCTTGACCCATGCATGGAGGAGGATTATTGGTGAATAAAGAAATATATACATGGTGGGACTAGTGTATGGACTATTCATGGACTTTAGCTCAATGAGCACATGGTGTTAGAATAATGAGTAAAAAAAATAATAAAAATATGGAGGAGTTATGGATATGAAAAGATATTGGAATCATATGATATGGTCCCTCTTTGAATTATTTTGGGTGAAAGAGGAAAAGGTATGCAAGTAAATAATATAATAAACATGACCAATGAGTAGAAATCAATTTTTTGTTTTCACGAGGGTGAGGGTGAAAATGTGGGAGTGATTTGTACAAAGGAAAAATATAAGGTTAGAGTATGTACATATTGGCAAAAAATATACTTATGGTGTAAGAGGATGAAAGAAGGTGTACATAGGTTTAATAAAACACACACCTAAGTAGAAATATTTAAATAAAATACCAAAATACTTATAAAAAATCCCTATATTTAGGCCATATATACAATGAAATATTTACACACAAATAGGCCATAATATACTTTTATTTTTTTATTGTTTTATTTTTTTGGCTCAACTAGCCCAGTGACTAGCTAGCTGAGGGTTTTTAAGAAGATATGGGAAAAGCCCCCTAACTCACACACGCCTATGTACAGTGAAATGGTAGGGATAGCCATAGCGTTTGGGTGAATTTGGTAGGGTGAGGTAGCTTACTATGGCAATTCCGGGGAGCCGAAAAATGGCTATCAATAGTTATCTTTGTCCATAGTTGCATCAAGCTTTATCAAGGACTTTCGAGCATCTTGACATTCTTTATTAAACCACCTTTTGCGTGATCTATCTTTGTTGGTACAATGGAGATGCTTTATGGCAAAGCATTCTTCCGCACAAGAACAAATAGCTTTCTTGAAAGCTTCCCATTTAGTTTCCAATGGTGCATCACATTGAAGCTTTGTCGATCATCCATAATTTTTGCTCAACCATTTCAATGTACATTGGTGCCCGTTTGAAATCCATACATAGTGATAACTTCTCTTTCCTTTGGCTGAGATTATCATGCTTAGTTGCTTCTCCACATGAAAGGTCAATACATAAGGTGCGATGGTCGGATTTCGGGGTCCATTGACCAAACATAAAACTCTTTATGCGATACATGATGGCTTCATAGAGTAGCATATAGTCAATCACACTATCCCCATTATGTCTCCTACATGTAAATCCATTGGTCTTCACTACGCGCTTCTCCCTCACCGGATTCACGACGTGACTACACCATCGCAGTAGTCTCTCCGAGAGCTACGCGCCCACACCACGCATTCACATTTTCTAGCTGTTCGCGATCGATCCTTCCTCGAGCTTGTTTTGCTTGTAAGTAGCACAAATAGTGTCTGTTTTCAACAATCAAGTGCTTTATGGAATGAGAAAGAGATTAGCTACACATAGATACTCATGAACTTAAGTTTCACCCACTTTTGGATTATGACCTGTTAGTCTATCGTGACTGTATTCGAGATAAATAGGGTTCAAATCTGGTGAGATTAGACTTATAGGTAAGTATATCCTAGTGAGAGGATGGTACCTAGAAGGTTTGATACGATTCCGAGTTCATTGGAAGTGTAAACGGTGTTGTGAGCGGTTAGGGATAGAGTGGGTTGAATTCTACCAGGGTTAGTGATTGATGCATCATAAAAGTGTGTATGTGTAGATTGGTCTCAGCCTGACAAGCTAATGAGATTGCCTACGTGCACCTACGGGTTAGTCGTGTCATCGGATAATAAGTATGTTGTCTGTGTCGTACTTGTGAGTATGAACAGGGGAGTAGTTATGCCTTAAAACATTGGCGCCACTGCCGTGGACACAAGACCTTAAGTAGGGAGATCTACGTAACTCGTGTGATGGTTAGCTTACTTTAGTTTTGACTAGAGAGAGATTAAACTTTTAGAACAAGATCCAAGATAGAGTATCCTGAGGTCTAGTGGATAGCCAGGAAGCCTGTGTCTTGCCGAGGGTCTGCGACTAGTTAGATTTAGTTAAGTAGGATAATGTGGAGTTATGGTTTTTGGTTTTGAGTGCTTGTTATACTTGTGTAGAAATAGAGTAGAAAAACGCTGTAAAAACGCAAAAAACAAATAAAAAGAAGCAACAATAAAGCTGTTTGCTTGCCTTGAAAGAAAAACCCACACCATATACCCTTGAAGGGGGTGAAAAAAGTAGACATTGAAATTTATGATCCTTGAGAAAACATAAAAATTGCGACCAAAACCAACAAAAAGAAACAGGTGATTGTCATAAGAAAACACTAAGTGAACCTAAAGAGGCCAAGAAGAGATATAACCATTAGCCTAGGGTAAACTGACTGTGTCAGGTGGTACGACTGATATTCACAAGTTTAAGATGAAGTGTCATCAAATTTGCATCACTTCAAGTGCATTTGAGTTGTGAATTACCATAGAAGAGTGAAATTTGTGAGGTGCTTGAGTCTAAGGTCAAAATAAGTCCAAACTTCATAAAACTTGGGAGATAGACTTATATGGGCACACGGAACACAACTATGCAAAAACAAACAAAAATTAAATCCCCATTGCTCTCCGCCTACTCTATCGCGATAGACTGATGAAGGTGGTGATTGACTAACAACAAGGAAAAAACCTTTATACCACAGGTTTAACACATCAATACAAGGGTACTCACAAAAATTGAGTGAAACTGAACACCATCTTGACCACAAAACTTCAAAACTGATGTTTTAGAGTCTGAATTTAGAGACAAGGGCAAGAAGGCTTTGACCAAATGTCTAAACAGTGCCAAAATTTGTCAATGCACTACACAAGGAGAGTTTGAACCAGCTGGAGGATAGAAATATCAAAGATCTTCCGTGGACTTCGCATGCCAAATCAAGACAACAAACGCCCATGAAGATTGTCTATATCTTCAAGATTAAGGACAAGGGATCAACAGATCTACCAACCTACCTGTTTAGGGATTGTTATAACAACAACTTTGTTATGATAACTTCTGAGGAGGTAGAACAAAGAAAATATCAAGGGTATTCAATAAGGGATTCGATATTGGGCCAAGGACCAGAAACTATTCCAAGAGATGAACACCGTTAGAGAGTAAAGAAACCAGAAACCACCTCATCAAGAAGAAAACTGGGTGACACTAAGACCGGTCCACGGCTACATGAGTCACTCAGTTCCAACATACTGGTTTGAAGGACTCGGAACAAGACCAACTCCCACGAGACCGGGAGTTGAACCAAGTAGACGCGTTAGACCAGTTGATTTTAAAAAATGGGTCAAAAAATATAGTGGATTGGGGGATCCATACGACCACTTAGCAAGCTTCTAGCAGGTGCTAAGAGCAGAACACATATTCGATTTCCATACTCAATTTGAGGGGTTTGGAATGACATTAGAAGGAAAATCATTGACATGGTTCCAAAACATTCCACCAAGGCCAATCATGGACTTGAACACATTACCCCAAGTATTTGTAGCTGCTTGTTCCAAAACGGGGATCATACACACTACGATGGCTCAAATCTACAGCTTTAAACAGAAACAAGGTGAGTCTGTTAGGGATTGTGCAACTCAAATGAAACAATACATTGTCAGATGCCCTCAGCTAGAGACACCTATGGAGGATTGACTAGTATCATTGTTTCTAGAGGGACTGCTAAACAAAGAACTTCATGCTATACTGTATAGCAAGAAGCATACAACCCTAGAAGAGTGTGTGTCAGATGCTATTGACTTAGGAGACAATTGTGATATTTTCAATGAAGAAGATGTCCCTAAGGATAACTAAAGTGAGAAAACAGCATCCACTAAACCAGCTCAAGTGGGAGTGGCTACTGTAGCACCACTTTTAGGCATAGAAGACATGCTCAAAAGGATGAATGAAATGATGAATAACATGAAAAAAACACCTATGAGGGAACCAGGGCAAGGGATACATCAACATGGACAACCAATAGACCGCACAAATGGTGTGCAATCGAGGGTAAATGGATCAACCATGAGACCAATGAGTGCTAGTACCGACCAAAGCATGATGGGAATGTTAGTACGTGCCCATGAGGCCACAAGGACAACCCATGTACATATATCAACGTAACATGGCACTAGCTCAAAGACCACCGATGAGTATGGAAAGACCTCAACCTGTGTTGGGTCAACAACCTCCGTATCCAGGACATAATGCAGTGCCTGTAAAGTATATGCATTCAAAAGGAGTCATAGATGAACAAGCTCTAGTGCCTGTTACACCCTATGCTGAGCCTAGTCCATCTACAGTAATGGTAGAAAGAGATTGGTATAATTCATATCCACCACCAATGGAAGAACCTATGACTTATATTCCACCATAGGCTGCACCAATGTATTATGTGGCTAATCAAGCTGTTAGACCTCCTATGGTAAGACCCATGATTAAACCAAGAACGTGAAACTGTCATAACTATGGTGCAGATGATCATTGGAAAAATGAATACCCAGAGCCTGACAAGAACCTCAAGCCAGTTGAAGCTTATTGCATACAATGTTGCAAAAAGGGAGGACACTTCTCGGAAGGTTTTCCTAGCTATATATCCTTTAAACAAGGATAAAACAGTAGTAAACGTAGTCCAAGTGATACCTAGTAGCTCATCTGAGAGTGAATTGATTGTTCCAATCAAGATAATCACTAGAGACTAGGCTAAGAAAAAGAAACAATACTCCTCTGATGATTCGGAGAATAAAAAAATTGTCTCTCAAAAGACCAAAAGAAGTAGAAACAAAAGGTATGAGATGAGAAAATAGAAACAACGGACTGAAATTGAGGAGAGAACAAAACAACTATTCCAGGAAAAGGTGAAAGAAACTGGAAGTGAAATCAAAGAAACAACCGTGAAATCTGGAGGATCAATTTTGGTTGATAAAATTTTTGAGCCTATTAATGTAGCCTTGGAAGCCTACCAAGCAAGACTTAAAGCAGGCCAAAACATGGAAAACAAATGGAGAAACTATCCTTCTCTAGACATGGAAGTAGCTAAGATTGAAGCTTAACAAAATTTGGTAAGAATCATGCAGGAAATGCTGGAAAAACAAAAACCCAAGCTCGAAAGTATGGAAAAACATGAGGAGCTTGTGGTAAGAGATAATAAAGAAAAATCCGAAGCAGTGGTAGAACCCCACCTTGAAACAAAAAAGCCAGAACTTATAGTTTCGGACAACGAGTATGCCTTAGATGGAATTCTATTCATAGAGGAAGATTGGCCAGGACACTTATGAGAAAAAGTTACAGAGATCAATGATGGGAGCCTAACTCTAAAGTCAGCTCCTATAGAGGATGTTAGGTTAGACAACCTACCTCCTGATATGGACATGCATGTACAATCCTTGTATGGGGATTGCGGATCTAAAGCTTTAGGGATATCTAAACCATTGACCTTGAAAACCATCTTACTTGGGAGATAATGAAGATGAATCCTTAGTATGTAAGACCCCCGGGGCGGTCACTTATCAAAAGCTTCCTATATCACCTGCGTTCAAGAGGTTATTAATAATACCTCAATATACATACTATATTTACACTACGTGCCTATTTAAAAAACCCCCCACGCCCCTCTGTATGTATACATTTTGATCTTTTAATAATCCTCTCCGGTTAACTCATGTGATAGCATACACATTCTAAAAAGTGACCGCCCCGGGGTAAGACCACTCAAGTAAAAAGAGTGGAACAGATCCTAGAAGTAGACAACATTCATTCAATCATGTCTACTCCCATCCAATGCACTCTTACTTTGGGAGAACTGTTAAAAATCAGACCATATTGAGGGAATGATTTACAGAAAACCCTCAAGAAGGTGGGGATAACGGGGCTAAATGCGACAAATTTGGGAAAATTGAAACACGAAATGGATAAGAAAGATATTTGATCTGTTCCAATGAAAAAAGTCGGAGAATATTACGAAGGGGAAGAAGGAAACACAACCCTTCCAGTGAAATATAATGACATAGAAACCATGGCAATACTGGATAGTGGGGTAGGCATAACCATAGCCACGAAAGCAGTATGGGAATCCTGGGGACAACCAGCCATTAGACAAACTCGAATGAAATTGCAATTCGTTGATGAAAACATTGAAAGACGCTTAGGACTGCTTGAAAAAGTGATAGTTACTTCCTGTGGGATTGAATATCAACACACTTTTTCCATAGTAGACTTTGGGAAAAAACTCAATTACAAAATCATATTGGGAAGACCTTTCATGCAATAGGTACAGCTCATCCAAGATCGGGGAAACAATTATCTGTACGTGAAGCAAGTGGGATCGATAACAAGGGTTAATCTAAAAGATCATACTTATAGAGATGTCATGAAAACGCCCATACAAGAGTTCAATTTAGTCTCCTCGGCTGAAACTAAGCTCCCATCTTGGTTGAACAAACACTCTCCAATATGGATGTGCAGAGCTTCAGAAAATGAAAGCTTAAAACGAGAAGAATGTATCTTAGAAAGGGATTGCACAGACGAAGCCTATGTACCTCAACTATTTCCAGAGCATTTGTTTGATCCATTTGAGTGGACTCAAATTTTAGCGACAATGGATGTATGTGTGAATACATCTATGCCTACTCAGTTTTGCAATGAGGACGGCTATGAAATAATTCCCATACAAATGATATCAACCCTCCACATTGAAGACAAAATTCAGGAAATGAAGGACTTGATGAAAGCTCAACAACTTTTTAGACCTCTACTATGATACAACCGATGAGTTAGAAGAACACTCAGCTACCTCAGATGATTCGGGGTCGAAAAAAGAACATGTGAGAGCTAAGCTACTCATGAAAGGAGGGAAGGAAAAGTTTTTTGACTTTCTTAACCAGAAACCAAGAAGACAAAAATGGTATAGAAAAAAAGGAGACACGAGAGATTTGAAAGCTAGACCTATGCCATCAATTTCTAGTAGAACATAGTTCCTAATGCAGATAGATGCACATGATCACTTGGAACTGTATCTTTGTTTGGTCTTACAAGGAACTATATCTTTGTTTGGTCTTACAAGGATCTCAAAGTTGTTGATCCAAAAATATGTCAACATATCATACCCATGAGAGATGATGCAAAACCAAGTAGACAAAGGCTATACACATACAATGAAACATTTGCTAGGAAGATCAAAGAAGAGATTGAAAAACTAAAAGAAGTTGAATTTATTTATGAAATTGAAAACACAGATTGGGTGTCTCCAACTGTGGTAGGACCCAAGAAGAATGGAAAATTACGAGTGTGTGTCAACCTCAAGAAAGTGAATGCAACTACCATTAGAGACAACTTTCCTCTTCCAATCACTGAGCACGTTTTAGAAAGAGTTGCAAGACAAGAAGCTTACAGCTTCTTAGATGGATTTTCGGGATACAATCAACTTTTGGTTGACCCAAAAGATCATTATAAAACTGCTTTTGCAGCAGACTGGGGTATTTTTGCCTATCGGGTTATGCCTTTTGGGTTAACTAATGCTCCTGTCCCCTTTCAAAGATTGATGCTTTTAAAGAAAATCTTAGGAAATTCTTGGAAGTATATATGGATGATCTATGCGTACATTCATAAATCCGGACTGATCATTTTGAACATCTCAAAAAGGTATTCGGAAAATGTACACTTTATAGGATTTTCTTACTTCTTGAAAAGTGCACATTCATGGGTAGACAAGGAGAAATTCTTGGACATATAGTGTCTAAAAATGGCATAACTAATGATATGGATAAAATTCATGTTATTGCTGATTTGCCTAGACCAACAACAGTCAAGGGGGTTCAAGCCTTCATGGGACATTGTGGATATTACAGACGGCTCATTTACATGTACGCTATAATTGCAAAACCCATGTAAAGCTTGATTACACACTTTGAATGGACTGATGAGTGTGAAGAATCCTTCATGAATATTAAGCAAGCTCTCACTTCAACTCCAATGTTGAAAGCACCAAAGTGGAATAAGATATCCCACATACATGTAGATGCTTCTAATTTTTCCATAGGGTGTATACTAGCTGAACCAGGCGATGGGAAAATTGATTTTCCTATTTCTTATGCTACCCAAAATTTGAACATGGCCAGAAATAATTATACCACCACATAAAGGGAAGGATTAGGAATGATCTGTGCCGTAAAAAAGTATAGAGATTACCTATTAGCAAACAAATTTGTGTTCTTTGTGGAACACCAAGTCTTATTGTACTTGGTCAACAAGCCATGCAGCACAAGAAGAATAGTGAGATGGTTCTTCTACAATTTGATTTCACTGTAGTTGTGGAAAAGGGCACTACTCATCAAAGAGTATATTACTTGTCAAGGATTGTTTCAAGAGAATCACCTAAAGGGGTAGACGATCATCTACTAGATGCATATCTGTTCTTCATGGAAATGATACATCGATGGTCCAAAAATATGGTATCATTGATGACCATAGCTCAAGTGGATTCGCAAATACCACTTCCTATTACAATTGGATTAATCGAGCAATCGGCTATGTATCAATTACTAGCTAGTAGGCTATACAGAAGAAACTGAGATGGAATATTGCTCTTATGCATTAATCCTGAAGAGAAACTCCAATACCTAGGTACTTCACTTTGCGCAAGACCAAACTGTGCAAAGGATCTTGAGACTTGGAGTATTTTGGCCAACTATGAGGAGTGATGTTCACTCTTTTGTAAAGGAATGTTCTCAATGTCAAAAACAAACACCCATACTTATGTAGCATTGTTCCAAAGGCCACTTGTTCCTAAGTGGAGTAACTATCTAGTTACTTACTTATCGAGCCAAACATTTCTTGAGGATATGGATAAACGCCGTCAAGGAGCAATTGAAACTGAATCAAGAGACTATGCTCTCATTGGAAACTAATTGTATCTGAGAGGTAAGGATCAACATTTGTGTCTTTGTGTAAATAAAAAAAGATACATTTCAATTATAGAACAAGCACATGCTGGATTAGCTAGAGGTCAGTTTTTTGGTGAGGCCACCACAAGAGCAATCTTAATGGCAGGCATATGGTGGCCAACACTTTTTGCAGATGCCAAATAATATGTTCAAAGGTGTGATGCTTGTCAACGAGCAAAAATGCCAACACGTGCCGATAGCATGCCCTTAAGACCAATGATGGGGGCTAGAGCTTTCGCAAAGTGGGGTATAGATTTTGTTGGGCCAATACAGACACCTGCTTATAGAACCCAAGCTCAATATGTTATTGTAGCTACAGACTATTTGACCAAGTGGTCCGAGGCTAAAGCAAATCAAAAGAATGATGTCAGAACTACCACCGCATTCTTATATGAGTATGTGTTCACAAGATATAGACTGCCAATAGAAATTGTGAGTGATAGAGAAACTCATTTCCTCAATGAGGTAATCGAGTATCTCCTTAATGAACTTATGGTCATCCATAACAAATCAGCTCCCTATAACCCATAAGCAAGCAGACAAGCTGAGCATCCAAATAAAATTCTTAGCTCGGTATTGACTAAAGTGGTTAGTTTAGGAAGGACAAACTGGAAAATGAATCTCCATGCAGCTCTATGGGCTTATCGAGTTTTATTCAAAACAGCTTTAAATGCTACACCCTTTAACCTTGTTTATGGTCTTGATGCCATATTTCCAATAGAATTTCTATTGGTGACACTCTGAGGGTAGCTAACGATCTTGAGTGGACTGAACATGAGTTGTCAAAAAGACTTGAAGATTTAGAGCTAGATGAGCAAACGCTAACTGCTGTAGCTCACATCTATGTACAAAAGCGGAAACAAAAACAGTTTTGTGATTCCCATCTAATTACAAAAATCTTCAAAAAAGGGGACTTAGTTTTAGTCTATTCCCTTAAGCAACACATTCCCAAGTTTAAGAAAAAGGGAAACGAACCGTTTATCATTGAAGATGTATCTCCAAGTGAAGCAGTTAAGTTGTCTACCCTAGATGGTGAACCAATGGCTAATGGATTAGTTGATGTCGTTTAACACTAGAATGGTAACCTAACACGACATAAAAGTGTCCCTTCAGGGTTTTGGGAAAATTTTCCAAAACCATAGTAGATCCACTCATTTTGAAAAATCCTTTCATGAGCTTATAGTTCAATAACTACTACATATGGAAAAAATGAGAAACTTGTAATTTTTCTCATCCCTTGGTCACTACAAGCCTCCAAAGTTGATGGACCAGTGCATTTTGCCCAAAACAGCAATTTCTTACGGTTGATTGCATATAAATAAGAGTGGGGAATTTTGTAGGACATGAGATAAAATTCCCCGTTAACTTTAGTGGGTTGGTGACCAAAACATATGGTTGCTTTTACCTCACTAATTGTTTTTTGGGCAAAAAAAATAGGTACAAAAAAGTTGCATTTTTGCCATTCTGCGGACGTATCATCAAAGTTTCTATAGTCACGCTCAATACAGATACTATATACATGTTTTCTTAGTTTCCTTTGGGCCTTTGGATTCAAAAGGAGCCATGGAGCATGTCAAAAGGATAATGGATCTCTTACAATTGGTACTTTGGGGGCAATGATAAAGTGCTAAATACAACAAACATGAAAAAACTGGGTTTAGCATTATGACCTCTAGAAACCCATAGAAACTACTCAATATCTAGCCAAGTTTGTAGTCTATGATTAGACATGGTCACTACCTACAAAATACACACAATTGGCCTAAGAAACTAGCAATATTGAGAAAGTTATACTTGCTACTCTAAAATGTATCATATTCTTCAGCAATCAAAAAACTCAACCATCATCATATACTATGCTATGTAGCATATTAGGTCCCCCAAAACTCAAGGAAGATCTGATTTATGTTATACATTACACCTACACAATCAAAATTTAATTTGGATATCAAGAAAGCCACCAAAAAAATCATAAAAGTGCTAATTTTTGCCAAAAAACAGGATTATGCAATTCTTGTAAATTGGTCATAAATTTCAATTTTAACACTTAGCTCTCCCTACAAGCATCAAAACATGTTGATAACTATGAAGGCCTAACCTCTAGCTATCTAAACCTCACAAACATGAAGTTTAGAGTGGTATAGTTGCCAAAAATTGAAAAACAAAGCCAAAAACAGGACCAGTTTTTTCACACAGTTTAGGTTCAAAAATGTTGTGCAAGAGTAAGGCTAATAGTGAGATTGATACTCCAAAAAAAATGCTAATTTTTTTTCAGATCATAAGGCAACTTTGTGGATATATAGCACCTAGAAATTCATTTTCATACTCTTCAAATAATTCAAGCAAAATGGTCACTTAACAGGACACAAAAGTGTCCAAGGACATAAAAGTGTCCTGTTACCATTCTAGTGTTAAAGAAGTACAATCTGCCACTAACCAATGAGCTGCTAGAAAGAATGCATGAAGCCAAACAAAGGAAGATAAAATGATAGAAGATTATTGATGAAGCCCAGGAGTCGTCTTTGAATACTTAAAAGGAAAGCTGCTGTCAAGAATCAACAAACACCTATCCCATCAACAATAGATGACCGACAATGGGAATTACAGAAAGATGCAGTATCAATAGATGATGAACGGTTAGATGGAATGGACCTTCGCATCAAGGTACAACTCAACAATCATGGCACAAATGCATTGGTCGACACAAGAGCTCAAGTAAATGCAGTCAGCTATTCCACGTAGAAGAAATCAACAAGTGAGTCTCTGACAGTAGGATAGCAACTATCAAAGGATGCAACAAGCATTAGAGCTTCCCATTTGCTATATATTGGCACCGTGCATCCCTACGGTGGAGTGTCTATACCATTTTACGAGAGCCCTATGCGTCTCAGTAGCTCCTAAACTTTACACCTACCTTTTGAATGCTCAAGTAGCCTCTAGTGAGAAATAGCCCCATGAATCTCTTCAAAGGATGGTGAAAGTCGAATCTGAGGTGCAAATTGGCCAAGTCTTTAGATCTTTGTAAAATACCAAAATAAGACTATAATTGTCGATCAAGATGCAGGCTCGCTATGAGCCTTTGATCTAGCAATACTCGGTTGGTGAAGTTCCTTCTTAATATTGCATTTCTTAAAGCTTCTCCTTGCCATTCATGAATACAAGTCACATAGTGCGGACATCCTCGTGGTTTGGATTCTCTTGACAATGAATTTATTGCATGGCCATCGTAGAAGTTGACAATTTCTATTAGTGTCTATTTCTCAACTACCTTGGCTTTGTCACGATGGTACTCGAGATCTCCATATTGGCACTCGAGATCTATTGAGATAAGAGCAGGCCATGATGAGATCCAGGTTGTCGGTGAGCTGGCCACCCACAAAGATGGCGGGTAGGGAGTGTGGGTAGGACTACTCGTTGGTGCCATGCAGCAGCATCTTGGACAGCAATCCATGTCGTTGTCTTGTTCCAACTCCACATCCATGCTCGGATTCGTGCCCAGCCACTGTCACTCCCTTGTCTTTGGATTCCCTACTGTCAATGAATTCAATATGAAAAAAGATGGAAAACTACGAACCGTCTCTAGCTATACTGTATATATATATCACAAGAAGATTTAGAAATTTTCTCATGTAGGAAAACTGTCTTTTTTAGTGATCTTCGTACAATGCATAACATCATGAGCTTCTGCTCGAAAGGCACCGCATACCTAGCTAGGTACGATTGGGGGCAGGGGATCCCCGGCCCCCCCATTGGGCCGGCGGTCCCCTGCCCCCAATCGTACCTAGGTAGGTATGCGGTGCCTCCCTCACAGAAGCTCATGATGTTGAGAATTTGTCCAAAACTTCTTGTGGTAGTAGCATTGCTATGGAAGTAGTCACAACAAAATAATTGCCAGAGTAAGGTAGCACTATGACATACGTCCTATAGAGAAAGAGCATATTGAAGGATATTAGTTGTACTCTGCCATTTGCAAAAAGATAGAAAAACGTGTGATGAATATGAGGTATAGTACTGCGATCAAAGTATCTTGGGATTAGCGACATTAATGTGTACAGTTGGAGAAATATTTACAAAATTTCTCATATTCGCCATATGCCCGACAACAACAACTGCAATGTTGCCAGATTCATAATGATTAGTGGTGGGTATCGGTGAATGATACAAATTACGGTGGTCAGCAACACTAATCAAGGCAGCATGTACTTGGAGGATAGCTGAGAGGTGATCTACTGGAGAAGAACACAAACAAGCTTGATGAAGTTGCTATTTGTGATCATAAGCTCTAAATTTTTGTAACTTGGTGATTTTGTGGGGTAGTCATTAATAAGGTGAGGCTCATTAGCAACATCAACTAATTGAGCGCCGGATGTCGCAAATGATATGAGTGATGGGTGAGGAGATCTCGTCGATCCACTATTGCAAGACGGGGAGTGTTGATACCCCACTCATGCATTGAAGGGGGGGGGGGGGGGGGGAGGGGGAAGCTTGCGCTGTAGATATGAGGATGTGTGGTAATGACTATAGTCTAGGGGAGCTACACTGAGAGACCAGCAGGTTCTACTGCAGTGTTCGATGTGCCAAACATGCATGATGCCGAGGTGGCCCAAGAAGAAGGTGGCGACTTATACGTTTTGTTGGCTTCAGTTATACTGTACAATGGGGCCCTATTCCCAATGAAAACTGCTTGTAGCCATCCACGCCCGTGTGGATGGCCACAGGGAGTTTTCAGGTATGGTTCGTCTTCTTCTTGACAATACGTTTGGCAGTGGAAAACAACAGTACGCAACAGGTTTCGGAGAGAACTTTGCCTAGGAGGAATAAATGCGCAGAGCTGCTGGAGCTTGCCAATTGCATCCAACACGATGCGCGCTTCAGCATGGCCCGCGCCTCCATGTGGGTGCGCTTTCTAAATTGGAACCCTATCGCCATTGCTCGCGCAAAGACCAGCACCGAGTCCGCCTCCTTCTCCACTAAGTGCAGCTGTGTCTTGCTCACCATGTTCGAAAAACCTACTTCTTTGCAGAATATGCACAAAAGTGCTTTTGTGAGCTCACCTTCCTTCCTACGCACCCTGTTTGTGAGCTCCCTAGCACTTGATTCACCGTTGCACTCATACTCGCGAGGCTCTACTACTCAAAAGCAGAAGCAAAATGGTCGTTGTAGAAACTACATGTAGCCATCCGCGCCGACGCGGATGGCCACAAGCAGTTTTGAGTAGAGATTGGCCTTATCAAAAACCATTTTCTCTCTTTTTTTAATTTTTTTTTTTGAACCATTTGACTAGGCCTTACATTCGTATTGATATACTGGTAGGTTCATGGTTTTATTACACGAAATCTTGTAGATCTCGATTGAAGCCTCGGCTAACCCGTGCGTAGGCGCCAACCAAACAGTCCCCAAAACTCCCAAAGAGAATCGAACTCAGATGAACGCATGAAAAATTTGAGTAACCACCTCACCAAAGGTTTTTGGGTGCCCACATTCATCCGCATGTGTATAAGAAAAACATCTTTGCATCAGCTTCTGCGCGCAAGACCATATTAGGTAAAGTGGGAAAATCCCAATTCCCAGGTTGGACAACTTTCAATATATCATGTATAAAATATAGAGATTTTGTCAAAAATTTGAGTTTTCTTTAGGTCTCATTCCACTTTATGCACATACAATACACAATGAAAAAAACTAAAATATCATTGTTTTGAATCAATTGGATTATTAGGAGAGGAGTATATTGCATCCATTATTGTTGTCTATGTTCTACTGTCCTACCTACAACTTATCTCAACATGGAGAGCTTGGTTTCTAGGTCCACCACTTGTCCAAGTTAATGTAAAAGTGACTCAAGGTTCACAACTTGTGAAAGCAAGGATCCATTGAGGAATACAATCCACTTGGCTATTTTTCCTTAATTTATTGCATGTGACATTTAAGCAAGGTCCACTTCTAATCTATAACTTCTTAATTTGAGGCATGGGGCATACATAAAATATGTAGCATATGCTCTATTGCCTCATAGGAAGGTTGGTTTCAAGGTGCACTTATCCATGCTAGCCTATCTTGGAGAAATGATGGAGCTTGCTTCTCTCCTTGTTTCAATGGAGACTAGCTTGGACAAGTGGTGGACCTTTGCTTCTCTCTATGTTTCAATAGAGTTAGCTTGGACAAGTGGTGATCTTGGAACAAAACCCCCATGTAAAACATATCATGGGTATTCCAAGTGATTAGAAAGATTACCATTTAAGATATAACCTTATAGGTTGGACAACTAGATCTTGGCTTGGAGAAATGGTGGACCTTTGATTCTCTCCATGTTTCAATGGAGTCTATCTTGGAGAAATGGTGGAGCTTGCTTCTGTCCATGTTTCAATGGAGCCTAGCTTGAATAGTTGGTGGACCTTTGCTTCTCTCTATGTTTCAATAGAGTTAGCTTAGACACGTGGTGGATCTTCAAAATAAACCAACTACTATCAATGTTGCCTAGCTTGGACAAGTGGTGGAGTGTTTCTCTACTCCATGTTTCAATGGATCTTAGCTTGGACAAGTGTTGGACCTTAAAACAAAAACCCCATGTACAACATAGAATGGATTTTCTAGATTTCAATGGAGTCTAGATTTAACAAATGGTGGAGCTTGTCTTCATCCATGTTTCAATGAAACTAGCTTGGACAAGTGGTGGACCTTGTAACAAACCCTCCCATGTACAACATATCATTGGTTTTCTAAGTGATGGGAAGGAATACCATTCAAGATATAAACTTATAGCTTGGATAAGTAGTTGACTTTAAAACCAAATTCATCATAATACAATGAAATACAGGTCAGCCAATTCCTTAATCTTGAGACCAAACCTCCCATGCTATTAGAGATAATATATTGGATAAGTGGTGGACTTTCTATTATTTTCCCATGCCTAGTTTAGACAACCGGTACACTTCGCAGCTATAAAGGTTGGACGAGTTGTGGAGCCTTGTTTCTATCCATGTTTTAATGGATCCTAGCTTGGACAAGTGGTGGACCTTGGAAAAAAGCTTCCATGTACAACATATATGAGGTTTTCCATGTTTTAATGGAACCTATCTTGGACAAATGGTGAAGCTTTCTTCTCTCCATGTTGATTTTGGAACTACCTTAGACAAGTGGTGGAGCTTTTCTTTTCTACTCTTCATAATACAATGAAGTATATGTTGGTTACATGGTGAATCTTAAGGCCAAACCTCCCATTTTACTAGAGATGATAGGTTGGACAAGTGGATCAACCTTCTATCATTTCTCCATGACTATATTGGACAATTAGTAGACATAACATCTCTCTATGTTGTCTAGAGATGAGCTTGGACAAGTGATGGACCCTGCTTCTCTCTTCCCTTGGTTTACTAGTTTGAAGACTCAGTATATATACTTTCTTAGATCTAGCTTGAACAAGTGGTGGACTTTGCATCCACAATCTTAATTCAGTACAAAAAAGTATATGAAAAAATAACATAGGAATCTTGGTTTGAAGGTCAAGCAATTAGGTTCCAAATGCACATAATAATATATTTTCCACCCATATTAAAAGAAAGTTAAATATGTTATTACCAAATTGACAAAGGTAACGTCCAAGAATTATATCTTTCCATCTTGTCAGATCTAAATCTTCATCAAGGCGACATGCATGTATACATCAACTTTCAAGCCATTCAAGAATACATGCACTTAGATTCCATAGTTTAGTTTTCAAAGTCTTTTAGGTTCTAAAACTCTTTCACATAAAGTATGTAATGACAAAATTCTTGAAGCAAACATTTGTGCCCAAGAAAAAGATCCCTCACATATTTAAAGTCCATGAATTCTCTGATCCACACTTACAAGTTTTATTTTGACATCAAACATCAATTCTTTCATAGTTCCAAATAAATGCAACCTCGATATGAATTGAAAAAAAATGAATTTCTTTTACTATATGACCCAACATAGGCCCCAATCAAATAAAAAATGAGTCCCCAAAAATTTGGGTGCACTCTAGCAATACATCAGAGTCCCCTTACAATAGGATGCACTCCAATAGTACATTGAAGTCCCCTTAGAGTAGGGTGCACTCCATTCAAGTGTTCATAAAATTGACACACCTTTAAAAAAAAAAAAAAGACTATATCAAATTATACAAATGTTGAAAGATACACACTAGAATAAAAAAAGCATCTTATAGCCATATTTATTCAATGCTTTCGTGTTGACAAGTACACACCAAGGACATAATTTGTCTCAGAATCACTATACTGATTTACAATTGTGTTGTATGTATAGACTCTCTTATCTCTTGCATACAACCATCCTACCAACCATGGAATTATGGTTCTCTGCAAGAAGTTTTGAAGTTGCTCGGAAGTTTGCCTCCACATCTTTGGAAATATAAGATATGTCCCTGGCATGTTCCACATCACCCTATATGGAGTGTCATCAAAAATTAAGGTATTGTTTGCATCCAAATCCTCAAATATCTTCCAAATATCACTCAGATTTTTGTGATAAACCCTTGTAAATCCTAACATGATATTTGGATTTTGGCAATTTTTGTTACTCATAAACACCTTGAACTTGGTATACTGCTCAGGAAAACACTTTTGTGTGATGCGTTGCACCCTTGTTAAGTTATAGCAACTCCATATCCATAGCTCAAAGTATTCAGCACAAAAATCCAAAAAAATTTGTGCGTCTGGTCGCACCACATGATAAACTTCATCTTTGTCCTCCACAAGTCGCATGTGTTGAGCCCAAGATGGCATAGAATCTCCATGTTTCATTTCAACTGTCTTGAGAAGTAACCCCTCTAGATCCAAGATAAGTACTCTTTTGATGTCCTTGAAAGCAAGTGGTAGGTGATAAGGAGGTGATTCATTCCTTGGACAAGGTCTTGGAGGAGGTTGGATGGGTAATTCAATAGTTTTCTTCAATTTATGCCAGCATATAGCCAATCCATTTTTCTGTAATGGTTCTGAAATTAAAGAACAAGAACACTTAATGCAAACACAACAATAGACATGAGTTTTACATTGTCTACCCTAAGGTTTTATTAGATACCAAAATCCATCTATGATCTACTCATTAATAGAAAGAAAGTCAAATTAAAATCCTGACTCTTTTTTATGCTACACTCTCTCTTAGTCTCAATACCATGGAGTTCAACTAGACTTAAGTCAACTAATAACTACTACTTGTGTATAAGGCTTAACCAATGCTCTAGTGTAGAATGGGTATTTAGGTCTCAAGGTCTACCACTTATCCAAGCAAAGATCCATTTAGATATGGAAACCCATTTTTTCTTAATATAATGATATAGAGTGGACAAGTGGTGAATCCTGAGACCAAGCCACTCATGCTACTAGGGATAATAGGTTGGACAAGTGGTGGACCTTGAATGTAAACCCCCCATGTACAAAGTATCAGGGGTTTTGGGTATTTCAATGGACTCTAGCATCTTGGAAACATGGTGGAGCTTACTTCTCTCTATGTTTCAATGGAGTCTATCTTGGATAAATGGTGGAGCATCATTCTCTCCATGTTTCAATGGAGACTAACTTGGACAAGTGGTGCACGTTTGTTTCTCTCTATGTTTGAACAGATTTAGCTTGGACAAGTGGTGGACCTTGGAACAAAATCCCCATGTAAACATATCATGGACATTACAAGTGGTGAGAAAAAATACCATTCAATATATAACCTTATAGGTTGGAAAAGTGGTGGACCTTAACACCCAATTATTATTAATATAATGACATAGAGTGGACAAGTGGTGAATCTTGCGACCAAACCTACTAGGAAAAGTACGTTGGACAAGTGGTGGACCTTGAATGCAAACCCCCCATGTACAAAATATTACTCATGCTACTAGGAATAATTTGGTATTAAGGTCCATGTTTCAATGGAGCCTAGCTTGGAAAAGTGGTGGACCTTTGTTTCTCTCTATGTTTCAATAGAATTTGCTTGGACAAGTGGTGAACCTTGGAACAAAACACCCATGTAAAGCATGTCATGGGCATTACAAGTGGTGAGAAAAAATACCATTCAAGGTATAACCTTATAGGCTGGACAAGTGGTGGACCTTAGCACCCAATTCCTCTTATTATAATGACATATAGTGGAAAAGTGGTGAATTGTGAGACCAAACCTACTAGGGATAATAGGTTGGAGAAATGGTTGACCTTGAATGTAAATCACCCATGTACAAAATATCATGGGTTTTGCGTATTTCAATGGAGCCTAGCATCTTGGAGACATGGTGGAACTTACTTCTCTCCATGTTTTAATGGAGCCTATCTAGGAGAAATGGTGGAGGTTCCTTCTCTCCATGTTTCAATGGAGCCTAGCTTGGACAAGTCGTGGACCTTTGTTTCTCTCTATGTTTGAATATGGTTAGCTTGGACAAGTGGTGGATCTTGGAATGAAACTCCCATGTAAAACATATCATGGGCATTTCAAGTGGTGAGAAAGGATACCATTTAAGATATAACCTTATAGGTTGGACAAGTGGTGGACCTTAACACAATAGAATGACATAGAGTGTACAAGTGGTGAATCTTGAAACCAAACCACTCATGCTACTAGGGATAATAGGTTAAACATATGGTGGGCCTTGAAATAAAACCCCCTAGAGTGTTTCAATGGAGCCTAGCTTGGAAACATGGTAAAGCTTGCTTCTCTCCATGTTTCAATGCAGCCTATCTTGGATAAATGGTGCAGCATCATTCTCTCCATGTTTCAATGGAGCCTAGCTTGGACAAGTGGTGGACCTTTGTTTCTCTCTATGTTTGAATAGAGTTATCTTGGAAAAGTGGTGGACCTTGGAAAAAAAACCCCATGTAAAACATATCATGGGCATTACAAGTGGTGAGAAAAAATACCATTCAATATATAACCTTATAGGTTGGACAAGTGGTGGACCTTAACACCCAATTATTCTTAATATAATGACATAGAGTGGATAAGTGGTGAAATTGGGACCAAACCTACTAGGGAAATAGGTTGGACAAGTGGTGGACCTTGAATGTAAACGCCCCATGTACAAAATATCACTCATGCTACTAGAAATAATTTGGTATTAAGGTCCATGTTTCAATGCAGCCTAGCTTGGAAAAGTGGTGGACCTTTGTTTCTCTCTATGTTTCAATAGATTTATCTTGGACAAGTGGTGTACCTTGGAACAAAACCCCCATGTAAATCATGTCATGGGCATTACAAGTGGTGATAAAAAATACCATTCAAGCTATAACATTATAGGTTGGACAAGTGGTGGACCTTAACACCTAATTCCTCTTAATATAATGACATAGAGTGGACAAGTGGTGAATCATGAGACCAAACCTACTAGGGATAATAGGTTGGACAAGTGGTGAACCTTGAATGTAAACCCCCCATGTACAAAAAATTATGGGTATTGGGTATTTCAATGGAGCCTAGCAACTTGGAGGCATGGTGGAGCTTATTTCTCTCCATGTTTCAATGGAGCCTATCTAGGAGAAACAGTGGAGGTTCCTTCTCTCCATGTTTCAATGAGTCTAGCTTGGACAAGTGGTGGACCTTTCTTTCTCTATATGTTTTAATAGAGTTAGCTTGGACAAGTGGTGGACCTTGGAATGAAACCCCCATGTAGAACATATCATGGGCATTTCAAGTGGTGAGAAAGGATACTATTTAAAATATAACCTTATAGGCTGGACAAGTGGTGGACTTTAACACATATTTCTTCTTCATATAATGACATAGAGTGTACAAGTGGTGAATCTTGAGACCAAACCACTCTTGCTACTAGGGATAATAGGTTGGACAAGTGGTGGACCTTGAATGTAAACCCCTCATGTACAAAATTATGGGTTTAGGGTATTTCAATGGAGCCTACCTTGGAGACATGGTGGAGATTAATTCTCTCAATGTTTCAATGGAACCTATCTTGGAGAAATGGTGGATCATCCTTCTCTCCATGTTTCAATGGAGCCTATCTTGGACAAGTGGTGGACCTTTGCTTCTCTCTATTTTTTAATGGAGTTAGCTTAGACAAGTGGTGGGTCTTGGAACAAAACCCCTTTGTAAAACATAGCATGGACATTACAAGTGATGAGGAAAAATATCATTCAAGATATAACCTTATAGGTTGGAAAAGTGGTGATGGACCTTGAAAAGTGGTGAAGGATACCATTTAAGATATACCCTTATAGGTTGGACAAGTGGTGGACCTTAACACCCATTTATTCTTAATATAATGACATAGAGTGGATAAGTGGTGAATCTTAAGACCAAATCACTCATGCTACTAGGTATAATACGTTAGAGAAGTGGTAGACCTTGAATGTAAACACCCCATGTACAAAATATCATGGTTTTAGGGTGTTTCAATGGAGCCTAGAATCTCGGAGACATGGTAGATCTTGATTCTTTCCATGTTTGAATGGCACCTATCTTGGAAAAATGATGGAGGTTACTTCTCTCCATACTTCAACGGAGCCTAGCTTTGACAAGTGGTGAACCTTTGCTTCTCTCTATGTTTGAATAGAGTTAGCTTGGACAAGTGGTGGACCTTTGCTTCTCTCTATGTTTGAATAGAGTTAGCTTGGACAAGTGGTGGACCTTGGAATGAAACCCCCGTGTAAAACATATCATGGGCATTTCAAGTAGTGAGAAAGGATACCATTTAAGATATAACCTTATAGGTTGGACAAGTGGTGGACCTTAATACATAGTTCTTCTTAATATAATGACATAGAGTGTACAAGTGGTGTATCTTGAGACCAAACCACTCGTACTACTAGGGATCCTAGCTTGGACAAGTGGTGGACCTTGGAAAAAAGTCCCCCTATACAACATAGATGAGTTTTTTCATGTTTTAATGGAAGAGAGATTCGACAAATGGTGGAGCTTGCTTATCTCCATGTGGATTTTAGAACTAGCTTGGACAAGTGATGGAGCTTTGCTTTTTTACTCTTCATAATACAATGATGTATAGGTTGGTTACATGGTGAATCTTAAGGCCAAACCTCCCATCTTACTAGAGATGATACGTTGGACAAGTGGTCAACCTTCTATCATTTCTCCATGCCTATAATTAGACAATTAGTAGAACTAGCATCTTTCTATGTTGTCTAGAGCTGAGCTTGGACAAGTAGTGGACCTTGCTACTCTCTTCCCTTGGATTATTAGTTTGAAGACTCATTATATATACTTGCTTAGATCTATATAATTACTCATTAGTTAGGTTACAAGTGGGTATGTAATTTGTTAGCCTCAAGGGACTTTGAATATTGAATAGTAAGAAAGTCAAGTGCTGGTTTGAAGATCTTTTGCTTATCTAAACTAGACTCTAACTCAATAATAAGTTTCATAAGTTCCACGAATTGTCCTATCTAGGCTCCAAAAGAGTCTTAATTGGTTTGTGCTAGATTCTAACTTCCTTGATGGGGTAGAATCCTAGAAAAATGAGGCACTATAAGTTTTACCTTAGCTCAAATGGATTTTTCACTTAAACTCGACTGCAATTTGGCTATCTAGTCTTTGTCTCGATGGAGTTTAACACTAGATACATAGTAGTGATATTTAAGCTTCATGTCTCTTCACTTGATCGAGATATAAGACCATACTTTCAAGGTCACCACTTGTCTTACCTAAAGACCAATGTGAGACATGGGAGCAAGAAAGCCATCCGATATTGTTTTAAGGACTATTACATAGGCAATCAATAACTTAAGTAAAGCAAAAATACTTGGATCTTTCACAATTAATAACTTAAGTAAAGCCAAAAAGACTTGGATCTTTGACAGTTTTTTTCAAACTAAAAAAGCACAATCTCATGCTAACAAAACTATAAATCACAATTGAAAGGTTTGAACAAGAAAAAGATCAACAATCTTAATAAGAAGGATACTTTTCATTTCATTTGATGATTACAAACTAAAATAAAGTCTCTCAAGAAATTGATAAACAAAAAATGTAGGTGACTGCTTCATTATTTTGAGCAAAAATATCAAAATCTCTATTGATTGAGCTCCATCTAGTGTATCCTTTGTAAGATCCTGCAAGAAGGAATAAAAAGAAAGATTTGTTAGATACCATGCACATGAGTGTTCAAGCATGTGTATCAAGAATATATGACATGTCACTAGTACCTTAGGGTTGCTTTCTATCCAGCCTTAGAAGATTGTTCTCAGCTTTCACCTTATTTATATAAGCCTTTGCTGTGGTTGCCTTCAAAACTCCTTTTGTGTTACAACCCAATTGCCTAGCTAAAGTGGTCAATTGTGACGCCTTCATGCTTTCAATGGGTGTACGCTCCTTTGCCAAGATCTCTTGTATTTGGGCTCTTCTCATTTCATTGCGGTGGCTTGTGTCACTTGCATCTTCAATGATAGTTTCATCTCTGTCACCTTTTGCAGGTGGTATTCTTCTTGTAAAGAACACCTTAGCTGACCAAACATCATTTTTCTGCTTCCAATACTCCATGATTTGTTTGTATTCACTATCATTTGTCACTATAGGTTGTCCATAACGATTAGAAGCAATTAAATCACGCACATCCCTTCTCTCATCAAGCTGAATCAAGTATGGCAGTAGCTCCTCCAAGAGCATATTGTCAACCATCTTCTGAGCATCAAATTGTGGTGGAAAAATGCAATTGTTTGCTGGTGAAATACATCCCTTGTAAGGAGAGTCATCAATAAGCACTGTTCTTTGTGGATCACATTCAAACCCCATGGCAATTTTGGCTAGAGGCTTGAACATTGCCTCAACGTTTGGATTGTCGGGTCTAAACAATTTTTGAGTTTGAGCGGTGTAGCAAACATCTTGCGACCAAATTGCAAAGAAAGGCAATGTATCCTCAGCTAAGTTGTTTAGTGCTGCAAGGATTTGATACACATTATTCCTAGTAGCTGTCGACCAAATTGCAACATTAAACCTTTGTAAAATAGTCTTCAAGAATTGGATGCAACCTGGCCTGAGTATAATATATCTTTTTGAATCCATTTGCACTGAGTTGTGGTGTGAGGATGGTTGAGGGGAACGTTTCAACAATAGACCATTTAAATCCAATATAATTGTAAGCATGGATTTCTCAACATCTACGCTACATGACGTAGTACCAATTGGCAATAGCTCGTGAGTGGACTTTTTAGTCTCTTTTGATGTATGTTGCATTTTTGAAGCATCGATTTCTTGGTTCTCATTATTGGAAGCTTGCTCAAGTTGCACAACACTAGACTCTAGTATAGAAATATCATCCATCTTGGGCACTTTAGAAACCATAGAATCTATGGATTCTATAGTTGTTGACTGAACCAACTGAGCATTATCCATCCCTGTTTGTGAATCTAAGAAAACACACACACAAATGGTATCTCAAAACCACTAGAATTTTATTCACCATATTTATCCTAGTAAGAAATTTATTTAAGGTAAAGTCGTTGTTAGAATCCTTGCAACCATTTTCAGCATTCGTACACCAAACACCACTTGTCTAAAATACAATCTACTAACTCAACATTTTCCATCCTACACTTTATTAAAGATGAGTACTTAAAGTGAAAACTAAAAGCCACCCTTGTTGAGGAAACATGGATACAAGGTCCACCAAATGTCCAACCTAGACTACAAGAAAATAATTAGAGATTTGGCTTAGATTTGGATTCAAAGGCCACCACTTATTCAAGTAAGATAACTCCACTTGTTTAAGACAGTAATGTTTGAAGCCCCACCACTTGTCCAACCTAGACATTGATTAAATTTTGGTAAGATTTATCACAAATCTAGAGTAGAATCAAGATTCTATGGCCAAGGTAGTCAAATATGTTAGACAACACACAAAGCATAAGAGCACTCTAGATTCTCGTTGAGCATAAACTAAACAATACACTACAAGAGGCTCTTCATATTAGCGACGCTCACACAGCGACGCACAAAAAAATAAATTCCCGGCGTCGCTATGAGAGTCGCTATAAGCGTCGCTATGAGCGTCGCAAATTTCTTTGTAAATTTGCGACGCTCATAGCGACGCTCATAGCGACGCTCATAGCGACGCCAGCTGGGGTAAAAAAAATAACCGAGCGCGCCCAAAAAACTCAGATCTCAGATCTGAGTTTTTCGGCGCCCTCAAGCAAAGAGCAGGTAACGCTCTCCCTCACTCTTTCTCTCTCTCTCTCTCTCTTTTTCTTTTACACACACACACACACACACACACACACACACGAGGAGAGGAAGGAGAGCCATGTATGCTCCTTCCCTCTCCTCATTCTCATGTTCCCTTCCCCTCTTTCTCTCTCCCTCTCTCTCTCTCTCACACACACACATACACACACACACATAGTGTTTTTGAGAGAGAGAGAGAGAGAGAGAGAGAGAGAGCGAGAGAGAGTGAAAAAACGCACACACATACATAAACAAAGAATGCACACACACATTGAGAGAGAAAAAGAGAGAGAGAGAGCATGCATAAACAAAAAACGCACGCATTGAGAGAGGAAAAGAGAGAGAACATGCATAAACAAAAAACGCACACATTGAGAGAGGAAAAGAGAAAGAAAACATGCATACGATCCAAAAAAACGCACACACATTGAGAGAGAAAGAAAGAGAAACTAAGGGAGCGTCGTAGGAAACTAATTAAAATTAAAAGACCTAAAGATCTAGCCGACGAGGAGTTGAACTGAAGACCTATTATTCAAGAGAGAAATGGCATAATCAATCTATCATACTTGGCATGGGTGATAGAAAGGTTATACCATTTATCTCTTTTTATTGGCACACACATCCACACACGCGCACACACACAGGAAGAAGAGAGTTATAACGTCGTAGGAAACTATCTTAAAAGACGTTAAAGATTAGGTTATATGTAGACTTACATTAAATTAGATTTAGGTTTATTTGTAACTAGATTTACATTTATTTAAGCTAGATTTAGATTTACGTTATATTAGATTAGATGCGGGTCTCCATAGACTGCGATGCCTGCATGAAGCGGGTGAAGACAGTCCTCAATGGAATATAGGGTATTGCTGCCTTCACTCATGGTGGGCTCCGTCGATCCAAAAGTACTGGTGAAATGTCTTCAGAAGATAGGGAAGAAGGTGGATCTTCAGGGCGGCAAGAGTCACTACATCCCCGACACAATGACCATCTAGACAACCTCTAGTCATTAGACTTACGTTAAATTAGATTTAGCTTTATTTTTAGTTAGATTTACGTTTATTTAGATTTACGCTTATTTACGTTAGATCGAGTCCACGCAAGAATTACTTACGGTTTAGGGTTTAGAGTTAGACGAACAGTGAAAAGATCTACTGTGAAAAGATGTTAAGATGAAGTGAAGTGCTACAGCTAGAGAAGAGGCAAAGGGATTTTGTCCACTACATGCAGTATCATGTAGACGTGGGTGTCTAGATTTCTTGTACCCACAAATATAGGTATTGACCAATAAAGACGAGATTATAACCCGGTGGTTCTGATCTCCGTGCACCTCTAGACCGAGGTGTGCGGGGATTGGACATGACTAGAGAATGTGAGGTAAAGAGAGAGAGAGAGAGAGAGAGAGAGAGAGAGAGAGAGAGAGATAAGACGAAGAATGCCAATAGAATATTAAATTTGT
Organism: Adiantum capillus-veneris; assembly: GCF_014529385.1. NCBI lineage: Eukaryota > Viridiplantae > Streptophyta > Polypodiopsida > Polypodiales > Pteridaceae > Adiantum > Adiantum capillus-veneris. The sequence goes on along the minus strand of NC_140959.1, from coordinate 135,952,267 downwards.
TGTCCAGGTTATAAGTTTTTTATCCTCATTATGAGTAGCGACGAGGATGTGGGACCGTCCAACCGAAACACCTATCTCTCAACGAGGGTCTTATGTCCTTGTAATCAATGCAAGCATGCTGTGCGACGAACAAGACGTGTTTCTTTGCAGCACGTTCGCGAATTTGGCGAGTTCGATCCATCTATTATAGATCGAGTTGTTGCCAATTATAACTCGTCGGACTCTGACGCTGGCCAACAAGCAGCAATCTTGCAACCCAATAGACGTATTCGCAGGCGCTTTGGTCAAGCAGCATATGTGAGGCCACAAGATGTAGCCTCTGACAGCTCGGGGGATGATCATGCAGAGCACATTCCCAACGAGGCAATGTTTGAGCCCGAGATTGATGAAATGATCGAGACGATCATGGATTCAGAAAGGCTTATCTATGATGATATGAAAAGTGAAGCCGATACATCATTGTATAATGGAGCACGTATGTCTAGATTGAAAGCACTCCTGGTTCTTCTCAACATGCAGGCAAAGTTTGGATGGAGTGACACTAGCGTCACAGCGCTTTTCAGGTGATCTATTACAATTAGTTTACTTTAATAGAACTCTAAATGTATAATGATCTGATAGATTTTTACACGACTGTATCATATTTTTATGTTGTGTAGATTGCTGAAAGAGCACATTCTACCAGCTGACAATGTGATGCCAGATTCCCGAGATGAAGCAAGAAAGATTTTGCGAAACTTGGGGATGGATTACAATTCTATCCACGCTTGTCCTAATGACTGCATTCTTTTCAGAGGGGAATACACAGACATGGAGAAGTGTCCGAAATGTGATTCCGAAAGATATCGAGTAGATCTCCACGGGACAAAAATTCCACAAAAGGTTTTGCGACATTTTCCTTTGCTTCCTCGCATCAAGCATTTCTTCGAATGTAAGTCCATGGTCGCCCTAGCATCATGGCATGAGGAGAATAAATCTTCGGATGGTGTGCTACGAATTCCTGCAGATTGCACAGCCTGGAAACATATAGATGGAACATGGTCGGATTTTGCCAGGGAAGCTCGAAATTTGCGCTTAGGCCTGGCTATGGATGGCGTAAATCCATTTGGTCAAAGATCAACATCTTCCAGTGTATGGCCTGTTGTCATCGTCAACTACAACATTCCCCCGTGGTTGACTACGAAGAAGGGGCACCTATGGCTAAGCTTGATTGTGCCAGGGCGATATAAAGTGGGGAATATGGATGTGTATCTTCGTCCACTATTGGAAGAGCTACAACAATTGTGGATTGGCATAGAGGTGGTGGATATGAGCCGACACACAGGACGACAGAATGCTTTGATCAGAGGTATTCTAATGTGGACCATGCATGACTATCCCGGGCTAAAAGAATGCTCAGGTGATCTATTGACACTCCTCTCTCAGACACTGTAAATCTTGTTTTTCCCCATAGTTGATCTATTATCATGTGTATACATGCAGGGCTTCAAACAAGCGGATACAGAGCATGTGTCACATGTGGACCTAGACTGAATGCACGTAGGGCACCCTCACTGAAGAAGCAAATCTACGAAGGTCATCAAGCGTATCTTCCGGAGAATCATGTGTTACGCGACGGCTTTTTGGGAAGAGAGCCACCAAGGATGTCTGCACAAGCATGGTTAGAGCAGAAGGAGATGTGCGATGACGGATTGCCTCCAGGGATGAAGAGACTATCTCTATGGTACGAGTTACCATACTGGCCCCGACTCGTGATCAATCACTTGCTCGATCCAATGCACATATTCAAGAATGTGGGTAATCTACTATGGGACCATTTGACCGGCAAGAAAGATACTTTGGGAGCCAGAGTTGACCTTAGAAATGTGGATCGTATGGAGCAATATTGGCCGCAAACAGCGTCTGATGGATCGATAAAACTTCCTAAAGCACCATGGATTTTCACAGGAGCCCAAGAACGCAAAGTAAAAGAGGCCATTCGATCTTTGCGGACCCCCACTGGCGTAATGCACTCGTTCCGAACGTGTTTTACTAAAGAAGGAAAGCTTACCGGTTTGAAGTCACACGATTGGCATAAAATGTGTCAGGTACGTTCATAGTGGACTTTAATATCATTGCATAAAATGTGGACTTTAATATCATTGCTGCACATACTTTACAGTTTATTTTACCGGTTGCCATTGAGGGATGTTTGTCTCTCGACATCCGTAACACAATCTACAAACTTGCAAAGCTGGTGCAATGGATCTCACAAAAGGAGATCGACGTAGACTCCATACCATTCGCCAAACTAAATGCTGCGGAGCTTGTGTGCATGTTTGAGAAACATTTTCCTACTACAATACTAACCATTCAGGTGCATCTTCTTATTCACATAGTTGATGAGGTGGAAATAGCTGGCACAGTTCATTCCAGATGGATGTTCTTCTTAGAGCGTTTCATGAAAACGCTTAAGGGATATGTGCGTCAAAAGGCACGTCCGGAGGGTAGCATGGCAGAAGGTTGGTTGGTATCAGAGTCCCTAGTGTACATTGGAGAGTGGCTAGACGGATTTGATAAATCCCGGGACACGCTATGGCGAACCATAGATGATGAGCGCATATCTGGGATTGTCATGTGCAATCTCGGTGTTGAGAAGAAGATGACGGAAGATCTAGAGGCTAAAATCAACCGATTTTGCATGCTTCACAATCCAGTGATGCAAAAGTGGATTTCACAATATGAGGATGCAAAGCAAGAGCGACAAAGGGCACGAATCGAGTGGAGACGGGGAAGACGACCACCGATGCACTATCCAGCGGTTCTGGAGAGCCTACCAACCTTCATGAGCTTAAGATGGTTGCACAACCAATTGAAAAGCGCACAACAATGCGGTGACGAAGTGACTGAAGAAGAGTGGGAGTACTCTCGGGGTTGCGCGACCAAGGTAAGTTTGCAATGTACGACTAGCAAGTGACTTTATTTATAAACGTTTGAACGGCCACTCATAATCTTTGTTCGTTGTAGTATAAGTCATACACAGCAGCATGGTGTAAAGGTCGACATTTTAGGGTGGAACGAATCGACAAAAAGCGTTTTACTCAAGATTGTGGAATCATGGCAAAATTTGAACAGTCTAGTCGACGACGTTCCTCTGATGCAGATCTCGTGGTGGCGGAACTCACTTACTTCGGCACGCTGCAAGAGATTTTGAGGATCGATTACAGAGGATTTTTTGTCGACTTGTTCGACGTGCAATGGTTCAAGATAATCATGGAGGGTCGAAACGCTACTGTGCGTAGAGGAGAGTCTGGTTTTCTTGAGGTGGATTCTACTAAGAAATGGACTGACCTAAGAGACACTTTCGTACTACCCGAGCATTGTGAACAAGTAAGTATATAAATAGTTAACATCCCCCTTTTACAAGTTATGTGCTTGAAAGCTCTCATGTAAGTTATGTGGCTCTGGCAGGTAGTATTTCATCCTACAAAGTCTACATCAAACTGGTGGTACGTCATAGAGGTAGCCCCTCGTAGTGCAAGGACGTATGAAGGCTACCATGTGCCAATCACAACGACATCAATGGAGGAGATCAGAGAAGATGCTCAATCAGAAGCCGCTGCGGTGGTGCCAGACGAGCATCAAGATGCTACTACTCTATATGGGGTGCATGCAGAGGAGCTACAAAATGAAACAGAGGATATGTGTTTAAACGGAGAGCTCTATATAGATATAGGAAGTTATGCTGAGTTATGCGAGGATGAGAGAGAGATCTCTTAAAGCCACAAATATTGTATTTGAACAATTTTGCTCCGTGCTGTAAAAGCTCTAGCTCTCTAAGTAGCTTCCATGGTGTGTAACGCTCTTTTCTACTCGCGCTCACATCTTTTGATTGAAAATTCTGAGTTTTCGACTTGCCTCTTCTATCACTCGATTCATTGCGTCATTGTATTTATATGCGTCATTACGTCATTGTATTTAATGGTCTTTGCGTCATTGTCTACTCTATTCATTCAATATTAAGTTTAAATATTCGTGTGTTTAATGCAGGTATGGATGATGAGGAGTTTCTTTCTTCTTTGTCACCGCAGCAGAGACAGTGGTACGTGGAGCGTCATCGCTCTGGCGCATCATCGCGCGTTCCTACACCATCCGCATCTCCCTCTCTTTCGGAGCATTCGGCGCGCTCCGAAGCTTCGGCGTCGACGAGACGAGCGTCACACTCGTCTAGACACCGGCGCTCTAGTGGTGGCGGTGGCGGTTGTTGTGGGGATTCCGCCACCGATGCCTCCACACCGCCTCGTGTTCGACGAGGCTCTTTACCCTCCCCTTCTTTGCCCGCCCCCACACCAGCCACAGCATCGCCGTCTACGCCAGGTTTTGCACGGCTGACTGTTCCTAGAAGCTACACACCTCTACCTACTCCGCCAGGAGCCACCCCACTCGACACTCCTCGCTTCGGCGCCCAGACGTCGATGGAGACACCTGACGTCCGTACCCCCATCGACATGCCGCTAGAGACCCCTGCCGGGACACCCAGGTTCACGTGTCACCGGCCAGAGGGCTTGCCTTACTCCGTCGACATCAACGGCGGCATCATCATGGATGATGACGGCAAGAAGGTGATCTCGCGCATGCGTGGTCTTTGCTCTCAGCTGTTTAGACACTATATACTAAACAAATGGAGTGAAGTACCAAGTGATTTAAAAAACAGAGTCATCAGCATACTTCATGATGAGTTTCCCGTTCCAACACAAGCGACCTGATGAAGATTCGAATGCACGAATACTGCAAACACAAGCGTTCCGAAGTGCAAAAAGCAATCAAGAATGGGTGGAATAGGCCAGATTGGCTGGCCAAAGAAGATTGGAAGAATGCGAAGAAAGCAGCGCGCGAGAATCCCGACAAGTGGAAGCAACAAAAGGATGCAGCCAGAGCGCGAGTAGAGGCAGGGAGCTCGCACCACTTGGGGAGCGGTGGATGGGCATCATTTGAGGCCGATTTTGTAAGTCTTTTCACATTGCTCTTTATGCATGTTCGATAGTTTAGGGTTTATGAGTTTTTTAGTTCTAACATAATGAAATCTTTGTATGTTTTGACAGTGGTCGATGACAGGACGTGATCCCACACCGTACGAGCGCGAGTACGCAGGCAGGAAGGGCTTAAACGCCCTGATGGACATTCTCAGTTCTCGCGGCGGCATGGTTAGTATTAGGGTTTACTCTTTTTTATTTTTTGTATTGTTTTATAAATGTCGTTATATGTTTATATTTACTGAAAACTGTCTTATTGTCTTTTTTTGCAGAATCCGACAGATACGCCGCTTGGACGCGATGAGACGTCTGATTAGACGACGTCAGTTTAGCCGTAGCTAGATAGCATTAGTTTAGGGTTTCTCATAGCTTATGTATCATGAGACGGATTTTATACGTCTTTTTGAACCATGTATATTATTACATTTGTCACCGCAATTCCTTTTGCCAATCAATTCTTTATGCCTATGATGTTGTACAATTGTCATTATTACATTTGCCAATCAATTCAGTTTGTCTATGATGTGTACAATTGTCAATTTTGCAAACAATGCGTCTTGTGGGTGACTATTTTGGGTCTATTATTTACCTTTGCACTTTTTTTAAAAAGTGAATCAAGTACAATATGGTTGATGGGTGGCAGGGCATTGAATGCCCTACCACCAAAAAAATATTCTCTCAGGCGTCGCTATAAGCGTCGCTATTTATGGCTCTGTAGCGTCGCTATATGCGTCGCTATACTCTTCTGTGAGAGCGTCGCTATCTACGTCGCTATAGGCGTCGCTATGAGCGTCGCTATATAGCGACGCCTATAGCGACGGAGATAGCGACGCTCTCGTAGCGACGCTTTTAGCGACGGTTATAGCGACGCCGGGGGTTATAAAAACCCAGTGTATTTCCGTCGCTAAGAGCGTCACAAGAGCACACAACCTCTTGTAGTGATAATCAAATGTTATATTTACTTGAGATTTCATCCATGAAAAATGAAAATGATGCATGTACTTGAGATTTCCATCCATGTACAATACTTTACAATGTCAAGTAAAGTTATAGTCAGCAAACAACTCTTCTCCTGCTTCAACTTGACAAATAGTCTCAATGCATACATGGCCATATTCTTCTGACTTGATGTGTGAAGAGGTGCATTTATGCCAAGGTGGCAAATTTGGATCAAATGTATAGCGTACGTTGGGACAGACATTTGTACTGTGAGAACTATTTATATAGCCCGACACGTTTCCTTCTTCTACACAACCAATAATGTATGATTGATCTTCCTCTTCTTCTATGTTTGGATCCTCTAGAAGAGAATATTTATAAGCTCTTGGAAATATTTTGCATATCTTTTTCCAGTCTTGAAATCTATACTTATGCCCTCCATAGTTTAGAATAGTCAAACCACTTTCCAGGGTAGTATGCACAAATAGCCCATAACCAGCTCCTTCAATACATGAAAGTCGCACTTCAAAATCCACACCGTTAATATGGAAAATTACATCTTTGGGAATAGGAAAAGTTGGTGTCCCAAAAGGATCTTCATGCCAATCATAGTGTGAAATACATCTAGTTTTTATATCACTTAACTCCTTTGTGTCTGCAAAAAGAAGAAAATATTATGCATAAAATAATGACAATATCAAAGAAAGATATCATTATTTTATAGTCCAATAGGTCCATTGTATGGAAGACTTAGAGTGCCTCTTACATGGTGCCTCCAAGGTTTCCAAAAAATAAAATCATTGGAAAAAAAAAGCCACTGTGTCTCCAATCTATTGCCCATTTGAAGCATAGAGAGAACCAAGGTCCACCACTTGTCCAAGCTAGACATGGAGCATTGACACAAGATCCAACACTTATCCAAGAACCCTATAGTATATGTGGTAACATGGGATGCATTGATGCAACAAAAGTAGTCTAGCCTCCTCATCCATCTCTTTTTTCTTGTAGCCTAGAGGGATTAGTTTCAAGGTCTATCACTAGTCAAAAACTACACATAGAACATTGATACAAGGTTCCACCACATGTGAAACCTATCATCTCTAGTAGCATGGATGGTTTGATATCAAGGTTCATCGCGTGTCCTACCTATACTCTATTGTAGCATATAGATTCTGGTTTGGTGGTACTACACTTGTCCAAACTTGGCTTGTTGTTGATATCTGGAGGTAATCAAGGGTCCTCCACTTGTCCAAGTTAGGCATATAAAACAATTGCAAGGTCCACCATGTGTACAACATATGATTGATTATAGCATGCATGGTCTTATTTCATGGGCAACCATCTTCTCTCCAACATGTGTCCAACCTCGGCTCCATTGAAGCATGGAGAGAAGCAAGGTCCACCACTTATCAAAGCTATTATTTTCTCCCAGTGCTTTCAAAACCCATAATACGTTGTACATGGGGGGGGGGGGGGATTCTTGTTTCAAGGTCCACCACTTGGCTAAGATTGGATCCATTGAAACATAAAGAGAAGCAAGCTCTACCATTTGTCCAAGCTAGGAGCCATTGAAACATGAAAACCCCATAATATGTTGTATACGGGGGGTGTTTTTCAAGGTCTACCACTTGTCTAAGCTATGGTCCATTGGAACATGGAGAGAACCAAAGCTCCACCACTTTTCTAAGCTAGGATCCATTGAAACATGGAGAGAAGCAAGCTCCATTGTTTGTTTAATCTAGGCTCCATTGGAACATGGAGAAAACAAGCTCCACCACTTGCCTATTATTGCATAGAGATTCTGGTTTGAAGGTCCACCACTTGTCCAACCTTGCCTTCATGTATGGAGATAATCAAGAGTGCAATGCTTCTCTAAGCTAGGGACATAAAAGAGTTTCAAGGTCCACTACATATACGATCTATGATGGGTTGTAGCACGGGAGGTTTCATTTTAAGGTTGACCACTTCTCCAGCTCCGCTTGTCCAACCTCAGATCCATTGAAGAATGGAGAATAAAGGTGTACCAACTCTCCAAAATAGGCAAGACAATCTCTATAAAACCCATGAATTGTTAATATATGCTATGCTGTGGAGTTTTGTTTGAAGTTCCACTCCTTATCCAAGCTACAATCCATTGAAGCATGGAACTAAGTAAGATATATCTCTAGTCCAAGATAGGATCCATTGAAACATAGAGAGAATAAAGGTCCACCACTTGTCCAAGCTATGCATGGGTAATTGATATAAGGACCACTACGTTTTCACCTATACTATGCTCTATCATGGATGGTTTCATATCCCACCAATTTTCCAACCTATTTAGTAGGTTGTATTATGGGGGTTTGGTTTCAAGGTACTTCACTTGTCTAAGGTGGGTTCCATTGAACCATGGAGAGAAACTATGTCTACCACTTGTCCGAAATATGCTCCTTTAAAACATAAAAACAAGGTCCACCACTTGTCCAAGCTAAAGTTTCTCTCCATTGAAGCATGGAGAGAAACAAGGTCTACCACCTGTCCAAAATATGCTCCATTGAAACATAAAAGCAAGGTCCACCACTTGTCCAAGCTAATATAACAAATGGGTGTTGGTTACAAGGTGTACCACACTTGACTAAACTAGTCTTCATGCAAGGTCTACCACATGTCCAAGCTATATGAGCTTGTTTTGAAGGTCTACCACACCTCTTGAAATTAGGATCCATGTAAGGTCCACCTTTTGTCCAGCTATGCATTTAATGAGTACTAAAACTAAGTAAATTGCAGTACTTAAATACCTTTCCAAGATCATTAAGATTTTGGTCTCTAAGGCCGGCCACCACCACATGTCTAATCTATGCTCTAATTGATTACTTATGCTAGTTCTCAAAGTCCAAACATAAGCTCCCTTCTAGCAAGGCTAGTTTAAATTTAGGCTCGAGCACCTGTCTAAGCTAGGTTCAATTTATGAAGCATCACCATTTAACCATGCTACGATCTAATGTATCATATCAAGGGGGTATTGATAAAAGGTCCAAAACTTATTGAGTTCAAGCTCTTAAGTAATTAAGTCTTTGTGAGTATTAAATGTTATAGTCTTAGTCTACAGATCCACCATTCAAAAACTCAAGTAATTTACTATTTACATTCAAACCTTGAATGCTTGAGATACAAAATACAAATTCAATCAATACTATATAAAGCAAAATCTAACATTAAGAGTATCAAATCAGTAACAAGAAACACTAACATGCACAAGAAACTCAAAACATACGTGTCTCCATTTCCAAAAAGTCCTCTATTGACAGAGGATGGTGTTGTTGTTGTTCTTCTTCTCTTTGTGGAGAGCACTCCTCTGTAACAGGCACAATGTCGCCTGATTGCGAAGTGGATTGTTGAAGTCCAGCCCATTTTTCTATATCTTCATGAGACTTAACAAAGTCTAGCAGCATGGTCTCCACGCTTTTTGCCTCCTCCACACTATCAATTAAGCAGATAACTTCTTTTTTCTGTTGTATTCCTTCTTGTGCAACCAAGGAGCCATCACCAAAAACATCAACAAGCTTGCGGTCTTCAAAACAATATGTACGAATGTAGTGCTTGACCAAAGCTCTTTTTTTGGCCTCCAAATATTGTAAATCTGACATATCGTTATCTGCTACTTGAAGAAGAGAACAATCAATTGGCATGGGATGTTCCTCTAATCTTCTTCTCAGGTCTTCAAATGCATTGCCTTGTCCCAAGAAGGCAATAACTGTTAGGAATTGAATTGCTCCTTTGCAAGGAGCTGATGGAAAGTGATGCAATGCACCACAACAATGGTAGCTCAGATTATCTCCCATGGCGTCAAAGGCACATTGCAATTTTGTGAAGTTAGTGAAATCCACAAATGCAAGAAAGACAAATCCAGGATCTGTTGAGCCTCCAGCAATAGCCAAGATCCCATCCAAAGCATTGTTAAATGTCTCCTCACTCCACTTCAAATTGCCTCCAACGTTTTTTGTCATATCTAAAACACATAAGCCAATAGGCACTTTATTATTGAAGTGGCGCATCAAGTAGAGATTGCCTTCCATTTGTAGGCTCACCACATAGATTGACCATGGCAAATCTCTAGGCTCAGTTTTCTCCTTTTGAAGGTGAATTGCCCATTGCATGTATTTTATTGCTCCATCTGGAAAAGCCATTTTCTTTGTTCCACGCGTCAAACTAGATCTGATCCATTCCTCGCATAGCATTAAAATTGTTTTATAAACAACATCATTGATGTTATACATTTTGACCACCTCCTCCCAGTTTTTACATGGTGAAGACTCATTCAAATTGTTGAAGCCTTCAAGAAGTGCATCTTGAATCAATTTGTCTTGCTTCAACTGCTTGATTCGATCATACATGTCAGTTGCATCACCATCCTTTGCACTCTTTGACAGTAAAATCTTCTCATCTCTAATCTCTTCTTGAATAGTCTTTACCTCTGATTCCTCAAGGCCACAAAGGTATCTAAATACAGTTGTTGGGGGTTTCTTATTCTCCTCTTCTAGATTTTCAATGATTTCTATCCAGCAATCATAAACTAAATCAGAGTACGTGACCATGTGTGCCTGTTTAGCAATCCAACTTGCTGCTGCACTCATTCTTGCCAATCGAAGAAAAGCCTAAAAAGAAATAGAGAAATAATTAAACTATTGAGCAAGATTTGTTAATTAAACACTATCAAAAAGACAAAGAAAATAACTTACATCCCATCCGGCACGAGAGATGCATGTCCCTCTGCAATTCCACTTGCTGCCTTTGGTGGTCGTCCTGAGAAGATCCATTGACTCCGTAAATGTCTCAATATTTGGCTGTAAGGTTGCTTGACATACAATGCCTGAGCCTCCTCATTTGCAATGGCAGATATAGCAGTTGCAACAAATGGAGGAGCATTCACAACAATGCGAGCCTTTCTAAATTTATACACGCTAATCAGTCTTTCAAAGATCTCTTTGTTGTTTTGTTCATTGTGAAGCAAAACTTTTGCAGCATAGATTGAATGCTGCCCATCAAGAATCCAATAATGATAATCTCTAATTTTTTGCTCCTCTACCTCTTCTACTGCCAAAGGAGTCCCCTTCTTTGATTTTGCATTTCGAACAGGCATCAAATATGCACATGCTGCAGGCTTGGTCGTACTCCGTGAAAATCCAAATAACACACTTTCAGCGTGTTTTTTATCCATAATACGTGCATTATAGTGATCAGGAGCAAGCCAACAATTTTGAATAGGGATATCAAATTCCCTATATTGGAAAGGAAAATAATTTATGTACTTATTCATTCCACCTGTATCTTTTTCTTGTCCTTTCATGGCCTCAGCTTCTAAAACATTTGGATCCACAATTCTCATCTTTGACATTGAACCCTCTGTTGATGAGGATGCCAAAGATGCCTTGTCTACATCCAAAATGGAACTAGTTCGCTTAGCTTCTACTTTCTGCACTTTTGCTTGCTTCTTTGTGGATGGTGGTCGTGAAGCTTTCACCTTCTTTCGTTGTAGTGTGGCAATGATGGAGCTTTGAAGTTGATCTGCTGTGATATTTGGATTTGATTCTGCAAACTTCCATCCTCGAGAAAACATTGTCTCTTCTTTGTTTCTAGACATGCGCTCCAATGCATATGCTCCTGGAGATAGTTGAAATTCTAGATTCATTGGAACTAGAATGTCAATGCATTCCACCTCTGGATGACTATCAACTACAGAGACAGATGCTTCCACAACTTGTCCAACATCTTCAAACAAGCTGTCATTCTCCTTTTTGGCAATAAATAGATGCACCTTATGAAATTGTGCACCCTCTATACCATGTATGTCCAAATACCATTTCCTAAGATCATTGCAAGTATAGTCAACTGAGACAGCAACCCTTGCAACCTGTTTCTTTGGAGCCATCTTTCCTGAAACAAAAAAACCAAATGTTATTTTAACATATACTTTTTTGTAATGGATTAAGTTTGTGTGAATACAAGTTCCACCACTTGTTCAAGCTAGATCTAAGCAAGTATACATAGTGATCATTTAAGCTAGTAAACTAAGGGAAGGGAGAAGTAAGGTCCACCACTTGTCCAAGCTCAGCTCTAGACAACATGGAGAGATTCGAGGTCTACTAATTGTCTAATATAGGCTAACTATATTGAAACATAGAGAGAAGCAAAGGTCCACCACTTGTCCAATCTAGGGTCCATTGAAACATGGAGAGAAGGATGCTCCACCATTTGTCCAAAATAGGCTCCATTGAAACATGAAGAGAAGCAAGATGCACCATGTCTTTGAGATGCTAGGCTCCATTGAAATACCTTAAAACCATGATATTTTGTATATGTGGGGTTTAAATTCAAGGTCCACCACTTGTCCAACCTATTATCCCTAGTAGCATGAGTGGTTTGGTCTCAAGATTCACCACTTTTCCACTCTATGTCATTATATTAAGAAGAGATCTGGGTGTTAAGGTCCACCACTTGTCCAACCTATAAGGCAATATCTTAAATGGTATTATTTACCACCACTTGGAATGCACATGATGGGTTTTACATAGGGGTATGGTTCCAAGGTCCACCACTTGTCCAAGCTAACTCTATTGAAACATAGAGAGAATCAAAGGTCCACCACTTGTCCAAGCTAGGCTCCATTGAAACATGGGAGAGAAGGATGCTCCACCATTTGTCCAAGCCAGGTTTGATTGAAACATGAAGAGAAGCAAGCTGCACCATGTCTCCAAAATGTTAGGCTCCATTGAAATATCTTAAACCCATGATATTTCGTACATGGGGGGTTTACATTCAAGGTCCACCACTTGTCCAACCTATTATCACTAGTAGCATGAGTGGTTTGATGTCAAGATTCACCACTTTTCCACTCTATGTCATTATATTAAGAAGATCTGGGTGTTAAGGTCCACCACTTGTCCAACCTATAAGGCTATATCTTAAAGGGTATTCTTTCTCACCACTTGGAATGACCATGATAGGTTTTACATGGGGGTTTGGTTCCAAGTTCCACCACTTGTCCAAGCTAACTCTATTGAAACATAGAGAGAAGCAAAGGTCTACCCTTGTCTAAGCTAGGGTCCATTGAAACATGGAGAGAAGGATGCTCCACCATTTTTTCCAAGATAGGCTCCATTGAAACATGAAGAGAAGCAGCTGCACCATGTCTCCAAGATGCTAAGATCCATTGAAATACCTTAAACCCACGATATTTTGTACATGGGGAGTTTACATTCAAGGTCCACCACTTGTCCAACCTATTATCTCTAGTAGCATGAGTGGTTTGGTCTCAAGATTCACCACTTTTCCACTCTATGTCATTACGTTAAGAAGATCTAGGTGTTAAGGTCGACCACTGTCCACCTATATTAGAGGTATATCATGAAAGGGTATTCTTTCTCACCACTTGAAATGTCCATGATATGTTTTTACATGGGGGTTTGGCTTCCAAGGTCCACCACTTGTCCAAGCTAACTCTATTGAAACATAGAGAGAAACAAAGGTCCACCACTTGTCCAAGCTAGGCTCCATTGAAACATGGAGAGAAGGATCCTCTACCATTTTGTCGAAGCTAATCTATTGAAACATGGGGGGTTTACATTCAAGGTCCACCACTTGTCCAACCTATTAACGCTAGTAGCATGAGTGGTTTGGTCTTCTAAGATTCACCATTTTTCACTCTATGTCATTATATTAAGATATTTGGGTGTTTTAGGTCCACCACTTGTCCAACCTATAAGGCACCACTTGTATATCTTTAAGGGTTGTTCTTATCTCACCACTTGGGAGTGACCATGATAGTTTTAAATTGGGGTTTTGTTTCAAGGTCCACCACTTGTCCAAGCTAACTCTATTGAAACATAGAAGAGATCAAAGGTCCACCACTTGTCCAAGCTAGGTGTCCATTGAAACATGGAGAGAAGGATGCTCCACCATTTGTCCAAGATACGCTCCATTGAAACATGAAGAGAGAGAAGCAAGCTACACCATGTCTCCAAGATGCTAGGCTCCATTGAAATACCTCAAACCCATGATCTTTTGAACATGGGGGGTTTACATTCAAGGTCCACCACTTGTCCAACCTATTATCTCTAGTAGCATGAGTGGTTTGGTCTCAAGATTCACCATTTTTCACTCTATGTCATTCTATTAAGAATATCTGGGTGCTAAGGTCCACCACTTGTCCAACCTATAAGGCTATATCTTGAACTTTATTCTTTCTCACCACTTGGAGTTACCAAGATAGGTTTTACATGGGAGTTTGATTCCAAGGCCCACCACTTGTCCAAGCTAACTCTATTGAAACATAGAGAGAAACAAAGGTCCACCACTTGTCCAAGCTAGGCTCCATTGAAACATGGAGAGAAGGATGCTCCACCATTTGTCAAGATAGGCTCCATTGAAACATGAAGGGAAGCAATCTGCACCATGTCTCCAGATGCTAGGCTCCATTGAAATACCTTAAACCCATGATATTTCGTACATGGGGGGTTTACATTCAAGGTCCACCACTTGTCCAACCTATTATTCTTAGTAGCATGAGTGGTTTGGTCTCAAGATTTACCACTTTTCCACTCTATGTAGTTATATTATGAAGATCTAGGTTTTAAGGTCGACCACTTGTCCAACCTATAAGGCTAGATCTGAAAGGGTATTATTTCTCACCACCTGGAATGACCATGATATGTTTTACATGGGGGTTTGGTTTCAAGGTCCACCACTTGTCCAAGCTAACTCTATGGAAACATAGAGAGAAGCAAAGGTCCACCACTTGTCCAAGCTAGGCTCCACTGAGACATTTAGAGAAGAATGATCCCCCATTGGTGGAAGATAGGCTTCATTGAAACATGAAAAGAAGCAAGTTGCACCATGTTTCCAAGATTCTAGGATCCATTGAAATACCTTAAACCCACGATATTGTTTACATGTGGGGTTTAACGGCAAGGCCAGTCACTTTTCCAAGCTATTATCCTTAGTAGCATGAGTGGTTTGGTCTCAAGATTCACCACTTTTCCACTCTATGTCATTATATAAAGAAGATCTAGGTGTTAAGGTTGACCACTTGTCCAACCTATAAGGGTATATCTTAAAGGGTATTCTTTCTCACCACTTGAAATATCCATGATATGTTTTACATGGGGGTTTGGCTCCAAGGTCCACCACTTGTCCAAGCTAACTCTATTGAAACATAGAGAGAAACAAAGGTCCACCACTTGTCCAAGCTAGGCTCCATTGAAACATGGAGAGAAGGATCCTCTACCATTTGTCGAAGCTAACTCTATTGAAACATGGGGGATTTACATTCAAGGTCCACCACTTGTCCAACCTATTAACGCTAGTAGCATAAGGGGTTTGGTCTCAAGATTCACCACTTTTTCACTGTGTGTCATTATATTAAGAATATTTGGGTATTAAGGTCCACCACTTGTCCAACCTATAAGACTATATCTTAATGGTTATTCTTTCTGACCACTTGGAGTGACCATGAAAGGTTTTACATAGGGGTTTGGGTCCAAGGTCCACCACTTGTCCAAGCTAACTCTATTGAAACATAGAGAGAAGCAAAGGTCCACCACTTGTCTAAGCTAGGGTCTATTGAAACATGGAGAGAAGGATGCTCCACCATTTGTCCAAGATAGACTCCATTGAAACATGAAGAGAAGCAAGCTGCACCATATCTCCAAGATGCTAGCCTCCATCGAAATACCTTAAACCCACGTTATTTTGTACATGGGGAGTTTACATTCAAGATCAACAATTTGTCCAACCTATTATCGCTAGTAGCATGAGTGGTTTGCTCTCAAGATTCACCACTTTTCCACTCTATGTCATTATATTGAGAATATTTGGGTGTTAAGGTCCACCACTTGTCCAACCTATAAGACTATATGTTATGGTTATTCTTTCTCACCCCTGAAAGACTATATCTTAATGGTTATCCCTAGCTATTATTGCTAGTAGCCTGACTGGTTTGGTCTCAAGATTCACCACTTTTAATAAGAATATCGCGTGTTAAGGTCCACCACTTGTCCAACCCTATAAGGCTACATCTTAAAGGTTATTCTTTATTACCACTTGAGTGACCATGATAGGTTTTACATGGGGGTTTGGTTCCAAGGTCCACCACTTGTCCAAGCTAACTCTATTGAAACATAGAGAGAAGCAAAGGTCCACCCCTTGTCTAAGCTAGGGTCCATTGAAACATGAGAGAAGGATGCTCCACCATTTGTCCAAGGTAGGCTCCATTGAAACATGAGGAGAATCAAGGTGCACCATGTCTCCAAGATGCTAGGCTCCATCGAAAAACATTAAACCCATGATATGTCGTAGATGAGGGTGTACATTCAAGGTCCACCACTTGTCCAAGCTATTATTGCTAGTAGCCTGAGTGGTTTGGTCTCAAGATTCACCACTTTTCCACTCTATGTCATTATATTAAGAATATGCGCGTGTTAAGGTCCACCACTTGTCCAACCTATAAGGCTACATCTTAAAGGTTATTCTTTAATACCACTTGGAGTGACCATGATAGGTTTTACATGGGGGTTTGGTTCCAAGGTCCACCACTTGTCCAAGCTAACTCTATTGAAACATAGAGAGAAACAAAGGTCCACCCTTGTCCAAGCTAGGGTCCATTGAAACATGGAGAGAAGGATGCTCCACCATTTGTCCAAGATAGGATCCATTGAAACATGACGAGAAGCAAGCTGCACCATGTCTCCAAGATGCTAGGCTCCATCGAAATACATTAAACCCACGATATTTCGTAGATGAGGGGTTTACATTCAAGGTCCACCACTTGTCCAAGCTATTATTGCTAGTATCCTGAGTGGTTTGGTCTCAAGATTCACCACTTTTATTAAGAATATGTGGGTGTTAAGGTCCACCACTTGTCCAACCTATAAGGCTACATCTTAAAGGTTATTCTTTCTTACTACTTGGAGTGACCATGATAGGTTTTACATGGGGGTTTGGTTCCAAGGTCCACCACTTGTCCAAGCTAACTCTATTGAAACATAGAGAGAAGCAAAGGTCCACCCCTTGTCTAAGCTAGGGTCCATTGAAACATGGAGAGAAGGATGCTCCACCATTTGTCCAAGTAGGCTCCATTGAAACATGAGGAGAAGCAAGGTGCACCATGTCCTCCAAGATGCTAGGCCCATCGAAAAACATTAAACCCACGATATGTCGTAGATGAGGGTTTACATTCAAGGTCCACCACTTGTCCAAGCTATTATTGCTAGTAGCCTGAGTGGTTTGGTCTCAAGATTCACCACTTTTCCACTCTATGTCATTATATTAAGAATATGCGCGTGTTAAGGTCCACCACTTGTCCAACCTATAAGGCTACATCTTAAAGGTTATTCTTTATTACCACTTGGAGTGACCATGATAGGTTTTACATGGGGGTTTGGTTCCAAGGTCCACCACTTGTCCAAGCTAACTCTATTGAAACATAGAGAGAAACAAAGGTCCATCACTTGTCCAAGCTAGGGTCCATTAAAACATGGAGAGAAGGATGCTCCACCATTTGTCCAAGATAGGATCCATTGAAACATGAGGAGAAGCAAGGTGCACCATGTCTCCAAGATGCTAGGCTCCATTGAAAAACATTAAACCCACGATATGTCGTAGATAAGGGGTTTACATTCAAGGTCCACCACTTGTCCAAGCTATTATTGCTAGTAGCCTGAGTGGTTTGGTCTCAAGATTCACCACTTCTCCACTCTATGTCATTATATTAAGAATATGCGCGTGTTAAGGTCCACCACTTGTCCAACCTATAAGGCTACATCTTAAAGGTTATTCTTTATTACCACTCGGAGTGACTATGATAGGTTTTACATGGGGGTTTGGTTCCAAGGTCCACCACTTGTCCAAGCTAACTCTATTGAAACATAGAGAGAAACAAAGGTCCACCACTTGTCCAAGCTAGGGTCCATTGAAACATGGAGAGAAGGATGCTCCACCATTTGTCCAAGATAGGCTCCATTGAAACATGACGAGAAGCAAGTTGCACCATGTCTCCAAGATGCTAGGCTCCATCGAAATACATTAAACCCACTATATTTCGTAGATGAGGGGTTTACATTCAAGGTCCACCACTTGTCCAAGCTATTATTGCTAGTATCCTGAGTGGTTTGGTCTCAAGATTCACCACTTCTCCACTCTATGTCATTATATTAAGAATATGCGCGTGTTAAGGTCCACCACTTGTCCAACCTATAAGGCTACATCTTAAAGGTTATTCTTTATTACCACTTGATGACCATGATAGGTTTTACATGGGGGTTTGGTTCCAGGTCCACCACTTGTCCAAGCTAACTCTATTGAAACATAGAGAGAAACAAAGGTCCACCACTTGTCCAAGCTAGGGTCCATTGAAACATGGAAGAAGGATGCTCCCACCATTTGTCCAAGATAGGCTCCATTGAAACATGAGGAGAAGCAAGGTGCACCATGTCTCCAAGATGCTAGGCTCCATCGAAAAACATTAAACCCACGATATGTCGTAGATGAGGGGTTTACATTCAAGGTCCACCACTTGTCCAAGCTATTATTGCTAGTAGCCTGAGTGGTTTGGTCTCAAGATTCACCACTTTTATTAAGAATATGCGCGTGTTAAGGTCCACCACTTGTCCAACCTATAAGGCTACATCTTAAAGGTTATTCTTTCTTACCACTTGGAGTGACCATGATAGGTTTTACATGGGGGTTTGGTTCCAAGGTCCACCACTTGTCCAAGCTAACTCTATTGAAACATAGAGAGAAGCAAAGGTCCCCCCTTGTCTAAGCTAGGGTCCATTGAAACATGGAGAGAAGGATGCTCCACCATTTGTCCAAGGTAGGCTCCATTGAAACATGAGGAGAAGCAAGGTGCACCATGTCTCCAAGATGCTAGGCTCCATCGAAAACATTAAACCCACGATATGTCGTAGATGAGGGGTTTACATTCAAGGTCCACCACTTGTCCAAGCTATTATTGCTAGTAGCCTGAGTGGTTTGGTCTCAAGATTCACCACTTTTCCACTCTATGTCATTATATTAAGAATATGCGCGTGTTAAGGTCCACCACTTGTCCAACCTATAAGGCTACATCTTAAAGGTTATTCTTTATTACCACTTGGAGTGACCATGATAGGTTTTACATGGGGGTTTGGTTCCAAGGTCCACCACTTGTCCAAGCTAACTCTATTGAAACATAGAGAGAAACAAAGGTCCACCACTTGTCCAAGCTAGGGTCCATTGAAACATGGAGAGAAGGATGCTCCACCATTTGTCCAAGATAGGCTCCATTGAAACATGACGAGAAGCAAGCTGCACCATGTCTCCAAGATGCTAGGCTCCATCGAAATACATTAAACCCACGATATTTCGTAGATGAGGGGTTTACATTCAAGGTCCACCACTTGTCCAAGCTATTATTGCTAGTAGCCTGAGTGGTTTGGTCTCAAGATTCACCACTTTTATTAAGAATATGTGGGTGTTAAGGTCCACCACTTGTCCAACCTATAAGGCTACATCTTAAAGGTTATTCTTTCTTACTACTTGGAGTGACCATGATAGGTTTTACATGGGGGTTTGGTTCCAAGGTCCACCACTTGTCCAAGCTAACTCTATTGAAACATAGAGAGAAGCAAAGGTCCACCCCTTGTCTAAGCTAGGGTCCATTGAAACATGGAGAGAAGGATGCTCCACCATTTGTCCAAGGTAGGCTCCATTGAAACATGAGGAGAAGCAAGGTGCACCATGTCTCCAAGATGCTAGGCTCCATCGAAAAACATTAAACCCACGATATGTCGTAGATGAGGGGTGTACATTCAAGGTCCACCACTTGTCCAAGCTATTATTGCTAGTAGCCTGAGTGGTTTGGTCTCAAGATTCACCACTTTTCCACTCTATGTCATTATATTAAGAATATGCGCGTGTTAAGGTCCACCACTTGTCCAACCTATAAGGCTACATCTTAAAGGTTATTCTTTATTACCACTTGGAGTGACCATGATAGGTTTTACATGGGGGTTTGGTTCCAAGGTCCACCACTTGTCCAAGCTAACTCTATTGAAACATAGAGAGAAACAAAGGTCCACCACTTGTCCAAGCTAGGGTCCATTGAAACATGGAGAGAAGGATGCTCCACCATTTGTCCAAGATAGGCTCCATTGAAACATGACGAGAAGCAAGCTGCACCATGTCTCCAAGATGCTAGGCTCCATCGAAATACATTAAACCCACGATATTTCGTAGATGAGGGGTTTACATTCAAGGTCCACCACTTGTCCAAGCTATTATTGCTAGTAGCCTGAGTGGTTTGGTCTCAAGATTCACCACTTTTATTAAGAATATGTGGGTGTTAAGGTCCACCACTTGTCCAACCTATAAGGCTACATCTTAAAGGTTATTCTTTCTTACTACTTGGAGTGACCATGATAGGTTTTACATGGGGGTTTGGTTCCAAGGTCCACCACTTGTCCAAGCTAACTCTATTGAAACATAGAGAGAAGCAAAGGTCCACCCCTTGTCTAAGCTAGGGTCCATTGAAACATGGAGAGAAGGATGCTCCACCATTTGTCCAAGGTAGGCTCCATTGAAACATGAGGAGAAGCAAGGTGCACCATGTCTCCAAGATGCTAGGCTCCATCGAAAAACATTAAAACCACGATATGTCGTAGATGAGGGGTTTACATTCAAGGTCCACCACTTGTCCAAGCTATTATTGCTAGTAGCCTGAGTGGTTTGGTCTCAAGATTCACCACTTTTCCACTCTATGTCATTATATTAAGAATATGCGCGTGTTAAGGTCCACCACTTGTCCAACCTATAAGGCTACATCTTAAAGGTTATTCTTTATTACCACTTGGAGTGACCATGATAGGTTTTACATGGGGGTTTGGTTCCAAGGTCCACCACTTGTCCAAGCTAACTCTATTGAAACATAGAGAGAAACAAAGGTCCACCACTTGTCCAAGCTAGGGTCCATTGAAACATGGAGAGAAGGATGCTCCACCATTTGTCCAAGATAGGCTCCATTGAAACATGACGAGAAGCAAGCTGCACCATGTCTCCAAGATGCTAGGCTCCATCGAAATACATTAAAACCACGATATTTCGTAGATGAGGGGTTTACATTCAAGGTCCACCACTTGTCCAAGCTATTATTGCTAGTATCCTGAGTGGTTTGGTCTCAAGATTCACCACTTTTATTAAGAATATGTGGGTGTTAAGGTCCACCACTTGTCCAACCTATAAGGCTACATCTTAAAGGTTATTCTTTCTTACTACTTGGAGTGACCATGATAGGTTTTACATGGGGGTTTGGTTCCAAGGTCCACCACTTGTCCAAGCTAACTCTATTGAAACATAGAGAGAAGCAAAGGTCCACCCCTTGTCTAAGCTAGGGTCCATTGAAACATGGAGAGAAGGATGCTCCACCATTTGTCCAAGGTAGGCTCCATTGAAACATGAGGAGAAGCAAGCTGCACCATGTCTCCAAGATGCTAGGCTCCATCGAAAAACATTAAACCCACGATATGTCGTAGATGAGGGGTTTACATTCAAGGTCCACCACTTGTCCAAGCTATTATTGCTAGTAGCCTGAGTGGTTTGGTCTCAAGATTCACCACTTTTCCACTCTATGTCATTATATTAAGAATATGCGCGTGTTAAGGTCCACCACTTGTCCAACCTATAAGGCTACATCTTAAAGGTTATTCTTTATTACCACTTGGAGTGACCATGATAGGTTTTACATGGGGGTTTGGTTCCAAGGTCCACCACTTGTCCAAGCTAACTCTATTGAAACATAGAGAGAAACAAAGGTCCACCACTTGTCCAAGCTAGGGTCCATTGAAACATGGAGAGAAGGATGCTCCACCATTTGTCCAAGATAGGCTCCATTGAAACATGACGAGAAGCAAGCTGCACCATGTCTCCAAGATGCTAGGCTCCATCGAAATACATTAAACCCACGATATTTCGTAGATGAGGGGTTTACATTCAAGGTCCACCACTTGTCCAAGCTATTATTGCTAGTAGCCTGAGTGGTTTGGTCTCAAGATTCACCACTTTTATTAAGAATATGTGGGTGTTAAGGTCCACCACTTGTCCAACCTATAAGGCTACATCTTAAAGGTTATTCTTTCTTACTACTTGGAGTGACCATGATAGGTTTTACATGGGGGTTTGGTTCCAAGGTCCACCACTTGTCCAAGCTAACTCTATTGAAACATAGAGAGAAGCAAAGGTCCACCCCTTGTCTAAGCTAGGGTCCATTGAAACATGGAGAGAAGGATGCTCCACCATTTGTCCAAGGTAGGCTCCATTGAAACATGAGGAGAAGCAAGGTGCACCATGTCTCCAAGATGCTAGGCTCCATCGAAAAACATTAAACCCACCATATGTCGTAGATGAGGGGTTTACATTCAAGGTCCACCACTTGTCCAAGCTATTATTGCTAGTAGCCTGAGTGGTTTGGTCTCAAGATTCACCACTTTTCCACTCTATGTCATTATTTTAAGAATATGCGCGTGTTAAGGTCCACCACTTGTCCAACCTATAAGGCTACATCTTAAAGGTTATTCTTTATTACCACTTGGAGTGACCATGATAGGTTTTACATGGGGGTTTGGTTCCAAGGTCCACCACTTGTCCAAGCTAACTCTATTGAAACATAGAGAGAAACAAAGGTACACCACTTGTCCAAGCTAGGGTCCATTGAAACATGGAGAGAAGGATGCTCCACCATTTGTCCAAGATAGGATCCATTGAAACATGACGAGAAGCAAGTTGCACCATGTCTCCAAGATGCTAGGCTCCATCGAAATACATTAAACCCACGATATTTCGTAGATGAGGGGTTTACATTCAAGGTCCACCACTTGTCCAAGCTATTATTGCTGGTATCCTGAGTGGTTTGGTCTCAAGATTCACCACTTTTATTAAGAATATGTGGGTGTTAAGGTCCACCACTTGTCCAACCTATAAGGCTACATCTTAAAGGTTATTCTTTCTTACTACTTGGAGTGACCATGATAGGTTTTACATGGGGGTTTGGTTCCAAGGTCCACCACTTGTCCAAGCTAACTCTATTGAAACATAGAGAGAAGCAAAGGTCCACCCCTTGTCTAAGCTAGGGTCCATTGAAACATGGAGAGAAGGATGCTCCACCATTTGTCCACGGTAGGCTCCATTGAAACATGAGGAGAAGCAAGGTACACCATGTCTCCAAGATGCTACGCTCCATCGAAAAACATTAAACCCACGATATGTCGTAGATGAGGGGTTTACATTCAAGGTCCACCACTTGTCCAAGCTATTATTGCTAGTAGCCTGAGTGGTTTGGTCTCAAGATTCACCACTTTTCCACTCTATGTCATTATATTAAGAATATGCGCGTGTTAAGGTCCACCACTTGTCCAACCTATAAGGCTACATCTTAAAGGTTATTCTTTATTACCACTTGGAGTGACCATGATAGGTTTTACATGGGGGTTTGGTTCCAAGGTCCACCACTTGTCCAAGCTAACTCTATTGAAACATAGAGAGAAACAAAGGTCCACCACTTGTCCAAGCTAGGGTCCATTGAAACATGGAGAGAAGGATGCTCCACCATTTGTCCAAGATAGGCTCCATTGAAACATGACGAGAAGCAAGCTGCACCATGTCTCCAAGATGCTAGGCTCCATCGAAATACATTAAACCGACGATATTTCGTAGATGAGGGGTTTACATTTAAGGTCCACCAATTGTCCAAGCTATTATTGCTAGTAGCCTGAGTGGTTTGGTCTCAAGATTCACCACTTTTATTAAGAATATGCGCGTGTTAAGGTCCACCACTTGTCCAACCTATAAGGATACATCGTAAAGGTTATTCTTTATTACCACTTGAAGTGACCATGATAGGTTTTACATGGGGGTTTGGTTCCAAGGTCCACCCTTGTTCAAGCTAACTCTATTGAAACATAGAGAGAAGCAAAGGTCCACCCCTTGTCTAAGCTAGGGTCCATTGAATCATGGAGAGAAGGATGCTCCACCATTTGTCCAAGGTAGGCTCCATTGAAACATGAGGAGAAGCAAGGTGCACCATGTCTCCAAGATGCTAGGCTCCATTGAAAAACATTAAACCCACGATATGTCGTAGATGAGGGGTTTACATTCAAGGTCCACCACTTGTCCAAGCTATTATTGCTAGTAGCCTGAGTGGTTTGGTCTCAAGATTCACCACTTTTCCACTCTATGTCATTATATTAAGAATATGCGCGTGTTAAGGTCCACCACTTGTCCAACCTATAAGGCTACATCTTAAAGGTTATTCTTTATTACCACTTGGAGTGACCATGATAGGTTTTACATGGGGGTTTGGTTCCAAGGTCCACCACTTGTCCAAGCTAACTCTATTGAAACATAGAGAGAAACAAAGGTCCACCACTTGTCCAAGCTAGGGTCCATTGAAACATGGAGAGAAGGATGCTCCACCATTTGTCCAAGATAGGCTCCATTGAAACATGACGAGAAGCAAGCTGCACCATGTCTCCAAGATGCTAGGCTCCATCGAAATACATTAAACCCACGATATTTCGTAGATGAGGGGTTTACATTCAAGGTCCACCACTTGTCCAAGCTATTATTGCTAGTAGCGTGAGTGGTTTGGTCTCAAGATTCACCACTTTTATTAAGAATATGTGGGTGTTAAGGTCCACCACTTGTCCAACCTATAAGGCTACATCTTCAAGGTTATTCTTTCTTACTACTTGGAGTGACCATGATAGGTTTTACATGGGGGTTTGGTTCCAAGGTCCACCACTTGTCCAAGCTAACTCTATTGAAACATAGAGAGAAGCAAAGGTCCACCCCTTGTCTAAGCTAGGGTCCATTGAAACATGGAGAGAAGGATGCTCCACCATTTGTCCAAGGTAGGCTCCATTGAAACATGAGGAGAAGCAAGGTGCACCATGTCTCCAAGATGCTAGGCTCCATCGAAAAACATTAAACCCACGATATGTCGTAGATGAGGGGTTTACATTCAAGGTCCACCACTTGTCCAAGCTATTATTGCTAGTAGCCTGAGTGGTTTGGTCTCAAGATTCACCACTTTTCCACTCTATGTCATTATTTTAAGAATATGCGCGTGTTAAGGTCCACCACTTGTCCAACCTATAAGGCTACATCTTAAAGGTTATTCTTTATTACCACTTGGAGTGACCATGATAGGTTTTACATGGGGGTTTGGTTCCAAGGTCCACCACTTGTCCAAGCTAACTCTATTGAAACATAGAGAGAAACAAAGGTCCACCACTTGTCCAAGCTAGGGTCCATTGAAACATGGAGAGAAGGATGCTCCACCATTTGTCCAAGATAGGCTCCATTGAAACATGACGAGAAGCAAGCTGCACCATGTCTCCAAGATGCTAGGCTCCATGGAAATACATTAAACCCACGATATTTCGTAGATGAGAGGTTTACATTCAAGGTCCACCACTTGTCCAAGATATTATTGCTAGTAGCCTGAGTGGTTTGGTCTCAAGATTCACCACTTTTATTAAGAATATGTGGGTGTTAAGGTCCACCACTTGTCCAACCTATAAGGCTACATCTTAAAGGTTATTCTTTCTTACTACTTGGAGTGACCATGATAGGTTTTACATGGGGGTTTGGTTCCAAGGTCCACCACTTGTCCAAGCTAACTCTATTGAAACATAGAGAGAAGCAAAGGTCCACCCCTTGTCTAAGCTAGGGTCCATTGAAACATGGAGAGAAGGATGCTCCACCATTTGTCCAAGGTAGGCTCCATTGAAACATGAGGAGAAGCAAGGTGCACCATGTCTCCAAGATGCTAGGCTCCATCGAAAAACATTAAACCCACGATATGTCGTAGATGAGGGGTTTACATTCAAGGTCCACCACTTGTCCAAGCTATTATTGCTAGTAGCCTGAGTGGTTTGGTCTCAAGATTCACCACTTTTCCACTCTATGTCATTATATTAAGAATATGCGCGTGTTAAGGTCCACCACTTGTCCAACCTATAAGGCTACATCTTAAAGGTTATTCTTTATTACCACTCGGAGTGACCATGATAGGTTTTACATGGGGGTTTGGTTCCAAGGTCCACCACTTGTCCAAGCTAACTCTATTGAAACATAGAGAGAAACAAAGGTCCACCACTTGTCCAAGCTAGGGTCCATTGAAACATGGAGAGAAGGATGCTCCACCATTTGTCCAAGATAGGCTCCATTGAAACATGACGAGAAGCAAGATGCACCATGACTCCAAGATGCTAGGCTCCATCGAAAAACATTAAACCCACGATATTTCGTAGATGAGGGGTTTACATTCAAGGTCCACCACTTGTCCAAGCTATTATTGCTAGTAGCGTGAGTGGTTTGGTCTCAAGATTCACCACTTTTATTAAGAATATGCGGGTGTTAAGGTCCACCACTTGTCCAACCTATAAGGCTACATCTTAAAGGTTATTCTTTCTTACTACTTGGAGTGACCATGATAGGTTTTACATGGGGGTTTGGTTCCAAGGTCCACCACTTGTCCAAGCTAACTCTATTGAAACATAGAGAGAAGCAAAGGTCCACCCATTGTCTAAGCTAGGGTCCATTGAAACATGGAGAAAAGGATGCTCCACCATTTGTCCAAGGTAGGCTCCATTGAAACATGAGAAGAAGCAAGGTGCACCATGTCTCCAAGATGCTAGGCTCCATCGAAAAACATTAAACCCACGATATGTCGTAGATGAGGGGTGTACATTCAAGGTCCACCACTTGTCCAAGCTATTATTGCTAGTAGCCTGAGTGGTTTGGTCTCAAGATTCACCACTTTTCCACTCTATGTCATTTATTAAGAATATGCGCGTGTTAAGGTCCACCACTTGTCCAACCTATAAGGCTACATCTTAAAGGTTATTCTTTATTACCACTTGGAGTGACCATGATAGGTTTTACATGGGGGTTTGGTTCCAAGGTCCACCACTTGTCCAAGCTTACTCTATTGAAACATAGAGAGAAACAAAGGTCCACCACTTGTCCAAGCTAGGGTCCATTGAAACATGGAGAGAAGGATGCTCCACCATTTGTCCAAGATAGGATCCATTGAAACATGAGGAGAAGCAAGGTGCACCATGTCTCCAAGATGCTAGGCTCCATCGAAAAACATTAAACCCACGATATGTCGTAGATGAGGGGTTTACATTCAAGGTCCACCACTTGTCCAAGCTATTATTGCTAGTAGCCTAAGTGGTTTGGTCTCAAGATTCACCACTTTTCCAGTCTATGTCATTATATTAATAATATGCGCGTGTTAAGGTCCACCACTTGTCCAACCTATAAGGCTACATCTTAAAGGTTATTCTTTATTACCACTCGGAGTGACCATGATAGGTTTTACATGGGGGTTTGGTTCCAAGGTCCACCACTTGTCCAAGCTAACTCTATTGAAACATAGAGAGAAACAAAGGTCCACCACTTGTCCAAGCTAGGGTCCATTGAAACATGGAGAGAAGGATGCTCCACCATTTGTCCAAGATAGGCTCCATTGAAACATGACGAGCAGCAAGTTGCACCATGTCTCCAAGATGCTAAGCTCCATCGAAATACATTAAACCCACGATATTTCGTAGATGAGGGGTTTACATTCAAGGTCCACGACTTGTCCAAGCTATTATTGCTAGTAGCCTGAGTGGTTTGGTCTCAAGATTCACCACTTTTATTAAGAATATGTGGGTGTTAAGGTCCACCACTTGTCCAACCTATAAGGCTACATCTTAAAGGTTATTCTTTCTTACTACTTGGAGTGACCATGATAGGTTTTACATGGGGGTTTGGTTCCAAGGTCCACCACTTGTCCAAGCTAACTCTATTGAAACATAGAGAGAAGCAAAGGTCCACCCCTTGTCTAAGCTAGGGTCCATTGAAACATGGAGAGAAGGATGCTCCACCATTTGTCCAAGGTAGGCTCCATTGAAACATGAGGAGAAGCAAGGTGCACCATGTCTCCAAGATGCTAGGCTCCATCGAAAAACATTAAACCCACGATATGTCGTAGATGAGGGGTTTACATTCAAGGTCCACCACTTGTCCAAGCTATTATTGCTAGTAGCCTGAGTGGTTTGGTCTCAAGATTCACCACTTTTCCACTCTATGTCATTATATTAAGAATATGCGCGTGTTAAGGTCCACCACTTGTCCAACCTATAAGGCTACATCTTAAAGGTTATTCTTTATTACCACTTGGAGTGACCATGATAGGTTTTACATGGGGGTTTGGTTCCAAGGTCCACCACTTGTCCAAGCTAACTCTATTGAAACATAGAGAGAAACAAAGGTCCACCACTTGTCCAAGCTAGGGTCCATTGAAACATGGAGAGAAGGATGCTCCACCATTTGTCCAAGATAGGATCCATTGAAACATGACGAGAAGCAAGTTGCACCATGTCTCCAAGATGCTAGGCTCCATCGAAATACATTAAACCCACGATATTTCGTAGATGAGGGGTTACATTCAAGGTCCACCACTTGTCCAAGCTATTATTGCTAGTAGCCTGAGTGGTTTGGTCTCAAGATTCACCACTTTTATTAAGAATATGTGGGTGTTAAGGTCCACCACTTGTCCAACCTATAAGGCTACATCTTAAAGGTTATTCTTTCTTACTACTTGGAGTGACCATGATAGGTTTTACATGGGGGTTTGGTTCCAAGGTCCACCACTTGTCCAAGCTAACTCTATTGAAACATAGAGAGAAGCAAAGGTCCACCCCTTGTCTAAGCTAGGGTCCATTGAAACATGGAGAGAAGGATGCTCCACCATTTGTCCAAGGTAGGCTCCATTGAAACATGAGGAGAAGCAAGGTGCACCATGTCTCCAAGATGCTAGGCTCCATCGAAAAACATTAAACCCACGATATGTCGTAGATGAGGGGTTTACATTCAAGGTCCACCACTTGTCCAAGCTATTATTGCTAGTAGCCTGAGTGGTTTGGTCTCAAGATTCACCACTTTTCCACTCTATGTCATTATGTTAAGAATATGCGCGTGTTAAGGTCCACCACTTGTCCAACCTATAAGGCTACATCTTAAAGGTTATTCTTTATTACCACTTGCAGTGACCATGATAGGTTTTACATGGGGGTTTGGTTCCAAGGTCCACCACTTGTCCAAGCTAACTCTATTGAAACATAGAGAGAAACAAAGGTCCACCACTTGTCCAAGCTAGGGTCCATTGAAACATGGAGAGAAGGATGCTCCACCATTTGTCCAAGATAGGATCCATTGAAACATGACGAGAAGCAAGCTGCACCATGTCTCCAAGATGCTAGGCTCCATCGAATTACATTAAACCCACGATATTTCGTAGATGAGGGGTTTACATTCAAGGTCCACCACTTGTCCAAGCTATTATTGCTAGTAGCCTGAGTGGTTTGGTCTCAAGATTCACCACTTTTATTAAGAATATGTGGGTGTTAAGGTCCACCACTTGTCCAACCTATAAGGCTACATCTTAAAGGTTATTCTTTCTTACTACTTGGAGTGACCATGATAGGTTTTACATGGGGGTTTGGTTCCAAGGTCCACCACTTGTCCAAGCTAACTCTATTGAAACATAGAGAGAAGCAAAGGTCCACCCCTTGTCTAAGCTAGGGTCCATTGAAACATGGAGAGAAGGATGCTCCACCATTTGTCCAAGGTAGGCTCCATTGAAACATGAGGAGAAGCAATGTGCACCATGTCTCCAAGATGCTAGGCTCCATCGAAAAACATTAAACCCACGATATGTCGTAGATGAGGGGTTTACAGTCAAGGTCCACCACTTGTGCAAGCTATTATTGCTAGTAGGCTGAGTGGTCTGGTCTCAAGATTCACCACTTTTCCACTCTATGTCATTATATTAAGAATATGCGCGTGTTAAGGTCCACCACTTGTCCAACCTATAAGGCTACATCTTAAAGGTTATTCTTTATTACCACTTAGAGTGACCATGATAGGTTTTACATGTGGGTTTGCTTCCAAGGTCCACCACTTGTCCAAGCTAACTCTATTGAAACATAGAGAGAAACAAAGGTCCACCACTTGTCCAAGCTAGGGTCCATTGAAACATGGAGAGAAGGATGCTCCACCATTTGTCGAAGCTAACTCTATTGAAACATGGGGGGTTTACGTTCAAGGTCCACCACTTGTCCAAGCTATTAGTGCTAGTAGCATGAGTGGTTTTGTCTCAAGATTCACCACTTTTTCACTCTATGTCATTATATTAAGAATATTAGGGTGTTAAGGTCCACCACTTGTCCAACCTATAAGGCTATATCTTAAAGGTTATTCTTTCTCACCACTTGGAGTGACCATGATAGGTTTTAAATGGGGGTTTGGTTCCAAGGTCCACCACTTGTCCAAGCTAACTCTATTGAATAATAGAGAGAAGTAAAGGTCCACCACTTGTCCAAGCTAGGGTGTCCATTGAAACATGGAGAGAAGGATGCTCCACCATTTGTCCAAGATAGGCTCCATTGAAACATGAAGAGAAGCAAGATGCACGATGTCTCCAAGATGCTAGGCTCCATCGAAATACCTTAAACCCACGATATTTCGTAGATGGGGGGTTTACTTTCAAGGTCCACCACTTGTCCAAGCTATTATCGCTAGTAGCATGGTTTGGTCTCAAGATTCACCAGTTTTCCACTCTATGTCATTATATGAAGAATATCTGGGTGTTAAGGCCCACTACTTGTCCAACCTATAAGGCTATATTCTAAATGATATTTTTTTTGACCACTTGGAATGTGCATGATATGTTTTACATGGGGTTTTATTCCAAGGTCCACCACTTGTCCAAGCTAGATCTATTACATATATATTATACATACAATATTCAACTAGATTCCCTACCTATCATGTCCAATAGCATGGATTCTCTAGCTTGAAGGTCCACCACTTGTCCAACCTATACTCTCTTATGTAAGGGAGATCTCGCTATAAATTCAAAACCTTCCCGCCTAAATTTAAAATATCCCTCCCAAATCTTAAATATCCCGCCTAAATTTTAAACTATCCCGCCCAGATTTTAAAATTCAAACTTTTTTATAAAAATTTAAATTTTTACTACTTAAATTTAAAATATTCCACGCAAAATTGATTTTAAATTCAAGTTTACCACAAAAAGATATCATTATACCACCTAAATTCAAATATGCAAACCTCAAATCATTATATTGTACATAAATTCAAACAAATTCAAATTAACAAGCCTAAACTGATATTAGTTTGCATAGATATGAATTTATCACACCTAAATTATGTCACCATGTTAGAGAGAGTGGTTAGAGAATTTGAACAAGGTCCACCACTTGTCCAACCTAGATACCAAGAAGGATTGAGTGTACAAGGTATTGTTTGGAGGTCCTTATAGTCCATTGGTCTCAAGGTCCACCACTTGTGGTAAGGGTCACCAAAAAGTGTATATATTCATCCAAAGAAATACACGTATTTTTGGTCTACATGTCCTAGTTTAAACCATTTATGTCCATTAGGTGTATCACTAAACAACACTACTATTTTTGAGAAACAGAAGTTACAATCATATCTACAAATGGATTAGAGGAAAATCAGCTCAGCATACATCCAGAACTCGCTACAAGAATCGACTTTAACAGATCACGCAAGTAAGTCTTCCATTCAATTTTACTAGTATTACAATGTGTTAGTTATTTGTGATATTTATGTATGTATATATACTATGTGTGCATATCGTAATTAAGTGTAATTGTGTATCTGCATTATGTATGAGTATTACAATGAAATAACACAAATATACATACATACACATAGATAACACAGACGCACACATACATGAGCATGTATTTTCAAGAGAGAGATAGCAAATACAGAGATAGATAGATAGATAGAGAGAGAGAGAGAGATAAATACCTGTTTTTTAGAGAGAGGAGAGAGAAAGATAACAGATTTCACTGTGTTTATGTATGTGGAAGAGAGGAAGACGATGTATGGGAATATGTGCACGTATTTTCAAGAGAGAGACAACAAGATAACAGATTTCATTGTGGTTATGTATGTGGAAGTGAGGAAGACGATGTGTGGGAATATGTGCATGTATTTTCAAGAGAGAGACAACAAGATAACAGATTTCACTGTGGTTATGTATGTGGAAGAGAGGAAGACGATGTGTGGGAATATGTGTATGTGTGCGGGGATACTTTTAAACTATGTATCTCTGTCTTTTGACGAGAGAGTGTGTGTGCAAGAAGAGTTACAGAGAACCATCTTCTCTATATGGAGAAAGACAGAGAGTGAGAGAGAGAGAAATACCTGTTTTTTCTCTATTCGTGAGGTGTGCAATGTCTCCTGAGAAGACTGCCCGATCCTGCCCTTCTGGAAAGCGTTGTGTACGCTGTTGTTTCTTTGTCTTGTGCGCGAACTTTCAATCCTGTGCACTCCACCTGTGTGTTGTGTACGATGCCGAGCTTGCTCCTCTACGCGCGCGTATACTCCAACTGTGTGCGATCTGTGTGCGCTTTCTGTGTTTTTGCTGCTCGCCTGCTTTCTCTGTGTGCGTTTCTCGTGCGCTCTCTGTGTGCCTAATCTTGATAGGGTTTATTAGAATGCCACGTATGCTACAAGTCCATGTTTTATCATAGGATTAAAAAAAACAAAAGCAATATAAAAAATTAACCAATTCACACGGCCAAAATTAAAGAAATCATGGTTGAAAATATGAAAAACATGCGTAACTCTATACTAGGAATTCACTTTTTTAAAAAAAATCTTTGGGAGCTGCCCCTAGCCCCGCGGGGGCGCTGCCCCTCGACCCCGCTCGGCAGTCGCGCCGGGAGGCGACAAGGGGCTGCCGCCCCTTGACCCCGCCCGGGGCGTTGCCCCGGACCCCGCCCAAAACAATATCCCAAAATCAACCTCCCAAGCCCCGCCATCGAGAGCGCTATATTCCACATCCCCATCAAGAGCGCTACCCCCAAACCTCACGTGGAAGCGCTGCCTTGTCACCCCATTGTGGCATTGCCCTAAGACCCCGCATCTGGAGTGCTAAATGGGAACATTCTTCATTAGTGAAATTTTGAACATAAATTATATTAACATATACTTAAATATAATACAAATATTAACATATTAGCTATACTACTAATTTACTATAGCAGTTCTAGATTATGTCCCATACTATATTTAAGGTACCAAAGGTTTGGCCTTATGGTCCTAGATTTAGCCAAGTGGTCAACACATATAGGACCAAGTGCACACTGTGCCACAAAACTTGGCCACCACTTCACTTGCCAAAGTTTAGGCCACATGGTCAATCCTAACTTTCCAATGTTCTTATTATGTCACCTTTTGCCTCGTGGAAAACCTAGGCTTGTTTTCACATACTCAGGCACTTCAAGCCACAATAAATTGTCATTACTCTTCGACAACCCTTTTGTTCAAGTCTTTGAAAAAACATTGTTTAAGGCCACCCTAAACCATTTTCATTTAGGGGTGTCTAAAACTAGCTTTTTGGCAATTCGAGAAGAAAATGGTCAAAGTTTTATACTTAGTTTTAACCACTTGACCAATTCAAATATTGGAAAGCAAGGTCTTGTAATACTTTTCTTTGGACATCACACATTAAAACTAGGTCCCTCACTTGTCCAAGCTATGCTCTAATACAATAAAGGGCTTTTGGTTTCAAGATGCACCACTTTCCCAACCTTGATTCCATTAAAGAAGCTAGCTCTACTTAGACATTTAATAGCAAGGTCTTGCAGCAGTTCAGATTGAACATTTTCCATGGCAGCTAGGTCCACCACTTATCTAAGCTATGCTCTAATAGAGTAAGGGGGTTTTGGTTTCAAGATCCACCACTTGTCCAAACTTGATTTGGGAAGCAAGGTCCTATAATAGTTTGCTTTGGACATTCACCATTACAACTAAGTCCACCACTTCTCCAAGCTATGTTCTAATACACTAAGGAGGTTTTGGTTTCAAGGAGAACCACTTGTACGACTCTGTTTTTGGAAGTAAGGTCTTTACATAGTTCACCTTGGACCTTGGACATTGGATACTACAACTAAGCCCACCACTTGTCCAAGATATCCTCTATATATAGCCAAAGGGTTTGGGTTTCAAGATTCACCACTTTTCCAACCTTTCTTCCATTAAAGAAAGGAGGGGCTTTATAACTAGGTCCACCACTTGTCCAAGCTATGCTCTGATATGGAAAGGGGATTTTGGTTTCAAGGTCCACCACGTGTTCAACCTTGCAAGACTCAAGGGATACTTGGACATTGGAAAGCATAGTCCTATAGTAGTTGATAGGTGGCAGTGGGTATTACAACTAGGTCCAACCTATGCTCTCATATAGCAAAGAGGCTTTGGTTTCAAGGTCCACCACTTGTCCAACCTTGCTTCCATTAAAGAAATGAGGGGCTACGTAAACATTGGCAAGAAAGGTAGCAAGGTTCTAAGGTGTTTCACCTTGGATATTGGGCATTACAACTAGGTCCACCACTTGTCCAAGCTATGCTCTGATAAAGAAAGGGGATTTTCGTTTCAAGGTCCACCATGTGTTCAACCTTTCTAATATAGAAAGGAGATTTTTGTTTCAAGGTCCACCACGTGTTCAACCTTGAAAGACTCAAGGGATACTTGTCCAAGCTATGCTCTGATAAAGAAAGGGGATTTTCGTTTCAAGGTCCACCATGTGTTCAACCTTTCTAATATAGAAAGGGGATTTTTGTTTCAAGGTCCACCACGTGTTCAACCTTGAAAGACTCAAGGGATACTTGTCCAAGCTATGCTCTGATAAAGAAAGGGGATTTTCGTTTCAAGGTCCACCATGTGTTCAACCTTTCTAATATAGAAAGGGGATTTCTGTTTCAAGGTCCACCACGTGTTCAACCTTGAAAGACTCAAGGGATACTTGGACATTGGAAAGCATAGTCTTATAGTAGTTGATAGGTGGCAGTGGGTATTAAAACTAGGTCCAACCTATGCTCTTATATAGCAAAGAGGCTTTGGTTTCAAGGTCCACCACTTGTCCAACCTTACTTCCATTAAAGAAATGAGGGGCTATGTAAACATTGGCAAGCAAGGTAGCAAAGTCCTAAGGTATTTCACCTTGGATATTTGGCATTATAACTAGGTCCACCACTTGTCCAAGCTATGCTCTGATATAGAAAGGGGATTTTTGTTTCAAGGTCCACCACGTGTTCAACCTTGAAAGACTCAAGGGATACTTGGACATTGGAAAGCATAGTCCTATAGTAGTTGATAGGTGGCAATGGGTATTACAACTAGGTCCACCACTTGTCCAACCTATGCTCTCATATAGCAAAGAGGCTTTGGTTTCAAGGTCCACCACTTGTCCAACCTTGCTTCCATTAATATAGCAAGGAGGATTTGGTCTTAAGGTTCACCACTTGTCCAACCTATGCAAACCTTTTTCATGTTGTAGCATGATTTTTGGTTTGAAGAGTATTTTTCTATAACTATGGATTTAACAATGTAATCTTTTTACT
Organism: Adiantum capillus-veneris; assembly: GCF_014529385.1. Taxonomy (NCBI): domain Eukaryota; kingdom Viridiplantae; phylum Streptophyta; class Polypodiopsida; order Polypodiales; family Pteridaceae; genus Adiantum; species Adiantum capillus-veneris. Next base: position 135,916,794 of record NC_140959.1, on the reverse strand, counting down.
TACAGTATGGACTTCGAATCTGGGGAGAAAGTACATATGATACTTGACAATGAAATCGTTGGTATTGGTTGTGTGTGTAGAACAGATCCAGATTCCACTTGTGGTGGTACAAAGATAGGGCTGGGAAATGTCTCCATACTAGTGGAGGAATGCTTGAAGGATGTGGTCCTACCTTTTTCTACAATGGATACTTCATCTCTCCAAGGCTCATTATGGAGTGATGTTCGATGGTCAAAGCTTCTTTTGCAATCTTTTGTATTAAATGGGAACTTAATTGATCCACATGAAAGCTACAATGGTGATGAAGAACATGATCATTCTGATCCTCTAGTTACAGATGCAATACCTATGACAAGCCCAGAATTTGAAGCAATGATTCGAGAGTCTTGGAGAAATCAGAGGGTCCTTTTAAAAGATGACACAATGATGCAAACCATGAATGAAGGGACCATCTTATATGTATTTCCACATGATTATGTCAACTTTCAGGAACTTGGTCCTGATTGTGTGGGTGTGGGTATTGAAAGAGAAAATGCAAGCATTGATGATGTGGTTGAAGTGGGTAGCATCACTTTGCTAAAGTGGCCCATCAAGCAGACAACAATGTTGAATGGGAGCCCATTACAACGCTTTGTTCCTGTTGATGGCATGCATGCTACATATGAGGATGTATCCAACGATGGCAATGTTGGAAAAAAACTTGATGGGAGTAATGTTGTCCAGTTGTCAAGGAAGAGACGATACACTTTCATGAACAGGACTCAAAAATCAAAAGCAGCACCAGCTTCGACTTTTTACCTTTCAAACAAATCAATTCAAAGGGTATCATGCATTGATTGTTGTGCACAAAAATGCTGCCAATTTGCAGATCGTGATATGGTGACAAGGTTACGACAACAATTTTGGGGAGAGTCTCAAAAATCACGCACTAATTATGTTTATGATGTTCTTTCTATATGTTATCAGAAAGATGAGAAGTCACGATACCAATTCAGGCTAAATGGCTCTATTGTTTGTTGTAGAGCATGGTATGAGCTACATGGAATACCAAAGACATCATTTTATCGATACAAGGAGAACTTTGAAAATGGTGTGCGCCAATATGTACATGGGAACACATGTACATTGAGAAGGGGACTTCAACATACTAGTTTAGCAAGAGCACTACTAAATGAGTTTGTGGAAAACAACTCTGAGAAGATGCCACATAGAAGTAGAACACTGCTAGATGGCTCAAGAGAGACTCAATTGGTGATTCCATCAACATACAAACAAGTGGATATTTTATGTGAAATCAACACGACACTTGACCAAATGGGCTATGAGAAGAAGCTATCCCAATCTTCTTTTGGTAGAATTTGGAACAAAGAGTACCCACATGTCACTTTAACAAAGACGAGTGAGTTCTCTAAGTGCAATATTTGTAGCTCAATCAAGGCAAGGTTAGAAGCTAAACCTTCTCTTGAAGAGAGAGCTCTTCTCTTGAGGGAGAGAGAAGTTCACATGGCACAACAAAAGAGTTGCAGAAGCCTATATTATGCATGGCGCACGTATTCAGAAACTCAACCACAAAAATATGTATGCATAATCCATGATAAGATGGATCAAAAGAAGACTGCCATTCCTAGATTACGCATTGTTCCCAAGGGTGTGGATTCAGGATATAATCTGCAGGTGGCATTGATTGGCATGATCACTCATGGACATGGAGAAGGTCATTACGGACACTTTGTCTTGAATGGTTTGTGGCCAGCTGATCCAAATCTTACAATTGGCTCAATTGCTAATTGTTTACATAACCTCGAGAGGATAGATAAGCATCCTCTTGGTGATCTAGTAACAAATGGACTTCCAAGGAGCAATATTTCACTACTACATGCTTTGAACTCAAGGGATGCTTTGGACTACCATAACTTGAGTGATGGAAAAGAGCCCATTGTGCAGTCGTCAGAAATTGCAGAAGAGGAATTGGGGTCAACATTTCGCAGATTGCCAGAGAACTTGTTGCTACAATTGGATAATTGTGCAGGGGAAAACAAAAATCGATACTTATTTGCCTATTTGTCAATGCTTGTTGCAAGGGGTGTTTTCAAAACCATCCAGCTGGGATTTTTAATGGTTGGGCATACACATGAGGACATAGACGCCATGTTTAGTAGGTTTTCAGAGAAGTTGAGAGTTACACAAACCTATACTTTGCCACATTTGATGGATACATTACGAAACAGCTCATCTTCATCTCCAGCTCCATTTTTTCTCACAAAGATCCCCGATTTCAAGCAATATTGTGATGGCTATCTTTGTGATGGACAAGACATACTTGTTGGACATTCCAAACCGCTTCAGTTCAGGTTCTTTATGCAGGATGAGACACCAATGATGCAATATAAGGCACATGTAGGTGTATCAAGTTGGAGTGGAAGTATTCGCCTTTGGAAAACAGACACAGAAGGCAAGCCAATGTTACCACATGGAGATCCACCTCTAGTACAAATGGCGGAGTATGTCAAGGCCCACGAAGAAGTCATTTTGGGGCTAAAGAACTATATAAAATTTTGGAAAAATTTAGGGAATGGTTCAAGTATTCCGCGATATTATAGACCCGTGATAGATTATTGGAGTAAGGTAATTGAAGAGATTGGAAAAGCAATCATATCAGAGGGAGTCTTGTATGAAATGTTTTGGCCAAAAACTCAAGAATATTCTCACCTACAAAGCACTACAATGAATTTGCAACAAGGAGCAGAAAGATTCCTAGGCCTTGAAGAGTTGAACGATCATTTTTGTGGGCCTCAACGTGATAGGCCAAGGGAAGAGTTTGACCCTATGTCTGATGTGCACCAAGGTGACTTTCTTATGCTTGTTCCGAGTGACACAGAAATCTATCCAGTGTGGCTTGCAATGGCTTTATCTGACATTGATAATGAGCCTACATCACCAAACTACAGAAAACTCTTGATTCAATATTGGGCACCTTGCGCGAGAAAAAGTGGGATGACAGATACTCAAGCTTACAGTAATTGTTGGAAGGGTTATTGGGCTGTCAACTATAAGGACCCACAAGTGTGGGAAACTATAGATGCAATTGTTTGGTCCTGGAGACCCAACAAAGAAGGACCATTTTCTAGAATAAAGATTCCAGAAAGACATGCTCTAAAAGCCAAAGAAGGCCTCACTCGTGCACATCAGCCACACTTGGATCAAAGTTCAGATATGGTATCAAATGTGGAGTAGAATTATGTGGAGCTTCTATTGTGACTATACTAGTCAATTTGTAAACAAAATCTTTTTTGTATCTTCCTTTGTTTTATGTAATTTATAGTTATTATTCAAATCCATGTGTTGTACATCCTCTTGACTTTTGGTGTTTATCAACACCACAATCCTATGAGATTTTCACTTTATTTACTAGCCACACACCTCAATTTTTCCCACTTTAAGTGGAAAATTCCCAAATTACATGAATTCGGTCGATTTGGAGATTCCCATAATGTGAGATTTTTACCAAAATACCTAATATGGTCTTAATAGGCAGTGACTTGCAAATGGGTGTACAAGTAAATGTACACGGCAGAAGATCCCGAGACTAAGTATAAGGCTAGATTGGTTTCTAAAGGCTTCAAGCAGAATAAAGGCATAGATTTCGACAAGATTTTTTCTCTAGTAGTCAAGATGACTACACTACATCTTGTGCTTGGTTTAATAGCCATTGAGGGTCACATGGAATTGGACCAAATGGATGTGAAGACGGTGTTTCTTCGCGGGGATCTTAAAGAAGTTGTCTACATGAAGCATCCATAAGGTTTTGAGATAAGGCCTCAGAAGCCAACAAGGGTAGACTTGGTGTGTAGAATCAAGAAAGCCTTGTATTGTCTAAAGCAAGGTTCAAGGTAATGGTACATCAAGTTTGATAAGTACATTCAATCCCAAGGTTATGTACAGAGCCAAGAGGACCATTGCTTATACACAAAGAGGTTGAATGATGGTTCCCTCATCGTTCTCATCTTGTACGTGGATGATATGCTTATAGCTAGGAAGTCCAAAGATGAGATTGAATTTCTCAAGGATGTCTTAAGCAAGCAGTTTTTCATGAAAGATTTGGGTGATGCACATCATTTTCTTGGTATATGTATCAAGAGAGAATGCAAGCGTGGAATACTTGAACGCCACATGAAGAGTATATTCACAAAGTCTTGCAATGTTTTAACATGCAAGGGGGAAAATGATTGAGTACCCCAATGGCTGTAGATGTAAAACTTATCAAGAATGATTGTCCCAAATCCGATGCTGAAAAGGAAGAGATGGTAAAGGTGCCATATTCTTTGGCAGTTGGCAATCTCATGCTCACCATGGCTAGCACCTGTCCGGATATTGCATTTATAGTGGGAGTGGTCTGCAGATATATGGAAAATCTGGGCAGAAAGCATCGGGAAGCAGTGAAGATATCTTGAGATACATCAAGGGTTTAGTCATCTAGTTCTTACGCTTTGGGAACAATGATGCATCCATAGTTGAATACCCTGATTCCGATTATGCGGGTTGTGTGGACACTAGGAGATTTACATCTAGCTATGTGTTCTTGTTTGTTAACACGGCAGTCTCTTGGAGATCATGTCTCCTAAATTGCACTTCGTCTTCCACCACTGAGGCTAAGTATGTTGCAATTTCTAGTGTTAGCAAGGAAGTTGTATTGTTATCTCATCTAGTGGGAGACCTTGGTATGCACGAGACTCCAATGTCACATTGCGACAACCAGAGTACAATTGCATTAACAAAGAACCTTGTGATTCAAAGCCAAAACACATGGAGGTCATGTATCATGTGATACGGGATATTTTGGCTAGTAAACGCATTGAGCTAGCCAAAGTTCACGCGGATGACAACCACCAGATGCTCTTATGAAGAGCTTAGAGAGAGAGCGGTTTGCACATTCCATTGAGATGATGGACGTAGGGTGAAGCCTCATGATGCTTCACATTTGTATAGGTTTGTACTAACATAGGCCACATGGGCCACTATGGCCTTCAAGTGGGAGATTGTAAGGGTGCAAGCCATACTAGCCGAGCGCCAAGCACCACCCATCTTTTTATCTAAACTTATTCTTTAATTCATAAAGCAATAAAGAGTAGTGGTGTATTATCCACTATAGCTCCACCCACATTGAGCGTACACTCTCTAGGACAACGCACTCCTACACTCACACTTGCACACATTCGCTCTGCCTCACAAAAGATAAGACACTTTGGTGCCAATGTCGTTTGCTTACTAGTGAAGTCGTTGACTGCAAAGTGTAAGCTATGTGTAGCAGGTAGCCGAGAGCATGTGGACTCAAATGAGCTCCAAATGGGGCATGGTTGGGCTCATTTGAAAGCTATGACAAAGGACTATTAGAGGCAAACAAAAATTGCAATAGATTGAGGTTATGATGGGCTTAAAATTGAAGTGCAAAACAAGGTTTATAGCTCACCCACACAATAATCAATCCAAAATTATTATGCAAAAGAACCTAAAATGCAATGCAAGAGTTATGAGTGGCTCCCAATTCAAGAAAAGAGAGGATTTGAATGGACGAGCTCAGGGGTGAATGATGCATCTACACAAGCCTACATGATCCACACCTAGACTAATGGAGATAGTCTAGTTTTAAGCTCTGATACCACATCTAAAGTAGAGGGATTATGGAGGGTAGATTAGGGTTGCATTCATGATAATAAGGAGAATCATGTGTATCCAAGCTAAGCACAATTAGAAGACTCAATACACAAATACAATGGGTACAGAATAGACTAATTATTGAACTAGCAAAGAAAGTACATAGTGAGCCATGAAGGATGATAGAATGAGTGGGGATCAGCCTAAATGGCCTCTAGGTCATGCATGCTTCTCTATGTGTGAGTGTGCGTGTGTGCATCATGGAACGTCAATGCAAGCATCAATTAAAATTGGTAGGCTGCCTCCACACAGTAACTACTGAGGCCCCAAAGGTGGGCAAGTGTTGCTTTTAGTGGATCCAAGTTGTGAGCATCAATGGGAGGACCTATGTGATAGGAAAGACCCGTCAGCTCTTGAGGCAGGACATTGGTGGTTATGGGCTTGGGAGAGCCACCCCCTGGTGCGATTGCAGTGGGACTCGAGGAGTGGTTTTGGCGAGATACTTTTACTCCATCCGATCACGTGAGGACTCCATTTTTTTAGTACATATCATGGCTGAGACGTCACATACTAGAAGCACAGAGAGATGTAGCAAACTATTGGTAGGAGGAGGATCTGAACTGAGTTCTTGGAAGATTTCTGGGGATGCCTGTGGGACAATAGACAGCTAGGGGAGTCATGATGTTCTAGTGGTCGATTGCCCAATAAGCTAGTCTAAGTGGGAGGTGAGTGGGAGTTGGTTGATTCGCAATGGTCACTCAATGGTATGTACCACATGTGGCCATACAATTGAGGCACAACACCGCTATCAGTGGGACTAGCCCATGGCACAATAAGTTTGGCCTCAAATTCTTTGACCAATGCCCGCACATTTGCCAGTACACTTGGGGTGCTACAACATGGTCCACCCTCATGTGCCCGATACTTCATTTTGAGATTATTACAATGTAATGGGTCCTATTTATAGCTCCCAGGATTTACTGCAGTAATTGCCTATGGTAATTACTACTGGTGGGACTGATCCGATGTTCGGCCTTCTAAGGGACAGTTCCCACCTGCAAGATAGTCCTCGCCTTTAGTTCCCGCCTGCAGGATAGTCCTTGCCTTCTACATCCTTTCCTTCTTTCTTGAATTTTGGTATAACTCCAAAATTTCAGAAAAAACTCCACCGCCTGAGTCTGATTTGGTGTTGAGGAAACCATCTGGTGTTCAGGTTGATCCAAACCCTAAACCCTAAACCCTTCTGGTTGCTGATTTGGCCGATGTTCCTCATGGTTTGGTCGATGTTCCTCGTGGTAATACTCTTTTGGTATTGCTAGATTTATACCATACTTCATGCTTGGTGAGTGCTTGACACCCCTATAGTTTTAATTCCAAGGGTGCCCAGCCAAAGAAATGCCAGTGCCTTACTGGGAAAATCCACCGCCTAATTCTGAGATGGAACTACCCAGTATCCTTCCACTATACCCGCTTCCTCTTGCCCTTCTTCTGTGTTGGTGCCTCAGAAGTCCCAGTGCCAGCATTGTCCTTCTGGATAAGTTTGTAAATGGCCTCGTGCTCAAGCTGATCCAAACTTTCAATGGACATCTCAAATTCATAAGGCGTGAGAGGATTGTAGGTTTTGATCTCGAGATCATACAGAGTGGGTTCTGGCCAATTTATGACAATGCGAGGCTGTGTGGATCCATCCCTACGGAAGACGCTGATTTGTTTTAATTCTTGCTTCAAAGAGAATCTCAGCCATCTCTTTGTACTGTGGTCCCAATCCTGGTTTACTAGTGGTATCCTTTTCAGGGATCTTGGAAGACTCCACAGTCAGTTGAAGCAACTGATTTGTGATCTTCGTTAAGCCACAAAGTTGGATCTTCCACTGTCCCATACACCCTTTGCATTCTCCTTGTAGTTCCATGACATCATTCACTTTGAGAGGTCATTGATCAATGATTGCCACGTTTTCCATTCCACAGTGGCTTGCTCATACCAGCCCTGAAGTTCATCACTGATACTGAAGTAGGTGAGCCGATCCATTGGTTCTGAATGCTGAGGATGCAAAGCTCGGAAAAATTTGGGTAGTTCAGATTCTTTAGTAGGCAATGCATACAGGAGAACTAGTGAATCGGACACAAATTCCGGAAAATTGAGAACGGCTTGGTTCTCTTGCTGCATCATCTTCCTAGTAACTCGCAATAGTTGAAAGAGTCTTCGGAGAGCAGTTGCCTGTTCTACTAATTTCATGTGATTCCGAGGTCCTTTACTGCTGGAAGTATGATCTTCAATGATAGCCTGCACCCTCTGGTCCAAAACTCCTCAAGCAATTTGCATCTGAAGTAAAATTTCTTTCATTTGATTTCTAACTTCCTTCATGCACTTGTAGGTAGATCGGCCACTCTTCTTCTCTGCCTAAAGTTCCCCAAATGCCCTCCCAAACTGCTTTGACTCTTTTCTCCCATTATCCAGAATGTCTACTCAAGTGAAAGTGGAACTTTCATTACTATTTAAGAGAATGTTCTTCAAGACAATTCTTTGCATTTCCTCATATGCTTAGAACATTGCAAAAGTTAGTGTTGTGGAGAATCACTATAGACATCTCAAGTCATGGCAAGGAAATTTGTACCCAAAAGGATGTTGACAGTCTTTACATGGTTGATGTGACATTAGAAATTGTCCCAAATTGTTGCATTTTTCCCATTTTTCCTAAATTCTACTTCTCTGACATAGTATCTACATAAGATACCTCTTCAAATATTTCTAAAATCACATCATCTGATTCAAGCACATCACATCCCTGCAATTCACTTTGAATACCTGAAACATAATGTTTTTCCCACTTTGGAAAATCATTAAATTTTCTGAAAGATACTGAACCTTCAGATGTCAACCCCAAAAACCCTGAAGAGAAAGCTTCTCTTTGCAAGAACTTCTCCTCACTTGTACCACCATAGTCCCGCTTTATAATGGCACTTTGAGAAAATCCTGTGCAAACCTGTGTTCTCTAAACTCCTTGCGTATCTTTGGAATTGGATGATCAGGTAGACTATCCTTGTTCCTGGCATGGTCAACACATACAGTCAAGAATTGTATTGCTTTCTTAGCATATTGGCTTCAAACCCTGGCATAGGCCAATCCATCATCCATCACCTTGGTTTCCATTCGCACATCCGTAATGTAGGGTTGCCCCAAAATTAATGGATAAGAGGAATGCTCCTATATAGAGAAATTTTGCTCATCACAGACATCCCCTACAGTTACCTTAACATTGGCACAAGCACCATAGAGGTCGCTTGGAAGCATATTGGCAACTCAAATCCGCCAACCATGGTCCACATCAATAGGCCAATTTCCATTTTTGTGCAGTATTTTAGCCATCAAATTGATCTCCGATCCATGGTCTATGAGTGCTAAGACCGGTTCTTCAATGTCGCCAAGCTTCACAATAGTTTTGGTTGTTGCTCTTGCCCAATGAGTCCTTGAAAAGTGACTCCTTGGTATGCTTTCACTATATTCATCTTCATTGAAATGAACATGCCTTACCTTTGGTATGGTTGGATTTGACACCACCACAGACCTCGACTCTTCTTCTTCTTCAAGATCTGCCAAATACTCTTCATAGTCATCCAAAATTGCTTCAATGTGGCGTATCGCCTGGCTCTTAACTGACACCGGCTCCTGTTCACTTGGTATCTTCGTCTTTCTTTTGATAATATCAATAATATCCTTGTGAAAGTGATCACGTTTGGCAATGCCCAAAATATCACCCAATGTGAGCTCCACTTTGCTATTCAGAATGCGCTCTTCAAAAACTTTCTTTAAATATGTAGCTAATTCAATGTCATATTTAAGCTTATATGAGGGTCCCTTGGGTTTACCTTGCTTTTTGTCCTTGGGTGCCTCCTCCATCACCACTTCAGGAGCGGGCTTAGGAGTAGGTCCTTCTTCTTTTTTTTCTGTTAAATATCGTTGTCCTTTTTTATGTCCCAGGAGATTCTTCATCTCTTTTCCGCTTTTCCTCCACCATAGCCTCATTATCTTGAGACTTCGCAATGAATGCATACACTGAGAGGGAATCCATTGGATCAGTCCACCCTGTGGTTTCTCGAACTACTTGTCGCAGCTTCCCATAAGTTACCTTCCCTGTTTTTGTTGTCTTCAAAGCATAAGGCCACAATTGACCCTTGGAACCTGCACCATCATCATCACCCTTTCCGCAGACTTGCAGCCCATATGTAGATGCTTCCACAAGAGCAACATTATACTGAATCTCTTCAACTATCTTTTTCATGCCGCCCCTACCGAAGTTCAGGAGAAGCATCTCACCTATTGCCCTAAGGTGAATCTTCTTGTCCTTCCAGAAAACCACGTTCCTTTTGTAAGCTTCACCAAATTCATCACATTATTTAACGTACTTGTGGTCTTCACTATCACACCACATGCATCGGTCCTAGCCTTTGCGTGGAGGCTGCTGTCTAGGCTCAGAAGTAGACCCCTTTGCAGCTAGCCCTTCAAATTTTACAGCTTTAAAATTCAAATTTAATTCTTGAATACCTTTCACCAATTCATCAAGAACTGGCTCCTCCACTCTGGGTATTGCCAAGGTTGTTTCTCTTTAGGTTCCTCTTCCGCAACATCCATGATGTCAGCCATGATCAGCTTATCGACTCTCATCTATCGTTTCACAATCTTACTGCTTCAGTGACTACCTTCCACTCGAATGTTAAGCCCAATTCTCCTGTTGAATCCTCCAGCAACTGCACTAGACTCTTCTAAAGTCGTGGATCAACAGCCTGAATAAACAGTTCAACCTTCTGATCCTTCATTGAACGTTGTTCTATCGAGGACAGTTTCTCGAATTTCTTCTCAAATTCTCGTAATAATTCTCATGCAGATATATTTTTCTTCTTCTTTTGCATCCACTTCATAAAGCTTTGTCTGGTTACTCTTTGCGAATCTTCAAGGAAGCATTCCTCCTGAAGCGCCTTCTTGAAATCCTGCCAATTCGGGCCTTGAACCGCTTGAATTTCTTTTATTCGGCTCCTAAGTTCAGGCTCCGCAATTAAATGGAATCCTTCCACTGCATTCTGATCATCAATTCCATTATCTTCTATTGCCTGCTCGTAGATATTGCAAAACTTGCTAATGTCCCAGCCTTCAACTCGTTGTAATTTCTCGGTAACTGTGTGCCTAGCTTTACCGATCCTCTCTTGTAGATTATATTGTTGTTGAGAAGCCTATTGTTGTTGAATGTAAGCAGCAAACTACTGCATCATTTGCTGCATGGCTCCCTCTTGCAGTGTCGACATCTTTCTCCACAACACTGCTCACCCCGGCTCGTTTCACGTCGGGTTCACCAAGAATGTCGGGGGATTTGTATTCGAAAGGTGAGCCGGGAAGGCACTGGGCCCTTGGCTGTGAGAGATGCGGGGAAAAGAGTTGCAACAGACACCATTAACAGAAACAGAGCTCAAAACAGATAGTTTAACTTATACCAAATAAAAAAGAGTATCCATGATTAATCAATCGTTAAAGGAGGCGTTTATTCTCCTTAGAAAGTTGAGCCTGTCTTAATCCAAGTGCTAATCGAGACAATCATTACTGATCTGATTCGTTCCCTCCTGATGCTTCAAGATTGAAAGAGAATCGATTTACCTTCCGCTATGGCTATGGGGGACTTTGGTTTCAAACGGCCTTAGGAATTTCGATTTGGCTTACGATTGTGGCTCAGGTGTACAGCATAAGAAGTTCGGTTTAGAATTGCGGCTTGGATTTTATGGCTTAAGATTATGGCTTAAATGAACAAGAAGAAGATATAATTCGAATGAATATGGGGTTTTGGATTCAGATGCTAGCTTAGCAGTAGGATTCGGTAGATTATAATGGGCTTAGTCTAGAGCTTAGGATTATGGTGGCTCGGTTTAGAGCTTAAGGTTATGGTGGCTAATGATTAATTAGAGAAGTTTAGTTTGAGAGCTTAAGCTATGGCTTAAGAGATTACAGATTAGGCTCAACTCATGTGTGTTAAGGATTATGGCTTCTTAGCTTCCTTCCCGGGAGAGAAGGTTCAATGAGAAGAGGAGATGGATTCCAAACAAAAATGAGACAAAACCCCCAATACCCGTCCCTTTTTCCTTTATAGTTTGCATGGGCCTCCCTCTTGCTAAAAAAAGCGCCTACCCATTAGCGATGTCGCTAATGGGTACCCTTCCTATGACGTTGCAGGCGGTTTTTGGACCCGCACGAAATGTGCCGCGAGTGGCTCAGAGCAGCATCGCCCCTGCTAGCTCAGAATTTTACGTTTCTTCGCCGGCGTCATCTGATGACTTCCCCGGCCTACGCGAACGGTTTTCCTGATGCACAGTTGCAGCCCGCAGCCCTCACCATCACCTCCTTGGTTTTTCCTTTGCTTACAAACCACTTAAGCCTTCATTTTACCCCATTGGGCGGGCTATGCTTGGGCGGCCTGCATTTTTTAAAGCTCTTGAGCGGCCGGGTGGTTATGGCTTTAGGCGGTCGGGTGGTATGCCTTTGGGCAGCTAGGTGGTATGCCTTTGGGCACCATTGTTTAAAGCTCTTGGGCAGCATTGAAGGGCATCACATTTGGCATGCATAGCAGCCAATCAATTTGGGCAGCCATTAATTTGAACTTGAGTGGGCGGCCATGCCCCTTTGAGGTCGGCCATAGCTTATGTAAGGGCACCACCTTTGGCATACATGCTACCCAAGCAATACCAGGCACTTGACACCCTTTGTACCCCCCCATTTGGCATACATACCAGCTAAAGCATCCCCAAGCACAACATCTTTCTTCAGTAGCCCCCATCGAGCAACCTCATCATGAAATCTTCTGCCCATATCATGTAAGCTTCAAACAAACTTGATGTGCATTTTTCTGGCATCTTTCTTAGCATGGGAGCGGAGCTGCACGACATCATCTTCACAAACATGATCCTAAGCATGCATACTTATTGAAATTTGTGCACAATAAAGAAAAAGAGAGTCTTATAAGAAAAAAACTTTGTTTATTTAAACATATTTACACTTGCTTACTCTAGGGAATCATTGTAAGCATTGACAAGGTTAAGGTTATCCTTTAATTTTATGACTTGCATCCATCTAGCATCTTCAAAAGGATAATTGTTAAACTTGATAAGATATCATCGGATAGTCTTACCGCCTCTCAATACCTTGTCTTCATGTCGGAGAACGGACTCGGGCTACAACACCTCTTCTTGGTCCTTGAACTCCCGTGGGTCTTCAATGGTTGCTTCTTGAGGTGGCTCCTTTGTAAGGCTTTAGTAGGCTCCCGTGGAAATCATTGTGTATGAGCCAGTGGTTGGTAAACTTGAGTTGATAGGTCATCTCATTGATTGGCCTAAGAATCTCCAAGGGGCCATAATACATTTTTGCTAATGTAGCATAGTACTTTTGGTGTCCCGTAGGATTCTTGCCCATCGTGTGCCTTAATCGAGCCTTAGGAAACTTAAGCAAGACCCAATCATTTTTTTAAAAGGCTAGAGCTCTTCTGTGCTTATCAGCAGCAGCCTTTTGCCTTTATTGAGAGATGGAAATAGTATCCTTAATCTTTTGGAAAGATTCTTGCAGGTCTCGGCTATATTCATATGCAGAGCGAAGATCTTCCCATGTACCTTGAGTAGCAGGGGACTTTTTTATCTCCCCTCTATTACCTCAACAGGTTCTTTTTCCGTGGGAGTATGTGCAATGTTATTGCAAGCATACTCCACTAAAGGTAAGTACTTCTCCCATTGGGACTTTTGATCTACTTCTGTGACATAAGCTTTCAGTAGATCGAGAATTTTTAGGTTAGTATTTCACTTTGGCCATCCGTTTGGGGATGATAGGCCAAAGAGAAGTTTAGCCTTGTACCTAAATTCTCAAAGAGACCCTTCCAGAAATGACTGATGATTCTAAAATCTATATCCGACACGGTAGACATTGGCAAGCATGGTACTTGAAGATTTGTGATATAAAGAGGGTTGCCATTTGATGGGCCTTAATAGTCTTTTTGACAGGTATGAAATGTGCTTGTTTGCTAAACCTATCTACTATTGTCCATATTCCTCTATTCCCATGGATAGAATTGGGCAATCCAAAGATAAAATCCATGGATATTCTCTCCCATGGTGAATTAGGAATTGGCAAAGGTTGAATCAATCCAAGTTGCTTCCCTCTATCAAACTTCGTCTTTCGGCATACCACACATTTTGAAACATACTCTTGTATGTTTGCTTTCAAGGCAGGCCAATAGAAGTATGTTTCTATCCCTTTTAGGGTAGACTAAATCCCTCTATTCCCCGCATAAGGAGGAGCATGAGATTCATACATTACTTTTTGATGTAGTGATTTAGTAGTACATAGTCTATTGCCATAGAGAAGATAACCATCTTTTAGGGTAAATGGTTATTCTTTCTTCCCTAGTGCAAGGGCTGAAATCACATCTCTAAAATCGGGATCGATAGCATACTCATCTATCATAGAAAATAGATCATTGTGAGTTGCTATGGATATCGCATTCACTCTCGGTCATCTTGAGAGTGCATCGGCCACTTGATTATGCTTGCCAGCAATGTGAGCAATATGAAAATGAAATTGCGAAAGAAAAAGTTTTCCACCTCATTTGTCATAATAACTAATATCTAATTCTCATAAATGATTTTCTCATGTTAAACTGATCATTTAATATGGGGAAATACCAGGGGAGAAAAAGCTAGAATATTGGTTAAGCTGGCAGACCGGCCACGGTAGGGATCCAAAGGAGGGGCCATCTGCAAAAGAGCAATGTGCAACAATGGGCTTCAAAGACCCTAGGGTTCAGCCCATTAAGACTTCCAAAATGCTAAGGTTCCAAATTTGAAAGGTTGTGTCCTATGGTCATTCCTTAGGAAAATTGGATGCTTTGTAGTGTGCAAAAAATCTTCAAAGACTTCTAAAGAGGAGGGGGCGAGCCCTGCAAAGTAGGGGATGAGAGAGAAACACACACACACACACACACACACACACACTCACAGGATCCCTTTACACAAAGGGAATAGGGGACACATGTCAACTCCCTAGGCCAGTTGCCCCCAAGGTGCACTCAAATCCTATTGGATGGCCATAGAGGTGGACCAATGAGAATAAGTCTAGAATACATTTAGTTTAATTCATTTTAAAACACTGGATAAAAGAACCAATAAGAATTAACCTCTCTAGAAGACTATTGGACAGTCTCCCAAGGGGTCCAATAAGCATTCAACAGCCCAATGGCTTGCCTGATTCCTATTGGCCAGACGACTAAGGGGTCCAATGAGAGATTAATTGATTTATTTAATTACCTAAAGCTCTCACAAAAGGGAAAAGGGGGACACATGTCATAAGGCTCTTCATTTGACCACTTAAACCTTATTGGCTAACCTTGGAGAGGTCCAATGGGAAGCCAGTGCGCTCAAGAGGAATTAACAAGAGGGGCCGACCAAGATGAGAGAGGGGGCTGATTTGTGAAGGCATTATCACACTCACACTCACACAATCTCATGTGTGAAGTAAGAAGACTCTCTCTCTCCTTCTCAAGCTTTAATGGAAAGCTCATCATCTACTCCAAGATTGTGAGAAGGGAGGCCTACATCACCAACTCTTGGCTTTGTGATGCAAATCCAACCAAGAGCCAAGATTCAATGCATGCTCATCTCCTCTACCATGTTAATTACTAAGCTATGCTAAGATTTTATGAGTGATTATGTGAGGAGATATACTTCTTTCTCGTAAGACTACTCTCACACTCACACAATCTCATGTGTGAAGTAAGAAGACTCTCTCTCTCCTTCTCAAGATTTAATGGAAAGCTCATCATCTACTCCAAGATTGTGAGAAGGGAGGCCTACATCACCAACTCTTGGCTTTGTGATGCAAATCCAACCAAGAGCCAAGATTTAATGCATGCTCATCTCCTCTACCATGTTAATTACTAAGCTATGCTAAGATTTTATGAGTGATTATGTGAGGAGATATACTTCTTTCTCGTAAGACTAATCCTTCTTCCTCTCAATCTACTCTCATATCCCGCTAGCTCTCACCATCTTTGAAGGTGTGTGAGGTCTTGGGTCTGAGACCATAAGAGAATTGATGTTGTGTTTTATAAGTGTGTGCATGGTGCTTGAAGCATCCATCTTCATTGCACCATCAAGTTATTGAAGGAACACAAAGTATTGTATCGTAAAATGTCTCCCTTGATGGGGGAAACCTATAATACAAATCCTTTTCCGGTCCTCAATTGTTGTCAATAACTTAATTTCTCTCTCTTTTGAAGTATTGTCCATGCCTATCTAACTAGGTTTTATGATTTTTGTTGCTCTCTCCATCCAAGCACTCTTGCTATGCTCATTAGGAATCTATTCTAATGAAATGCTCACTATGTTTATGCTATTTTCCACTACACACAAGTTACTAGGCCATTGGTATGAGAGCACAAGGTTTATCTTTTCTTGATCAAGAAGGGAGGTCCTCAAGATAGCTATAAATGGTTGGTATTATTAATTGCAATTGAGTAAGTAGAATAGGGATTTTTTAGCCTTGCAGTGCACCTGCTTCATGCAGATAACGTTGAGCTATGGTCTTGATAGTGGAGTCTTACGGGGCTTGCCTACGGCTTAACCACTATTGAGCTATTAGAAGCTTGAAAGGAGCCGGTATTGTTTTGGTGTTGAAAGACCCTCTCTTCTAATCCTTGCAATTAATGATATTCGAGCCACGGGTACAGGAGCTTGGTTGCTTTTCTAAAGGGGTAAAGAGGAGTAGCAATTAGAGCTTGAAGTGCCAAAGTACACCTAAATGTTGTTAGAATGGATGACAATAGTAAAGAGAGTGAAATTAATGTTGATAGCTTTGATTTTGCTAATGAGCACGCTACTAATGATGCCCCTATGCTTGTTAACTACCTTGTTTCTAGGATTCAACAAGCCATGGGCAATCCATCCCTCCAAAGTGAAGTGCAACGGCAGCTTCGTGCTCATGGGATTCTCCAAACTCCCCACCAAGAAGAGAGAGTACCTAGGAAGCCTCCTTGTGAGACTTCCAAAAGAGGACTCTCTCCGATCCATACGAAGGGCTCAAAAATCTACTACTTGATGAAACATCTCCTTCACAAAGGAGAGCTCAAGAGCCCCCACCAAAATAACAAGAAAGAAGTGAGTCTCCTGCCACCTCGGCGGAGATGGCTCCACGAAGAAGGCAACCAAAACGCTCTCCATCACCTCCTAAACAGAGAAGACCACCGCACACTTCTCCACACCATAATTCAAAGAGGGGTCACAGAAAACAAGAGGAGAAAAAGGCGAGAAAGAGGTCACTATCTTCTCCATCTTCTTCCTCTTATGAAGAAAGTGATGGTGTTGACAAGGAAGACCAAGGAAAGAAAAAGTCTAGAAAGAGGTCACCCTCTTCTCCATCTTCCTCAAATTCTTCCTCCTCTGAAAAAAGTGATGGTGCAACTTTCAAACCACCAAAAAGAAGAGACCATAGGAAATCCTATACCGCATGGAAGAGGTCATCCAAGATCAAGAAGTTCAAAGAGGAAGGAAAGAACATCTCTTTCCTTACCTACGATGGCACCTTTGGTGCTACGGACAAAGTCTTGGCTTTCATCCAACAATTCGATGCGGCGTTTGGAGATGAGGGCTTCACAGAGTCCTCTAAGCTAGACCATGTAGCTATGCATTTTCAAAATTCCGCCATGCAATGGTGGTCTAGCCTACAGGAAAATGGTGAAGCCCCATGAACATAGAAAGCTTTAAGAGCTTCATGATAGAAAGCTTTAAGAGCTTCCATCACGAAGCAGTTTTTGGCCACCGATGCCAAAGACAAAGTACTCACTGAATGGAAAAGATTGCAGCTCTCTCCCTACAAATCAATTCACAAATATGCCGACTTTCGTAGGCTATGGCGTGCCCTTCTTGTAGAAAACAGCCCCAAGGCAATCACCAAATTTGAAATATTACCTGGAGGTGTTTCTTGTGTTCGTGTGATGAATAAGATTAGATGATTATATCATCAAAGAACACTCTAGTAAAGGTTCGGTGAGGCTTGAATAGCTTCTTCATCAGGCGGTTAAATGTGGTTGGTGCATTGGTCAAGCCAAAAGGGATGACAATGTACTCATAAAGACCAAACGTAGTGCGAAATGCGGTCTTTACAATATCTCGATGAACTATCCTTAAGTCCCTTCTCCTTGGCTTTGTTGTTGTTGGCGTTGCCTTTGGGAGACTTTTGCACGTTGTCCTTCCCCTTAGGCTCATTACAGTCCTTGTTTTCCATGGGCTTAAGATTTCTCTTAGCCCCTTGTTGGAAGTTGATTCTTGAAGCCACCATAGTATGGTGTATGACCGCAGATATGGTGCATGGCCTTTGGGAGTTAACATACTCGGCCATATCCTCAAATAAACCCACACAAGATTGTTGTTTTTGCTCTCGAGAATCCATCATTTTGTAGACAATGGCTTTGAGATTTAAATCCCAAAACTTATCTACATATTTGTGGATAGATTCGTAGAGGGAGAGAGTTTCAAGATTCTCCATTCGGTGAGTACTTTGTCTTTGGCATCGGTAGCCAAAAAATTCTTCATGATGGAAGCTCTTAAAGCTTTCCATGTTCCTGGAGCTTCACCGTTTTCTCGTAGGCTAGACCACCATTGACTGGCAGACTTTTGAAAATGCATAGCTACATGACATAGCTTAGAGGACTCCGTGAAGCTCTCATCTCCAAACGACACATCAAATTGTTGGATAAAGGCCAAGACTTTGTCCATAGCACCTTTCGTAGGTAAGGAAGGAGATATTCTTTTCTCCCTCTTTGAACTTTTTGAGCTTGGACAACCTCTTCCAGGTAGCATAGGATTTCCTATGGCCTCTTCTTTTAGGTGGTTTGCGAGCTGCACCATCACTATCTTTAGAAGAGGAAGAGTATGAGGAGGATAGAGAAGAGGGTGACCTCTTTCTCGCCTTTTTCTTCCCTTATTCCTCCTTTTCTGCACCATCACTTTCTTAAGAAGAGGAAGAGGATGAAGAACATGGAGAAGAGGGTGACCTCTCTCTCGCCTTTTTCTTCTCTTGTATCTTCTCTTACTTCTTTGAATTATGGTGAAGAGGAGTATGTGATGGTCTTCTCCATTTATGGAGTGTTGGAGAGCGTTTTGCCCCCGTCGTCTTTGTGGAGCCATCTCCATCGAGGTGGCAAGAGACTCACTTCTTATTGATTCTTTCGGTGGGGACTCTACCGTTGAATCTTAGGTTCTCCTTTGGGAGAGATATGCCTCATCAAGTAGCAAGTTTTTGAGCCCTTCGTACGGATCCTCCTCTTCTTCCCTTATCGGAGAGAGTCCTCTTTGGAAAATCTCACCAGGAGCTTTCCTAGGTACTCTCTCTTCTTGGTGGGGAGTTTGGAGAATACCATGGGTGTGCAATTGCTGTAGCACTTCATCTTGGAGGGATGGATTGCCCAGGGATTGTTGAAGCCTAGAAACAAGATAGTTTACAAGCATAGGGCATCATTAGTTGCTCTTTCATTAGAAAACTCAAAGCTATCAACATTCATTTCAATGTCTTTTCCCTTGTCAGCCATACTAGCAAATTTTAGGTGTAAATTTTTACTTGTACTTTGGCACTTCAAGCCCTTGTTGCTACTCCTCTTTACCTTCAAAGATAAGCACTCAAGCGTCTATACCCGTTGCCCGAATATTATTGATTGCAAGGAATAGAAGAGAGGGTTTAATAGAGACAAGACATCACTGGTTCTTGTCAAGCTTCCAATAGCTCAATAATGGTTTAATCCATAGGAAAGCCTAGTAGGACTCCATTATTAAGACCATAGCTCTCGGCGGTATCCCCATTAACTGCATAAAGCAGGCGTGCTTCAAGGATAAAAATTCCCTATTCTACTTACTCTTTTGCAATTAATAACACCAACCATTTGTAGCAAGCTTGAGGACCTCTCTTCTTAAGCAAGAAAAGAGAAACCAATAGCTCTGATACCAATGTAACATTTAATGCACTAGTAACTTGTGTGTAGCGGAAATTGATGAGCATTTCATTGAGAACAAGTTCCTAATGAGTATAGAGAGAGTACTTAATTTGAGAAAGCAACATAGCAATTTACACCTAGCGAATTTGGCATAGACAATACTTGAAAAGAGAGAGAAATAGAACAATTGACAAAAATTGAGGACCAGATTTACATGGAGCCGGTCCCCCCTCCATAAAGGCTTTGTATTATAGCTTCTCCCATCAAAGGAGACTTTTGTACAATACAATTCTTGTGTTCCTTGACAGAACTCGGTGGTGGAATGAAGATGGAAGCTTCATGCACCAAAATATACGTGTAAAACACACCTAGTGTCCCTAGCCTCAGTCCCAAGACCTTACACACCTTCAAAAATGGTGAGAGCTAGCAGGGAATGAGGATGATTGAGAGGAAGAAGATGTGTCTTATGAGAAAGAAGTAATCTCCTCACATAATCACTCTAATAGCATAGCTTAGCTTAGTAATTAGCATGTTAGAGGAGATGAGCATGGCATTGAAGCTTGGCTCTTGGTTGGATTTGCATTCCATAGCCAAGAGTTGTTGGTGTAGGCCTCTACTTCTCAATGCTTGGAGAAGGAGATGGAGTGATTCTTGCACACATGATTTGTGTGTGTGTGTGTGTGTGTGTGTGTGTGTGTGTGTGTGTGTGTGTGTGTGTGTGTAGCAATGTGTTGGTAAAAAATGCATCCCTCTCTCTCTTCTTGGTTGACCCCTCTTGCCAATTACTCTTGTTGGCCTCTCATTGGCTCCTGCAAGCTTAGCCAATCACAAATTAGAAGCATAATTGATAGCCTTGTGACATGTGTCCCCCTTTCCTCTTTTGTGAGAGATTGAGGTAATTAAAATACTTTATTAAACTCTCATTGGACCTTTTAGTCTTCTGGCCAATAGGAATCAGGCAATCCATTGGGTTGCTTGATACTCATTGGACCCCTTGGTAAATTGTCCAATAGTCTTCTGGGGAACTTAATTTCTATTGGTTCTATCAAGCATTTTAAAATTAATTATACTAATTTTACGCTAGCCTAATTCTCATTGGTCCACCTCTATGGCCATCCAATAGGATTTGAGGGAAGATTGGGGGTAAGTGGCCTAGGAGTCTACCATGTGTCCAGTATTCCTTTTGAGGGAAGCTTTGGAGTGTGTGTGTGTGTGTGTGTTTCTCTCTCCCCCCCTATTCTTAGGGCTCGCCCCCCCCTTGATAGGGATGTAAGAAGACTTTTGAGTCTTCCCACCACCATCCAATTTTCCTACCTTTGACTGTTTGGACTTTTTAATTAAAATTTTGGAACCTTAGCCTATGGAAGTCTTAATGAAGCTAGACCTTAGGTCTTTTAAGCTCCATTGATGCACATTGCTCTTTTGCAGACTGTCCCCCTTTGGATCCCTATTTTTCCTCCTTTGGATCCCTACTCAGACCGGTTTGGCAATCTTACCAACATTCTAGCTTTTACTCCCCTGGTACCTCCCCATATTAAATGATCAATTTAACATGAGAAAATCATTTTGAAGAATTAGATATTAGTTTTTATGACAAATTTTCACTTGCAATCAAGCTACAAATCATTGTGATAGCATAAATTGAGTTAATTTATAGTTTTTATGTATTGTGTTGTCCTCATCGTGAAGATCAAGAGCTGTAGCTGAACATGCCTTGTGTAATCGGTTTCTACCTACCTTGTCACCCATTTAGTTCAAGTCGCGTATTGATGCACCCATGAGAAATTGTACAAATTAAGGTGTAAGTGACCCAAATGAGGTGATATTTACTAAAAGAACAATGTCTTTTATTTTCTTGAGTCAATGGATTAAGTAAGCTCTTTGCCAAAAAGCAAAGAATCAAAAAGTAGCACTTGATTGATGTACGAATATTAGAACTATGAATGTTAAAAAAGTGCGGCCCACAATTACACAAGGACATTAAATCTTTATCCAAATAAAGGCTACAATCTATTAAAAAAATTAACCAAGCCTTGCCATGGTAGCCACTCCCTTCTCCCTTTGGTCTCAGTGCCTAGCAAGGAGTGATGTTTTTGTGTTTTCATCAAGCATGCTAAACTTTGCCATCATGACTCGAGGAAGTAGAGGAGTCACATTAGGAAAAGATTTGGACTCTCACAGGGGCCCTATAAGGAGGTTCGAGTTTGTCTCTCTTGTCCAAAGTGGGCAATCCGGTGAAATACATAAACGCTTTGCCAAAACCCTATTAACCAACATATTATTGGGAAGATCTTAGAAAGTAGGTTCTAAATCCCCAAACTCTGAAAACTTTGGAGTTGATTTGTAGAAGTTATGGCCTCCCCACTGAAGCTGAAATGTGGGAAGAGATTCCATTTATAAGACGGAGTTGTTACATCAAAAAATGGAATCTTCTAGAATATAGGAATCTGATCGTATGCTATATATCAATGGACAGATCTCGATGAGTACATTCTAAATCCAAAAGGTCCGACAAATTTTGATTTCATTTGTAAAAAACTTTACCGTGTGCCCATTTTGGACAAGAGGGAGCAAGTCAAAGTCCTTATAGGGCCCCTTTGAGAGTCCAAATTTTCCCTAATGTGACCAATAGTTTAGAGAATGTGTTCCTCTCAACTTCGCCCAAGGTTCGCTTTGTTTAGTTTTGTGAATGTGTTCCTCTACGCTTGCTCCATTTTTCCATGGTCAATTTTTAGAGTCATTAATCTAATTGTCACCAAGCTATAGAAGCTCTAGGTGAAATAAGGCCTCTATCACACAAATGGATGTGTGTGAGAATAAGGGCATGGCAACAGGTGATTTGTAGAAGACGTTGTTAGAAACTCCTCAAAATCACCCAGAGCACACCCCTTGCCCATCACTACTCCATGGCAGACATTCGCAAAAACTGTGGCACGAGTGCAGGTGACATGGTTTGAGCCTTCAACATCGTCCGTCTCAGGTGTATGCCCGTTCACAACGTTTGAGCGAAAAGTTTAAAAAACAAACCTTGTCTGGTCTTTGTGACAGCCAAGCTGCCCAAAGTCATTTGTGTTGAGCCCCATCTGCCGTGTGCGTCTAAATGGGGCTTAGCTCCAAGAAGGATGACACTTTCAGTAAGAGAAAATCCGCATTAATGTTGCCCCCCTTGCTCAACTCTGTCGTTTTCGGTAGAGTTGGATATTACCCCCGTCTGGAGAGAAAGAAGATGCGAGTGCCCAAGCCAACGAGAAACAGATTTGCTGATGTGCGCTCCACCCCTACCACTCTTGCGTGCGAATCTGCTCTAAATGTAGCTCCAGGATAAAACTATGGGCGGGAACTATTTGCATGTGCGAGAGTCGATGTCTTATTTTGTGACCTTAAGGTGGGCGATTGAGACGCAATGAATGGATCTTTTCGAGACTGTGAAAGGTGGGGACATAATTGGCAAGGGGACCTTACTCCAGGATCTTGTGACCTTACCGTGTATCTTTTCAAATAAAAATAATAAAGTGTGGAGTTTTTATGCTATTATGTTTTTGTATCCGGCACATACAGACTGTCCAGCAAGAGGTCGCATTAGAAGGGCCAACAAGCCTTTCCGGAAACGGTCGTCGGTCATTCAGATGCCAGGTGGTTGGATGACTGACAAATGGCAAGGCGTGAGCCAACCGGGAATCAGTGTCGGGGCCAACTAGAGGCTGGAGAGTGCTCAGTGGGCAATGGACACCACTCCCACTTGGGCGCAAAAAAAAAACAAATTTCTATTATTATATTATTTGCTTTATGCTTTCCTTGGTTTGTCCCGTGGCCGTACCCCCGGTCTCCTTCCTCCACCAACGAGCCTCTCAGGTTTGCTGCACACAGAGGCAGTCTTTTAGGGGCAGCACCTGCGAGTTGCAACTTGCCCTTCTAAGAACCGTCCCCCAGGGCCCCCACAAAAAGCACGTCCAAACATAAACTAGCTCCTCCTCGATCCCCTTTCACACGTATTTCTGGCTCTGCGGCTCGTCCCAAACAGGTAACTGCCTCAAAATTTTGGAGTGGTGGACAGGCAAGCTTCCCAGCCCCCCACTCTCTCATACACCTTTTGGCCGCTCAAATCGTCCGGACGCTTTGCACGATCTGCTCTACTTGCTCTTTCTTCCCATGTATACGCAGCGGGCGCACCAGCAGCTTTGTACATGGCGGGTTCCGGTGTCCAAGACGTCCTGGAAGCAGAGTACGCGCAGTGGCTGGAGGGGCAGGAGAGGATAATAGTTGAGCTTGGGCGGGCTCTGCGTGCAGAGGGCCAGGGGTCATCACAGGATGATGAGACACTCGCGCAGGCAGTGCACAGGGCTGTGCAGCGCTATCATGACTTTACAGGAACAGCAGCTGTGGCACAGCGGCAGCGTAATTTGGTGGCCTGGCCGGCAGTATCTGCAGTGGAGAGGGTGTTCATGTGGATGGGGAGCTTGCAGCGCCCTTCGACGGCGTTTCAGCTGCTATACGCGTTGATGGGCCACCAGATTCAGACAGAGCTAGAGCAGCTTTTAGAACTGGAAAACGCAGACGATGGGCGGCCAGCGTCGCTCGCCTCACTGTCCGCTTTGCAGCTGAGCCAGCTGAACAAGCTGCAGACTAGCACGGTAGAAGAGGAGGATCGCATCGAGCGGGAGACAGCCAAATGGCAACAGAGTCTGGCCGATCAGCCTTTCAAATTCAGCGGCGAGTTCACGCGGGCCCCAACCTTGCCAAGTTGGGATGAGGGTAGCAGCACGACGCAGGACAACTCTGTCCTCGGACAGAAAGTGGCAGCCCTGCAGGAGCTGCGCGTGCAGGCGGACGCACTTCGCCAGTCCACTTTCGACAAGGTGCTAGAGCTGCTTCACACGGCGTACCAGAAGGCGCAGTTCTTGTTGGCATTCGCCAAGCTGCAGGTCGCTCTTCGGAGATTGGGCCGCAATAACGTACCGCCATTGTCAAGGTTAGCCGCTGTTTTATCATTTTCTACCTTCGAATGTGCATATCTGGTGTGATCATAACCTAATGCACCTTGCTACTGATCCTTGCTGCATTATCTGAA
This sequence comes from Adiantum capillus-veneris, assembly GCF_014529385.1. Taxonomy (NCBI): domain Eukaryota; kingdom Viridiplantae; phylum Streptophyta; class Polypodiopsida; order Polypodiales; family Pteridaceae; genus Adiantum; species Adiantum capillus-veneris. The sequence continues at coordinate 135,892,072 of NC_140959.1, read as the reverse complement.
CTATGATTTAACCTAATCTACATTATCTGGTGTGAGAGTATGGGGGTACCCTACCAACCTTCCCTTGTGACGGTGTGGCAGGGGTGTGTAGTCGGAGTACTGGACCCGTCCGGACAGCATTCTTTTGGTTGTGCACGGTCAGCAGAAATTGACAGTATAAATTCATGGCGCTATATATTTAAACTCGCCACAAGCTAAGTGCTTTCATCCTTCTCCAGGCAGCTAGATATTTGCAGTTATGATAATTTTTACTGCTACATATGTTCGATTTTCCACCCCATTTTCACCAATTTACATCATGGTAGAATGATTTTCTGTTAAAGTTTATGATGCAATATCTTGATTCGTTGTTGAGTAAATACCTACGTGTTGTCTTCGTAGAGACTGCATATATTCCACTCTAAAATTACTTGCTACGAGAGCTACACTCGACCCTATACTAGACTTATGTCCAAGAAATAGGGTATCCAGGATAGATTGTACTAGATGCGGCCGGCCGCCTTCGGCGGCCTTTCTCTCTCCCCCTCTCTCCCTCTTTGTTGAGTGCAAGGGTTTTTTTTTATAGTTTTGGATTTTAACCTTCAGGTCGCAGATTGCGACACGTGTAAAGTTCTGCCCCTTCTGCCATATTATGCTAGTAGATATAGTGCTTGGGTAGAGTGCCTTACAATTCCTAGGTCAACATTCCAAAACAAGCCAATAGCCTAGCAACCCATCCACCTTCTGATGTATAATCTAGTTCTTGGGAACTTGTGCAGACTTTTTACATCAATAGGATGCCTGAAGTATCATCCTTTTCTACAATAGAGCTTTAAGGTCTCTTGGGCTACTTTTACAACTCTACAAAATGTCTTTTTGTAGGTATGATGCAGTCTAGTATTAGGATAGTATAGAAAATGTCCCATGTGTTGAAGTCCGTGGGACACATCATGTCCTCTCTCATCAGTGTCTTGGAGTAGCATAATCACACTAGACTTGGGATAGTATAGAAACTCTCCCATGTGTTGAAGTCCGCAGGAGACATGCATGTCCTCTCTCATTGGTGTCTCGGAGTAGCATAATCAAAGAAGCACTCACCCTTAGGAGGCAAGAAACATGACTACAGGGTTACTCTTATTAATGTTGAGTTACATTATTTATAGGCATCCTTGTAGACATCACTTGAATGCTTCCACATGCGGACTTTTGGGTATTGCACCCAACACGGTATTTTAAAGAAAAAAGTTGAATTTAGCTCATAGTAGCTATTGCATTTTGTCACCTCTAGTTGTGATTGGGTTAAGTAGTTAGAAAAGTAGTGCAATCTCTTGAAACTTGAAGAGATTAAACTTAACGAGCACTAGGTTTCTCCTAAAGAGGCTTTAGCCATTACTATCCCATTCGAATATATTCGATAGTTGGGAAACGACAAGAGTAATACCATATAGGAGTCCGCTTTTATGGTGCATACAAAAAATTGTGTACACTATTAGAGCCTTGTATTCAGATTTTCTTAATCATCAGCATGACAATAGTCATTACCCATCATGAGCATTTTACAGTGCATAGAACCCATTTTTCCTATTTATCCATTTTTCGCTTATTATTAATAAGTGACTTTGTTGGAAAACTGGGTAGGGAAAATTTACTAAGTTGGTATGAATAAAACTTAGCGCTAGCACTTTCTGACAGAAGAGACAGCAGAAGTTCCAGCAACTTGCAGTGCACCTTCTCAGGAAGACCGGCGGGAGGCCTAGCGTTTTCCAGCCAACAAGAAGTAGACAGAGTTTCGGTTGCAGATCATGCTAGCGCTTTCAGCTGATATTAGATTAGCCTTAACATTTTTGCTACACAGTCAGTGTCGTTTTCAGTTGCAACACTTGACCTAGCGTTTTGCAAATTTCCGGCGTCAGATCAGCCCCTAGCATCAGCATTTTTAGTTTTCAACACTTAGACACCGCAAGATCAGCCCCTAGCCTTGTAGATGTCACCTACCTGCAACAGATCCTCGCCGCACCGTCAGATCAGGCAGCCTTTTCAAATTCAGCTTGCTGTGCGCAGATTTCAACATTTGCATTTTCAGCGCATCGTCGTCGCGTCGTCGCCATCGCCGTCCTTGGCGACACAGTGTCAAAATTTAGCAGTTAGCAGATGGACAAATTTCAGCCCTAGCGTTTTCAGATTTCAACCCGTTCTCGTCGTCGTCATCATTGTCGTCGATGTCGTCGGCAAGTCCATTGCATCTAGACCATTGTACTAGATTTGTGCAATCAATAGCATAGACCTCTCGCCATAGAGAGAGTCTCGTTGGAGGAGGGTTTGATAACGGTCTGGTGTCGCATTCTTCTCTCTCTCTCTCAGTCTCAACACCTTCATTCACAGTGTCATTCACTTTGTTTGTGATTATTGCACTCTCTCATTAAAGGAACGGAAGGCTCTCCCTTCCGTAAGTAAAAGCAACCCTTGAGCACAGTTTGGAGCACTCATCTTAAGCAAAGTTCAATATTCACTTCCGTTGCACCTTACATTGGTATCAAAGCTTTGGTAGTGTTCTGTATCACTCAAGGAAAGAACCACAAGAATTTTTTCCTTGTTGGGATCGCACGTAACCCAAGTCCACTTGGGGGTGTCAATTCCTTATTGTGTTTTTGAAAAGTGACAGGTAACCCAAGAAAGAAGGGTTTGTTTGGTCTCCCCTTGTTCCTCTTTTCACTCATTGAGAGCGGACCGTGTGCTTAGCGGCCGGCCAATAGACGTGAGTTGGAAAAAAGCAACCTTGGTGTGAGCGTAAGGCCGTCAAATGATTGTGCCCGCAGGAAAGCCTTCGCTAACACAGATTGCAAGCTAAAGAACTCAAGAACCTCAAGAACTCACGAACCTCAAGAATATCAAGAACTCAAGAACCCCAAGAACCCAAGCACCTCAAAAATCCAATTAGTTCCTCGTGAACTTAAGTACCCTAGATCTTAGTGTATAGTCATCACCCGAAGCGGAATGGATACTTTGTGTGAAGGTGATGAGCATGGAGGTGGTGAAGAATATTTTTTCGCACCAGGAGGTTTTTCCAACTCTTCCCCTTTCTCTTTCCCATCTATGCCACGGTTTGCACCAAATCCTATGGAGGCTTTGGTCAAGTTGATGATGGACATGATGCTACAACAAGAGACGTGCTTTGGATCGTGAACGCCAAGAAAGAAAGGTAGCTTTGGATCGCGAATGCGAAGAAAGAAAGGCAGACTTGGATTGCAAGCGCGAAGAAGAAGGGTAGCCTTGGAGCGTGAGCGTGAGCAAGTGAGCAAGCAAGCTTGGCGAGCAAAGAAAGAAAGGCAGCTATTGAGCCAGAGCGTGAGTAGGCACGCGAAGCCCATCGAATAGCGACCGAACACAGACGAACGGCCTTGGAGTTGGAGCGTGAGACATAGAGAGACCAATGCATGCAAGAGTTGGTCCTACAGGTACTTACCTCGAACCCCGAGCCAGTCATAGATGTTGGCAGTTCATCAGGTAGCACAAGCAGAGATTCGGACTCCAAGAACCCCATCACTGAGAAGTTGACGTTTAGTAAGTATGACGGTAAGATGGATGCTAGTGTTATTCATTCTTGGTTGTATCAATTTAATGCTTATTTTGCGACAACTAAGAAAACAGAGAATAGCAAGGTTTTGACGGCTACCATATATCTTGCCGGTGATGCCATTAATTGGTATCACGCATGGCAAGAGGCACAGTTGACCGCGCTCCTAGAGGAAGCTGAAGAAGGCGTGCCCCTTTTCTTCAATTGGGTCGACTTCCAAGGAAACCTCAAGGCGCAATTTATGCCACCTCAATACTTAGCGCGCATGAAAGAATATTGCCGCAATCTCAAGCAAAATGGTATGCCAGTCATGTCTTTTTCTAACCGTGTTTTGTAGCTCGACACCCAATTACGCAAATCGGATGATGAGCGCAAAGAGACATTCCTTTTCGGGTTGGACAATTATATCAAGTTTGATGTAAAAGTCTTCAACCTCGTAGATCTTAACAAGGCAGTAGCAATTGCTCTCTCCCAAGAGATGAAGCACAACAAAGGAAAGCCTAAGGAGAACAAGTCTTCTCATAGTACCTCTTAGATTCCTCATAACCCACAGAACGATAAGAATGGTAAGAACGATAACTCTTCTAGCCAATCTTCCTCTAATCCTTCAGAAAAGAACTTTCAAAACGAATCTAAGGGTAAAGCTAACACACTTGCTAAACCTAAGCTCACCTCAGATGAAAAAATTGCACAAGGAATCATATGAGGATACATAACAGCATAAGAATAAGTCATTTATTCTAAGAAAGATCGTTGTTATAATGTTACGTCAAGGGTCATATAAAGAGCACATGTCCTAAGAACCCATCCAACGAACCTAAAGAACCCACATAACCCACCTCCTATGTTAATGCCATAAATGAGAACATTGTCCCAAGTTTCTCCTGATCATCTAGTTGATGAGTCTCTCATGAAGTGTTATGGTCATGTGAATAGTCAACACATGGTGGTCTTCTTTGATTCTAGTAGTATGCATGACGTAGTTGATGACTCTTGTCGAAAGAGCCCGCTTGGAGGTTAACAAGACAACTCCTTTCGAGGTATCGGGCTTCGCTCCAAGTATGGACTCTCTCATTACACAAGAGTGCTTTGATGTGTTATTCGTTGTTTAACAAGCTTCCTTCCGCTGAGAATTTGTAGTTTGTCCTCTCTCAGGATTCGATATGATTTTGGGCATTAGATGGTTTCGTGAGCATAACCCTCTCATTGATTGGGTAGACAATACTCTCACTCTAAATCAGTGTAACAGGGAACATGCGGAACATAGCCCAAACATTCCGTAACGACGTTTCGGACGAGTCTCGTTCTCGAAACGGAGTCCGGAATAGAACGTCGTTCCGGAACCGGAACGGTGTTCCGGAACAACAGAACACGGGGCGGAACGGACAAAAGTAGGCATTTGGGGACAAAAAAGTAGGCTTTTGGGGTTGTTTGGGGAACATATATTTGGCGCATTTTTATGACAGATTTGGGAGCAGTTTTTGGGTTGTTTCAGAGTTTATTTGGGACTAAGCTGAATGAAGGTAATTCAAGCCTTGCTTTAGTCGACCGTTCCAGCCCCATTCTCGTTTCGGTCCCCCTCCTCCCCGTTCCAGACCCTCCCGTTCCCGTTCCCGTTCCCTGTTCCCGTTTCGGGTAACTATGCTCTAAATGCCAAAAGTGACTCTCCCGTCATCATTCGTGGTGAGGAGGTTGTTCATTCTTTACCTTTCATTTCTAATGTGGAGACCAAGCTTGAAAAGAAGGAGGAGACTCTCTCAGTCGTTTCTTCTCCAAAGCACGACACACATGTTTTGCATGATAGAGATGTGATTGTTCACAAGGATGATGGTTTAGATGATGATTTTTTTATTGAAGCTAACCTCGTTACAAATTCGATCAATCACACAGAACCTACCTTGGCTCTCGAGTTGAGGTCCAAAGAACCCACTCAGGATGTATTGTGTGTTCACATGATTAGTGAGTCGAGTGTTTCATTTGTGACGATTTATTGTATTTTCATCACCGTCGTTATGTGTTCCGTCGCATTATATGATGCACTTGACTCACTCACGGATGAGCACAGATGTATGCGAAATTCTCTCAAAAAGAAGAAATGATTTCCTTCAAGGAATTCATATTGTTTCCTTATTGTCCATTTTGTCAATCACTTTTCAATGTCTCTTCCTTGGCATGACACAGTCTCAGAAAGTGCACAACAAAGATTGTCCATCAAGCATCGGCATTTCTGTTGTGATTTGCCACAATTGATAGGTTTAGGTCGACAAGTCAAGTTTCGATCCCACTTTTTGCATGTGTCCAGTGAACGGTTTGGCATTCCGTTACTTTGTTCAGCTGCATTGCATGCACAGTCTTTTAGAAAGACTAGTATTTTCCCAGTCACTCTACATGGAATGGGTATGATTATTCTCTGATGTTGGAAGTGGTTTCAGGAATTTTCCTCCTCCGAGATTCTTGAAGAAGGTGGACCTACGTCCATAGACACAATTGGAGCATTGCAACAGCCACATATCACTTTGAGTCACTTTCGGCACATAGAAGCAAGCTTTGAAGACCGTCATGAAGTTCAAGTATCGCACGGCCCACGCATCAGAGTGGGCCGGCGAAGAGTTCTTTGCAGGATTCCAAGGGTTCTTCGCCGTGCATGTCCAGCCGCTTAGAGTAGTTGCAACCCAACATAGATGAGAACCTTGTTATAGAAATACCTGTTAACAAGTTGGGACAATACTTTGAGGGTGATGAATCCAATGTGACCATACCAATCACTACTAAGGGATTAACTGTGAAGAGAATCCTTGATGGTGGCGTTGGGGTTAGCATTGTGACTAAAAATTGCTGTGAAACTATGGGAAGAACCTCACCTTGCAACCACAACCATAGTAGTGAAGATGGCCAATGGGTCTATCACTAAACCTATTGGGATGCTAGAAGATCTCAAGATCAAAAAAAGTAGGTGATTGTCATTTATGGCCTTGTTTTTAGAGCCTTCAAACAAAGATTTCATATCTTTCGACACCAAATTGGCATTCCATTCTTTCAATTTCCCTTAATCGAGTACACGTGTGTTCCTTGTGTTTGAGACTTAGAATTTTAGAAAAGTTGCTAATGCTCCACATAAATTATGCAGGGAACATGGAGCTAGAGTCACAGCGAGAGGAGTGCATTCGAATGCTTGAAACAACCTTGTCATAGGTGGGGCTTTACTTCGGTGCAGTAACCCTCTGTAAGAACCCAGCAACCATGCAAGATAACCCTAATAAGATATGTATGGATAGTGCAAAGGCAAGACACTTGCTTTCAAATCATGGTGAGGTTCAAATCCATACTCTTTTTATGATATGGAAGCAGGTGTGTGACTTAATAACCTACTTTGGAAAAGCGACAGCATTAGGGCCCAAGATAGCACTGTGCACTAATCGTAGGAATAAGCAAAGGGCAATGGGCAACTTGTCTCTTAGGTGTCATATTATGAAAGTGGTGAGTGTCCGAAGCATGCAAGGATACCATGGGTCAAATGCACCCAAAAGAGGCTCATTGTGGCGGAGAAATCGACGGAGAGTAGGGTGCGCATGGCTTCTTATGGATTAAAGTTTGTAATTCACTTTTTGGAGATATTAATGAGAAATTATGACTTTTTTAAAAGTTGGGTCCTATAAATATCAAAGTGAGTTTTTAAAGGTCTTTTATAAGCTTGTGAGTTCTCTCTCTCTCTCTCTCTCTCTCTCTCTCTCTCTCTCTCTCTCTCTCTCTCTCTCTCTCTCTCATGTCTCCTCTTCCCTACTCTCCACCTCAAGCCATGGAACCCAACAACCAAGAAACCAATAATGTAATGTCCCTTGGGCTTGCACTGCCAAGCCTCCATCATCTCTCAAGAAGCGTTGCTGTTGGCACATGTGCATTGTGTGAAATCCGCAAGTATCAAAAGAGTACAAAGCTTATAATTCCTAAGGTCCCATTTTCACGGGTCATGAAAGAGATTATGGATGAGCACTCAGATAGTGTGACTAGGGTGCAAGCAACAGCACTAGGTGCGTTGCAGCAAGGAGCAGAGGATATCATTCTATCCCTCTTTCAAGACACCGTTTTGGGAATGGCCCATGCCAAATGTGTGACTATGAATCCCATAGATATGTCCTTAGTACTTCAGCTTCGTGGTGATGATTGCTTTCAAAAAACCTAGATAGGAAATCCGTTGTAACTTCTCAAGCGACGTCTTTGTCAGATTTATCAGGTAATAGTATTGACAATGAAATTATTATATCTATGTTTGGTAATTGCAATGTAGCTTGATTTGGTTTTGCATTTGAATGTGATTACTTGGGTCAATTTCTCCAATCAATCCGATAAATTAAATCCATATAGATATCCACAAGGTGCTCACAACATGTGTTTCTATGCTCACGAGGTGAGCGTTAGCTGGCAAGTAGCAATAAGAGGTCATGTGGTGGCCCATTCCAATGCCCAATGTGCTTTTGTGCCCCGTCGTCGTGAACATGCCCGCTGAAGGAGCTGTTCCGTGGCCCCGTGCACCACAGAGTGACTTTTGACCGTTTGCTGCCGTGAACATACCCGTCGAAGGAGCCGTTTTATGGCCCCGTCATCCACGGAGCGACTTTTGACCATTTGACCTGGCGTGGAGCACGGGGCCACGGAACGGCTCCTTCGTCAGGCATGTTCACGACAGCGGGGCGGGACAGGATCGCGAGGCTCACCTACGAGACGAAGACATCATGTTGGTGCGCAAATGGTTCATGACACACATAGATCAAGACAAAACTTTACTCAAGCTGATAACTTTATTAATTTTAAAGATACATTGAGATGTATAATACTTGTTGTGGATGACCCATACCATCTCTTCATTGAAGCTCGGGAGATAATGCAATAGGGAGACGTCCTTTGAGTCGCCCTGTGTGCGAGATCCACCTTTCCGTTGGGCAAACCAATCCATCTACAAGGCGGGCTGTAAGGAAACAACATCGGATTATGATTTTAAGAAGTAACAATGAGAATTGAGAGAAATGAAGTACTTACTAGTGTTGCATCATCTTGCTCCCAAAGGTTCTTGTTGGTTATGTCGGTTGTGCCAAGATCAATGCGCTCCAAGAAGAGGAGATGGTTGTGGAGAGCGATGCTACTCTCAGACACACTGGTAGAAATCTCTCCTTATCAATGGTTTTTAGAGCTGTCGCCACAAGGGAATCCATGGAGTTATGTCACTTTGTTGGCAAGGCGAGTGTGTTGATTAGGAGAGCAGAGGAATAGTCCACTTGGAAGTCGGTCCTGTGAATAGGGTTGTATGTATCACGAACCCCAACATATATTGTAAGGATAGAGAGAGATTTGTCGTGATGCATCTCAAGGTAGTGGGTAATGTCATCGAGGCAGAGAGAAATTCTTGACCGTTCACTATAATTGGATCCTGGGTGTGCAAGATCGTATTTGGATCTCATCTTCGACATCCTCCCCTTCTAGATCTTGGTCAACATCTTCCTAAGGAGTCTTGCCTTGAGACATAGGAGGGCCTACGAAGCCTCTTCCTAGTTAGACGTCTTCTCCTCTTTCGGCACCACCTCCTTTACAAGAGTCCTAGGAGACGGCCTCTTTTGGTCGCTTGCTTTATCTTTACCCTTGCTTTTATCAATTTCCTGTATCAACATCACAACAAGAGCCATGTTCCACCTCAAAAATCTTGTGCAGGTGTTTCCCATGCCCAAGTCTATGAGGTTGTCCTCTTTTCTCTTTGTAGTGTTCCTTGGTAAGTCCTTTGATCACCCTACACAATTTGAAGCGAAAACTACTTTCTTCTCTAAAGGTGTGCTTGAGGAGATCAATCGGCACCCACAAACCTTCTTCATCTTCAAAATTGATGGAGTACTATGCTATGCGTGCTTCCATGTAGGCGTAAGCGCTTCAAATGCATCAACATGCAGTTTGATGGTAGTTTTCATGTCAATGGATACCTGGAACACGGCCCTAAGCTTCTCCATCATCTGTCCTAGGTCATGCGTAAGGAGTTGATCGACGAGTGCTTGATTTGCAACAGCCATGCTTATTGCCAGAGTGCAAGGGACAATTGCACGTGCTTGGGGATAGATAAAGCAAGTTAGTGAATGAGAGAAGCTCAAAAACAAGAAAGTGACTTAAAAATGGGCCTTGCAAGTCACTTATAAAGGAGACAATTAAAAAAAGGACACTTTTAAAAACTTAAAATTTCAAAGTAATTTGAATTTTAATGTTCTCTTTCGTAGATAACTCGGGGCTATGTTGCATAGTATTGCATTCCAAACACCACAGTTTTAAACACCATAACTCCATCACCCACCACAACTCTAAAGTCACTTAACTCCTCTTAAATTGAAACTAGACATTCCTGGATCACAAAATTAAAACAAAAATGTATCGTATTAATACGAGAGTATTACATTGCAATGGAAATTGTTTGCTTGATATGGATAGATCTAGGGAAGGGGATACTCTTACAAAGAAAGGCCCTCTCCTTTCTCTTACGCAGAGGGTTGCCACCGATTACAAACGAGTAGTCTATGTTGTGTTCAAACCTAAGCGCCAAGTACTCCCTTAGATTTTCTGTATTCCGATAAGCATTGACGGCCATGTCCCACACTTCCTCCTGCTTGCACACATGCACTTCAACTTTCTCCATATCGGTGATGTTCGAATCGAGTGCTTCCTATTCACCTCGCGTCAGCTTCCACCGCCAGTAATGGAATATAATGGAGATTTTCTTCTTCGCAATAATGTGGTATCGGACTATAATTTTCTCTGCCACAACCATGAACTTTATGGTATCCCCATTGTGCAGAAACAATAGAGGTACTATTAGGCGTTGGCCAATCAACGTTCATCAGAGTTGTTGGACTAAGTGTTTTCAAGGTCCCGTAGCCGTTCCTCTCGTTGGGACTACATACTATGCATCAAAGAAGAAGATGGACCATTCTGACGCAATGCATCCGGAATATAGCAATGAGCCGAACTCAAAGTGGTGAGCCTCAAAATTTATAGAGAGCATCTCTAGAGGCTCGCAATCCATAGATGTTGACATAAAAATAGTTGCACAATCCAAACACTATGTCCATAGAGTTTCATCATTGGAGAATTCATGTGAAATTATAGAGTTTGTTACAAACAACACTAGAAATACTTACAATTAGCAGTACATCGCTTGCGATCCGAGTCATTGATTTGTAGTTGAGAAGCTTTGTAGATGTGATGTATCTTCACTTGCTTTCTTCTATTTGCCGCCTGCTTCATTTTCAATATGCGACCCTTTCAATGATGGGAGTTGAGTCCGATAAATCGAAAAGAGACTTTGTAGGCTCCCTTTGTGCTTGGCCGCATTGTCACCCACATGCATGTCACAAATCTTGTGGTTACCTAATGTCCTTTGTCATCTTTCTTGTTAATGCAGCAAAATGAGTCTACCCTTGAACAAGGTATACGATTCATGGTGTCCAAGCTTGTTACATTGTGCAAGCTGAAGCTCCCTTAGACCTAAAGATTTGTAAGTTGAAGGTTCCTAAACCCTAAATCTTTTTAAGAAGAAGCTCTCTAACCCTAGAGCTTTGCAAAATGAAGGTCCCTAAACCCTAAGCTTGGGTAGGTAAAGCTACTAAGCTCTACAAGATGTATTTTAGCCCCCAACATGAGATTGGAGAATGGGTGCAAACATGAGAGGAAGGCCTCCATGAAGTGGAAAATGGATTGTTTTACAAGCTCTCCATAGCCAAAAAGGAGTCAAAACCCCAGAACTAGGCTTGGGACGGAAGGGGAAGGTAGATTGGAGAGAGAGGAGGCCAGCAGGATACTCTTCCAATAGAAGAGAGTGAAAATCGAGATTTTTGGTTCTAGAGAGAGGAGAGGTCAGATCTGGTATGTAGAGAGAGAAGAAGTGAGTGGAGGGAGGGAAAAGTAGACTTGAATTCCAAATTAATGATCGGGGGGCGTTTTGGGGCCTAGCCCTCTTTGTGAGGGCGAGCCAGCACAATTTAGAATAAAAATTAAGCCCAAATCTTTTATTTAAGAATTTTCAATTTTCATGTCCATTTACAAAAAAGAAAATCCTAGGCTCCAAGTTTGATCCCTAGAGGTGGCTCGTGCAAAAAAATGATATAGTCCATGATTCGCGAGACTTACTAAGGGTATCTGATATACCGCACGTTCTCAATTTTCTCTTATTGACATATATTCATTCACCAATTTGCATAGATCACTTCTCCTTTCCATGACTTGACAAAGAAGAAAATTACGTGCAAATGGATAGATTATGAGAAACATGATTTTGATGCATTGAAAGTTGCAATCACAAAGGATTTGGAACCTGCTGTTGCATTGATGCAGAGTTCTCTCTCTTAATATGTATGAAAAGGAAGTACTGGCTATAATTCATGCACTGAGGATTTAGAAACATTGTCAACTTCTGGATGGTTTTACAATAAGATCGATGTCACGAAGTACGTAGTGCGGCTAGGAAAGCATCGGGCCTTGGATTATGAGGGCTCAAAGCAAGATCAAGTGATGTAGAAACTTTGAAGCCAAAGACACTTGAAAAGAACCAAAATTTGGCCATGAAATACTCACTCTAAAAACCAACCAAGATCAACTTAAAAGCTGGGGATGGTTTTACAATAAAGACCGATGTCAAGAAGTATGGTGTGGCTAGGGAAGCGCCGGGCCTCGGACTATGAGGACGTAGTTGGGGATGATTTTACATTAAAGACCGATGTCAAGAAGTATGCAGTGCAGCTAGGAAAGCGTCAAGCCTCAGAATGTGAGGGCTAGGAGACAAATCAAGTGGATTGTAGAAACTTTGAAGCAAAAGACACTTGAAAAAAACAAAAATCCGACCATGAAAGACTCACTTTACAAAACAACCAAGATCAACTCAAAACTATTATGTGTGTGATGATTTGATGTAGGCCCGCTCTTGATTGCACAAGTATAGTGCTCTCATGAAACCTTTTGATAAGATCCTTTTGAGTTTTCCTATCATTCACAACTCTCAACTGTATCCTATTTCTTTGTTCTGGATGCTTCCACAAGTATCCATCTTTTCAAAAGTATCCATAGGCTTTTGTGCGTATCTTTTGAACTCTGGATTAGACTCCCCTTCATGCCTTATCAAAGTTCTCAGATAGCTTTCATTGAGAAACCATTCACCTTGATATATGTCGTCTATAAATTACTCAAGTGCATTTCAGGCAAACATGATCACCCTTTACATGCAAGCTACTGCAATACCTCATGCCTACAATATCATCACCCCTTGACAATCATTTCTACTTCATTTTCATACCTTGCTCTAGAAAGCATACTGATTGCCTTTATATACAATATGCTTAAATTATGGACTTTATGTACGTTATCCATATCAACATAGCAATGTAGGGAGTTAAACAACTCGCGATCATTCCAAGAAGGGGTAGATAATCAGTCTCCACTATTACATTTACTCCTATCAAATACTCTTTATCACACTTCAGTGTTGTGACTGCTCCTCATAAATCTCTTTTTACTTGTGAATAACTGCACTAATGAGCACTTAGCACCTTTGCTCAAAATCTCGCCACATATCGCTTGCCATGTTCATCATCTTGCCCAACACCCCATCCAATTCTTGTGGGGTTAGTATCCAATATCATAATAACATGCCTTCCACATTCATAGTTATCTTTTTTTAAATTTGGAGACATAAGCAACAACTTCTTTAGTTTTCTAGATAAAGCATAAAGAACCATTTTTCTTTGGAACTTTTAACCACCTATTTGAATATGGAGCACTTGAAGGCTCCAAAATACCCATCTTGATCTTTTCTTTAAACAACACAATGAGTTTTGGAAAATGAGCCTTTGGAACTGGAATAGGGCACAAGTTCCAACATACACGAGGGATAGTGAATATTGCCATAGCAACAAAAATGGAAGGATCAACAAACCCTATCTCCTGCAGCTCAAATTCAAAAGCCTTTCTGTATTTGGTAAGCATCTCTTCAAAGAATTATCTTTTCACCCTTATCAAATTTTCCTTGTAACCTACCTTTAGCTCCTTCAAAGAATCATGCGTTAACTTATGCCCAATCTTCCTTGGGTGAAAAGACTAGATTGCAAAGCAGCTTGCTTCATGATCCATTTTATCCTTGAAATATTTTGGTAGAGATTGTCATTGGTTTCACTTTCTTTTGCCACAAACTTATACTTGGTCTCCACTCGTAGATCAACACCTTGAGCATTTTTGAAATCCTCAATGACTTTCTACATTTCTATGGAGCATACTGTCTTCACATCCCCTGTAGTCACCCTTACATTTGGACAAGCTCCTTGATGAGTTATTTGTTGCACGAATCACCCATCCATGATATACATCTATTGGCCATTGTCTTTTTTGATATAGACTCTTGTGACATGAGGTTAATCTCTGACCCATGATCTATTAGTGCAATGTATGGCTCTTCGATGAGGGTCTTAGTAGTTTCTCTTGCCCAATGACAGAGTAATAACTCTTGTGAGAGGTCTCAACTTCATCTTTATCATCGAAGAAGCGAACATGTTTTACTTTTTACAAGACTTATAACATCTAATAATGGTTTCATCACCTTGCTTACCATAAACCTTTACTCCTTGGTTTGAGATTTGGCAATGTATGCATACATTAACTAAGAGTTTATGGGATTATCCCACCACCCTATTACTAGCCAAATGCAATCTTCACCTTCATGCTAAACCTCTTTAGTCATTTTATCCTTCATAGCAAATGAGAGGGAAGGGTGTTATAGTGGAAACGTTAATCAGGCATTAGTATGCTAATTATATAAGAGAGATCGGAGAGAGAGATTAATACTAACGGAAGTGGGATGCAAAGTAGATATGAGAGTGGATACAAAGTGTGTAGCATAGGCTTCTTTTATAGAGTTGGGAGAGAGTATTCGATGGCATAAGCTGTGATGTTAAATGTGTAGGCTTCCAAAGTAGAGGTAGTGGATGTGTCACACACCCCGACAAGCCTCCCCGTGTGTATCATAGTAGCACCCAAAAGTACAAAGGTATCCTCCCCTAGAGAATCTAACAACAGGGTGTAAGACCAAAGCAAAACATCCTGACGAGAGAATTGTCGATTACGTGTAGGATCAAAGATACCTGTGTTAGGCCTCGGATAAGATTGGCGTTGGGAATATGGGTTCGCGAGGTAAACCGGGTCAGCATGGGGCTGCTCACTATGGGAAACAAGAGAGACAAAATGCACGACACCAAGAAAATGGCTGAAAATGACTCCTGAATTACTTAAAATGGACACCCATAATGCCTTAAACTGATATTGGTTAACCAAAGTGGGATTCAATTACAAATGATGGTTGTTAATGACACTGCTATGCAATCCTGAGCCTGTAAGAGCTTAATCCTCTCAAGATCCGCCAAGACGGTAAAATTCCACCTTGGTTACACCTTGAAAGCTTAACTGCTTAGAACTTTTGTTATAAGCACTTAGAAACTGGTGCAAAGAATCCGAGACTTCCATTGTCCATAGCCTACTAGGTAGAGAGTAAGAGCAATCTACCAATCCCCTTCTTCCCTTTCCTGTTCTTTACCTGCTTCCTGCTCCCTTGCTTGCTTCCAAATTACAATTCCTATCGTTAACAGCACTACCAGAATGAAACTCAAGCTTATGGAGCTTAATCCTCACAAATTTGACCAAGAGTACTGATTTCTTGCTTATGCCTGCCATTAGATCTTAAAACTGGCTATAAGGATGCATGTTGCCCTTGAATCTCCTAATCTCCTTCTCTTGCCAACCTTCTTTCTCGCCTTCAATCTCCTCCTCCAATTACCCTCCACCTTTACTTGTTATGCTCTTGGTTTCTCGTAGTTCATGAGCTAGGGAGCTGGAGAGGAAGAGCCCCTTGCTTTGCTTGATGGTCCCTTTGATGCTTCCATTAGTGCAAAGATAGAGCTTTTCTTCATTGAAGGTTAGGGAGCCCTCTTACTGGTGGGAAAGGGAGCACGAGCAATTTCTTGCCTTGCTTAGTCCAAAGAGGGAGAGAGCGAACTCGAAGCAAGTTGAGTGAGAGAGAGAGAATTCTCTTAAGAAATTGTCCCTGCTCCTCTTTGCCTTTTTCTTCGCTTCCCTTCCCGTCCTCCCTTTTTCTTCACACCCTAAGCCCCCCCTTCTCTTCTCCTTTTATTTTCTTGCTCATGCTCATCAGCCACGGTGTTGTGACTAATGTGGCATACAAACCAATGTGATGATGTGGCAGTCGGCGGATGGAGGTGCGCCGAATGCGGCAGGAGTTGCGCCAAATCTGGTCCCCCCCCCCCCCCCCTTTTCGACATTTTCTCCTTCATGATTGTTGTTGCCCATGCACCATAGGGTCCGCTGGGAGTGCATCTCCCTCCTGCTTGCACTGTCCTCGCTGCCTCACACCATTCTCCTTTTCAGTTTCCCTTTTTTTTTTTCCCCTTCACACACATTAAGGTTTTAGGGACCCCCTTGGGCGGACATTGGCCTTGAGGTCTTGGGTGGCCCATTGCACTTGGTGGTGGGCGGCTTCCCTACAATACTACATTTGGTTTATACATCCACCAAGGCATTTCCTCGTACGACATCCTTTCATAGAAACCCTCGACTGACAATATCATTGTAAGATTTATTGGCCATGTCAACGTTTTGGATACCGCCACAAGCTGACAAGATGCGAGTATAGGTTAGTGCATCTGAAGGGAGGCATCCCTTCCTATTCGATCAAAATTATTCACAAAAACCTTGCCTTAGCCTTAATGGGCATATCCTGTTACCATTGTGCTCCAAGAGGCAACCTTTTTGAACTGAAAGCTCATCAAAAGCTTGATGTGCTTTTGTACATGCATTTCATTTGACATACATAAATTCCAAAGCTTACGTCTCCATTAACCGACTGGCATGCAACTCAACTCAAGCATTGCCAAGGGTGGCATCTTTTCTCAAAATTCCCTGGTTGAAGCCCAAAAACTCCCAGGTCGCACACTGACGGAGGCGACCAAACCGATACGGAACCGGCCCCCAGTGAAACTCAAATCGCCAATATGTTGGCAACCAGAGCTCCAATTGCGTTCTTGAATTGACCGACGTGCTCCACAAGTCGAGCACTTGAAGCACATGCATTCACTTCCTTTAGTTGCCCAATCCGGTACAGATCTGCAATCGACTCAAACTTCAAACTGACATAACTTCTTGACCGTAGCTTCGATTGAGGAGCCATAAAGACAGGCCTATAGAGCACCTTGAGCACTACAGCTCTAGCCCATAAACTTCCATTTTTAATCACCTCATAAATACCCACTTGAAGCATTAAAAACATAGGTTTTGGCCCTTTAAAGCCGCATCTGGCATACATTTAGCATCAAACCTTGCTTGTTATCAAGACCTGGTCACTGCCAATAAACATATAGGCTTCAAAGAAGCTTAACTTGTATTCCTCTGTTTTTTTTCTCATCATGGAAGCGGAGCGGCACAACATCCACCCCCTCTGAACCTGCACATCCCCTGGCATGTGCCAACCATCTTTCTCTTTAATTTGCATCATCAAAAGCTTCATCAGACACATCGTTCGATGCATACATATCAGCATCATCCCTTGGCTGCCGATCTAAGATTTGATCCTCAAAATTAAACTCACGTTCCCGTTTCTTGAACAGTTTCATCCTTTTCCCTACAATAGGCACTCTAAGCTCAGTGCCATCGAGCTCACATAATCTATATGTTGCATTTTCATAAACATGAAGTACAACATGTGGTCCAAACCACCGCTTGACCATATTTCTCATAGCAAAGTATTGATACTCCAAGCTACTAAACGAGTACCCAATCTCCATCTTTGATAGCATATGGACATAGTCTATGCTTCTCATCAAATGTTGCTTTATTCTTCAACCTTTCCTAAGCTTGTCTTTGGCCTTCTCAATATCTTCTTGATGCCTCTCAAGTTGGAGAATATGTAAAGCAAGAAAATATTCTGTATCCATTTCTACTTCCCACGGCATTATAGTCCAAGACATAACTGCCTCCTTTGTAGGCATAATGGGTTTCTGCCCATACATCAATTCAAATGGCACATAACCTGTAACTGACCTTCTCAATATCTTCTTGACGCCTCTCAAGTTGGCGAATACGTAAAGCAAGAAAATATTATGTAGCCATTTCTACTTCCCATGGCATTATAGTCCAAGACATAACTGCCTCCTCTGTAGGCATAATGGGTTTCTGCCCATCCATCAATTCAAATGGCACATAACCTGTAACTGAACTATGCGTAGTGCGATTAGCCCATATAGCAAAAGTTAGCAGCTTAGGCCAATCACCAATACGTCCTCGGCATGCCTTTGTTAAAGCCTTAACAACAGGTGGATGCCCCCTTTCACTTTTCCCATTACCTTCTGGATTGTATGTCGTAGTAAGAGCCAATTTGATGCCCAAGCAAGCAAAGAAATCACGAGCTTAATCTGCATCCACCTCTCCTCTATCAGCACAGTGATACATACTTGAAAATTACATCTTCAAGCAAAAATTTTCATACAGCACTTGTAGCCTTTGTACGCAAAGCTCTCCCTAGTTCAACCTGGTTTGTGAGGTCTTCTCTAGCAAGAACAATATACCTCATCTGCCAGACCCCCATTGGCATTGTAATCAAATCTACTACCCACTTGTAATGCATAACTAGTGGGTAAGTATGTAATCCATCTCGATGCCGTACATTAGAATATTGCTGGCATACTAAGAAAGTCTCCACAAATTCAACAACATCTTTGTACATTCCTTCCTCCAGTAACGGTCCTTGATTTTGACAAAAGTTGCCCATTCCCCTCTGTGTCCAGCCCATAAGCTTTCATGAAACTCTTTAATCACCTACCGTTGAGTTGCTTTATCTCACAAAAAACCCTTTGTGGTACCCCTCTTGAACACTTTGGTTGCTTTCACAAATGACCATCCTTTAAAAAGTAGTTATAATCCTTTTTCTTGATCCTGGAGTGATGATTGATCACTCCATCCCTCATGCCTGGTAAGAGTGCTGAGGTAACGACCTATCAAAAGCCATTCTCCATCAAACATCTCTTCAAAAAAGACTTCAAAAACATGAGCATGAGTACCACATCTTGCATGTAAATGAGAAGAGGTATAGAACGTTAAGCCCACATCATCATTAGTGGTAAGCATCTCCTCTTCATCTTTATATCTGGCCCTTGAAAACATATCTGCTACAGGATTATCTATGCTTGCAATGTGGCAAAACTTTGGGTTAAGAGACTTAATAAAGGCTAACCATTGCAACACTGCAATGTTTGGAGTAGTACAGTTTGCAATCATCCCTATCAATGGTAAACAATTTGTCTCTACCACAACTGAAGCACCAATGAAATATTCTTTGTCAGACCTCAGGGCAGTAGCAACACTCAAAAGTTCTCTCTTAACCTGTGGGTTACCTCTTTGACGAGCATTAAGCACTTTTGCTCCAAATCGGACTCCATACTTGTGACCATCTTCATCATCTTGACGTATAGCCCACCCGATACCTGTTGGACTAGTGTCAATGGTTAAGATCACTGGCCTTTCGCACTTATAGTCAACCTCTCTCAAGGTAGGAGCCTCGAGAAGCATTGTTTTCAATTTTCAGATGGCCATTGCAACATGAGCAAAGTGTGGCAACTAAATACGATAAAATACACATGCACCCAAAAACCTCTGAATCTCAGTAACAGTTGTGCTTGTTTCTTTCATCTTTTGTATAGCTCAAACTTTAGCCGGACTCAATTGTCTTCCATTCGCGTCACACATATGCCCCACAATTAAAACCTCTTTAGCACCAAAAATTGATTTTGGCCCTGAAAGTGTCAAGTTAACTTCTTCAAGCCTAGATAAAATGGCTCATAGTCAGCAATATGCTTGGAAACAAACTTTCGGCACTCCCTCTGGTCTTTTACCTCATCTTTGAACCCTTCTTCACATCCCTTGATCGGCAAATCATCGATGAAAAGCCTAGTAACTTGAGGAATAAAATCTCTCAGCACCTTATTCATATCATTAAGCTACAGAGTTAGTAGCACACTATGGTAGAGTGCACATTTTCACCAAACCAAGAGGTGTATACATTGTAGTAAGATCCCTGCTCTCCAAAGCAAGCTGAAATTGATCATATCCTGAGTAAAGATCATCCATAGAGTAGATAGATCTTCCTGCGAAGGCTTCAACAAACTCGTCTACAATTGGACTTGTATCCACATTACGGATTGTTACCTTATTGACTGGTTGCATATGCTGAATGAACCTTAAGGTACCATTCTTCTTTGGAACAGTAAATCACCGATTAGAGTATGGTGCGCATGATGGTTCCAAAGTGCCCATCCTTATCTTCTCATTTAGAAAATCAATGAGCTTTGGGTACTGGAATAGGGCGTGAACTCCATGGCATATGAGGAACAATAATTATAACCATAGGAGAAACAACGTTTGGATCTGCACATCCAATCTCACTTGGGTCAAAACCAAAGGCTTTACCATGTTTTCCAAGCATCTCTTGAAAGCATTTGATCTCCTCTTTAGTAAGGAAATACTCCCTCCCAATCTTCAGTTGCTTCAACCTTCAATAAACTTATGCCAATATTCTTTGGATCTCTTAGTATAGGCTGGTGAGAAGCTTTCTCCATTACTCCATCACTTCTTTCTGGCAAAGGTGTAGCCACCAGCCTCACCTTGTTTGCAACAGATTTATTTTGTGTCTCTATCTAGACTTAATTGGTTCACCCAAATCCTCCTTTATATGTGTAAGTGCTTCATATAAATCGAGTTCTTCATACATGTCCATTGAATGCACTTTAACAATGTCAGTTCCACTTTGTAACTTGTATTGCATGATCTTCTGACATAGTATCCACATAAGAGACCTCTTCAAAGATTTCTAAATCACATCATCCGGTTCAAGCACATCATATCCCTGCAATTTACTTTGAATACTTGACACATATTGCTTTTCCCATTCAGGTAGCTCATTAAACTTCATGTATGACACCGAACCCTCGGATGTTAATCCCAAAAATCACGAAGAGAATGTCTCTCTTTGCGAGAGCTTTCCCACCTCCATACCATCATAGTCCCGTTTTATAGTGGCACCCCAAGAAAATCCTGTGAAAACTTGTGTTCTTTGAACTCTCTACGTATCTTCAGTAATGGATGATCACGTAGGCTATCCTTGTTTCTGGCATGATCTACATACACAGTCAAAAACTGAACTGCCCTTTTACTATCCCTACTCTGGATCCTTGCATAGACCGAGCCATCATCTTACACCATTATTTCCATGCGCACAACCGTAATGTAAGGTTGGCCCACTATGAGTGGATAGGATGAGTGCTCTTGTATTAAAAAAAATTGTGCATCACAAACATCCCCATAGTTATCTTAACATTTGCACATGCACCACAAAGATCCCCTGGAAGCATATTGGCTGCTCGAATCCGCCAACCTTGATCAACATCAATAGGCCATTTTCCTTTCTTGTGCAAGCTCTTTGCCATAAGATTGATTTTTGACCCATGGTCCACAAGTGCTGAAACTGGCTCTTCGCTGTCCCCAAGCTTCATAATGGTTTATGTCATTGCTCTGGCCCAATGAGTCCTAGAAAAGTAACCTGGGCACAATTTCCTCATCTCCATTGTCATTAAAATGAACATGCCTTACCTCAGATATAATTGGATTTGAAAACACCACATGCTTTGACTTTTCATTTTCAAATGCCTCTTCATAAGAATCCTAGATTGACTCAATATGATGGATCATTTCGCTTTTAATCACATCAAGTTCCTTCTCACTTATTATCTGTCATTTTTGTTTAATGATGTCAATTATCTCCTCATGAAAATCACGCTTGGAAATTTCCAAGATATCACCCAATGTGAGCTCTACCTTGTTATTGAGAATGAGCTCTTCAAAAACCTTCTTTAGATCTATAGCCAACTCAATGTCAGATTTCAAGTGATAAGAAGGTCCCTTGGGCTTACCTTGCTTCTTATCTTTCAATGCCTCTTCCATAACCACTTCAGGAGTAGGTTTGGGAGCATGCCCCTCATCTTGCCTACTACTAGATCTGGTTGCTCTTTTTGATGTTCCTGCAGTGTCGTGATCTCTTTTTTGCTTCTCTTCTCCTATGGCTTCATTAGCTTGATACTTGGGAATAAATCCATATATGGAAAGTGAATCTACCGGATCTGCCCATCCTGTAGTTTCCTTAATGCAATTCCCAACTTGACATAATTTTCCATGAGTCACCTTGCCTGCCTCTGCAATCTTCAAAGCATAAAGTTACAAATCACCTTTAGACGTTCATCATCTGCATTATTGTATACTTGCACCCCATATGTAGCTGCTTCTACCATAGCAACATTATGTTGTATTTCTTCCGCTAACTTCTTCATACCACCCCTTCTAACATTCAAGCGGAGTGGCTCACCTTTTGCTTTGAGATGAATGTTCTTGTCTTTCCAAAAAACCACATTTTTCTTGTAAGCTTCATCAAAATCTTCACATTCTTTGCGCTCATGGTTTTTACTATGACACCACATGCACTGGTTATCCCAAATCTTTGCGTGGAGGTCCTTGCTTGGGCTCTGAAGTGGAACCCTTGGTTACTACCCCTTCAAGCTTAATTGCTTTCAAGTTTAGATTTAATTCTTGTATACCTTTGATCAGCTCATGAAGAACAGGCTCATCTAATTTTTGTTTCCCAGAGGCTGACTTTTCCTTAATATCCTCATCTGTTGTCTCCATGGGATCGACCACAATCAGCTTATCCACCCTCATTTTCCGCTTTACAATCATGTTGGCTGCTTGAGAAACCAGCTTCCAATCAGATGTTAAGCCTAACTCACCTGTTGAATCCCAAGTAGTTGCACCAAGCTCTTTTGAAGACGTGGGCCAACATCTTGGAGAATAACTCTACCCGTTCTAGTTTCAATGACCGCTGCTCTCCTATAGATAGCTGCACAAATTTCTTTTCAAATTCTCGTAGCAGTTCTCGTGTAGATAAGTCCTTGTTTTTCTGCTAGATCCACTTCATAAAACATTGCTTAGTTACCTTTTGAGAATCTTCAAGGAAAAAAATTTCTGCCAGTTTGGTCCTTGTGCAACCGATATCTCCCCAATTTGAGTCCTAAGCTCTGGCACGACAATCAAGTGAAAACCTTCAACTGTTTCATGATCATCAATCCTATTATCCTCCATGGATTTCTCATAAACTTGGCAAAATTTTGAAACATCTTGACCTTCAAACCGCTGCAATTTTTGTGTTACTGCTTGTCGAGATTTCCGTATCCGCTCATGCAAATTAAATTCCTGTTGTACAGTTTGCTGCTGCATGTAGGCAACAAATTGTTGCATCATTTGTTGCATCATCGTGTCTTGCGGTGTAGTCATCTTTCTCTGTAAAATTTTCCCAGCCCGGCTTAATTTTGTGTCGAATTCACCAAAAATGTCGAGGATAATGGGTTCGCGAGGTGAACTAGGTCAGCACGTGGTTGCTAGTTGTGGGAAATAAGAGAGACAAGCTGCACGACACCAAGCAAATTACTGTAAATGACTCTTGAATTACTTAAAATGGACACCTATAATGCCTTAAACTGCTATTGTCTAACCAAAGTGGGATTCAATTACAAATGTTGGCCGTTAATGGCACTTCTATGCAATCTCGATTCTATAACAACTTAATACTCTCAAGATCTGCCAAGACGGTAAAATTCAACCTTGTTTACACCTTGAAAGCTTTACTGCTTAGAACGTCTGTTATTAGCACTTAGAAACTGGTGCTGCTCTGCTTAGGTCAAGTGCGAAGAAGCCGAGACTTCCATTGCCCATAGCCTACTTGGTGGAGAGTAAGAGCAATTTACCAATCCCCTTCTTCCGTTTCCTATTCTTTACCTACTTCTTGCTCCCTTGCTTGCTTCCAAATTACAATTCTTGCCGTTAAAAGCACTACCAGAACAAAACTCAAGGTTATGGAGCTTAATCCTCACAAATTTGACCAAGAGTACTGATCTCCTGCTTATGCCTGCAATTAGATCTTAAAACTGGCAATAAGGAGGCCTGTTGCCCTCGACTCTCCTAATCTGCTTCCCTTGGGCCTTGCCAACCTTCTTCTACTACTTCAATATCCTCATCGATTACCCTCCACCCTTACTTGTTATGCTCTTGGTTTCTCGTAGTCAAGAGCTAGGGAGCTCGAGAGCGGGAGCCCCTTGCTCCGCTTGACCGTTCTTTGATGCTCCCATCGATGCAAAGATAGAGATTTTTTTCATTGAAGGTGAGGGAGTCTCTTAATAAATGGCAAGTGAGCAAGAGAGATTCCTTGCCTTGCTTAGTCCAAAGAGGGAGAGAGCAAAACGCGAAGCAAGTTGAGAGAGAGAGAGAGAGAGAGAGAGAGAGAGAGAGAGAGAGCTCTTGAGAGATTTCCCATGCTCCTCTTTGCCTTTCGCTTCGCTTCCCTTTCCGTTCTCCCTTTTTCTGCACACCCTAAGCCACCCCTTCTCTAGCTTCTCCTTTTCTTTTTTTGCTCATGCCCATCATTCGCAGTGCCGTGATTGATGTGGCATACGAACAAATGTGATGACGTGGCAGTTGACAAATGGAGGTGCACCGAATGCGGCAGGAGTTGCGCCAAATCTGGTCACCCCAGCTTGCTTGACATTTTCTCCTTCACGATCAGTGTTGCCCATACACCATAGGGTCTGTTGCGAGTGCATCTCCCTCCTACTTGCGCTGTCCTCATTGCCTTACACTATTCTCCTTCTCATTTTCCCTTATTTTTTCCCCCCTTCACACACATTAATGTTTTAGCCCCCCCCCCCCTTGGGCGGACATTGGCCTTGAGTGGCCAATTGCACTTGGTGGTGGGCGGCTTCCCTACATTACACTACATTTGGTTATACATCCACCAAGGCATTGCCTCGTACGACATCCTTTCACAGCAGCCCTCGACTGACAATATCATCGTGAGCTTTATTGCCAATGTCAACGTTTTGGATACCGCCACAAGCTGACAAGATGCGAGTATGGGTTATTGCATTTGAAGAGAGGCATCCCTTCGCATTCGGTTAAAATTATTCACAAAAACCTTGCCACAGCCTTAATGGTCATATCCTGTTACCAGTGTGCTCCAACAGACAATCGTTTTTAACTGAAAGATTATCAAAACTTTATGTGCTTTCGAACATGCATTTCATTTGACATACATAAATTCCAAAGCATATGTCTCCATTAGCTATCTGGCATGCAACTCAACTCAAGCATTGCCAAGTGCGGCATCTTTTCCCAAACTTCCCAAGTTGAAGCCCAAAAACTCCCAGGTCGCACACTGACCGAGGCGACCAAACCAATACGGAACTGCTCCCCGATAAAACTTAAATCATCAATATGTTGGCAAACAGAGCTCCAATTACCGATTTGAAAAGACCTACGTGCTCCACAAGTTAAGCAATTTAAGCCGGTGCATTCACTTCGTTCTTGATCCCTCATCTGCAGTTGCCCAATCCAGTACAGATCTCGAATTGTCTCAAACTTAAAACTGACATAACTTCTTCACCGTAGCTCCGATTGATAAGCCCAAAGATAGGCTTGTAGAGCACCTTGATCACTACAATGCTAGCCCATAGACTTCCATTTTTAATCACCTCAGACATATACCCACTTTTAGCATAAAAAACATAGCATCTAGCCCTTTAAAGCGGCATCAAACCTTGCATGTTATCAAGCCCTGGTCGCTGCTCAATAAACATATAGGCTTCAAAGAAGCTTAACTTGCATTCCCTGCTGTTTTTTCCACCATGGAAGCGAAGAGGCACGACATTGGGCAGGCCAAGGGCCATGACGAACATGCAGTACAGGGGTCCCTATTATTAGCAAGTCAGGGCCTACATAGGGCACGATTGGGTGGAAAGTAGCACTCTCTAATCTCCAGTCCTTACATTTGTCTCAGAGCTCAAGAGAGAGGGGAGCTATGGAGGAGGGGAAAGTATTGCGAGGCGTTTCATGTTCTCTCTCTCTCTCTCTCTCTCTACGGGCTTGGGCAGTGAAGAGGCTCGTGAAGACTCAGTAGAGAAAATCCATGGAGGAGGAGGAGGCCGCATGGCTCTCTCAGTCGCAGGATATCTCTCTCTTGAGCTCTTTCTCTCGTCATGAAATTGGGCTGCTTGCGAGAAACTACTCCTAGGAGGGCCGGAGGGCTAGGGCCGGAGGGCTCGATAGTGGAGAAGATGATGTGGGAGTGTGCGAGTAAGTCCGCTTATATGAGGAGGGATTGCATAGAGACCTGCACTAAATCATGAACTGCTGGGCTCATTTAGAGTGCAAGGGGAAGCACATCATAATTTCTCTCTTGGTCAAAAGCTCTCTAGCCCTCTTCCGACCACTGCGGGAATTTTTCCTCCTCGCTCCACTGTCGCTATGGCTTGCATACAAATTCTTTATATTGTATTCTTTTTATTTGAGGTTATGGGAACCCTAAGGTTCCCTAACTCCACCAAGGGGCCTCTCCCATTGAAGAAACGAGCGAGCAACCAAGAGGTAGGAGGATCCTCAGGATCACCAATAGCACGTAGGGCATGCAAAGTTGAGAAACGGCAAACACAATTTTCTTTAAAATTTATCTCGACTTTCAGTCTGGACAAAAGGTAACATTTGGGTGTATCGGCAATGAAGGGTCATAAGATTGGAGCACGGCTCCGTACGACCAAGATACATAGACCATGTTTTGTCTATGGAGTAGGATTCTATATGAGGCTATCCACGAGCAAGGCTCGTGTAGAAAACTGTTGTCTTAATGCTTTCACAACATTTGAAGCTTATGCCTCCAACATAGTGTAGAGGAATGGACAAGCCATTCAATGCTATGGGAAAGCAAGTCTGTCACGAGCATGACTCTGTACCTATGTATACTGATTGGGTGCATGGTCACTCCAATGCATTTATAGCTTGCCAGAGTGCGAGCAAAATACATACATGAAGCATAATGAAAGCACATTAGCATCCGTAGCTACACTACGACTTCTGGTGCCACAGGAAGTTGAAAGAGAACTCGGTATGTGTCATGCCAAGGGTAGGACTAGACGGGCACGGCCCGGGCAATGTGCCGGACACACATGCAGTAAAGTGGTCTATATATGGAAGAGGGCCAGGGGCCTATATATAGGATGGTTGGGAGGTTATTCGCATGTTTGTCTACCCGCTATCCTCACATTGATATAAGAGCAATGTGGAGAGGAAGGAGCAGGGAAGACGGAGATGGTGATTGTTCATGGCGATGCATGGCTTTCACGGAAGCTCGGTCTCTCTCTCGCTTTCTCTCTCTCTCTCTCTCAGAGCAAGACTATGGTGTGCTCAAGGATTGGTCTTCTTCTCGCTCGATCTCTCTCTCTCTCGCTTTGAGGAAGGATGAAGTTGTGGTGGGCTGCATGAAACCATGCAAAGGACGAGCAACCTCTTCCATGGCGTTCTTGAGGAGCCTGGCTGTGGCTCTTGCTCGGGTAACAAACTTCAACAGGGTCATGGCGGTCATGAAAGGTCGACAAGGCAGGAACCGGTTTCATTTGAGAAGAGGAAGGTCTAAACCGGCTGCGGACTGCGCATGAAGGGGCTCCAGTGCACCAAGAAAGCGTTTTTCGACATGTGTACAATTGCATGCAGAAGGGCTTGATGAATTCGCGCTACAATTTGGAGAGTTTTTCGTCACATGAGCTTGCCTGGAGAAGGTCTGCAGCGACTGCTTGGCCTACTTCCTTGCTCACGTTGTCTGCAGCCGCTATGCAAGGAACAGTTTTTTATGTTTGTTATGTTTAGTGCCCTAGCTTGACCATGCAAGGGCACTTACCCACGGGCAAGGCCCCTATTTTCAGTATCTTCTCCCAGCACGCATGAGGGAGATTCTAGCGTGGTATCCTCGAGCAGCTGCATGCTTGGAGATGTCAACATCGACGTCATGGTTCTTGGCACGGTTTTGGTAGCGCCATAACCTTAACGGCTTGGACACAACAATCTACATTAGAAGCATAGCTTCTCCCTATGATGGGCATCCAACAGAAGTAACTCGACTGAGCATTCTCGTCAGGCACGGCTTGTTGTTCTGCTTGGTGTAGGGGCAAAGCTCCTAGGCAAAGATGATATTGTTGATAGAATGGCAGATATATTTGCCGCGTACACAGACGAACGCCATGCTCATTAGGTTGGTCTTTTCGTACTTCCAAGGATTTTCTTAATCCCTATGTGATGCTATTTTGCAGACTTATACAGAACGAGTTTCTAAACTTGATATTTGATGCAACAGCAAGGCCAGTGCCTACTTCGGCTCATGCGTACACAGTTGTTTTGCATGGTTGCATCGTTGATCGGCATGGCCGATTTCAGGGCGACTAGCAAGAGCCCTGAGTTTGGGCTTGCGGAGAAGCAAGGTTTCTCTACCTATAATGCGTTCATGAGGTATGCCATTATCTTTTTTACAAAATGCTTGTTGGCACCGAAGATTGATCTTGCTGCACCGCTGTTTTGCATGGCCGGATTGATGATCGGCATGGCCGATTTCAGGAATGTCTGGCAAGAGACTTTCTTTCTTTACCTCTGAGTTTAGGGGTGCGGCAAAGCAAGGCTTCCATACGTATACATCGTTCAACCGCACCATGTGGTGATTATCACGAACCATGGCACTCAAACCTAGGAGGTAAGAGCATGGAAGTTCTCACACAATTCAATGGAATGATTGATCATCCGACAGCGGCACACATGGTCGGCATGGCTGACTAATTGCCACCGTTTCTTGAAATCGGCGGTAAGTAAGATTCGTCGACAGGAGTACTTAATGAGATTTACAAGTAGACAAGGTCTATTGTTTGTGAATGATTGACAAGGTCGACTTTCTTTTGATATGACATACATTTGTCAACATGAATATCCAGTAGCTATGAGCTCTCAAGAATTTCATAAGTAAATATGTGAAGCACAGCTTCAATTTATGCATCTTGTATTGAGACTTCCCACATTTGGCATATGCTAAG
This sequence comes from Adiantum capillus-veneris, assembly GCF_014529385.1. Classification (NCBI taxonomy): domain Eukaryota; kingdom Viridiplantae; phylum Streptophyta; class Polypodiopsida; order Polypodiales; family Pteridaceae; genus Adiantum; species Adiantum capillus-veneris. The sequence goes on along the minus strand of NC_140959.1, from coordinate 135,863,452 downwards.
AGCATACAAACTAGGGAAGGATTTACCAATTTGCTTGCATTGTTATTTCATTACATACACAAAAGGTGTATATGATACACACGCCAACACTCTCTCTCATAGCAAAATAGGCTACGAGCCTGATGGGAACGAGTTTCTCCATCACCAATTCAGGAAAACCGATTACAACAGGATAACCAGATTAGCCAAATTTTAAATTTGTTTGTTTTGCATGTTTTCATGTTTACTTTGGAACATGTTGTTTGTCGCGTAAAGCAAAGTGTTTTGATAATTCGACATGAAGCAAGGCTTCTCCTGCGTGCCATGCTACTGCCCATTGCTTTGGCATCAAGGGTATTGGCACGCAAGTTTGGGGAACTGGTATGACGTGCAGTTTGCTCCCATTTTAGGTGTGGTGATATCCCGTTATGATGTCCCACTACCAATGCAGGTTGTGCAAGGCACTTCTGGTTTCGGCTCCCACGCTTGAGGCCGTCATAGTAGCCACGGGCTTACAAGCTTGCATGCAAGGCATGTAAGCCAAGTGGACTCACCTCCACCCCATCATGGATTACGCTTCCGCTATCACACTCGTAACTCTGTCAAGGACAACATACGTGATGGATTGTTCCACAGGATTGTTTAACATGATTGTTGGTTGCTATTAACACACAACAACACTAAAAGGAACCTCAATCTAGGACTTATTTTATGGGCAAAGTGCCATAGCTCAGTCGTACTCATACAATCACGATCCCTACAAGGTAGGTGGGTCGGAGTGAGTTTTGTGTTTCTCCCTCGATGAGAGCGTCATACCAGCAAACTGTGGAATGCTTATAGGATAAGTTGCATGTCAGGCATACGATGCGTAAGAGCACACAGCTTGGGCACCCACTCTAAACACTTAAGGATAGTTCCTCAGCCCAGCATGCTCTTCTTCTCTTGTTCTCTCTCTCTTTAAGGGAAAAATAAAAAATCTTCTGAGAAGCTTTTGATACGTGTTTTGCTCGTGAGTCAGTCTGAGCCAAGGTGCTCTAACTCTCAGCTAGCACGTGGCTAAGATGCTATTCAAATTATTCTTCATCGGTTCGTCCATTGAACACTAATTTGCACAAGGTCTATGAGCCACACAGGCTAAGAGCCATTGTCAGGCCAAGGGTAAGACACAACTATTGGCATTCTTTGGGTGATTGTTTTCAAGACTGAACAGATCTACCCAGGGAAGTATACATCGATGTTAATGGACAAGCAAGGGTCTTGTCATTCAGGATGTTTACAGTGTCATTTTTGCACTACATATTTTTAGTGCGACACTCAAGTTGAGTTTTTGATAAATCTTCAACTCACAACAGCTAATCTCTACAAGGAAGTATATATGCAGCAACCAGTTGAGACGGCATGGCTATCCGCAAGAGCTAGGCAGTTCACTTGTGTGGATTTCTTGCTCTCTCTATAGCACTACGGAGTGTCTATGGACACATTGTTTGGGGTACGACCCGGAGGGTGACTGCTAAATCACCCCATAGGCATTGAGGATCATAGTTTGATCTCTCCCAGTTAAACTTTCGAGGAAAGAATTCCGCAATCTACCACACGGTAGCGGACGAATTTAACTTTTCGACTTGATTCCAATCATCATGTACACGGTTAACTATGTTGGTTACCGTTGCCTGCTAGTTGAGCAGTTTCTATAGACGGTCTTACCAAGGGGTTTGACTACGTAGATGTTAACCAAAGGGGTTGGATTGCGCAAGCAACACCCATGGTTTCCAATGCAAGTCGTATAAATACGCCTGAATGTTTCAAAGCCATGCCAAGGGCATGTTGGAACAGAGTATTTTGGACCGTAGCATCCACTATACCTTATGCTGTTACGAACCTAGTTGTAGGGTTCGATTTGGCACATGTTGTCACATGGGATACAACATGGTCTCCGAACTCAAGGAGTTCAGTTTAGCCAGTGTGGAGCATGATAATGAGGGTCCCTCTCACTCTTGTCGCAGAGTGTTTACAGTTACCTCCACACACAAGTACCAGCTCGTACTTGATGGATGTCACTTTTCTTGATATCCTTGTTTGAGACATATTCCACATGTGGAGAATATGAGTCTCTTGGACTGACACTGGCGCCAACTTTTTACCAATGTGTCGCGACGAAGTCCCTAGGTGCTGGTCGCATCCATTGGTTCGACCATATTAAGCACACAGTATCAGGAGCAATTTCAGTGGCCAAAAATTGTCGGGTACTAAGTACAAACTTGTTACAATTACAAGTGTTGTGAAACCACCTTAACGGAGGGTCGTTTCTACATATAGCTAAGTATGCTATGTACATGCGAATGTCTCATGGTTGGTACCTAGGTGTGACTGGGTTGTCACATTCTGTTATGGTCCAACTTTTGTTGCCAAATATGCTATATTCATGAGAATGTCTCATGGTTGGTACCTAGGTGTGATCGGGTTGTCACATTCTATTATGGTCCAAATTTGTTGCAAGACTTTCACGCACGTACCGTGGAAAGTCTCGTCATGGAATTGCGGTTCGGATATGTTTGTGTTAAATGCATGCACACTAGGTGTTATGGGCCCTAGTGTTTAACACAAATTTATTCAGAGCGGCATGAAAATTCATGCACATTATTGTTTCTGCAAATTTTTTGCACTGCCAGTGCCACCTCTCTTGCAGATTTAGTATGAGTTTCCACCCTGCCATACAAGGTGATGGCTGAGTATGGGTGTTCGTGATTGGCTACTTGAAACTCCAATCTGCTTTCAACCTAGTTGGTTGTCTCCATTCCATATCGAGTATATGGCTGGATAATCAATGATTGAGTCATAGTTTGTCGTCAGTCGTGGGCAACTGTCTGTAAGTGGTTGGGGGAAAGCACCTCACTCTTACTGTTGCTATTCATCCCACGTAGGATGGGCAGCTTACAAGCATTCTATTTAGTACTAAAGGATATGGAAAGTGCATACGTTAGTAAAGCACGCTAAAGGATATGCTAAGTGCATACGTTAGCAAGAAGTGAAACAACTACATCAGCTACCTTTCTGGATGATGAAAGGCATGTTACGGCTAGTTCTAGTCTCTGTCTGTTATTCTCAAGTTATCAACCTTAATCATCAGTTTGGATGAGGTTGACTATTGGCAACAAACCACCGCAAGTCAAGGACTTGGTTGCTGCTGATGAGTATGTCAGCATAGTACTTTCATGGAACGATGAGCCGAGGTTATATTGCACATTCCAGTACCTTCAGAAAGTCTGAAACCTGGGTATGCATTTAAAAACCTCTTAGTTGTGATAACTCGTTTAGCATTCTCAAGTGAGTTCTAAATGGAGCCTTCAGGATCTTTTGATTATGAGTCGGTTAACCAAGACAGTTGCACAGGGACAACAATGTAGAAAATCAAGATGTTACTCTTGATTTCATTGAACCTCCCAATGAACCGGGTTCCAATTCAAAGAACCGTTGGATCCATGAGGGATGCCACGGTGGAAAACATTAATGTTCTTATGAAGATACCACCACTTGTGTTTTCGAGGACGAAAACGCTTCTCCAAGGGGGGAGTAATGTCATGCTAAGGGTAGGACTAGACGGGCACGGCCCGGGCAATGTGCCAGACACACATGCAGTAAAGGGCTCTATATATGGAAGAGGGCCAGGGGCCTATATATAGGATGGTTGGGAGGTTATTCGCATGTCTGTCTACCCGCTCTCCTCATAGTATGTGAGTTAAATTTAAGTTCAATTTCTCTCTTTAAATATCAGACAATTTTCTCGCTCTTAATAAGCTGCATGATTCGGCAAGGCCGTTTCATTACGAAAGCTCGCTTTTATTTTGCATTGACGTGTATTTGTCAGCATGAGAAGTTGTTCGCTATCAGCACATGCTCCCTCATAATTTATCTTTTTCATATATTTATGCAAAGAAAGGCTTCAATCTTGGACCTATTGCATAGAAGTTTCTCAAGTTTGGAATATGCTATTAGCATATGGACTGTGGGAAACTTGGCACTATGTCTATCTAATTTTCTCTTGGAGTCGATATGACCCAAGCCAGGATGGCATGTAGGGTACATCTGATAGCTCTAAATTTCTTAGCATACAAGGCTACGAGTCAACTTCAAGGGAAGACAATCACTCTCACAGAGTCAACAAGGTTAGTACATTTCAACTTATAGTTGTTTTTTTTGTAATTTAACCTTTCATTTGCAAAAGATTTCTCTAATGTGTAGAGCAAAGTGCTTTGCCAGCTTTCATACAAAGCATGGCTTATATTCTATACCAAGGTACTATTCATTGAATTTAGATCAAGGACAATGGCACATATTTAACACTAGGTGGATATAAGCTCACAGTTTAAGTTTGGCAGGGACGCACTGTGATGTATCAATGCCCGTGTAATCATGCAAGGCACGTATAGCAGTAGCTCACAAGGTTGAGATGTCATTGAATCCAAGGGCTTATCAATCTATTTTTTTGATATGCATGTATGGCATACAAATAAGATGGTAGCACGTCCACTCCATCATTGTTTACGCTTCTGCAATAACATCAGCTACTCTGTCCAAGAAGAATTGAGGCTGATAGATGGGCTTTTGATCGTTATATATGTATACAACGTGGAGCACTTTACATCATTGGCTCTATGGACAAGATGCAACCAATGAAAATATTATAGGTAGCAAGTAGGGATGGCCTAGCTATCAAGCAATTGATTGATTATAGGAGTAAGTGATTACAGAGTTGAAAGCCAAAATCATATGAAGCTAAAAGTCTAGAAGCAAAATCCCGTAATCCAAAAGTCCAAAAAGCCCCGGATACAATGTATTGTCTCCTATTTATAGGCTTACAGAGCTACTGTAGTAACTGTTGTAATTACTTCCAGTGTAGCAGTAACTTCCATGAGCATTTCCACCTGCTTGGATTGTCCTTGCCTTCTACAACAGCATAGTGTAGACAAGTTACAAAAGAAAGCACGCGGGCATTAGTCAAGTGATGACCAACACAATTTGATGAGCGATAGCAGGCTGGTGAATTGACTCTTGAGGGCCACAAGCCTTGTGCAATTCCTGACGTCAACTGCTTTGACGCGGCTCAAAGGTGACAAGGTGCAAGTGGGACATATTGGCTCTCAGTGTTGTGGCGTCAAGGTTGGATAACTGGTCACATGAAGTTGTACCATCCCCTGAGAGTTGCATTGTACCTCTCATGCCAAGGGCATAAAAAAGTTTCTACTGTTTGTTGCAAGTGTCATGGCGCGAGGAGCTGAGGGTTGAATGCGCTTGAGTGCTCTTTTGAGCTCTATTGAATAGGCCTTGTGTGGTGAGATTCCCACCATAGTCCATGACCTTTGTTAGCCTCCTACAAAGGGGGACTCTTAAAAAAACTAAATGGAATTTAATGCTCGAGGCTTCATGTAACACACACACACACACAAGCCCCACATGTTGCACGACAGAAACTTTAGAGAGCAAGAAATGTACCAATCTTGCAATTTAATCCACCAATTAGTCGTCTTTGTGGGATCCAATTGGAGCAAGCAAATAGTTGTCAGAAATATTTTGGCGGGACCTTCTGTCACACACAATCTATGCAATAATTTGAGGCTCAAGTAGCAAGTAATTAGGAGATCAAAATCGTGCAAATCAATCACTGAATGCAATCAAGAAATGCAAATGCAATGAAACACACATACTAATTGTAATCTAAAATGCAAAGTGAGATCGTCTCCTCACCTAATCACCAAAGGGTAGTGGAGCATGCTCATGCCCAAGTGGTGATTAAAGTGTATGGTTATTATCAATCTACAATACTAATGAAAATTGGAATTGATACGCCTAGGTATGAACCATCGGTTGTGATACCATATGAAAGGGAATGGAATTATGGAGGAAATGCTATTGAACCCTTTATAATGTGATTAGTATGCTAATTACACGAGAGATTAGAGAGAGAAATATTAACACTAATGGTAGTAGAAAATCATATGTAATATACAAAGGTGATTAGTATGCTAATTACACGAGAGGTTAGAGAGAGAAAGATTAACACTAATGGAAGTAGCAAAACATATGTAATATACAAATGAGTACAAAGTGGGCTAGAGTGATGGTAATTGTTAGAGTTTCGGCATCTCAAGTGAACTTCCCAATGTGGTTCCATTATTTATTTTGGCTTTTAGGTATATATTTTACATGTAGGGCAATTTACTGAGATTGCTATATATGAAATCCCTTGCCTCCATTGTATTACACATTCAGTTATTCATTGCCAAGGTTGATTGGTTCAGGACTCTCTCTCTCTCTCTCTCTCTCTCTCTCTCTCTCTCTCTCTCTCTCTCTCTCTCTCTCTGGTCTCTACACTTCCGCATCGACGACTTTGACATGGTATCAGAGCCCTTGGTGGAGCTCCGTGCTTGAAGATCTTTGGTGGAGGAGGATTTGCAAAGAGTGCTTGAGAAGATCATGTCGTCGTCGGAATCAATCTCTCTCCTTGCTGTCCCCAGCGTTCCAAAATACTACCCAATTGACGCCTATTACCCTAGCGTTTTGCAATTCAAAGCTCTGAAGCACTAGTGGCGACACCCGCTACCCATGGCGTTCTCAAACGCGCATCTCTCTATCCCTTAGCGATGCCATTGTTTCTCTCCTAGCTTGCGTTTTTAGACACCAGAGCGTGCAGAACACTGCCTTTGGCGGCCTTCCTTCTTTTTTCAACAACAAGCACCCATCACTCCCCAACCCAGCATTTTAAAACGTTGTGGGAATGCTAGGGCAACAAGGTGGGATTTGTTGGTATGGTTGTGGATTATCTTGGAGCGGAATCTTTGGAGAGGATTGTTTACTTGAGGAGCGACTTCATGCTAACCTTCCAGCCATTACTGAAGGGCTTTGTGGCAGATCGAGAGAAGTGGAGTGTGGAGCTCAATAGAGGGATAGCGGAATTTGCGGAGCCACTTGGGACCAGTAGAGGAGTGGACAAGCTTGGATATCTTGCGGCTTGGTTAGTGTGGCCACCCTTGGAGTGCATGAAGGATTACTACATTTCCAGATCTTGAAACTTCAACATGGCCCCCCTTGCTCGAGCGCCATCGACAAATTAAAGAAAATAACTACGCTCATTGAAATTTGATCATGCGACTCCGGTTTTACGAAAAGTCTTATGGAATATTATCGATGACTCGGAGCCCCATCCCACAAGGGATCCCAACAACAGATACACCCACCTTTAAGATGAAGAATATCTCAAATCATGTGATGAGGCTAATACGAAGGCAATGTCATCCATTGTGGAATCTCTTACAAAGGACTTTTCTTCGACCATTCAGATGTTGAAGAGTGTCAACGATATGTGGTTCAAGCTCGTAGGAATGTTTGATCAAGATTCTACGAATCAAGGAATTACCCTTCTTGGACAGTTATTTTCCATCCAGTTTCCACGAGGAAGTTATATGCAATCATTTCTTTTGAACGCTACAGTTATTTATGATCAACTATTGGCTCTGAAAAGTGCAATGACGAGTACTTAGTTAGTTGCTTAGGTTCTCACGAAGTTGCCTGAGGCGTATGAAATGGTGTCTAGAAAACTTCGGCACTAGTCACCATAGAAAAGCGGGAATTCAATGATCTCAACTCTTCTCTCATTGAGGAGGAAGCCGTGCTGATAACTCAAGGAAAATTTCAGATTTGAGATAGGTAGGAAGTGCTTGTTTCTTCGGATTCCAGAAAGAGAACCAAGATCTGTTGTTACAATTGTGGAAAGCGTGATCATTTGGCTAAGGATTTGAGATCCAAAATCAAGATAGAAATTTTACAAAGGAGAAAGGTAAAAGAAAGCATTAGGAGGAAAGAAATGATAGTAACTTGGGGAAGGATAGCAAAGCGGCTATTGGTGTAGTGGAGTCTACACTGGCAACAAGGACTTCCGCCTTCTAGTCACATGGAGATTGGTGCTTCCACCATCTTTAGCCACAGAGAGGCTTGTGAGTGGCAGAGAGGAGCAAACAGTGCTCCATATAATTAATTTGGAACCTTGTGTTGGAGTTCAAGTTATCTATGTTTGAACTCGTAGTTAAGGCACATATTATCTGCAAGGAACCAATCAGACGTATCCTAAAACACTATGGATGAGTGCATCAATTCATTTTTGTTGGGTTAGATCATGCATAGGATGGTTTCCAACGATTCATTATCTTGGGAGTACCATATTTTGATGTGATGTTTTCATAGTTCACGAGATGAGAATTCTTGGACGTATTGTGGTCTACAGTTCAATTTTTCTAAAAGGGAAACAGATGCTCAAGATGGCATTCTTCCAAGGTACAAAAAAGTTGAGGGTAGCGAATCCGAGGTGTACTAGTAGTCCAAGGACTTCTACTAGGTTGTCCATAGTAGCTTCTTCATGGACTTGGTCTCACTATTGATGTCTCACTATTGGTCTCACCTATTTGATGTCCAGTGTGAGCTACAGAGAGGGTTAGAGTTTTGGCATCTCAAGTGAACTGCTCAATGTGGTCCATTAATTATTTTGTCTTTTAGGTATTTATTCTT